>NC_042615.1:166835306-167435306 GCF_901001135.1 Rhinatrema bivittatum
CGCACTTGACGCAGCCCCTGCAGGGGGACACGAGAAACTCGTCTACAGGAACTCGTACAAGATGTAAGGCGTAACCTTGACTTATCACGCTGAGGACCCACTGGTCCGATGTTATTTAGGTCCACTCCTCTGAAAACAATGCCAACCTGGCACCTACGTTCGGCACATCCACCCGAACTTGGGCCGAGAAATGAACCGCCCTCGTTTCATTGGGGCCCCTTGGACCCTGCTCCCGCCGAGGGTCCACTCTGCCTCCCAATCTTTCTAGTCCAAAAGGACTGAGGCCAAGACGACGTTCTGGAGGAGGCCTGTAGGATGGTCCGGACGATCTCTGCGACCGCGATCTTCTATTCCCTCGAAATCGAGTCCGATTGGCGAGCCCTGGGCCTGTCCTCTGGCAGTCGAAAAAACCTTGTTCTCTTCGATCGATAGCATCAGGTCATCTTCCCTTAAAAGGCAGCGCACCCAGGTGAGCTTTTAAAGAGCCGTCCGCTGCTCAATTGCGAAGCCAGAGAAGCCGGCGAGCAGCCACCGCTGAACCCATGGACCTGGCCGACGGGTGCAGCAGGTCATACAGAGCATCCACCCTGTAGGCGATCACCGCTTCCGGGAGATCCGCTGGCACCAATTTCTCTTCTGAGAGCCCCGCATTGGGCAGCAGTACCTGGGCCCAGCGAAGTCACGCTCGCAGGGCAAAGTTATTACAAACCAGCCGCCCTGACTCCCAGAGCTGAGACCTCAAATCTCCCTTTTTAAGCTGCAGTTCCAGCTTTCTATCCTGGATATCCTGAAGTGCTGAGGCCCCTGTGACAGGAATCGTCGATCTCTTCGTCACGGCAGACACCGCTGCATCCACTCTCGGAAGGCGAAGGAGGTCCATACCGTCCGTCCATGGCTTTGCTCACCTTCAGGCCCCCCTCCGGGGTGTCCTATTCTCCGAACAGTATATCGGATGCTGAAAAATGGAATGGAAGCCGCTGCCAGACCGAAGGGGCCCAACAGTACTGGGTCAATATTGGCCCCTTGCCGGGACTCTACCGGCGGGGCCTCCACACCCAGCTCCTGGAGAATGGCCGGAATTAGCGGCGCTAGCTCCTCTTTTCGACAAAACCGGACCAACTTAGGATCATCGCCGACCATTGCCAGAGTTCCCTGTCCGGTGACCGGCTGACCTGGACCCTCTGCATCCGGTTCATCTGCCCCCCCCAGGGGCTGAACCAACGGATCCGCATCCTCCGAATCCGTAGACTCGCTGTCCGGGCCCTGAGTGGCGCCCCGCACCGGGCGCTTCCCCTCTGGGGAGTCCGAGGTTCCTCTGGGTCTCTCTCTGGCCGTCCTCTTCCGGGGCCCTGGATGGTCCTCCGGACCCCTCGACTCCTTCTTTCTGGAACGTTTACATTTTTTTCTTTTTCTTTTTTTTTTTTTAAACCTTGCGCCAGGGAAGCGCAAAACCTCTGAACAAAAAAAAAAAGACGCCTCTGACCCAGAGGACCCTTCATCCGCACTGCCCCCCCCCCCGGCGAAGCGGCCCCCCTCGGGGAGCCGCCCCCGGGTGGTCGCTGCAGCGGGGAAAGTGTAAGAGGTAGGCCGCCATTCCCTGCAGCTCTCCTCGTGGCCTCCTGCACTGCTCTTAAAATGGCCGCCGTTCCCGCGCTAAGCGGGAACGGGACGGCCCTGCCTTCCTTACGCTGGCTCCCCCGCGGCGGCGATCGCGCCCTCCGAGATCGGCCCCCCCCCCGACCGACCCCGGACGGCCCCTCGCCGCCCGAAACGCAGGAAAGCAAAAATCCCGTCGCGAAACAGGCTCGCAAGCGCCGAACCGCACACGCGACAAGAAGAGCCCCGAGGCATCCCTCTAACGCACCCAAAACAAAGGAACGGCACAGTCAATTAAATTTACTTTAATTAAAACCAAAGCTTGCGAACCGCGGCGAGGACGGAAGGAACAGAGAGCCGGCGAGGACAAAAAATTAAACAGAACTTCTTTTTTTTTTTTTTTTACTTGCGCTGCATCTGCATTGTCCCCGGTCCTGATGTCCTGCTCCCACGGGGGTGAGTGAACCGGGCTCCCCGGTGTCACCCCCGACGCTGCTGCCTGCAAAAGGCCGGGCCCTCGACCCTCAGCAGCGGCCTCGATCAGGGGAGGATGGTCCCCTCAGGACCTTACAACCCCCCTGGGAGGCGTCCAGGACGAGGGAGTCTTCTGAATCTTCTTCTTCTTCTCTCTTCTTTTTTTTTTTTTTCAAAAAAACTTCTCCAATCAAATCCAACCAATTCCAACCAAAAAAACAAAATCCCTGACTAGCTAACTTCACCCAGGGATCCCAGAGGCTGTGAGTGACCCTGCCCCAGCTGCTGGAGACAGAGAAAGACTGAGGGGCTGTGGGTGGCTCCTTACTATATGTAGGGAAGCCCGACAAGTTTTGCTCTGTCTCCACCTGCTGGTGCGGAGTCACAACCCAGGTGTCTGGACTGATCCTGGTACGTACAGGGAAAGCTCATTTACATGCTTAAAGTGCACTTATGCTCGTAAAAACTATTAATTCAATGACATATTGTAGCAATTTTCAACAGCCCACCTACAAGCGTAAAGTACATTTAAATGTGTAAAACTCAGTTTTAACTATGCAATTTCTTTTGAAAAGTACATCTTCATCAGAAGATGGCGGCAGCAATATGAATCTGGACAGAGACCTGTGTCTTTATTTAACAGGGATGTGCAGAAGAAAAAAATGTGTTGCGATTCGGTATTCGTTTTGCCGGACCCAAATTCATTGCATTTGTTTCATAGGGAGGGGAACCAATTCATTGGTCAGTTTTATTTGTTTTCCGATTTCCCATTAAAGTCAAAGGGGAAAGTATTTGCAGCCTATTTTTGGCTGCAGAATTGGAGTTTTTTTTATCAATTCTGATGAAACGTCTGGGGCGCAACCATCAGAATGAGAAAAGAGCTCCAAGGTACTTAGACTGTGGCAAAGTGGCACCAAAGTGGCATCAATAGCCTATGGCACTTTAAAGGGGCAAAGGGGAACCAGGAGTGGAAAGAATAATGTAACAGAGGTGCAAAGCAGCAGCGAGAATGTCAAAAACATACCACATCTTCAAAAGAGAGCACCAATATCAGATGCATGAACCCTCAAAGGCAGCATGACAGGTAAAGTGGCAAGACAAGTGGCATCAACATCCTACAGCACAATGAAGGGGGAACATAGCAAGTAGAAAGACTAGCACCAACACACTGAGGAGCCATGATAGAGCAAGAACACCACAAGGAGTTGAGTGAGTCATCTGGTGTATGGCAGCAAGGCAGAGTGGCAGAAAGTTGATAGAGGCAAGACAGGCTGGCAGAGTGGAGATAGTCTGGTCCCTGTGGTTTTGATAGGGGCAAGGCAGGCTGGCAGAGTCAAGGTAGTCAGGTCCTTGTGATATTGATAGGGGCAAGAAAGGCTGGCCCCGGGGAGAGTTCCCTTTCCTTTGAGCAGGAAAGGGCTCCCTGAAATGTGTTGGCCCCTAGAGTGGGGTGTTCCCATTGGCGTCCAGTGAGCTCTCACTGGTCTTTTAAAATCTGGTGGACGTAGCAGATATACAAATGAGAATTTTCAAGGCTGAGGCGGAGGAGGGTGCATGTGAACAGTGGTTCAACATGGGTCAGAGGGTAGATACAGGCTGGCTACCCCTGGGGAGAGTTCCCTTTCCTTTGAGCAGGAAAGGGCTCCCCGCAATGGGTTGACCCCTAGAGTAGAGCACGAGCCTTCAAAGCGTGGTAACGTGGAGAGGTCTCACTGTGAACAGCGGTTTAACATGTGTCAACAGGTACTAAGAGATAGGCTGGCTGGCTACCCAGGGGAGAGTTCCCTTTCCTTTGAGCAGGGAAGGGCTCCCCACAATGGGTTGGCCCCTAGAGTGGAGCACGAGCCTTCAATGCGTGGTGACGTGGAGGAGGTCTCACTGTGAACAGCGTTTTAACATGGGTCAACAGGTACTAAGATATAGGCTGGCCGGATACCTTGGGGAGAGTTCCCTTTCCTTTGAGCAGGGTAGGGCTCCCCACAATGGGTTGGCCCCTAGAGTGGAGCACGAGCCTTCAAATTGTGGTGACGTGGAAGAGGTCTCACTTTGAACAGCGGTTTAACATGGGTCAACAGGTACTAAGAGATACGCTGGCCGGCTACCCCGAGGAGAGTTCCCTTTCCTTTGAGCAAGAAAGGGCTCGAGGAGGTCAGGCACAGCATTAGAGGTCAAGCCCTTTTAGGGACATAAGGCCTGGATGGACAGGCACTGCATTCGAGGAGAGAGGTCAAGCCCTTGTTGGGACATAAGGCCTGGACGGAAAGGCACAGCATTCTAGGTCAAGAACTTTTAGGGACATAAGACCTGGACGGACAGGCACAGCATTCAATGTCAAACCCTTGTAGAGATGTAAAGCCTGGCTGGACAAGCACAGCATTCAAGGATAGAGGTCAAGCCCTCGTAGGGATTTAAGGCCTGGACAGGAACAGCATTCGAGGTCAAACCCTTGCAGAGATGTAAAGCTTGGATGGACAGGCACAGCATTAGAGGATAGAGATCAAGCTCTTTTAGGGACATAAGGCCTGGATGGACAGGCACAACCTTCAAGGTCAAGCCCTCATAGGGATATAAGGCCTGGAAGTACAGGCACAGTATTCAAGGTCAAGCCCTTTTAGGGACATAAAGCCTAGATGGACAGGGCACAGCATTCAAGGATAGAGGTCAAGCTCTTGTAGGGACATAAGGCCATGATGGACAGGCACAGCATTCGAGGTCAAGCCCTTGTAGGTACGTAAGGCCTGGATGGACAGGCACAGCATTAGAGGTCGGAGTCAAGTCCTTGTAGGGACATAAGCCCTGGATGGACAGGCACAGCATTAGAGGATTTCCTTTGTGCAGGTATGTTGTGGTTTGATCTGTCATTTCTTTCTTTGAACTAGTTCACTGCCAGAAGAAAATGGCATCTTTTTTCATTTCTGAAAGGTAATTCAACAGAGGATGCTTTTAGAGCAATAGAGACTGCCATTTGTGAAGCAAGAACTGATCTGGAGATTATTTGTGAATACCCAGAAGCTATTAACTGTACTTATGCACTTCAGCTGATGACAGAGGAACATGAAAAGCTCTCAGAAATAAGAAAACCGCTACTCAAGTCCAAATCTACAATATCAACCTATGTTGACTTTGTAGTTTATACAGTGCCTCTGTAAACTATGGGAAGACAGAGGATGAACTAGAGTGCAACTACCACCAGTTTTCAATAGTATTAGAAACATTACTGTTGGCACCTAAGAAAGATTTCTGGAACATGGCCCATATTATGAAATTCAGGAAAACTAGTGAGCATATGAACTATGCAAGCTCCAAACATCTGAAGTGAGCTTTTTATGTTCCTACATTCCAAATGTTGCAAAACAGGAAACGAATATTCTGGAAAGAAGTGATGCACAAATAATGAAATTAGAAATACTAGAACTAAACTCAGACAGGCACAGCATTTGAGGTCAGGCCCTTGTAGGGTCGTACGGCCTAGACAGTGGGACAGACAGGCACAGTGTTTCAGGTCAGGTCTTTGTAGGGACGTATGGCCTGGACAGTGGATGGACAGGCACAGCCCTCCAAATTTTCATCCATGAAATTAACTATAGGGATGATGTCAGCCTAGGTGGCACTTCTGGAACTCAGCTCCTCTGTGACATCCTTGAAGTGCTGCATGAATTTTACCAGCTGACTCATGACTAACCAATCATGATGCCTTAGGGGATTCTGCACACCAATGTCCATTGAACCAGAAAGTTCATGAAGGGGTATCTGCAGTTCCACTAACCTCTGCAGCATCATATAGGTGGAATTCCACTGGGTGGCAATGTCTTGAATGAGACGCTTCTGAGGCATGTCCAAATCAGTCTGCTTTTGTCAGAGAACCTGCCCCGCCTTCACACTTCTGTGGAAGTGCGCTGCTATGTTCCTGCACTTGTTTATTAACGTATGCAGATATTCATTCTTTTGGTGATTGGACTCCAACCCCAGAGCTGACTTCACTACCAGGTGCAGAGTATGTGCAAAACATTGGATGTTCTGAAAGCGCCCCTCGGTTATTGCCTTAACCATGTTTTCACCATTGTCTGTGACAAAGACCCTGCCTGAGGATTCCTGTCTCGCTGGTGCAGTTGCCAGCCCTCCAGCATCTGTCTGATGCATGCTAGAATATTGGCTGTGGCATGGGCCTGGTCCGTCAGGTGGGTGTGCAGTGAAACCCACCTCCACCCTGATAGTTGTTCACTAATAGAGCTGCTGCCTGCCCCTGCCTCAGCCAGGTCCCACCAGTGTGCTGTCAGGGAGAGGTAAGAGTGTGCAGCATTCATGGCGGTCCAGATATCGCAGGTGAAATGCACACTCCCCTCTGCCTTAGCTAGCAGTGCTTGGATGTGACTGTGACATTGCTTGTACAGGTTGGGGATGACCTTTCTTCTAAATGTGGTTCTGAAGGGGAATTTGGAATTTGGAACTACAACCTTCAGAAAATGCTTGAAACCCACATTCTCTACTATCTGCAAGGGCTGGTCATCAAGAGCAATCATTTCCCCAATGCTCCTGGATACAACATTTGAGGCTGCATGCCTCCTACCAAGGGATAGCATTACCAAACTCCATCCCATTTTCTCCATGGTGGGTTGTCGCTTCTGCTACATGGCAGGGTCTGCTGGCCTGCCACCTGACTGCTAGAAGGAGCTGAGGGTGTGGTGTGGCTCTGCTCCTTTTCAACTACTTTACACTGCTTGGAAAAAGGGGTCCCCTGACTGGTACTCCCACCATCCCCAGATGGCAGTACTGTTGTTAGGTGTTGCCTCTTCATATGATGCGTCATGCCAAAGTTAGATAGATGTCCCATTTGCTTGCCTCTGCTAATAGTCCTACCACAGTAATTACACTGAGCAAAACGCGGGTCCTCCTTCACTTTAAAGTGGCTCCAGATCGCAGATGTCTTTCATGCTCCCTTCTCTATAGCCTTCGGGCTGGCACTGGAGCTGAAGTAGTGGGTGCCCCTGAGAAGCAATACCAGGGGCATCAGTCACACTCTGTGCCTGTGCTGACTGCTCTTCCTCCTCCTCATCATCAGTTTTATCTCTCCCCTGCAGCACTGAAGTGGAGGCTAAGACAGGACTAACTAATCCTCCTAAGCCTTCGTCAGCTATTCCTTCTTCCATTTCTGATGATGAGAATCACACACAAGATGATTCTTCATCGGAATCAGAAGCAAACAGTGACTGCACTACATTGTCAATGCTAAGTCGAGACTGCTGTCACACTGCTGCTTTTGGGTGTCACCATTTTGTCTTGCATAAGAAAATGCCATACTGGGTCAGACCAAGGGTCCATCGAGCCCTTGGTCTGACCCAGTATGGCATTTTCAGTATGGCATGACTCAGTCTCCCCTTCCTTCACCTCCAAAACTACAGGGTCAGAACAGGTAGTGACGATACATCATCTTTAGATTTCATTTTTTTCCAGATGGAACTGCCTGCCCCTCCAGAGATTTTAGATTGCAACAGGTCCCTTTTTAACTTTAATGGGGGTCTGGCACTCTCTTTTGTGGTGTCTCCTCTCCCAGTCCCAATCACTCGACTATGTCTAGCTTTCCCTGACATTATGGATTTAATGTTGTTGCCTACTAGGGATTTCAATTAAAAGAATTATTTCCAAAAGAGGCCCACTGGGGATTTGGCTTCAGAGAGAACCGCTGTCCCAATATACATGAGTCAGCAAAACTGGCTGCCCACAGGCACAGTGCCTTGATATGCACTAATGTAATGTATGTATGGTGCACACAACAAAGTTGTAACCATAAAAGAGGCCCACTGGGGATTTGGCTTCAGAGAGACCCGCTGTCCCAATATACGTGAGTCTGCAAAACTACCAGTGCCCACTGTCACTGATACCCAGTGCACTGCCTTCTTGGATTAAAAGAGCACAGAGAGACAGTGAGTTCAATTAAAAAAAAAAACTGCAGTTAACAAAAAAGCCTGGCATGGCACAGCAGCAAAATCGATTAATTATATTTTTCAATGGCAATTCTATCAAACTAGCTAGAAATTGAATATATCTCCCACCCACAACACCCAAATGATGCTTGTAACCTACCCCAGGAGGTAAAATAAGCAGCAAAATGTCACAGCTAGTGCTAGCAGCTTCTCTCAGTGGCACAGATAGACCATTTCAGATCAATTTAAAAAAAGTGCGGTAAAAAAAAAAAAAGGCTAGCTGGCAATGCAGCCGAATTGAACAAATATCTTTTTCTATCAAAGTAGCTAGCAATTGAATGCAGATTTGAGACACTCAAACTAGCTCTGAGTTCAGCCACCTCCCCGTACCACCACCCCCAGACCATCCCCACCAAGAAAGTGTGTGGCACGCCGCGTGCTAAATGTTTAAATAGCGCTGTGTCATCAGGAATAGTGTCACAGAGCACTGAGTGAGAGCGGTGATTGCCCGCATTAGAAAAATGCTTAGCTCTGATAGGTTGCATTCTGGTCTCCTTGCCAACCTGTCTTACCCACTCTATGACAGGCCTGTGAGGTCACATGACTCACATGAAAGGGCTGGTTTTTTGCTTTGGATACTCCCACATGGCCTTCTCCTATTTCAAATGGCCGCTAAGAAATCACTGCGAGCCAAAAGAATGAAATTAATGATATGTTTGTATTCGTGGGGGTTCGCAATACGTTTTGCAAACCCATGAATACAACGAATAGGGATGTACACATTGCGATTGCCAATGCATTGCAAATGAATGCACATCTCTATTATTTAACCAGCTTGTGCTTTAGTGACAGTGAATAGGTTACTGGCTATGCTGATTGGCTATATTGGCTGTTAGAGCGAGCCAATCAGAATGTAGGTCTGTCTTGCAATTGAGACAGAACAGCTTTGAAGAAGCCCTTCAAGCCCAAGCAGGCTTTGTTTAGGTAATTCAATCACACAGTAGGGGATCTTAGAAGTTTGTTGAATATGCAGATGAGCTGTCAATTATGCAGTAATAACCTAATAATGTGGTATCTCAGGATCACAGGAGCATAGGGACTCTGAAGATTGGCATCATAGTAATTATGCAGATTACACCTTAATGTTACAGATAAATTACCATCTCTCTGGTCTTGCCCGATGAACTTTCTATCTCTTTGTGATTTCCAGCACAGTATTAATATGTTCCCACATTTTCTGGTGACTTTCAGAAAATTACACTCCAATTTGTAGAGAAGGAACAATTTCTTCAAATCTTTTATATTCATTCTATAGTGGCATATCATCTCTCAGTGTTAGGATTTCATCTGTTTCACAGCCTTATCCTACTTTCTTGATATCTTCCCACCAGAGGCCCTCAATAAGCCTCTCTATTAGCTTTGCTAGCTTCTTCCTTGCTGCCCTGGCCACACTCAATGTCTCAGCCTATGTAACCTTGCCTGCCAGAAGTTCCCTGTCTTCTCATGGTGTTGCTTCTGGTTCTGTGACCTGACCTCTGTTCTGTCTTGCTTTGTCTTGTGTCCTATGGGCCTTCTGCCTTGCTCTAGCCTTGTCTTGTAGCCTGCAGCCCTCTGCCTTGTTCTAGCCTTGTCTCTTGGCCTATAGGCCTTCTGCCTTGTGCCTTGCCTTGAAGTCTTTGGGCCTACTCTGTTTATTGCCTTGCTGCCTTCAGGCTTATATGTTCTTTGTTCAGTATGCTCTTGTCTGCCTTGTCTATTCCTGCCCCATTGTGCTTGTTTGGTCCTGCCCTGCCTGTTCCAGAGTCTTGTCATGTCTTTTCTGGTATCCTGTCCAGTGTTGCCTGTATTATAGTGTTTGCTCTGGACTTGTCTGATTTGTGTATGTCTAGTTCCAGATCCTAGCCTTGTACCCAGCCTTTCCTTGTCCTTCTTGCCAAGCCAGTCCTGCCTTGTCTTCAGCCAATCTCCAGCCTGCCTTATCCTGCTTGTATCCAGCTTGCCTCATCGTCCTTGTCTCCAGCCTGTCTGTCCAAGGCTTGTCTGTGTGGATTCATCACTATGATGTACTGCCACCACAGAGACCTACTGGTCCCCAGAACCCAAGGGCTCAACCTACAGGAGAGGGGGCTAGCTAGGCGGAAGATCGGTCCCTTTCTTCTCCAGGTTCTGACTTATGAGTGGGAAAATGTATCTTCGCACTGCGAACGTGCCACATGATTTTTCCCCAACAGATGGAATTGTGGTTTCCAAACATTTCACCAACTAATTTGGGCCTCTGTCTTTGCAGCTATTGTCTGATTGTTATCACACCTACGTATTGGACTGCATCGCACACTTCACTTCAGGCTTATGGTCAACCCTGCCACAGCCTATGGCAGTGAAATTTCTGGCTAACTGGGTAGCAGGCATGGTGAGAGGGGGTGACACTGCAGGGCAAGTTAGCCAAAAAGCTTATTTGGCTAACTCTAATATCAGAGTTAAGCAGACAAATTACTTATGAGTTATCTGGCTAAAAGGCTTTAAATATTAGCCTTATTATATGCAGAATCTCTTGAAAACAAACAGAATTATAAATGCATATCAGTTTTACTGAAAAGAGCTGTCAGTACCAAGAAAGGATGTGCATTCACTTGAAACAAATTGGCAACCTAAAACAATCAGGGCATTTTATTTTGTTTTATTTTAAACAAAATGAATGGAGAGTGCCCCTGACTATAACAGCAATTTTTGCATTTGGGGCAAGCAAAAATGCAAGTTTTTTTTTTGTTGTTTTTTTTTTTCTTCTTAAGGCAAGCTGCTCAAGCCAGAGTGGTTAGGGACAAGAAAGGAGGAGGACCAATGAAGGTTACACATTTTTTTTCAAACAATCTATAACAGCTGACACTTGTATGGATTGGCAACGGTTTCTCATTGTTTTCTGTTTGTTTGTTTTAACTTAAACTGAACGCAAGATGCAATTTTGAGCAGTCAACATTTTGTTCCCTCATTTCTCTCCTGGATTTCAGAGAGGTTATGCTTCGGAAGCTCTTTTTTAGAGCAAAAAAAAAGGTTTACAAATTATTTAGAAAGGAAAGTAAGGAGAACGTAAAGCAAGGAGGGCCATGCTATTTCCTGTTACAGTGTCACTGTGTGAGAGAGGACACTTCAGTTTTCTGCCAACTGTTACAGAGTTACTGTGTCATAGAACAGGGAGAGGTCTCGGTGCAGATATGATTTTATTTTAGCAACTGCAATGTCTATGAACAGTAACCATTACTATGACAAATTAGAAATCCTGAATATTTGTCATTGTTTTCATTGACTTTCCATGTATAGAAAAGGAAATTATATACTGACTACCGTGTGTATATGAGTGATTCTTTTTTCATAACCTGTATCATTTTCAAGTGGAAATCTACAGAGTCATGGTCAGCAAGTATATAATATACCGCTTACTTTTTAATAAAAAAAAGTCTGTGCCCTGTAAGGTTTGCATCTTTTGGATCAGAATAACACTTGTATATACTTATAAGTCATAAATAAAAATTGCAGTATGTTTTCAATTTTAAAAAAATAAAAATAAAACATTTAATAGAGTCTCCCAGCTTGTGGCTTCCTGTACTGTATACTGGGTGAGGGCACACTTTTTCACGTGAAAATAGTCAATACATTGCCTGCCCAAAGCTCGAGGTCTTGGTTACAATGGCCCTTCAATGAAACTTCCTGGAAAATCTCCAACACCTCAGCTGTTTTGCACTGATTTTCATTTTGGTCCTTTTTAAATTTGTTCTCAAAATGCTGATACCAGTAATCTCTGAGATCTGCCAGCAAAATAGTGACAGCAAAGTCTGGCCAACTTCTTTCCTCTGTTCATTTCCCCCCTGGGAAATTAATTAAAACAGGAATTTATATTTAAATATTTTGGCTTTCTTTACCTACTCAAATAATATGAAATAATATTATGCTAAGGAGAGAAGGAAGTAACAACATGTACACCCTGTATCTCATCAGCACTCTGCTTTAGTTTAGTCAGCCTGGTATTATAGGAAGGCTAAGAAATGCAAACACACAAAATACATTCTATAATACAACAGATCGTCAGCGTCCAATTCTGGTCAGGTAACTCATTCAGGATTCTTCTGTTTTCACTCTTTGGGTCAGATGCACTAAGCATTCTATCCATGGACCTAAAGGATCTAATTCATCAAATATTTTCTCATAGACACACAATGAAAGAAAAGCATTGACGATCATTTTTGGTAGGCTTAGACAACCTTTAGCTGGTTATAAAGGATTTATCTGGCTAAACAGGCTGTAAAACAGTAAATTCTGATTTGGAGGGCTGGATTAGTGGAATACTAATGCTTCAATTGAGGAGGAAAAGATGTCGCTAACCTTAAAAAGAACAGCGATCCATCCCAGTTTAAAAGAGCCAAGTTTAGGAAAGAAAGCTTAAATAATTTCTGTCTCTTAACATCTCATTCATTGGATATGAAATTGAAGTACTGGTTACTTCTGTAACAGTGTCTTATTTACAGAAATATCATTTGTTGGAGTGTCTATAGTCAGGTTTCTATGCAGGTTACAGCATGTTGACAGTAAGTTACCAGTCTTGAATGATTTATTATGTCTTATAACTGACTCTGCAGGAACATTTCTGGAACTGCTTGGCCTTTTCATGGATTTTGACACACTGGATTCTTAGATTTTGCTTTCTAGGTTGAATGGCCTACCTGAAAAAAGAGCAGACCTGGTTGGTTTGCATTGTTTCTTATTGATAGGTCTCAGCAGGTGGTGCTAAGAGTTTGCAGATCAGCTTTTGAAATGAGTGTGGAGTATACCGGAGGCATTCATTATTCCGATGATTATTTAATGCTTATCTTAGATCATTTGCAGATCTAATCAGTAACCTTGGACTCAGCTGTACATCTACACTGATGATATTCTGTATCTGATCCCTATAAAAGTGGATCATAGCTCTTTCATTAATCATCTCAAAATGTATCTAAAGTCATTAATCCCTGGCTGACTAGGAATAGTGTTTAAACACAGAAAAAAAAATCTTGTATATAGAGAAGGAACCTTAGGTGGCATCTGGCACACAAACAGATTTTAATAGCACATGAGGTGGTATTCTATAGCATTGTCCTGGGGCAAGAGACAAGCAGCATCAAAAGTAGTGGTGTCGAAGATGACAAGATTCTGCAGATCATGAAGAACGTAGACTTTAAGCATTTGCTACAGATCTCAGCCCACAATTACAAAGTGTTCTCCAGAGCTAATTTAGTAGCCAGGATATCCCCACCCTGTACCATCAGTGCAGTAATTGCATTAAGGTACAGCTGGACAAGGCAGCGTGTCGTAATGGGCATTTTACCAGTAACATCTGGAGCTATCAGAATGCTATGCACACCAACTTCTCCTTGATGTACACTGGTGGAAGCTGGCTGAGGCAGGTGTAGGTAGCAGTCCTAATGGGGACCAACCAGCAGGGTGCAGAATGGCTGTGCTGCTGCTACACAGACAAGTGATGGATACTAACCATATCTTGTGCAATATCCTTATGATAAAGGGAGAGGAAGATGAGAACTATCAAGGCATCATAGGCTTTTCACATTTCCTGAGCCTAGTAGTAAAGGATGCCATGTGTCTGAAGGCCAAAACATATGTCCATGGCGTTCCAGTCTTGAAGGAGCTGATAGAGGGGTGCAGGAATAAAGTGGAATACTTTTACAATAGTGTGAAGGGTAGGCAGCATCTCCATGAGAAACAGGAGGAAGATGGAATGCCTCATATGTGCCTTAATCAAGATATTGGCACCCAATGGAATTCCACCTATCTGATGCTGCATAGGTTAGTGGAGCAGTAGACACCCCTTCATGACCTTGCTCTGGAAATTGAAATAGGTGTGATCTCCCCCTGAGGCATCATGATTCAAGTCCAGAAGCCTTTCAAGGATGCCATGGAGGATCTGAGTTCTAGAAGTGTCACCCTGATTGGGGTCATCCCCCTCGTAAATATTCTGTAGAAGTTAAAGGGTTTGGGAAAATAAAATAGGCTGAAAGTACAGGTGTTGCATTTAGTGGAATACTTGCAACAGCAGGTGCCAGAGAGAATGAAATCCCTGACAGAAAATAAAACTTACATGTTTGCCATGTTTTGTGACTCATAGATCCCAGCATCTCATTTATAGCTAGGGTGTGTGAACAGTACGAGTGTGCATTGACAAAACCTTCAGTTCCTTTTGTTTTATTTTATTTTTTCCCACTTTTTATTTTTTTTTTATTTGTAGTTTATTAAATTCTCATTACATTTCCATCAGAATAAAAATGAAGAAAAATACAATTATGCAAACATATATAGGAAATTAAAAATTAAACTCAAGCAGAATATGCCATTAGCTCATTTAGGGCCAGATTTTCAAAGGGGTACGTGCGTAAGATACACGCGTACCCTCGAAAACCTGGCCCAAACACCCCCTGCGTGTACCAAGCCTGTGTTGCATAGGCTTCCGGCACGTGCAAAGCCCCGGGACGTGCGTAAGTCCCGGGGCTTTCCTGAGGGGGGGGGGGCGTTTTGGGGGCGTGTCGCGATCCACGTGTCGAGGGGGCATGACGCGGGCGTGGTTTTGGCCCGGGGGCATTCCGGGAGCATGGCTGCGGCCTCCGGACCAGCCCCTGGACTGGAACATGGAGCACGTCAGCCTGCCCGGCGCGCGCAAAGTTACGCCTGCTTCGAGCAGGTGTAACTTTCATGATAGAGGTGGGGGGGGGTTATATAGGGCCAGGGGGGTGGGTTAGGTAGGGGAAGGGAGGGGAAGGTGGGGGGAGGGCGAAGGAAAGTTCCCTCCGAGGCCACTTCGATTTCGGAGCGGCCTCGGATGGAATGGAGGCAGGCTGCGCACCGACCCCTGATTTTAATGGATACGCGCGGCTTCGCTCATATCTATTGAAATCCCACGTACTCTTGTTCGCGCCTGGTGCGCGTGTGCGCAGATTTATAAAATCTGCCCCTTAATAGGGTTTATCAAAAAGAAAAACAAAAGAAAAAACAATTAAATATACAGTTCTAAGTTGAATTACACTTTTATATTTGTTTACCCAATATTTCACCAACCGGACTTATTATTAATAAATGTCTCCAAATGACAATGATTCATAAATATAAACTGATTTTGCTGACATGATATGAGAATTACAGAGATATTTCAGAAAGAATGTAGCTCCCTTGGCCAGAACCTGTGGTTTTAACTGAAGAAACAATGTTATACGATTTTGAGTGGACCATGAAACATCAGGGAACACTTTTATTTTCTAGCCTCAGAAAGCTATATCTTTATTTCTGCAAAACTTGGAAAACACCAAATATGTATCTTAATCTAAACAAAAGGTAACAATTAATGTTGCTCTAACTGTAATATTATAGATAAGATTCTAGGAAATAAGATAGCAATCAGATTGCTATTTAGGAGAAACCATCTTTCTAGACTTAGGAAGATAATACATCTTATAAGGGGATATGTAGATTCAATTAAAAGCAATATCTCTCAAATTTTTTTAAAATAATTCATAAGCAGAAAGTAATCCACAAATAGGAACATTAAGAAAACATTCATTTTCCCCCCATATTGATATTCTATATTTTCCAACTGGTTGTGCAGATGCAAATTATTTTTAATAAGAGTACTTCCAGCTGACTGGAGAGAAACAATCTTAAGCATTCACATTCTGTATAGATTGTTCTAGAGTATTCAAACATTATGCTCACTCAATTTAGATCTAGTTTTCTCTGTGATTTTACTCAGCTATCCAATGAAATTAGACAAAGTTTATCCAATTTATTGACAACTCAACATATATTCATGAAATATATACTTGAAAGTTTTTTCCTGGTCTTCCAATATGCTAACAGTAAATAAAAATGATGTAATGGGGCCCATAAAATTTAACTTGAATCCCCAATCAACCGAGAATCAACAGGCAGGTTCTGCACAAGTTCTGATTTCCTTGAAAGAGTCACATTATCCTCAGGACAAAGACAGTCAGCAGTTTCCAGGGGAATATTATAAACCTCTAGCATACTGTTAGTGATCAGCTCCCCCGAAGGGAGGAGTTAGCAATCTGTTATAGATCTCCGCCGTCAGGGAGGCAGAGTTAGCAATCTGTTATATATCTGCTAGGGAGTTAGCAATCTGTTATTGGTCACCTCCTCCAGAGGGGAGGAGATAGCAATATGTAATACTCCGTAGGCGGGGTCAATGATCTGTTGTGGGTTGGCTCCCACAGTGTAGCAGTCTGTATGATACTGCTTTAGTAGTGTAAGGAATAAACACTTAGTGGAACTGGTGAATCCCTGGGCCGATGGCAGATGATAGCGTCCCCAGGAGGATATCCTGAGAGGGACCACTGGCTAGGCTGGAGTATGAAGACAAACACAGATAGTTCTTTATTAGACAGGAAGTAGAACCACCAGAGGTGGCAGTAGTGAGTTGATGTGCTCGGCAGGGCTGAAGTCCCTCAGATACTGGAACCGCGATCTCTGGGTTGCTGAGCTGTAGAGAGAGACTATAGGTAGTGAGTAGACAGGGTATGCTGAATATATAACCAGTAGTAGATGAAGCACTCACAATTATAGATATCTGTAATGGCTTCTATGCAACAGAGAGTCTTCAGTATATTCAGGGACAGGAGCCGTAGGTGAGTACTGGTTCCTATATGCAGTCTGGAAAGAACTCACAATATCTGTGTATGAGATGGCTTCTGGAATAGAAGAAAGTCTTTGGAGAGTTTTAGGAACATAGGACCTCGTGGAGCGAGTACCAGTTCCTATTTGCAATCTGTAATAGTAATGTACCAGATATAGGTATGCGATAGCTTCTAGGACAGAAAGTCTGTGAAGGGTTTTAGGAACATGGGCCTTCGTGGAGTGAGTACCAGTTCCTATCTGCAATATGAAATAGTAATGTACCAGAAATAGGTATGCGATAGCTTCTGAGATAGAAGAGAGTCTGAGAAGGGTTTTAGGAACATGGGCCCTCGTGGAGCGAGTACTGGTTCCTATCTGCAATCTGCAATAATAACTCACGATCTCCGTACCTGCGATAGCGTCTTAGTCAGAAGGGAGTCTTCAGAGATTAGGAACATAGGCCCTCGAGGAGCGAGTACTGATTCCTATCTGTAATAGAACTCACAGTGTTCATGTCTGCGATTGCTTCCAGGCAGTAAGGAGACTTCTGAGCATTCAGGAACATAGGTCCTCTAGAAGCGAGTACCGGATCCCGTCTAGTAGTCTGAAATCAAGAAGAGAGAGCAGGGCCCCTGAGGAGCGGGTACCCCTTAGTAAATTTGTGGAGGCAGAGCCGCAGAGAAGATTCCTCCTTGCTAACTCGATTTGAAGTAGCAAACAAAGACCTTTTAAGTTGGAAGCAGATGACGTCACTACGGGGGGAAGCCCCTGAGGTTCGCGCCCTTACCGGTACAAACTCTGGAGCGCGCGCGTGCGTGTGCCCTTACATCATCAAGAACATGGTGGATCTGCAGCATCAGGCCAGACGGGGATTCCAGGAAGACACGGCGAGGAGAGGCCATGGCAGCATCTGTCCGTCAGACCTGAAGGGAGTCGCCACTAAGGTAGAGAGGGTGGAGCGAGGGTGAGAACAGGCACGAACGCAACACATACTGCCAGCTTGTAAGGCTCCAAGGGGGTCATTTATTAAAATGAGGTAAGGCGTTTTTGCATGCATTAAGGACTTATCGCATGCGAAAAGCCCCATTAATGCATGTGATAAGCCTTTAACGCATGCAAAAATGCCTTTAACACATGCAATAGCACCATATCATATGGTGCGCTGCAAATCCGAAAAGAGGAGGAGTTAGGGGTGGGAGTGGGCTGGGTTCCCAGTCTGCGAAATGCTATTGCACAGACTTAATGCCTATTTTAACTATACCTTCGGAGTGAGGAAACTCACCCAAAGATGATATTTGTGCAAGGTTCTCTCAGCCTAGCTTGATGGACACTCTACCTGGGTAACATCAAGCTAGGTGGAGAGAACATTGCACAAATCTCATCTTTGGGTGAGTTTCCTCTCTCCATAGGTCATCAAATCTTCACAAGAGTCCGCTGTTCTGTTCGTACGTCTCACGTTGAATGTAAAAGTGGCCCCTAACCCCCTACACTAATACCTAAAACCTCACCTCGAGTTACTAGGTGGGCCTCTCATAGGGATGCAAATACCTGTCTAGGGAAATGACATTATGGCTAGTCTCTCTCTCTCTCTCCCTCCCTCCCTCCCTCCCCTGGAACCATTAACAGTGGTTGACTGCAGGGAATACAACAGGCCTGGCAATTTATACTAACTTAACTGTATATTAGCATAAAACATGCTGCTATTGCATGCAATACTTATCACATTTTGATAAATCCAGGCCCAAGTTTGAAGAAGACTGAGTGTGTGTGGGAGGGTTAAAGCTGCCCTGGGACTAAGAAAGGCTCCAGAAAAATAAGCCTCTCTATCTCTGTCCTCAATTGCGCTCTCTAACTGATCATGATCCCTGGGGCTCTTAATAGGGATAGTAGATGGCATAAGGAACTTACCCTTCCTTTTTCAACCATTCAGAAACAAAAAAGTACACATATTTTCCAAAAGGTGTGAACTCCTTTGTTGTGCAGCTTCGGCAGCGCTCCAGTGACTGTGCACCACAACCCCAGTGACTTATGGGACTGGTCTTAGCCTCTAATCACCAGTTAAATCAGGGGAGAAGGCACCACCTGCAATGGCAGGGATCATACATAAGAACATAAGACTTCTCATTCTTGGTTAGACCAAGGGTCCATCAAGCCGAATATCCTGTTTTCAATAGTGGGCAAGCCATGTCAAAGTACCTGACAGGATTCCAAGAGGTAGTTAGATTCCAAGCTGCTTATCCTAAGAATAAGCAGTGGATTTCTACAAATCTAACCTTAATAATGGTTAATGGAGTTTTCCTCCAGAATCTTGTCAAAACCTTTTTTAAATGCAACCTTACTATTAGCTTTTACCACATTCTCTGGAAATGAATTCCAGAGATTAATTACACATTGAGTAAACAAATATTTTCTGTTATTAGTTTTAAATGTATTACCTAGTAACTTCATTGGGGCAGATTTTATAAAACTACGCACACGCGTACTTTTGTTCGTGCACCAGGCGCAAACAAACGTACCGGATTTCAATAGATACATGCGTAGCCGCACATATCTGTTAAAATCCTGGGTCGGCGCATGCAAGGCTGCCCAAAATCGGCAGGCTGAGCGTGCAGAGGTGCACAGCCTGCCTCCGTTCCCTCCAAGGCCGCTCCGAAATTGGAGCGGCCTCGGAGGGAACTTTCCTTCCACCCCCCCCAGCTTCCCCTCCCTAACCCACCCCCCGGCCCTATCTAACCCCCCCCCCTACCTTTGTTGCACAAGTTACGCCTGCCCAAGGCAGGCGTAACTTGCACGCGCCGGGCCGGCCACTGGTGCGCCATGGTCCGGTCCGGGGGCTGGTCTGGAGGCCACGGCCATGGCCCCAGAATGCCCCCGACGACGCGCCGGCTGCAAACACGCCCCCGATGATACACCGGCCACGACACACACCCCCAATTCGCCCCCAACATGCCCCCCAGGAAAGTCCCAGAACTTACATGCATCCCGGGGCTTTGCGCATGCCGGCAGCCTATGCAAGATAGGCTCGGCATACACAGGAGGGGGTTGGGGTAGGTTTTCAGGGTTACGCGCGTAACCTACGCCCGTAACCTTTGAAAATCTACCCCATTGTGTGTCCCCTGGTCTTTGTACTTTTCAAAAGAGTAAACAACTGATTAACATTTACTTGTTCTATTCCATTCATTATTTTATAGACCTCAGCCGTCTCTTCTCTAAGCCGAAGAGTCCTAACCTCTTTAACCTTTTCTCATAGGTGAATTATTCCATCTCCTTTATCATCTTGGTTGCCCTTCCCTGTACCTTTTCTAATTCATCTGTATCTTTCTTAAGATGTGGGTGAACTGAACTGCCCACAATACGCAAGATGAGGTTGCGCCATGGAGGGATACAGAGACATTATGATATTCTCTGTTTTATTATCCATTCCTTTTCTAATACTCCCTAGCAGTTTAATTGCTTTCCTGGCTGCTGCTACACACTGAGCAGAAGATTTTAATGTATTTTAAAAAATGATACCTATACCCTTTTTCTGAGTGGTAACTACTAATGTGGAACCTTGCATTATGTAGCTATAATTTGGGGGTTACTCGTCCCTAAATATATCTCTTTGCACTTGTCTACATTAAATTTCATTTGCATACCCAGTCTCCCAGTTTTGCAATGTCCTCTTGCAATTTCTGACAATCTTCTTGTGATTTAACAACTTCTTCTAGCTCTCCTCTCTCTTCTCCTCAGCAAGTTTCCCCCGAGAGATGCATCAAATCCCCACTGAATTATGGGCTAGTCTGTCACCCATTGATGATGCTGAGTCTCCAATCAGCAACAAAATCAGGGGGAAAGGGGAGACGGCACCATCTGTGAAGGCAGGGATCTTCCAGCTCTCTTCTCCCGCTTCCATAACAAGGTACCCCCCCCCCCATACTTTTTCTTTTTTTTTAATGTTTTCTTATTTTTCTAATTTTTCATTTATTATGCACCATTATGATTTAGTGCACACTATTTTTTATTTATTCTACACACTATTTGAGTTAGTTTGCACTATTTAAGTTGTAATAGTGCAATCTAACTCAAATAGTGCAATCTAACTCAAATGGTGTGCACTAAATCAAATTAGTGTTTGCTAAATCAAAATAATGTCATTAAATGAAAAATTTAAAAATATGAAATGTTGTCAATTTTTTATCATTTTAGTAGAAACCATATGAAACAAAACAGGCAATGCTGGTGAATGTTGAATTTGGAACTCCTCATGGTCCTTTCAAGTTAAGTTTTTCTGTATGCACATTTTTTTATATAAATTCCTAATGATTGCAAAACAACATTTTTTCTTGTATAAATTTCAAAAGATTGCACAATGAATATTTCTCAAAAAATATTTGTAATGACCAATGATTATATTTTCAGGATGAGGTCTGGATAAGACTGCTGATTTTCTACAAGCAAGTAGATATTGTCTTTTATATGATGGTCATTTATATACATGTTCATATATAATTCACATTGGTGTGTCTATGATTTATAAGTGGATTCATAACAAAGATAACTGGAACCAAAACCATTCACATATTTAAAGTTGTTAGCATGACAGGACTTAATACAGATGGAATATAAATGTTTTAATTAAAATAATAAATAAAATAAAGCTAATGCAAAGCAGTTCAATTTTACACCAGCTCACATGGAGTCAATACAAAGACTCTGACCAAGGGGTAATTGTTGAAAACAAAGTGATATACCCTCTAAACCAAGTGAATATTTATATCAATTGTGAGTTTCCTTTCATGACCAATCATAGTAACTTCAGAATTAAAGGGATTCAAATGCAACATATTCTTCTTTGTCCATTCAGAAATAGCAAAATAAAATACAAAACTTCCCCATTGCATCCCAAAAAAGGTGCATCAGTCTCAAGGAGAGGGCTTGTTAGTGTTTCCTCCTCTTAAAGAGGTGTGATTTGCTGTAACAAGGATTCATGTGTTTTCAGGCACTAGCCATACATCTTGAACCAGCAGCATAGTGAAAAGAGATTTTTAAAGGACCTTCTGACATTTTGGAAACAACTAAAATCTTGTATGTGCTCAGAGATCCAAGATGGCCACCGGGTCCAGATGTGGGTAACAAGGGCTCCGAAAGAATAGTGTGTATTTGTGAAGAAAATGCCTCATACCAGGAGAAAACGGAGACCAAAAGAAAGAGAAACATTGGGAGAATCTACAGAGGGTCGTATCCTGGGCCCCATGGACTCCCATGTCATACGGAGCAGAAAACCGGAGAAAGCTCGCAGCGTGGAGAGTGGGAGGAAGTAGAAACCGCCCTCCACACATGAGCTCCAGACGACCTTATCCCCGGTAATGCGGACTACCCCAGGAAACCCTGCAGCCCTGCGAGGGGCGAACGGGAGCGATCTCAACCGCACTAGTGAGAGTGAAACCACCGGAGATTCGTTGTTGTATGATGAAGCCAGCGGGGGACGAACAGCAGAGGTTACAGTTTTCGGAAGAGAACGGCCCTGGAGACGCTGAGGGCTGTACGACACAGCCTCCAACGGAAAGGAAAGTACATTTAACTTTACCTAAAAAGAAGGAATTAATTAAACCAGATACCTTCTCCCTGGAGAAGATTTGGGAAGCAATACAAACTGTAAATGACAATCTTTTCAGTCAAATAAATCCTTTGGCTTCAGTAATAAATACTACAATGGAGAGAGTGGGAAAATTAGAGAAAGACATGAATATTCAAATGGAAAATCTGGAAAATTAGAGATAGAATTGAAGGAATTGAAAAACCTTCAATGTAATATCATAAAAGAAAATTCTGTATTAACAAACCATTTAGAAAATATGGAAAACCAAATAAAGGGGAGAAATTTACGGTTAATAAATTTTCCCGGAGACCCAATGGTGACCCCACGAGATATGTGGAGGCAATATTTGTTGCAGATATTGAAGATTACAGAGGGAAATGATTCCCCCTACAGCCAAGATGTACTATATACCAACCATTTAAAAAAGCTGAGAAGGAAGGAGAAGATTTTCAAATATTAATTCCTTTGATATCAAATAAAATGGAAACACCAGTTTTAGATGTAACAAAACTACTGGAAACAACTCAGAGTGAACAAGTAAAGCCAGCTACTCTTATAGTGACATTTTTACTTGAATCGGATAGAGATTGATTTTGAGATCATATTTCCGACATAGGTCTGAGACTTTTCTTGGTCTGAATGTTGGAATATTCCCCCGATTTAGCGAGAGAAGTACCCAGCTACGAGAAAATTGTTTTTGAAATTGAGACCTTTAGTACAAAAAGCTGGGAACTATGTATATTCTCAATATCCGTGTAAATGTTGTGTAAAATATAAAAAATGTTTCGTACATATTTTTTCAAACCGGAGCAGCTGGAGAATTTTCTAAAAAAGTATTCGTTAGAGATAATAACTTCCTCTCCTGTAATGGAAGGCTAAGTACTTTTATTCCTCAGTTGGATCCGCAAAAAGGAATTCTCCTGTATAGATCTCAGCAATTTCCGTATGGTAAAATGTGTATTCCTGAGGTTGAGTAATTGGATCTCTCCCTACCACGAGGACTTTAAAAGCAGAATGTTAGGGAAAATGAATATTGAGTTTAATTGTAATATGTTTATTGTTTAAAACTGCTATCTACACAAGAATGTATTTCTTGATGTATTTGGAAAATTGCAAAAATTAAAAATAATAAAAAAAAAATCTTGTATGTGCAAGTTTTCTCCATTAGGAGGGCCTTAGGGCTTTGTAGTAGTTTATTTTTTTTTTCCTTTGCTATGTGTGTTTTTAGTGGTTTATATAGTGTATTCTGTTTGATCTTGCAGTTTTTGAATTACCTTTGTTGAGGTCAATTTGTATAGCTGGAGACGTATTAGTGTGGCTGTTTTGCTTTTTTAGAATATGTTGTTCCTCAGTTGAAAATGTTGAATTTAAACATTCAATATAATAGATGTGTTAATTAAATAGTGCATCTGAAGCAAAATAATAATTATTCAAACATCTCTATGGATTTTGCATGTAAAATAAGGATGACCAACGTGGTAAAGTTCAATTTATGTTCTTGTTTGAAAACTGCTGTTTATCATCACACACTAAAGGTTTGCTTTCCTATGCAATGCTATGCTTTGTAAGGATACAAGTACCTAAGAAAGAATTTAATATTCTTTCAAGTCTTGATAAGAGTTACTGAAAGGTGAATGATTCCTTTTACTATCAGATTTGTTGAGTATTTTATTAAACCCATGAACTGCAATATTGTTTTCTGATAATGTAGTTTGTTAGCATTTATTCTTGTTCAGAGTTTAATTTCCTAATAGTCCTTTGATAAGTTTCATTTCCCTTTGTTCAGTCTTCTCTTATGCACTTTCCTATGCTAATATAATATCTTAAACTCAGACACAAACATTGTTTTTCTAATGTAATAAGCAAGCTTACTGATTAGCAAAGGTGCACTGCATGTATCCAAATAAGAATTTGTTTTCTGTGCTGAAGTCATCATGTATGCTTAAAATTTCTATTCAGGAATTACTTACTTCCTTTCGGATTTCATTACATACGTTTTCAGGCTTTACAATTGTCCTTCCTCCCACCAACTCATAAATGATTCACATAGTGCCCAGAGTACAGTTAGAGAAACTGAATAAATGTTGTGAATGCATGGTTTATGGAAATATCTATTAATAATGAATTAGTTCACTTGAAAACAAAATGAAATAGAGACTTTGGTAAATGAATGGAGTGAATATTATCATATTTGGGTAATTTTCTTTTTCTCCTTATTTATATAAGAGCACAAGCAGAGTAAAATAATTTCAATTTATGGTAAAACGGGTTTACTAAAGGAAATCACAGTGTTGGTTAGATATATTTAGATACCATCTTCCGCTTTAGAAAGCCTCCTTTTGCAGTGTAGGTCCATATTTATGTTTTCCTAAAATAATACAGAAGTGCATTTACAGATGAATTTAAAAATGCACATGAGGAGAGGAAAGCAATGATGAAGAAAAATATTTCTACTTGACTGAACATTTAATATCAATTTCTTTGAAATTCAAATGGCAATCCATTCCAAGCTCATTTTGTAGAAGTCAAAGGAGTGCTATATTACATTTCCTGCTTTTCATCTTAGGCTAACAGATACTAGGTTTTCTTGTTTGTTTTTAATGTTTTTATATGATACCTTTACTTCTTTCTAGTCACTTCAATGAGTAAGTGCTTAGAGGGAAAAACATGAAAATGAAAATTTAGCATTATACCTTCTTGATCATATGAAAGTGATCAGAATAAAAGTGAAAGAACACCTTAAAGTGAAAGAAGAAGGCTACTGTTTGATAGCTAGATTCATCCTGCTAGTCAGCAGTAAAAAATCAGGACTGAGAATAAGGAAGACCTGAAAAGAGTTACATGCATGCCAATGGTTGCCATGTACAGAGAAGCAAGGAGGATCTGAACATACTACTGATGATATCTCATCTTGCTGACTGTACATGCATGAAAAAGGGAAAAGGGAGTAGAGGGACAATGCAGAGAAAAGAGAAGCAGGGGCTAGAAATGAGTCAGACCAGAGAGTCTGATGTTTGTGTCAGGCAAAATGATGGTGAGAATCCTAAAATCCTAATCAAATATGATTTAAATAAATCAATAGGAGGTATCAACTTTACATATGGGAAATTAAGTTTCCGAAGGTTTAAACTTTTCAAAACATTTTCAATGTTCTCAAACTTCTTAGTATGTATTAATTCTGACTATACCAAGTCCTGCTGAAAATTATCTATTGTTGCTGTCTGAGTTTCTAGTAGCCCTACTCTTTTATCCAAAAAATTAACAGTCTCCCTCCATTATTGGGATGCATTGTTTAATGTCCAATGTGATATTTGTTAGAACTGAAATAGCTGATTCTAGAGAGACCAAGCAGTCCACAATGAGTTCATAGTTATCACCGAATGATTAATCAGGGATGTATTGAGGACAGTGCCTACCTTCAGGGCGCTTTCTCTTGCTCCCATGTGGGTTGACATGCCGTATCTAACTCCAGCAGGGTCTGGTGAACCGACCATCCCTAAGGCCTGGCCAGGGCTCTCAAGCAACACAGCTGAGGACTGCGCCCCTTCTACCTCAGGGCTCCTCAGCTCAAGTTCTTCCCGCTGTATCTCATCCTCAGTCAGCCCCACCAAAATGGGCCATCGCTCCATCTGATAGGGAATCAAAAGGTGGTGATGGCATGGTAGGTGCTCCTGGACTGAGTGATATCCCTTCAGCCAGCAACCCCAAGAACTGCTCTACCTTGGCCGTTGCAGCGGCCTCTCATTCCAGCGTTGTCTTCAGTGGGGCCACAAAGAAGCTGTCTATCTGAGGCTGGTGGTCTTCCAATAAGGGAGAAGAAATTATATTCTCCCTCATCTTAGCCTTCCTCTTTGTATGAGGTATTTTTTTAAGGTAAAATATAAGGAATTTAGTATCCCAGAAGAGAGAGCTCCTCAGCGTATTCAGTGGGCGGCAGCCATCTTGTTTCTCACTGGAAATTATTTTAAAGAACAAAATTTGGAACGTATAGACAGGCTTGGTTTAATTAGACACAGTCAATATGGAAATCTTGCCTCACCAATCTGCTACATTTTTTTGAGGGTGTAAATAAACATGTGGAAAAAGGTGAGCCAATTGATATATTGTGTCTGGATTTCCAGAAAGCATTTGACAAAATCCCTCATGAGAGGAAATTAAAAAGTCAAGAGATAGGAGGCAGTTCCCCATTGTGGATTAGAAACTGGTTTAAAAGACACAAAACAGTAGGGATGTGCAGAAGGGACGTATTCGTCCGATTCGGTATTTGTATTTGTCAGGACCCAAATCCATTGCATCCATTTCATGGGGGGGGAAACCCAATTTGTTCATTAGTTTCATCGGTATTCATTTTCCATTAAAGTTGGAAAAACAAAAAACAAATATCCCAACCCTTTAAATGTAATTAATGTTGCTGGTCCCGACCGCTTCCCTTCTGATAGGGCTCAGGCCTGCCTACCTCCGCTTCAGTGGTCGCCGCATTCCTCCCGCTCCGGACCCCGGGGGGCTTCTCTCACTCCACGTGGCGGCCGCCATTACGGGCCTGCTTCCCTCCGGTCTCGCGCGCCGCGCGCAAGGACGTCCGTCTTGAGCGCCTAGCTCCCGGAAGGCCCGGGTCCCGCCTTCGCGGCTGACGTCACGCCCGATTCCCGATATAACCGGCGTACAGACTCTCTCTCAACGCCTTTGCAACGAGGTTCACAACTTCTTAGTTGCTTCCAGTTGTATTCCTATGATCTCCACGTTTGCCTGCTTCTGACTCCGGTTTGCTTCTGACTCCGCTCAGCCCGCTGCCTGCCTCTGACTCTGGTTTGCTTCTGACTCCACTTCAGCCCGCTGCCTGCCTCTGACTCCGGTTTGCTTCTGACTCTGCTTCAGCCTGCAGCCTGCCTCCGACTCCGGTTTGCTTCTGACTCCGCTTCAGCCCCCTGCCTGCCTCTGACTCCGGTTTGCTTCTGACTCCGCTTCAGCCTGCAGCCTGCCTCTGACTCCGGTTTGCTTCTGACTCCGCTTCAGCCCGCTGCCTGCCTCTGACTCTGGTTTGCTTCTGACTCCGCTTCAGCTGCAGCCTGCCTCTGACTCCGGTTTTGCTTTCTGACTCCGCTTCAGCCTGCAGGCCTGCCTCTGACTCCGGGTTTGGCCTCTGACTCCGCTTCAGCCTGCAGCCT
Organism: Rhinatrema bivittatum; assembly: GCF_901001135.1. NCBI lineage: Eukaryota > Metazoa > Chordata > Amphibia > Gymnophiona > Rhinatrematidae > Rhinatrema > Rhinatrema bivittatum. The sequence goes on from NC_042615.1 coordinate 166,862,708, forward strand.
GCCTCCGACTCTGGTTTGCTTCTGACCCCGCTTCAGCCTGCAGCCTGCTTCAGACTCCGGTTTGCTTCTGACCCCACTTCAGCCCACTGCCTGCCTCTGACTCCGGTTTGCTACAGACTCCGCAGCCGCCCGCTACCCTGCCTTCAGCCGGCCCTCGGCTCTGCGCAGCCGGCCCCCAGCCTTCCGGGTACCTTGGACTTCCTATTCACTCTGCCTGCTCCGGTCCTGGCCTACGCCCAACCACAGCCTTCTGGACATTCTGCAAACAGTTCCCAGTCCCAAGAACCCGGGACCCTACGGGCTCCTCCCGGGGGGTCCCTGGTTCCTGGGTGAACCCTTCTAGCTTGTGGCTCCGCCTCCCGGCCTACCCTGTCTCCCTAGGTAGGTCGGCCCAAGGGTCCACTATCCTCTCCAGCAGCATAAAACTGCAACAATTAACTACAACCCACCACCCTCCTGACCCTCCCCCCCAAGACTTGCCAAAAGTCCCTGGTGGTCCAGCGGGGGTCCTGGAGTGATGTCCTGCACTCGCGCCGATAGCCTTTGCCCTTACTATGTCACAGGGGCTACCGGTGCCCTTACTATGTCACAGGGGCTACCGGTGCGAAAATTTGGTAATGACATGTTGCATTCGTGGGGGTTTGCCATGCGATTTGCGGCCCCACGAATGCAACGAATATGGATATATCCATTGTGTATTGCACATACATTCAAAATGAATGCATACCCCTACAAAACAGAGAATAGGGCTAAAAGGTAAATTTTCCCAATGGAGAAAGTTGAATAATGGAGTGCTCCGGGGATCTGTTCTGGAACAACTGCTTTTTAATATATTTACAAACAATGTAGAAATGGGAACAATGAGTGAGGAGAACAAATTTTCCATTGATACAAAATTATTCAAGTTTTTAAATCCCAAGAGGATTGCGAGGAATTGCAAGAGGTCCTTGCAAAACTGGGAGATAGGGCATAGAAATGGCAAATTAAATTTAATGTGGGCAAATGCAAAGTGATGCATTTAGGGAAGAGTAACCCAAATTATAGCAATGCAATGCAAGGTTCTACATTAAGACTAACCATTCAGGAAAAAGATCTAGGTGTCATCATCGCTAATGTTGAAATCTTCTGCTCAGTGTGCAGCAACAATCCAGAAAGAAAATAGGATGCTAGGAATTATCAGGAAAGGAGTGGAGAATAAAACAGAGAATATAATAATGCCTCTATATCACTCTACAATACATCCTCATCTTGAGTATTGTGTGGAGTACTGGTCACATCTCAAAAAAGATATAGCAGAATTAGAAAAGATATAGAGAAGTGTAACCAAAATGATAAAGAAATGGAATGATTCCCCTATGAGAAAAGGCTAAAGAGGTTAGGGCTCTTAGCTTGGAGAAGAGATGGCTTAGGAGAGTTTTGATAGATGTTTATAAAATATTGGATAGAATGGAATGGAATGAGTAAACATTAATTGGATGTTAACTCTTTCAAAAAGTACGAACACTAGGGACACAAAATGATGTTCCTAGGTGATACATTGAAAACTAATAAGGTAAAATATTTTTTTATTCCACACTTAAGCTCTGGAATTATTTGCCAGAGATGTGGTGAAAGCTATTAGTGTAGCTGCATTTAAAAAAGGTTTGGACACACAGGTTTTTATATATAAATGTCTTTTTATAAAATTGTATGTTTTTGTGCTCAGAAAAGTATGTGTATCCAGTGCACATGCTAACTGCATCTCAAAATCCCAGCCCAAATTAAAAGGGATAATTTATCACATGAAATTTCATCCTCTAACATTTCCAGTAAGGTTGAATCCCCCTCATGCAGAGCATCATATTCTTCCCTTAAACATGAAGATCTCATTCTCACTCCTATATCAAAAAGGCTGCCACCACATTCATGAAGCTTATTCCCACTGAATTATCAACTCACCCCCATGAAGAACAAAACTTCCCACATGAAGCAGCTTCTCCCAAATATCAATCTCCCTCTCTTGTGGATGATTTCCCTCCAGGATTTTGACCCTCCTCATGTCACCTCCCTAATGAGGTACTCCACCCTCGTGATCAAGGTCTATCCACAACCCCCTCTCTCCCCACCCTGTTTCCAACCCATTAGAATGATGTGTTCCTTTTCAGAGGGTCCTGAGTCCCAATGTTCATCATCACAGACCTTCAAATGATCCAAAGGCTTATCTCCTATTTTGTATCTATGGAATTGATCTTGATGAATGAGACATTTCTCATTTAGGGGTAGATTTTCAAATAGCGCGCATAGGCGTACTTTTGTTGGCGCTCCAGGCGCAAACAAAAGTACGCTGGATTTTAGCAGATACGCGCGGAGCCGCGCGTATCCGCTAAAATCCGGGATCGGCGCGCGCAAGGCTATCGATTTTGTATAGCCGGCGCGCGCCGAGCCGCGCAGCCTACCCCCGTTCCCTCGGAGGCCGCTCCGAGGGAACGAAATCGGAGCGGCCTCAGAGGGAATCCTCTAACGCCCTCCCCTCACTTCCCCTCCCTTCCTCTACCTAACCCACCCGCCCGCCCGCCCTGTCTAAACCCCATCCTTACCGTTGTCGGGGATTTACGCCTCCCGGAGGGAGAAGTAAATCCCCGCGCGCCAGCGGGCCGCTAGCGCGCGGGGACACGACCTGGGGGCGGGTCCGGAGGGCGCGGCCATGCCCCCAGACCGCCCTGGGCCATAGCCACGCCCCCGAGCTTGTCCCGGAACACTCCCGACACGCCCCGATAACGCCGCTGCGCTCGGTCCCGCCCCCGACACGCCCCGACACGCCCCCCTCCGAAAACCCCGGGACTTATGCAAGTCCCGGGGCTCTGCGCGTGCCGGTAGGCCTATGTAAAATAGGCTCACCGGCGCGCAGGGCCCTGCTCGCCTAAATCCGCCCGGTTTTGGGCGGATTTAGGCGAGCAGGGCTCTGAAAATCCGCCCCCAAACTACTTCAAATATTCTCTAATAAATACTTTGCTATGTTTATTTATTTAATCATTTTGTATTCTGTCATTCCTAATAAAGATCACAACAATTCACAAGAGACATTCATAGATCATGGCTATTCGATAGTTTGATTAGACATTCATAATATGGGTCTATACATTCATAGGGTTAGATCAATTCATTCATGACTCAGATCAAGTTTAATGCTGCTTTAACTTGAACAAACATATCCTCCAAATTTTATAAACTATAGGAATTGTAAATTATTTGTTTTCACTACCATAATGTAACATGTTCTTCTATATCCAGAAATGCAGTTTTCTCATTTTATGGGTTGTTTTTTTTTTTATCTTACAAGCATGACAGAAACTTGCGCTGATTAAATTGTATATGTGTTATCATGGTTCTGCAGCTCTACCTCATTAAGAATATAGGACATGTAAGAAAATATAGAGCATTAAATATTATGTATTAAAGAAAAAAATTGCTCTTCTATTACTTTTTCGTCTATGCAGACAGACAGGGAAATAGTTTTTCAGCTGAAATTGATACCATTTGTATTTGTGCCTTTTTTGATGAATGGAGACATGAAATCTATACATAAATTTGTCATTGAAGGTAAATAAGGTTGCAAATGATAATTTAAAATGGAGAATAAGCAAAGTAAATATATCTAGGTCAAACATATTTTGTATAAATAGAGACCTGTAAAATAAAGAGGGGTTAGTTTGTAAAATTAGTTTCAGTTTGTAGTTTTTAGCACTATAAGGAAATGGTCTGGCCCTAAGTTTTACTGCTAGCAATATGCAGAAGTAAATCTGTTTTAAACTTGGTGATGGATTTATTAGTGGGTGGGGAAGGAAGTATTTATCTGCAATCTTTTTATTATTAGGGAGTACTTGGAAAGTTTTGGGTGGGGGGTGCAGTTATATTTTTGATATAATACAATGGGATATTTTGGGGCTGATTTTAATGGTGTTATGGGAAGGGTGGTATGGATTGATATTGATTTAATAGAACTGTGCTTGGTGTTTGAATTGTTTTAGCATTGTAAACTGCTTTGCAAGAAGCAGGATATTTATGATAAAGAAACAAAATAAGCCATTTGGCAAACTGCTCAACTCTTCAACTAAGCTCCCAAACCTATAGAATGCACATTTTACTAATTCCTCTTTCTTTATTGATGATGTTAGGTAGTTGTAAGTCTATTTGGCTACCACTGAAATATTGATTTGGGTTTTAGATTTAATTACTTGCTTTCTAAATTAGAGCACAAGACAAGTTACAACCAGATACAGTAAATAGGGATATGTAATTTGTTTGAAATGACATAGGACAATAGGGATGTGATCATTTTTTGACGATTTAAAAAACAATCGTCAGATATATTTTAAATCATCAAAATCGTTAGAGCCGCGATACAATAACAATTCCCCCGATTTATCGTCAAAAAAATCATAATCGGGGAGGGCGGGAAAACCAGCACCCTAAAACCCACCCCCGACCTTTAAAATAAATCCCCACCCTCCCGAAGCCCCCCAAACTGTTTTAAATTACCTGGGGTCCAGTGGGGGGGGGGGTCCCAGCGCAATCTCCCGCTCTCGGGCCACGGCTGCGTTAAAAGAAATGGTGCCGATGGCCCTTTGCCCTTACCATATGACAGGGCAAAGGTAGCGCCGGCGCCATTTTGGTTCCTGTCACCCGACGTCACGAGTGCAGGAGATCGCTCCCAGACTCCCGCTGGACCCCAGGGACTTTTGGCCAGCTTGGGGGGGCCTTCTGACCCCCACAAGACTTGCCAAAAGTCCAGCAGGAGTCCGGGAGCGATCTCCTGCACTTGTTTTTATCAGCAGGGCGGTAGTGAAGCTCGAAATCAAACCTGGAAAAGAATAAGGCCCACCGGGCCTGGCAGGCATTTAGGTGCTGAGCTTTACTTAGATGTTCCAAATTTTTATGGTCTGTGAACACCTTAAATTTGTACTGTGCACCCTTGAGCCAGGGGCGCCACTCTTCTAGGGCGAATTTTATGGCGAGTAGTTCACGGTCTCCAATGCTGTAATTTCGTTCTGCCGATGAAAAATTTCGAGAATAAAATGAACATGGAACTACGGTACCAGAAGCCGTTCGCTGGCTTAGGACAGCCCCAGCCCCTATGGCATAGGCATCCACCTCAACTTGGAATGGACGAGTCGGATCAGGGTTGCGTAAACATGATCCCTTTTGGAAGGCCTCTTTCAACTGATGGAAGGCAGCTAAGGCTTCTGGTAGCCAATTCCTCCCAAGTTCTGGCCCTTTCTGGTCAGGGCCGTCGGGGGGGGGGGGGGCGGCCAATGTGGAATACTGAGGGATGAAATGCCGGTATAGTTAAGGAACCCCAAAAAGTATTGGAGCACTTTGAGTCCCACAGGCTTGGCCAACCCCGGATCGCCTTCAGTTTATCCAGGTCCATAGAGAAAAAAATGTGGTGAAATTATACAGCCAAGTAATGGCAAACTGGATCTCTGAAATTAACATTTGTTCAGTGTCCGCAAACAAATGGTTTTCACGAAGACATTGCAATACCATACATATGTCAGTCCAGTGGGTATCAGATCTTTTGAAAAAAATCTTCCAAATATACCACGACTTGGTGTATAGGAGATCTATAAAAAATCTTGTTCATCACTTGCTGGAATACAGCAGGTGCATTGGAAAGGCCGAATAGCATCACTAAGTATTCATAATGACCGTAACTAGAATTAAATTGCTGTCTTCCAGATGTCATTAGGACGGATCCTCACTAAATTATACGCCCCGGTAATCCAGCTTTGTAAAGATTGGTAGCACCCTGAGACGGTTGTAAAGGTTCTGAAAAATCAATGGTAAGGGGTATTTATCCTTACGGGTGATAGCATTTAGACCACGGTAGTCAATACACGGTCTAAGTGACCATCTTTCTTTGGTTACGAAAAAGAACCCCATTCCGGTGGGTGATGGAGAGGGCGGATAAACCCTTTTCCAGATTTTCTCGAATATATTCGATACATAGCCTTTGTCTCGGGTAGCGACAAAGGATAGGTGCGTCCATGAGGAGGCATGGTGTCCAGAAGAAGATCAATTGGACAATCAAACCGCCAAAGAGGCGGGAGAAAAGTCGGCCTTCTGTTTGGAAAATACATCCTCATAGGCAGCGTGTGGAGCAGGTATACCAGAGGAGATGGTCAATAAAGGAATCATTGCTGACGGAGTCACTTTCTGAAGGCAGGACTGGAAACAGGCCGGACCGGTGACAGGCCGGACCCACTCTACCAACTATAGTGAAGTCCAATTGAACTGGGGAGAGTGCTTCTGTACACCAAGGAAATCCAAGCACTATGGTATGAATAGATTTATTCAATACTAGGGATGTGAATCGTGTCCTCGATCGTCCTTAACGATCGATTTCGGCTGGGAGGGGGGAGGGAATCGTATTGTTGCCGTTTGGGGGGGTAAAATATCGTGAAAAAATCGTTAAAAATCGTTAAAAAAATCGAAAAAATCGAAAAAAATCGAAAAACCGGCACATTAAAACCCCCTAAAAACCACCCCCGACCCTTTAAATTAAATCCCCCACCCAAATAACTTAAATAAACCTGCGGGTCCAGCGGCGGTCCGGAACGGCAGCGGTCCGGAACGGGCTCCTGCTCCTGAATCTTGTCGTCTTCAGCCGGCGCCATTTTCCAAAATGGCGCCGAAAAATGGCGGCGGCCATAGACGAAAAAGATTGGACGGCAGGAGGTCCTCCGGACCCCCCGCTGGACTTTTGGCAAGCTTCGTGGGGTCAGAGGCCCCCCACAAGCTGGCCAAAAGTTCCTGGAGGTCCAGCGGGGGTCAGGGAGCGATTTCCGCCAGCAAATCGTTTTTCGTACGGAAAATGGCGCCGGCAGGAGATCGACTGCAGGAGGTCGTTCAGCGAGGCGCCGGAACCCTCGCTGAACGACCTCCTGCAGTCGATCTCCTGCCGGCGCCATTTTCCGTACGAAAACGATTTGCGGCGGGAAATCGCTCCCTGACCCCCGCTGGACTCCAGGAACTTTTGGCCAGCTTGTGGGGGGCCTCCTGACCCCCACGAGACTTGCCAAAAGTCCAGCGGGGGTCCGGAAGGACCTCCTGCCAGTCCAATCTTTTTCGTTCTATGGCCGCCGCCATTTTTCGGCGCCATTTTGGAAAATGGCGCCGGCTGAAGACAACAAGATTCAGGAGCAGGAGCCCGTTCCGGACCGCTGCCGTTCCGGACCGCCGCTGGACCCGCAGGTTATTTAAGTTATTGGGGGGGGGGGTTCGGGAGGGTGGGGGATTTAATTTAAAGGGTCGGGGGTGGGTTTTAGGGGGTTGGTTTAGTGTGCCGGCTCACGATTCTAACGATTTATAACGATAAATCGTTAGAATCTGTATTGTATTGTGTTCCATAACGGTTTAAGACGATATTAAAATTATCGGACGATAATTTTAATCGTCCTAAAACGATTCACATCCCTATTCAATACTACTAGCTCTAGTTCTTCAAGGTGTAAGGTGCCTGTGCGTAGCTGAACAGGTTCTGTGGTCAGGGAGATGCGGCCAGGGAGCGGCTCTCTGTATATAGAAGAAATACACAAGGTGGGCACCAACAAGCAGGTTTTTATACCCAAACGTTGCACAAGATCTTTGAGAATAAAATGAACTCCTGCTCCGGAACCTACCAGAGTGTTACGACTGTCGCTGCCCGACGTCTCCACTCCGCCCTCCTTACCTCTTTGGTGACTCCTCCCTCAGTTGATGGATGTCTGGCTGCCATGGCGTGTGCCTGCTGTCCTCTCCAGCATCCCCAGTCTGGCTTGGGTGCTGCATTCTCCCATGATGTTCAGCTGCCATAGGGCAAGCGTGCCACGCGGCCCTGCTTCTTATTCCTTCTTTGGCGCGAACCTCAGGGGCATCCCCCTGTGATGACATCACACATCCTGGATACAAAAGCTTACTCTGTTTGCTAGCTATCGAGTTAGCAAAGGGGTGAAGGACTCCTTACATATGGGATTCACTCTCCGTACCTAGCTACTCTGGCTCTCCTTAATTGGACTTACTCTATCGGGGTACCCACTCCTCGGGGTCCTCTCTCTTTTCTTTCAGGTTGCTGACTTGAGAGTCGAAGTCCAGAGGATAGGGACAGAGGCATCACTATCAAACTCGAAAGAGAGCTGGCGGCAATGGAGGTTGTAGCAAATAATTGTAAAACTCTGGAAACAAAGAGTCTATAGCATAGTCGTTCGTAGCAATGGACAGGACACAGAGAAGTCAATCATAGTCAGACATAGCAGTGGTAAAGGCACGGAGAAGGCAGGCATGATCGGGCATAGCAGTGGTCAAGCCATGTAGAAGGCAGGCGTGGTCGACCGTAGCAGAGGTCAGGCTTTTAGAAGGCAGATGAGGTCGGACCTAGCAGAGTTCAGGCTTGGAGAAGGCAGGCAAGGTCAGACGTAGCAGAATTCGGCACCAGAAGATCAGTCGAAATACAGACGAGACGAACAAAGACACAGGAAGTGGAAGACACTCAGGAGCATGGAACGAGGAAGCACGGAGGCAACGAGTACTCAGAACCAATCAGGGAACCGAGGAGACCTGTTGCAAAGGTAAAGCTTCAGTGCAGGGCTTGAGCTTAAATATGCTGAAGGATCTGACATCAGCATCTGGGTCCACGGCCAGGTCCTGCCACGTGCCCTTAAAGGTTTTACAGATGCGCGCGCCTAGGGAGGAGCATGGTGCTGCTGGTGGCATCTCTCCGTGAACCATGCGGAGAGGCCCAATGGATGGAGGCATCCTGGCTGGAAGTCCCAGGACATGGAGCAGGACAGGAGGCACTGGCAATTGCCCGAGGTCAGAGCCAGTGGCCCACTGCCGCAAGTGACAGGGACCTGGAGCCTGGAAGTTGCTTGGAAAGGTGAGAGGGCTGCACAGCTGGGCTGCCGCAGATGGCGAGTATAACAGATAGTTGAGCTGCTGGTGAAGGTACTGCCAAAGGGATAGGTACTGGAGGCAAGGGTTGTTTTCTGTAGGCCACTTGGAATGGTGAAGACCCAGTAGAGCTATAGACATGTGAATTGTGAGAAAACTTTGCCCACAGAAGTAAGAAAGCCCAATTATCCTAGTGTTCATTGGCATAGGCCCGGTAGAAGGTTATGAATGTTCAACTGGAACGTTAGGACTGAACATTCCCCTGTGAAATGTAAGCAGTCATGAAGTCTAAGGTTATATACATTTTTTTATATAATGAACACCAGTATTTGACCGAGAACTGCATGCCCCTGGTCCGACACAATCTGCTTAGGTAGTTGGTGTAACCAGAAGACATGAAGTGTAAATAGGTGTGCTAACTCTGGGATGGAAGGAAGGCCCAGGAGTGGAACAAATTGAGCCATATTTGAGGAACAGTTAATAAACACCCACATTACTATGGTGCCGTCTGAAAGAGGGACGTCCAGGGTTCCCTGGGTGCTGGCAATGGCTGTAATAACACCCAAGGTTGGCCAAACAGAGTTTTCTGCTCTGTGTAGGTGGTGGCAATAATCTACATAGGCCTTAATATCCTGCTTCGTTTGAGGCTACCAATAGTATTGTTGAAGCAATTTGAGGATTCAGGCCCATCCAGGGTGACCTGAACATGGGAGTCATGGGATCACTTAATACCTTTTCTCTGAGTTTGCTGTGAACAACTGTATTTCCTGCAGGGGTGGTCATGGAAGAGGCTAGGAGGATCCTGGCTGGGTCGATGATGTGTCTGGGCAGTTCTGGGATATCCTGTGACTGAAATAAGAGGGAGAGGGCTCCTGCCTCGATGTTTTTGAGAATTGGATGATACCTCAGTTCAAAATCAAAATGTGCAAAGAACAGAGACCAGCGGGCTTATTGTGGGTTTAGTTATTGGGAGTGGAGGAGATGTTCCAGATTTTTATGATCCGTCTATATAGTAATACAGTGCTGTGCACCCTCTAGCCAGTGATGCCATTCTTCTATCACTAGCTTGATCACGAGAAGTTCTCTTCCTCAATGCCATAGTTATGTTCTGCTGGTTAGAATTTCTTTGAGAAGAATGAGCAAGGGTGCAGAATCCCCTTAGAAGAGTGCTGGCCTTGTATGGCCCCTGCCTCTACTGTGGAGATATCCACTTCCAGGATGAACCGGTGTGTAGGGTCCGGGTGGTTAAGACAAGGTTACTTTAGGAAGGCTTCCTTTAGTTCTTGAAAGGCCACTACTGCTTTGGGAGGCCATACCTTCATGTTTGCTCCCTTATGGGTGAGGGCCATGAGTGGTACTGCAATCTTAAAGTAATTCCCAATGAAATGGAGGTAATAGTTGGCAAAACCTAGAAAGGCACGCAGCCCTACCGGACAGGGACAGACCCGGAGGTTTTTAACCGTTTTTGTCCATTGAAAGCCTTTACTAGATACAAAATATCTCAGGCTGAGGAGACTTTCCTTTCTGAAAAGGCACTTCTAAAGTTTGGCATACAGATTGCTTTTCCGGAGTCGCTGTAAAACTAGACGTACATTGTGGCAATGGGAACTGAGGTGCCAGGATTATGACAACACAGATGTAGAGAAGGTCCCAGACGTTCTTTTGGAAGACTTCCAGGGCATTGCATAGCCTGAAGGGCATTACCAATTACTCATAATGCCCATCCCAGGTGTTGAATGTTGTCTTTCAAACATCTTCTGGTTTTATCTGAACTAAGTTGTAGGCTCGATGGAGATCTAATTTTGTAAACATACTAGCCTCTTGGAGCTGGTCAAAGAGTTCTGAGACTAACGGTAATGATACAGGTCCTTCTTGGTACTGGCATTTAATCCACAGTAGTCGAAGCAATGCTGGAGTGTGTCGTCCTTCATGGCCATGAAGAAAAAAACAGACCTTGTCAACTCATGGATTGTTGAATACAATCCTGGTCTAGGTTCTCGCAGATGTCTTCTGATATGGCCTTGGGCTCGGATAGAGACAAGGGGTACACCCTACCCTATGGTGGTTTGTTATTGGGTATCAGATCTTTTTGTCAAACTCCCTGTGGGGTGGCTATGTCTCAGCTCTCTTCTTTGAGAAAAAATCTTCAAAGTTGCTGTATTACAGAGGGAGACCCAGCAGCATGGCAGCCAAGGATAGGCAGAGCAGAGATTCCACATGCTTCAGCAGGAACTGTGGCATTGCGGGCCACAGTGGGTGAGTTGTAATGTGGCCTAGTCAAACTGTGGAGAATGTAGCTGGAACCAGGGAAGCCCCAGCAAAATGAGATGGATGACTCGGTCGATGACATGGAACACTACACTCTCCTTTTACACAATCAATGATGCAGTAGTAAACATGATTCAACCAAGCAAAAGACCCCTATGTATGGAGGAGATGATTAAGGGGAACTTCCTGGGAACAATGGAAAGCTGTAGATAAGCTACCAGAGTTTTCAACAGGAAATTTCCCCCTGATCTGAAGTCGACCAGAGCTAGATTGGCAAACTCATGATTGTCCAGAAAGATTGTCACTGGGAGTGTCATTTCAGGAGTAGGAATCGTGAAGTCTAGGATCACCTCTGCACTAGACCCTAGGCATAGAAGTTTCCCAGTTGATGGGACATTGAGTAAGTTGGTGACCTGGACCCACACAGTAAAAATACAAGCCTAGCTGGCGGCAATGAAAGTCTCTTCTTGGGTGTGAGGTGGCCTTGTGTGAGCTTCATGGGTTCAACAAAATATGCTATGTACATTGCCTATAAGAATGTACACACTTCACAACATTGTACACATGCTTTCTTATTTATATTTCAATGTTATGACTTGCACTTGTTTAATACCTTAACTGGAAAATAGTGCACACTCTGAGCTCCAGCCTCAAGAGTTGGCTTGAACATTGTGGCAGTACTATATGAAGCACTATACCACAGTCAATCTGCACACGCCCTACAAGGGTGGTGTTAGTGCTGTGGACCAGGCAACCTTCCATGCAGTGGCTGACACAACAGGTACTCTCCTTGTATTGGGAATGTGTATGGTACGTGTTGAATCCTTACCTGAAACGTAATATACACACCAACAAGACAGGCCAGTAGAAGCATGGGAGGCAGACTGCAGAGGTGTTTTTGATGCACAGCTCCAGCAACACAGCACTCCCTCTGCTACTCGCCACCTGTGCAGATGCTGTTCCACATAGTACTAACGTACTCCTGCCTTGTACTTGTGGTAAAGCACATGACCCTCTGTAAGAAGACAGACCACAATCACAGCTAACTGGAACACAATGTTGGTGTAATGTTTAAGTTGACCTATACTGTTTTGTAAATGGGGGCCCCTGGCTTTCTAGGTAACTAAAGGCAGAGAACTTTTTGAATTACACAGAAAAGATCACGGATTTCATATGCCCTATACAGAGCAGGTGTAATGTTAATATGTGTTCCAAGCAAATAGCTGGGCGCCAAAAAGGTGTTGTGCTGTGGGCAACGCAATGGCCATACTGCCTGATCCAAAAAAGCAGAAAGGTGTTTAAAGACAACAGTGATACGAACATGGTACTCAGTAACAGCTTTTCACAGTGCATGTGTCAGGATTGAAGTCCAGAATGCCCATCCAGACCCCCCCCCCCTCCACACACACACACACACACACACACACACACACACACACACACACACAGTAAGGCAAAGGGGCACATTTCTATGTACATGCAGCATGTAAAGCAGCATGATGGAAATTAAGGGCGTGAATGATGTCTGTAGTGCAAACATTACATACTCATAATTTACTGTCACTCTCCAGGCAGCACAACATGCACATAGGCATGGGCCTTTTCATTAGGTATACAAGCACCCAGCATAACATTTTAAGGGTATCTGAAAGGTGGGTGGGTCACCATACACCTAAACACAGCATGATGCTGGTAAAACCTTGGTGTGCTGCTCAGTACAAGGCCATATGGCATATGCCATAATTGGTGCATAAGAACGTCATATGTCACCATGGTCTCTGGCACACCTCTGCACTTGCAAGAATACTACATTTACATAGTGAGTTGAGTTCTAACAGAAAACAACAGGTCATATTTAGGACCATACTGACCCCAGTATATATGGTTCTCTGTCAGAGAGTAAAGATCTACAGAGAGCTCCCACTACATCAAAGCAGCAGAAAAGGGTAAGAGTGCTGCTGTTCAGCTGTGGAGAAACATTCAGACATGCATGTGGATGAGCTGCAGCAATAAAGTATGAAAGCCTACAAGTGTGTATCGTTAGGTCATAGCGGTACAATATGGTAAGTGTTTTACACAGGAGTCCTGAGCCTATGTGCTTTGCCGGGCCTCACACATACCACATGCACTGTAAAATGTAGTAGGTGTAGCTTTACTTTCTACATTGTGATTATGTTGAAGGTACAAATAGAAGTGCATATTGTTACAGCACTTGACTAGCTGACACTCTGTAACCATTAGGACTTTCCAACAACCTGTCATATACATATGACAGTGAGTCATCGTGTGAGCGACCACTTAAAGGCAGGTAAACCTTTGGCCTGCATGCTGCTAACATCTTCTTATGAAAGATGAGCCAGCTGTTACACTGCCTGTAAAGTATACAGTATGGGTGTCATGTGACTAATGCAGTGAAGGTTGGCCAGTAACTCACTCAACAATGTGCCTTCACTGTCCTGCAAGTGGATCTTCACATATATATGTGGGAAAACCTATGACACCGACATTATATCACCATCGCCAAGAGCCTGACCTTGGGGCCATTTATTTCTGGTAACCTTGCATTCAGAAAGGCAAATGGCAACTTTGAAAGAGCTATGTACTTAGCAAAACCTGACGCTAAAAGCATTATAACCTTCAGCGATTGTAAGGGAAGGTGTAAGTTCAAAGCTGGGTGATGTGTGCTGTATTGTGGCCACCTGTGCTGATCGCTTCCAAAGTACATGCTGCTATGTCATCTCAATGTAAACTATATCCACACTGTCTAAACATGTACACATGCAGCTAAGACGATGTGAACCTGTATGAACACAGCTAAGTGGTATGAGGTTATTAATGCAAGATGAAGGCCAGGTGTCACTATTCTCAGGGAATATCCTTATCAAATCACACATACAACAGAGGTATTGCTTCATTAGCACACCTGTAAATGGTTTCTGAATATGGTAGCTGACAGTGCAACGTGTAAGTATGGCTTTATGTGGTCGCCATGCACATTGCACATTTAGTGTTATAATAATTTCACACCATTTGTACAGCTGGTACTGTACAGGGTCGTGAAGCATGTTGTCCATTGCAACACTTATGAGACTGTGACATGCATGTCACAGTGACAGAGAGGTGCACCCATGATGGCTGTCAGGCCACATAATGTTAGGTAGGCCACAGACTGTCTTAGCAGAGGTGCCTCTTTTTCTGTGAGATACAAGCAGAACAGGTGGCAGACACATGTAGAAAAACTTGTATTGGCAGTAAATATTTTATTAAAACTACAGTGCTATGGTGCATCTGCAAGGCAAATGAAGAGCAGCCTGCTACTTTGGCAAAAAGGTTTACAAATTAAAGACATAATGAGTAGAAACACTGCTAATATGCTTCAGCCAGACCCCCCCAATGCAAGGCAATTTGATAGGCCAGGCCTATCAGGAAAAGTGTGTAAGACTAAGGGTCTATCAAATCTGGCTGCCACTCAGTATCATCTCCTGGGCTTGGGCATGTACACATGGGGGATCCTGTGGGAAATCTGGACAAATACCCACTGCTATTCTGTGACGTACTGCCTCATTATGGAAAACACAGTACAGCAATATAATATTGGCAGCTTTGTCTGGGACATACATTAAAGCTCCCCCTGTCTTGTCCAAACAGCAAAAGCAGCTTTTCAGAAGGCCAAAGGTGGCAGGTAGCACATAAAGCATTGCTGTATCTCGACTCAGCAGGTGTGTTAGGCATGTGTATGGGGCTAAAAAGCCAGACCCTGCAACCATACCCTGAATCTCCTGCACCAATGACATAAGAAAGGCATTACAGTTTGCAATATTATTGCCATATGTGACTGCCTACTCACAACATTCAGTAAGATGGTCCAAGATTGCATGTAGCTTTGCTGAGCCTTGAAAGCTCATTAATGTTGCCTGCAGCGTTTGACTTAGATGCTGTCAGCTATATGTGCTGCCAAGATATAGCTCTAACCAGCTGATCTGTTCATAACTACAGCATTTGATGTACATATTGGAAGTATGGCATGACAGGCCCTCAGAACCCAGCAAAGGCTACTGGTGTGCAGCTGCCTGACAGCCTTCAAGACAAACGTAACTGCTCTGAGACCTGTGGTAAAAGGTTTGGCCGCAGCTAATGCTTTACAGTTGATTGTCCAAAGCAACTGTGCAGGCTGTGCATTATGGAAATCCATGAAAAACCTCTTACAGAGGAAATAAGGCAGGCCTGCAACATGCAGTGCAGACTACTTGTGGTACAGGTGTCCAAGGCTACACATTAACACTTGCTGTCTATGTTCCAAATGGCTCCGTAACTGACCACACATAAAGGTGGTGTGCCAGCAGTGTGCACTGTGCAGAGTTACAAATCACAAGAGCCACTGTAATGGCAGCAAAGGGAAGCCTAGGAATGGGTTCTTTTAGGTAACAAGTACTTGGTACACATAGACAGCATCCTCTGTTTTAAAATCGGTGCCTGGTTTGGCCACAGTACTTCTGCGGGGCAGTGAAAAATGGTCTGAAAAAAGGCATACTGTTGGTAAATTACTTGCACACAAAATCTGACAAGCCAGGTATACTGCCACTTGGCTTGTGCCCCACAACTTGACCCTGGCTCCCCCAGAACTCTGAGCCCCCATTTGGGTCATATTATACACATGGAATAGAAAAAGAAAAAAGTCTGTTATGTACGAGCCAAGCATCACTGTACAGGCCAGCCTCAAAATTGTCAAAAAGGTCCGATTGCCTTAGTATAAAGGAATCATGCGCTCCTCCCAGGTACCACATCCAGGATCTGCATTCCAGCATCACAGTTCATTTCCACATTGAGGGAGTGGAAGAGCTTTCTGTTGCAGAAAACCTCCTCCCTCCTATGAGATGGAATGATAGCCACATGAGTACAACTAATAGCGCCTATGACATTGGGGAAGCGTGCAAAGGAATAAAAACCTCTCTTCAAGTCCATCAAGTCCTGCCTGTCACGAGGAAAATATATGCATCGATTAATTTGGTCCATGACAGCTTTAATGACCTGGTCCAGACAGCATGAGAATGTGCTTTGAGACATTCCCCCCATGATTCCAACTGTGGTTTGGAAGGAGCCACTGGCAGTGAAATGAAGGGCAGCTAAGAGTTTGGTGAGGCCAGAGACGGCGTGGGACCTTGTGGTTACAGGATCCAGATCACCTTGCATGTCTTCATATAATTCGTGCATTGCCTGAGAGATGAGATGATACCTGCTTACCACAAAGTCCTCAGGCATGCCCTGCAAGGAAGTTCGTGGGGGAAATATACACTCCATGTATACCCTGGGCTGTGGCCAGGCATGTGCCGGGTGCTGGCCAGGGCTGTGAGCCTGCGGGAGCGAAGCCTCTTCCTGTGCTGCTGGTAATTTTCTGTGATATCTTGGAAGTGGCTGTGCCTGTTGTTCTGGTTGTTTTGCTTCCATGTCCTGTCGTCTGCGACGAGCCTGGCAAGGCATGATGTGGGCATGTATAACTATACTTGGCAGTGACTAAATGGTGCATTTTTATTGGTCCAGGAAGGTGGTAGGTGTGTGGGGATTGTTTTTACTTTTTATTGTACGCGATATGTGCCGTGACAATACCGCGGTCAGCGATATCACCTGCGATAAGGCCTTAACGCAAATAAAAAAGTTGTAGCTATTAGCCGTTTCAATGACCTGTGATAACGTCTGATAGTTTTCGCATAATGTGCTACCACTCCCTACTTTACATTAGACCTCCCCCTACTCCTCCCCAATCCCTCCCCTTTTAAAAATTTGCATTGCACAGTGCTATACAGTGCTTATTGCATGCGTTATAGCATTTTCGCATGCATTAAGACCATAATGTGATTTGAAAAATGACCCTATTAGATTGTGCAATTGCTTAAAAACATTCAGAAGTTTGCTAGAATCCTTGCTAAAACCTTGCTAGAAACTTTAGGCAAGCTTACTTCTGATTGGGGTTAGTTTTTAGCTTATCATCACAGGTTCCTGCAGTAAGTTATTTTTGTTTCGTTATTGACTAGTGTGTTTTATTTGATTTTATGAATGTTTTTTCTGGACGTCACCTAGGACTTTCTTGTGTTAGGCGACTAATACATTTTTAATAAATGTAAAATGTAAAAATGTAAATGTAAGGAAACGTCTTTCCAAACATAAAAGTTATTTAAGTAATTGAAGGATGAAAGCTCTATTAGTTGAATACTGTTTTCAATTTTCTCATTGTTTTTAAGGTTTATGCTTGCTTTGTGATTGAATGACTATCAAGTGATTTCCAAGAGTAGAAGTGGATCAGTCGTTTTCAAACCCTACAATGTCAAAGTTTAAAATTATGTATCGAATGGTGCAATATGTTTTGATTTTGGCAATTGTAATCATTGTATGAACCAGATTTAATTGTCTGTTCTTGGATTATTTTGAACAATCAGGACAGCTCCTGTGTGAGTTGGGGTATTTTAATGGAACTTTTCTGTATTAAGGCTATCTATGCATATTTTGAATGTTTGGCAGGGTTAGTTCACTCCTGAGTTTTGAATTGTTGGAAGATTATATATATCTTTCTGTCTGTAAGTAGCTTGCCTGAAGCAGCTTACTACAAAATGTAACCTGTGTTGGCTATGTTTTATGCTCTGATGCTTCCAGAAGAAGTAATAAGATTGATTTATGCATTCTGACTATTTGGCAAGTTGGTAACATCAGGTTTTATGATTCTTGGTCTACTTTGAACTGTCACATTATAAGAAAAGTTGATTTGATATCACTTGTTATACTTTTTGAAATATTTTTGCAATATCTGTAAATAATTTTGTATATTGTTGTGCACTTAAAAAAAAAGATTTTGAAAAATATCTTCTTAGAAGGGTTTTTTTTCCTAATTAAAGAGAGAGTGAAGTCCTAGTATTATATATAGTATATCATGATGTACAGTCTGGGATATTGCTGGTCTGTTTGAGGTTTTCTCTTCTATTTTTTGAAGACTTTTGGAAACGTTTTGGTAATTTTTTGTGGTGGATGGAAATTGATGGAAATTGATGCTTTGTTAAAGATTTTGGCAGGGATTTTGCTTAATTGTTTGTATTTTAATAAACATTTCCAACAACTCTGGTGCCAGCCATGAAGAATGTGGTCTCACCAAATACTCTGTCATTGAGAATAATTATTCACTAAGCATACCAGTCGGTGAATAGGAAAGGAAATACATGGCCACTTAGCCAGGTCTAGCCAGACCACAGCTTTGTATGCCCATCATGCCAATGGGTCTATGGCCAAGCCCTTGAAGGTCTCCACAAGGTAGTTTCTGGCTGAAATCTCTGTTGGACTGTATTATGTGGAATAGGGGTGGAAATGATCTCTTCTGACAGCCATTGAAGCTGTGGCATATGTCAAGAGAGCCTGTTCTGTGATTACTATGGGAATAGGGAGGGGAGATGGTGCATATAAGTGGGAGAGGAAGTAGTAGTTGATAGGTTACTGCTCATTCTGATAATAGTGTGAGGGATGCCCCCTTTTTCTTTCATTGCATCCCCATTGCCCTCTGCCCCTGGAATGTCCGTTCCTGCATCCTAGCCAACAGCTTTTCCTTCCAATAAATTAGAATTTGATACTCACTGTCATCCATGGTTCATACAGTATTGCTAGCATGTAATTATCCAGCTGGGTAAAGAGTTTGATTTTATTTTCCAGTTGCATCTCCAAAGAGTCCATGAGTGCCAACACCTGCCAGAAACCATCTGATTTTTCAACCAGGAAATTAAATATGAGGATGAAATTGCCCAAGGTGAATCTGATTGTACTTATATCCATTGAGGCATTCTTTTAGAGCTCCAAGATATGTACTATCTATGTAATGTGAGTAATCATTCCTATTCCTCCGAGCATGATCCACACCTGTCTTGGTTTCTAGAGACAATCTAATCTCTGCAACATCAGATAGGTGGAATTCCACCTGGTGTCTCCATCCTAAATAAGATGATGTAGATGTGAACTCATTGTTTCCTGTTTCTCACACAGTTGCTGTCCACCCTTCATGCTCTGAGGAAAAAACCCAATATTTTTTAGCACCTCTCTATCAGTTTCTTTAGGATTCAGCTGTTGTATTCCTTTTCCCCCAGTCCAATGGCATCCCTTAAAGCGAGTAGCTGCAAGTGTGCAAAGAATCAGATTCACTGAAAGCCCCTATCATCTACTGCCTTTCTCATGTTACTACTTCTGTCTATAACTAAAAAAAAAAAAAAAATGCAGGATCGATTCTGTCCCTCCAGCTTAGCTGCCAGAATTCTGTCATCCTCCTTATGCCACTTATCAACCAGGTGTTCAGCATAGTTCACATGTTTATTTATTTATTTATTTGCTTTTATATACCTACATTCATTGGGATATATCACATCGGTTTACATGTTAACGTGGAGAATAGTACCCTGCTGATCCACCCCCCACTAAAACAGCTGCCTAACCCTGCTTCATCCAACTGCCACCAGTGCGCTTTCAGGGAGAGGTAGATATGTGTAGCTTACTGGCTGTTCCAGATATCACAGATGAAACAGATAGTGCTTCTCTCTATCTTTTCCAAATAAGCCTGCATCCTGGTTATGGCACTGAGTATTAGGGATGTGAATCGTTTTAGGACGATTAAAATTATCGTCCGATAATTTTAATATCGTCTTAAACCGTTATGGAACACAATACAATACAGATTCTAACGATTTATTGTTATAAATCGTTAGAATCGTGAGCCGGCACACTAAAACCCCCTAAAACCCACCCCCGACCCTTTAAATTAAATCCCCCACCCTCCCGAACCCCCCCCCCAATAACTTAAATAACCTGCGGGTCCAGCGGCGGTCCGGAACGGCAGCGGTCCGGAACGGGCTCCTGCTCCTGAATCTTGTCGTCTTCAGCCGGCGCCATTTTCCAAAATGGCGCCGAAAAATGGCGGCGGCCATAGACGAAAAAGATTGGACGGCAGGAGGTCCTTCCGGACCCCCGCTGGACTTTTGGCAAGTCTCGTGGGGGTCAGGAGGCCCCCCACAAGCTGGCCAAAAGTTCCTGGAGGTCCAGCGGGGGTCAGGGAGCGATTTCCCGCCGCGAATCGTTTTCGTACGGAAAATGGCGCCGGCAGGAGATCGACTGCAGGAGGTCGTTCAGCGAGGGTTCCGGCGACGGCTGCATAAAAACGCGGCGTTTTCGGAGGGGCTTCGTGCCTGGGCCTCCGACCTGCTCTCTCATTTACCACCTGAGAGCCCTGCCATTCTGTTGGATTGCTGGACTTTTGCTACCATTAATCAGCCTTTAACCCGCGCCTAAACAGCCGGCCGATAGCAAGGCGACGCCCCCAAGCTGACATCATCAGGAGGCGACGGCTGCATAAAAACGCGGCGTTTTCCAAGGCGCCGCGCGCCGTGCGCCACGCGACGAAGGGGCGCGAAAAAGGGGCTTGCCCCTTTGTTTCGCCCCTTCGTTTCAGACCATTCGGTTCACATACCTGCGCCAAACACAAACATCCTCAGGTTGCTCATATATAATGGAAATTCCCACGATTACTGGACAAGGAAATTACCACTGGATGTACCCAAATAACAAAAAAATGACATCTCCTGACGCTGAAAAAAAAAAAAAGAAATTCCTTAACCGGACCCTAACATCCATAATGTCTACCTTACACTTATCAGCTATGTTCACTTTGTCTTTTATCTTGTGTAATGCTCAGTCAGTACGAAAGAAAGTCCCTGTTTTATTAGATCTTGTTCACGCAAACAAACCAGACTTTTTCTTAATCACTGAATCCTGGCTAACCAATTCTGATATAGTTACTGTAAACAACTTAACCCCCCCTGGTTATACCACTATATCTGAACCTAGAGTACACCGTAGAGGTGGGGGCCTCCTAGCCATCATAAAAACCTCCCTGAAACCAATAAAAAAACAAATAACTTTCTCTGGTTCCTTTGAAATCCTATTAATTACCACAACAATATTAAACATAGGTATTATTTACTGTCCTCCTGGATGTCTCAACTCTGAGATCTCCAATTTCCTAGAAATCATTACAACACTTCCAGTAGATCTAAGTAAAACTATATTACTTGGCGATTTCAACGCGCATATACTCACACCATCTGTGGTTACAAATTCTCTCTTAGATTCTTTTACCGGTTTAGGATGGGAACAACTTATAAAAACTCCAACTCATATAAAAGGCCAAATCTTAGATCTTGTGTTCTTTAACCCACTCTCTTTTACACCAATTCTGAAAGACACTAAAGTTATCCCCATCCCCTGGTCAGACCATTACAGAATTCATTTTTCTCTTAGTATAGAACATAGTAAACACACATCTAGAAAACAACCTACAATACTTAAAAGGAAATTTATTAATCAAGATTCATTTGTAGAAGCAGTTATACCAAATCTACCTATCTCCATATCATCAAACATAGAAGATTCAGTGTCAAACTGGAATTTAGCTATTACTTCAACATTAGATTTGATTGCCCCATACAAAAAATATCAAACAAACAATAGGAAACAGAAGTCTAATGCTCCCTGGTACTCAAAACAGTTACATCATCTTAAAACACACCTTAGAAAACTGGAACGAAAATGGCGACATAAGAAAACAATTGAAGCAAAAAACGCGTACCGATGTACCCTCCGACACTATTACAAAGAAGTAAATCAAGCCAAAAAACTGTATTATGGAAACATTATCTCTAAAGCCAATGGAAATCCCAATGCTCTGTTTAATATAGTTAAAACATTAATTACTCCATACAATGAAAACTTCACAGATCATGATACAACATTCTGTAATAAAATTGCCAACCACTTTAAAACAAAAGTAACTAACATTTCCATAGAATTTTCACAACTGCCCTATCCTACCAGTGTTAAGAAAGAACCTGATTATCAATGGTCCGAATTCACCCCGGTCTCTGACAGTTCAATTCAAACCATAATTAGTAAACAAAAACCTTCAAACTCACCTTATAACCCTTGCTCAGGAGCCTTCTTTAAAGCTATTGGTCATCATGCATACTCCTTTCTAAGCAGTCTAGTTAACCAATCACTAGAAACAGGACAATTTCCACATAATTTGAAAAAAACATCTATCTTACCTATTCTAAAATCAAAGACAAAAGGTACAACCGATCTCAATAACTACAGACCTATTGCCACACTCACATCGTTAGCTAAACTAATAGAATCGGCAGTACTACGCCAACTATCCGATTTTTTATCCGAAAATAATATTCTTCACATCAATCAGCATGGCTTTAGAAAGGGACATTCTACAGAAACACTTCTCCTATCCACCTTCGATACATTATTCCGGGCATTTGATTCATATACAGACTATATCATAGTATTCTTAGATATTTCAGCAGCGTTTGATACGGTTGATCACCAAATCCTCATTTCAGGTTTACAAGCAATAGGCATTACTGGCACAGTACTAAATTGGTTTTCATCTTTTCTTACAGACCGCCCTCAGCAAGTCAATATCAATCACCAATCTTCTACTCATTACACAATTCCATCTGGCGTTCCCCAAGGATCATCATTATCCCCCCATACTATTCAACATATATCTTCTTCCGCTCTGTCATATCCTATCCTCACTCAACTTACAATTTAAAATCTATGCAGACGATATTCAATTTCTTGTCCCCTACAAAACTTCCTGGTTCGATACTTTATCATTAGTCTCACTCTATCTATCTACTATTAACTCTTGGCTATCCCATAACCGTCTGAACTCAACCCATCAAAAACCGAACTAGTACACTTAACATCTATTTCAGATACTTCCATAGGCCCTCCATCTCACTTTACTTTCAACGGCACAACTATCCCAATAACTTGTCATGCCATAAATCTAGGTGTAACTATAAATACAGATCTATCCATGAAACAACAAATCTCCTCCCTAACAAAGAAATCATTTTACAAATTACAACTTTTGAAACGACTTCGCCCTCTTCTTTTCTATCGTGATTTCAGAACTGTCCTTCAATCTCTTATCTTCTCTGGTTTAGACTATTGTAATGCACTCTACCTAGGTTTACCCGATTCATCAATTCACCCATTACAACTAGTCCAAAATAGTGCAGCTCGCTTATTATCTGGTACCCCTATTCGCAATCATATAACCCCTATTTTACAATCTTTTCACTGGCTCCCCATAAAATACAGGATAAAGTACAAAATACTCTCAATCATTCACAGCTTAATCTACAATTCTTCCTCCACCTGGCTATGCACCTTACTTCGTATCTACAAACCCACCCGACATCTAAGATCACTTACTCAAAATCTCCTAGACATTCCATCCCCACGACAGGCCAGATTAGACATAACCAGAAAAAGAGCATTTTCAGTTGCAGGACCTTCTCTTTGGAACTCTTTACCCAACCCTCTCCGTCTAATATCAAACCCTCATCAATTCAAAAAAGCTCTTAAAACTTACTTTTTTCAACATGCATTTAATAACTCCTCTAAGTATACTGTCAACAAATCTGAAGTGCCCACCTCTTCAACCTCATCCATCTGACTCATATTACTCCAATTCTGCTCACTTGACACATATTACCTCAATTTTTCACTCAATCTTTTTTTTTTTTTTTTCACTCCCTTCATTTTCTGGGATATATTTATCTGATAACTCACCACTTCTTCCCTCCCCCCCTTTCGCCTTTTTGCTTCTCCTATTCTGTTTACCATGGCACGCTTCTATTATTATTATTATTGTTTCATTTTTTTTAATTAACAATTTTATTTTAAGCTAGTAATTACCTAGCTATTTAACTAAATTTATGTATTTTTATTTTATTTAACTTGCATTTTATTTTTCATTTTATTTTAAACTATTGTAAACCGTTTTGATAAAATTTTATTTTAAAAAGCGGTATATAAATACCTTTAAATAAATAAAATAAATAAATAAATTTAAGTTATTTGGGTGGGGGATTTAATTTAAAGGGTCGGGGGTGGGTTTAGGGGGTTTTAATGTGCCGGTTTTTCGATTTTTCGATTTTTAACGATTTTTAACGATTTTTCACGATATTTTACCCCCCCAAACGGCAACAATACGATTCCCTCCCCCTCCCAGCCGAAATCGATCGTTAAGACGATCGAGGACACGATTCACATCCCTACTGAGTATACAAGGTAGTGATTACCTGCCTACCAAATATTCTGAAAGGCTCTTTGTAATTAGAAACTAAGAGGCACAACAGTCACTTACATTTCATGTTCTTCAACCTCTATAGGGGTTGGTCATCCAGTGCAATCATTCCCCCAATGCAGTGTGTCACCTTCTTTGATTCTTCCTGCCTCCTTCATCTTGGACAGTGATATAGAACACCATCCCATCTTTTCAATGGTGGGTTGCTATCGATGGTGGATGTGGCTCCTGGCCTGCCACTTCATTGGGGGAAGGGGCCTAGAGTCAGCCTGGGAAACAGAGTTCCCCTTTTGTGCTTTTCTTCTCCTGCTCCTGTTCCTGCTGCTACTGCTTTGAGTGGGTCTCTAGACAATACCATTGGCCTCCCATGAAACAAACCTTAACAGGTGTTGTTAATGTAAATGATGCTGCATAGTACTGTTTAGGGATGTGAAAGGGGTTTCGGTCGATTGAAAATATTGGACGATATTTTCAAAATCGTCAGAAATCAGGGGCTTCCCCAAAATGATAGGAAAACCCCACAATATTGATCGTGGGGGTTCTCTTAACGTTTTGGGGGAGGGCGGGAAAAATGGCACACAAAAATAACCCCTAAACCCACCCCGACCCTTTAAAACTAATCCCTTAGTTTCCCCTACCCTCCCGACCCCCCAAAAAACGTTTTACAGGTACCTGGTGGTCCAGTGGGGGTCCCTGGAGCAATCTCCTGCTCCCGGGCCGTCGTCTGCCACTAATCAAAATGGCGCCGATGGCCCTTTGCCCTTACCATGTGACAGGGTATCCGTGCCATTGGCCAGACCCTGTCACATGGTAGGAGCACTGGATGGCCCACGCCGTCTTGTGCTCCTACCATGTGACAGGGGCTGACCAATGGCACCGGTAGCCCCTGTGACATAGTAAGGGCAAAGGCTATCGGTGCCATTTTGAATACTGGCAGCCAATGGTCCGAGTGCAGGAGGTCACTCCCGGACCCCCGTTGGACTTTTGGCAAGTCTTGTGAGGGTCAGGAGGGACCCCCAAGACTTGCCAAAAGCCCCTGGTGGTCCAGTGGGGGTCCAGGAACGATCTCCTGCACTTGGACCATCGGCTGCCAGTAATCAAAATGGCACCGATAGCCTTTGCCCTTACTATGTCACAGGGGCTACCGGTGCCATTGGTCAGTCCCTGTCACATGGTAGGAGCACAAGATGGCGTGGGCCATCCAGTGCTCCTATCATGTGACAGGGTCCGGCCAATGGCACGGATACCCTGTCACATGGTAAGGGCAAAGGGCCATCGGCACCATTTTGATTAGTGGCAGCCGACGGCCTGGGAGTGGGAGATCGCTCCACGGACCCCCACTGGACCACCAGGTACCTATCAAAAGTTTTTTTTTGGGGGGTCGGGATGGTGGGGGAAGCTAAGGTATTAGTTTTAAAGGGTCAGGGTGGGTTTTTTGTTTATCGGCTCGGGCACAGCCGATAAACAAAACCGCGATCGGGCCCGATGAAAAAAAAAACACATGTGAATCGGAACCAGAATCCGAACCGATTCCGGTTCCGATTCACATCTCTAGTACTGTTTGTAAGATAACCTAGTATCGTTCCCATACAGATGATATTCCAGCTGTGATTGCATTCTGGAAAATGCTAGTACTTAAGAACTCTAAAGTGCCTCCACACTACTGATGTTTTGCAGGATCTTTCTCTTTGGATACTTGGGTGCTGTTTCTGCGGCTGAGGTTGAGAGCAGACCTGGAAGGAAAAGGTTGGTTAATTTCTCATTTACTTCATTACCTGCTCTTCCTGAGCAGAGTTCTTGGTCCCAGAAGTATTGCTTTCTGCCTTTTATGGCTGCTCACTGGTCAGCATGCTAATAACTATGCTCCCTAAACCCTTCTGATCCATGAGATGTTCAGTATCCTCTGAGTCTGAAAATCCCTTACATAATTCATCTGAATAGTAGTTTATTTTTCTCTAAAGATTTCATGCAGACCCTGCTCAGGAAGAAATGGGAGGAATGCTGTGCTAGTTTTAACTGTTCTCCTACTTGATACCTACTGCTGCATAGTGCTGTTGACACCCTCCACCAATTCTGGTTTCTTCCCCTGATCTATATCAACAGTGGAGGTGGGAACAACAGACAGTTATTGTTCTAGCTTCTTACCTGACCCTGCCTTTGTATGTTTTGTTTGTTTTTGTTTTTTCTTTAATTTATATTCTGCCTTTTGGCACTTCAAAGTGGATTACATTCAGGTGCTATAGGTATTCCCCTATCCCTTTCTAAAAACATCTATATTTATGTTGGTCAGGTACTTCATTTCCTTTTACTAGTATCATAAATTCTGTTTGTGCTAGTCCTGCCAGTGGAGTAACTGCATTTTCTCTTTATCTTTCATTGCTATGTCTTCTTGTTTAATGCCAATGGCATGATGGAATTTGAAACAGATCATTAATGGCTAGGGATTTTAGTGTTTCAATGTACATCCTGTATTAGTATGAAAACACACACACAGCGGACTGGACACAGCTGCTTTTATGAGGAACAAAGCACTTACTGCTATCTGTTTGCTGTCTAAGGAGTCATTTATCAAAGTGCTATATGGCGTTTTCGCATGCGAAAAACACCTTTATCGCATGCGAAAACACCAAAATGCATGGTGTGATGCAAATTAGGAAAAGGGGAGGAGTTTGGGGCAGGATTTCTGGCCAAGTAGGCTGGCTTTGCAAATTGTTAATGTGTGTGATATGGCTTCATCGCACTTTGTGATGTTTTTGCAAATAGTGTTTTCAGTATTTTAAGCTGCTAGGGGGGAGAGAGAAGAGACGGCTGAGGGGGGATATGATAGAGGTGTTTAAAATCATAAGAGGTCTAGAATGGGTTAATGTGAATCAGTTATTTACTCTTTCGGATAATAGACTAGGGGCACTCTTTGAAGTTAGCATGTGGCACATTTAAAACTAATCGGAGAGGAGGAGAGGAGAGCTTTACCTGGACTCCCCAAGATAGGCGGACTTTCTCAGCTGTTTTAGCTGCCTTGATCGGCACTTTCATTTCCTCTACACTGCTCGGGAGGGGTAGGCAGGAGCCTGCACCGACGGCTACGATGGAAAGCCAATTACCTCTATGCACGTCATCAGGAGGGGCCGGAAGGGAGTATAAAAGGCTCCCTAAGATAAGACCAATTTGAGGAGAGGAGAGTTTTACCTGGACTCCCCGAGACAGGCGGACTTTCTCAGCAGTTTTCGCTGCCTTGATCGGCACTTTCATTTCCTCTACACTGCTTGGGAGGGGTAGGCAGGAGCCTGCCCCGACGGCTATGAAGGAAAGCCAATTACCTCTATCCACGTCATCAGGAGGGGCCAGAAGGGAGTATAAAAGGCCCTCCTACGGCGCACAGCTGCTGAGGCGCGCCGTCATAGCTGCGCCATCGAAGCCGCGTGTCTAAGGGCTTGTGGCTTTGGCTGGCTTCGACTGGATTCGCTGGGGAGCATCTGGATCAACAGATAAATAGATAAATGGATGACTTCGATAGAAAGTGTATTGGACGACTTATATAATTTCCCCTATTGTGCCTAAGGTAGGCTAAGGATATTTACGTTATTTTATCTCCTACTCCTTCATGAGAGAAGCATAATTTATATTGTAAGGATACCTTCTGCCTCTCCAGTCAGAGCTCCTCTTTTCCTATTAAGAAATTATAATGCCTCATACTAAGAGAAAGGCCAAGATTAGGCCTTCTAGTACTCAGATTGTGGAGCTAGGACAAAGGACTGTTGCAGATTGGTTGAATTCCCCACAGATGACTCCTGTTGAGGGGGCCACTATAGGGACAGATTTAGAGCAAAATCTTCCCCTATTGGCCGAGGATATCTCATTACGTCCAGGAGTGCCAGATGTACCAACACCACCTGTTAAAGAAGGGATGGCATCCCATAGTCTACCAGATTCTCCCCAGGGTGATTTGGAGAGTGTGGAAGGCATCAGTGGAGATATTGATAAAGTAGAAACAATGCCAAAGGACAAGAACTCTTTAAGTGAAATATCTAAAGAAAGTATTTCATCAAGACAGGAAAAGTATCACAGAGTTGAAAAGACTACTCAAGAAGTAATTGTAAGACCAGTAACCATAACCCTAGAAACCCTATGGAATTTTTTGACAAAATTGGATTCCTCTATTAAGAAGTTAACTGAGGCTGTAAAGGAAACAAAAATAGTGGTTAAAAGTAATTCAGATCTATTGATAACACAGCAGAAGCAAATTAAAGATATTGAACATCGTATGTTGAAGGTAGAGAAAATACAGGTACAACAGATTAAAAGTGAGATTGAAATCCAGAGAAAAATTGAAAATATTGAGAATTATTCTCATATATTGAATTTGAGGATCATTAATTTCCCGATTATAGGGAAAATGAATCCATTAGAATTGTTTAGATCATATGTTACTCAAATTT
This sequence comes from Rhinatrema bivittatum, assembly GCF_901001135.1. Taxonomy (NCBI): domain Eukaryota; kingdom Metazoa; phylum Chordata; class Amphibia; order Gymnophiona; family Rhinatrematidae; genus Rhinatrema; species Rhinatrema bivittatum. The sequence goes on from NC_042615.1 coordinate 166,891,505, forward strand.
TAAAAATACCAGCACAGCTTATGCCAATTATAGTAAAAGCATTCTATATTACCACATCTACAAAATTGAAAGAACAAGCAAAGATTGGAATACAAAATAAAGATCAGAGTGTTCAGAGAATAAATGCTGAGTTATCAGTGGACCTGACAGATTTTCTTGAAAAGTCACAGGATGAGTTGGTAGTAGAGAAAAGGGGTAGTATGTTGGTGACATTAGCTTTTGTAACAGATAGAGATAACATACTGAAATATTTTTTTTCGGAATATGTCAAGAACTTTTTATGGTAACAAAGTATGGATATTCCTGATCTGGTGAAAACTACACAGCTTAGGAGGAAGAAATTCCTCGCTTTAAGAAATCATGTGGTTGAAAAAGGTGGTCAATTTATCCTCCGGTATCCTTGCAAGTGTGCTATAAAATTGAATGGGCAGAGATATCAATGTACTGACCCTGACCACCTGAGAGCACTTCTGGGGATTGAGGAAAATGGCTAAAGATAGAAAATGGGGAAATAACTTACAATTAATCCATATTAATGTTTTTTTCTTTAAAAAGAACGCTCTAATGTGTTATGCTTCTCTCTTTTTTCTAGCAACAATACAGAATATGTAATAGTAAATTTTCTTTGTGTTATATTCTTCTGGTTATATAGATCTATAATTTCAGTTGCAAGCTTGATACTTGTATTGTAACTTAAAACTTGATAAATAAAGAATTAAAAAAAAAACCCAAAAACTAATCGGAGAAAGTTATTTTTCACTCAACGAACAATTAAACTCTGGAATTTGTTGCCAAAGGATGTGGATAGTGTAGCTGTATTTAAAAAAGGATTGGATACGTTTTTGGAGGAGAAGTCCATTATCTGCTATTAATTAAGTTGACTTAGAGAATAGCTACTGCTATTATTAGCAACAGTAGCATGGGATAGACTTAGTTTTTGGGTACTTGCCAGGTTCTTATGGCCTGGATTGGCCACAGGATGCTGGGCTTGATCTGACCCAGTATGGCATGTTTGAGAGAGAAAGAGAAAGAGAGAGAGAGAGAGAGAGACTAGCTATAAGGCCCTCATACTAGGTAGGTATTTATACCTCTATAGGAGGCCCACCTGGCTACTTGAGGTGAGGTTTAGGTATTAGTGTAGGGGTTAGGGGCCTCTTTGACATGCAGAGTGCAACGTATGAACAGAACAGTACACTCTTGTGAAGATTTGATGACCTTTGGAGTGAGGAAACTCACTCAAAGATGAGATTTGTGCAATGTTCTCTCAACCTAGCTTGATGGATTCTCTACCTGGGCAACATCAAGTGAAGCGCTAAGATAGCACACTTTGCAATAAACAGCCTATTACCATAAAACATGCCCTTTTTCTATTGCATGCAATATTTAGTGCATTTTGATAAATCCAGGCCTAAGGAAGTAATTTTCAAAGGATTTACATGCATAAATGTAGCATATTATTTTAGAAAATTTAAAAAGACATTTAATTGAGTAAACAATTATGCAGGTAAATCCTAAGGATAATTCAAAGGCATATATTGTAGTGATTTTCAAAAGCCCATTTACTTGAGTAAACTGCATTTAAATGTGTATAACCGTATCCCCTGGAAATAAAGTGACTCTTTGTGGAAGAGTCATACACTGTTGCGACTGCGCTGCCCGACATCTCCACTATGCCCACCTTACCTCCTTGGCGACTCCCACTTGCTCAAGTGGAAGGTTGGCTGCTGCAGCGTCATTCTGCCAACTCCTTCTGGCGTTCCTGGAGCGGCTCGACGCTGCAATCTGCCATGATTTACAAAAGCCTAAGGGCGCGTGCACAGCGCGGCCCCAACTGATGTACCAGAAGGTACAAGTGAACCTCAGGGTGTCCCCCTGAGATGACATCATCCGTGCCGGATATATAAGGTCTCAGAAATTGCTAACTAATCGAGTTAGCAAGGACCAGTTTCACACTCTCCTAGCTGTTCTGCCTCCTTGGACTTATTTATTTTATTTATTTATTTAAAAACTTTTTTATACCATTGCTAAGTTATATACCATCGCAACGGTTTACAAATAGGCACATAGACTAAGGTAAGTAAATGTAGGATATCGTACATTCTAACAGGTGCCAATAAAGTTTGGTTACAATTTCATAAATAAAATCATTATTTGAGTAAAGTTGGTCAAGTCCAGGTATATTATTGAGTTTCTATCGCTTTGAAATATTACTTCTTAAATGCAGGATTGAGTAAATACATTCTCATCTGCATTACCCTGTACTTTCATGCTCTACCCTCCACACTCTTTAGTAGGGATGTGAATCGTTTTAGGACGATTAAAATTATCGTCCGATAATTTTAATATCGTCTTAAACCGTTATGGAACACAATACAATACAGATTCTAACGATTTATCGTTATAAATCGTTAGAATCGTGAGCCGGCACACTAAAACCCCCTAAAACCCACCCCCGACCCTTTAAATTAAATCCCCCACCCTCCCGAACCCCCCCCAAATAACTTAAATAACCTGCGGGTCCAGCGGCGGTCCGGAACGGCAGCGGTCCGGAACGGGCTCCTGCTCCTGCATCTTGTCGTCTTCGGCCGGCGCCATTTTCCAAAATGGCGCCGAAAAATGGCGGCGGCCATAGACGAAAAAGATTGGACGGCAGGAGGTCCTTCCGGACCCCCGCTGGACTTTTGGCAAGTCTCGTGGGGGTCAGGAGGCCCCCCACAAGCTGGCCAAAAGTTCCTGGAGGTCCAGCGGGGGTCAGGGAGCGATTTCCCGCCGCAAATCGTTTTCGTACGGAAAATGGCGCCGGCAGGAGATCGACTGCAGGAGGTCGTTCAGCGAGGCGCCGGAACCCTCGCTGAACAACCTCCTGCAGTCGATCTCCTGCCGGCGCCATTTTCCGTACGAAACGATTCGCGGCGGGAAATCGCTCCCTGACCCCCGCTGGACCTCCAGGAACTTTTGGCCAGCTTGTGGGGGGCCTCCTGACCCCCACGAGACTTGCCAAAAGTCCAGCGGGGGTCCGGAAGGACCTCCTGCCGTCCAATCTTTTTCGTCTATGGCCGCCGCCATTTTTCGGCGCCATTTTGGAAAATGGCGCTGGCCGAAGACGACAAGATGCAGGAGCAGGAGCCCGTTCCGGACCGCTGCCGTTCCGGACCGCCGCTGGACCCGCAGGTTATTTAAGTTATTTGGGGGTGGGGGATTTAATTTAAAGGGTCGGGGGTGGGTTTTAGGGGGTTTTAATGTGCCGGTTTTTCGATTTTTCGATTTTTCGATTTTTTAACGATTTTCACGATTTTTTTCACGATATTTTACCCCCCCAAACGGCAACAATACGATTCCCTCCCCCTCCCAGCCGAAATCGATTGTTAAGACGATCGAGGACACGATTCACATCCCTACTCTTTAGTGAAGGCTTTTTTAAAGAGCCATGTTTTTAGATTTTTCTTAAAAGTTTTGAGATTATTCTGTAATCTGAGTTCGGGGGGGCATCGTGTTCCATAGTATGGGCCCAGCCAATGATAAAGCCCTTTCTCTCACTTGGGTTAATTTTGCTGACTTTACTGAAGGGATTGTTAGTAGTGCTTTGTTTGCTGAGCGGAGGTTTCTTTGTGGAACGTGTACTCGTAAGGCTGTGTTTAGCCAGTCTGCTTCTTTATCATATAGTAGTTTGTGTATGGTGCATAAGGCTTTGTATTTTATCCTGTATTCGATGGGTAACCAATGTAAGTCTGCTAGAGTTTCGGTTATATGGTCCCTCCTCTGTTTTCCCGTTACTATTCTGGCTGCAGTATTTTGAAGTATCTGGAGTGGTCTTATCGATGTGCTTGGGAGTCCTAGTAAGAGTGCGTTGCAGTAGTCAGTGCTAGAAAAGATAAGTGTTTGCAATACTGTTCTGAAGTGGGCAGGTGTGAGTAATGGTTTCAATCTTCTGAGGACCATAAGTTTTGCGTAGCCTTCTCTTTTATAGATATGTGTTGCTTCAGGTTGATTTCTGAGTCCATTATTACTCCCAGATTCCTTACTTTTTCGGCTAGCTCAATTTTTTTGTTATTTCTTAGGGTTATCGGTGTTTGAATGATTTTAGTATGTTTTTTCTCAAGGTGAAGGAATTCAGTTTTGTCAATGTTGGTAACCAGTTCCATCTGGTTTAGTAGTTGTTTAATTATGTCTAGGTACATGTTAGCTAGTCTTAATGTTTTTTCAATTGTGTCATCTATTGGTAGAATTAATTGAATGTCGGCTGTGTAAATGTAATGTATTATCCCTAGGCCTGCCAGCAGATGACATAAGGGTAGCATATACATGTGAAAGAGGGTAGCAGACAGTGCTGAACCCCGAGGTACTCCTGTTTCAAGTTTAAATTTTTCTGATAATGTGTTTTTTATCTGGACTTGAAAGAACCTGTTGTTTAGGTAGGATCTGAACCAGTTTATTGTTTTGTCACATAATCCAATTTCTTCAAGTCTTTTTAGTAGTATTTTGTAGTTTACTGTATCAAAGGCTGCAGATAAGTCGAGCATTATAAGGATGTAATGTTTACTGTTATCAAAACCTCTTAGTATGTTGTCTGTTAGTGAGAGAAGTAATGTCTCAGTGCTGTAGTGTTTTTGAAAGCCATGTTGTGAAGGGTACAGTATGTTATTATTGTCTAGGTGTTCAGCTAGCTGTTTCTGTACTGTTTTCTCTATTAATTTAGCTAATAATGGGAGGTTTGAGACTGGGCGGTAGTTAACGAGGATTAATGGGTCACTGTTTTTCTTTTTGATGATTGGCTTAATGATTGCCCCTTTTAGTGTATCTGGCATTAATCTTTCAGTTAGGGATAGGTTTATGATATTAGTTAGTATTGGGGTTACTACATTGGTAATCTTTTTTATCTCAGTTGTTGGTATTGTATTGATTTTGTGTGGAGCAGGGTTTATATTTTTTATCATTGATTCAACTTCTTGTTCTGATATTTCTATAAATTAGGACCATATTTTAACATCTCTTTTTTGCATTACGATTGCTTGTTTGCTGTTTTTTGGGAGTTTGTTTCTTAGGTTTAATATTTTGTCACTAAAAAATTTAGCTAATTCATCGCATTTTGATTCAGGAAGACTTTGAGGTGATTCTTGTTTGTCATTTGTGAGATTCGTTACTATGGAGAATAAGGTTCTTGGGTTATTGGCAAACTTTTCTATTTTATTGTAATAGTATTCTTTTTTAGTATTAAGGATCAGTTGTTTGTAGAAAGCTAGATGTTTCCTGAATTTGGTTAGGTTTTCAGTTGTTTTGTGTTTTCTCTAATTTTTTTCATATTTTCTGAGCTTTCTTTTTGCATCTTTTCTTTTTGCATTGTGCCAGTGGTTATTTTGTTTTGTTTCTTTGATAGTTATTGTTTTGATGGGGTTTATTTCATCGGCTATTTTTTTAGTTGAGTCTAACCAGAGTTCCGTAGCTGAGTTACAATCATTAAGTGTTATGTCTTTTAGTTCTTCTTCTAATTTGTCCTTTAGTTCATCGTTGTTATAGGGTGGTCGATATTTAAATTCTATGGGATTATGAGTTTGTATGGTCTGAGGATTGAGAATATTCATATTGGACTGAATAAGGAGGTGGTCAGACCAAGGAATTTGTGTGTAGTTTGTTGCTAAGTGTTCTAGATAGTTGCTATTTATGAATGTTAGATCAAGTGAGTGTCCGGCTCTGTGTGTTGGTTTATCGGTTATTAGTGAAAACCCTAGTGCTGTCATGGCATCCATTAGTGTCTGGCATGTGTTAGAAAGGGGTTGGATATTATCCATGTGTAGATTAAAGTCACCTAACACTATGGTAGGTTTAGAGGTGTTTAGATGTGTTGTCAGAAACTCGATTAGTGGTGACATATTTAGCTCCTCGGGGGCCTCGCTCTCTTTTTGCTTTTCAGGTCTCGGTCAGGAACCGGTACTCGCTCCTCTAGGGCCCATGCTCCTGGACTGGTTGCTGAATACTTATTCTGCCTGGAAGTCATCGCTGCCTACTACACCAGTGAGTTACCATCTCTCTCTCAGAGCTTTCCCTGGAACCAGGTACTCGATCCTTGAGGGCCTAACTCATTCCAACACCTGGACTACTTCTAGAGACTATTGTGTGAGTGTTACCATCAAGGTTCTGTTCCTGAACTCTGCATACCCTGCCTACTCACTATATTCAGTTTCTCTACAGCTCAGTTATCCAGGATCACTGTTCCAGTACCTGAGGGACTACAGCCCTGCCGGGCACTTCCAGCTCACTACTGCCACCTCTGGTGGTTCAATATACTGTTTAATAAAAGAACTAGTGTGTGTCTGTCTCCATACTCTGAGCCTGATCAGAGGTCCCTCTTGGGATCTTCTCCCAAGGGCGTGGTCATCTGCCACCGGCCCATGGATCCACCCACAGCTACCTCAAACACCATCACACACACAATACACCGATTCCTTTACATATGTAAAATGACAGAGATAATAACCACTGCTGTGCCTTCCTGTTGCAAAGTCACTGCTGTATAAAGGATGTGCATTTGTTTAAAATAATTGGCATTATGAAACAAATGGCACCCCATTTGTTTCTTTCAGGGGTCCCCAAAACAAATGGAGAAAGTCCTCTGAATTTAAAAAAAAAATCCTGTTCATTCTATTCATTTTATTCCCCACTCATTTTTATGGGTCATTAAAGCCTATGGCAGATAGAAATCAATGAGGAGAAGGTTTTAATTAGTAATTGTTACTAATTTGCAAATTAGCAGCCAGCCCTTCCCAGTGAGTTATGTGTGAGGCTGTGAACTGTTGTCAGGGAGACCAAAGTACAGAGAAAACATATCACAGTGATCCAATTTATCATTGCTCTCCGGATTCAGTGATGCAAATCTTGAAGATTGAGCACGGGATATAATGTGAATTTCCTCTGTAGACACTGCCTTGGGAAGATTTTTTTTACCTGTCATACCCCTAAATCTACCACAGGGGACTTGTTGCCATATACCTGTCTGCCATATCGATAATACCACCATAGGGAACATGATGCCATATGCCAACCTGCCTTTCTACCAAAAATCAAGAAAACTAGAAAATCAAGAAATGGAAGAGCCTGATTTCAGCTACAGAATATGAGAAAAGCCCACAAAAACTCTCAATCAGAAGGCAACAATACAGACTAGGGATGTGAATCATTTTTTGACAATTTAAAATATCGTCCGATATATTTTAAATCGTCAAAAATCGTTAGAGCCACGATACAATAACAATTCCCCCGATTTATCGTCAAAAAATCGTAAATCGGGGGAAGAGGGAGGGGAAGGGGGAGGGCGGGAAAACCGGCACACTAAAACACCCTAAAACCCACCCCGACCCTTTAAAATAAATCCCCCACCGCCGCCATTTTGCAAAATGGCGGCGCAAAATGGCGCCGGCTGAAGACAACACGATTCAATTGCAGGAGGTTGTTCCGGACCCCCGCTGGACCCCCAGGTAATTTAAGGCATTTTGGGGGGGTTCGGGAGGGTGGGGGATTTATTTTAAAGGGTCGGGGTGGGTTTTAGGGTGTTTTAGTGTGCCGGTTCACGATTTTAACGATTTTAACGATATTTTAAAAACCTAAACGGCGATGATACGATTCCCTCCCCCTCCCAGCCGAAATCGATCGTTAAGACGATCGAGGACACGATTCACATCTCTAATACACACATAAGAGAAATAATGCTGAGAGGAACCTATTGTGATGTCAGAATGTGGTAAAAACTTCAGTAGAAAATAAAGAAATGGAACAGCCCAAGTTAAGCTAGAGAATATTACAAAAGATTTCTTAATAAAACAAGCCTTTCAGATATTAGGGAAGCCGCCCTAAGGAGAAACAATTTACATGTTATCAATGTGACTCAAATTTCAATTGGAAAACCAATTTCAGTATAAACCCCACAATGCTACTCAGTAGGTAGATCAAGTTCTAGTAAGGAATGTAATAACAGCTTTTTGAATAAAGCAAACATCAAAAATACTCTGAAAGCTACACTGTGGAGAAACCATTTACATGTTATCAATGTGACTAAAGTTTCAATCAAAAAGTACATATCAGAAGAAAGTCACAATGCCACCCAATTAATTAGGGAATGTAAAAAAAGCTTTCTTAATAAAGCAAATATCACAAATACTCTGAAAGCCGCACTGAGGAGAAACCTTTTATATGTTATCAATGGGACTGAAATTTCAATTGGAAAGAAAATTCCAGAAGAAACCCACAATGCCACCCAGCAGCTAGATGAAGTTCAAACATACAATGTAATGCAGGCTTATTTCAAAAAATAAATGATGCTTATCACAGTTCATTTTCTTGAACATAATCTAAAATTGGCAAGTGTGCTTCTACAGAATGACTGGCATCTCCCAAGCCATCCTGCCTTGTTGCTATACTCCTCATGCTACACCTTGGAGGAGTATTTTTGCCTCCCAGCCTTGCTGCCATGACCAGACTTTACATCTTGGAGTTTTTTCTGCCCATGTGACTTGCTGTTGTAGTCCATACCTTCCATCTTGAGTTGATTCTGGCACTCTGGGGGGATGTTTTGCTTTTCGCATGCTGTTTTGGTGTCTTGATGCCATTATTTATGCTGCTTGGCCTCTTTATCTGTGCCTTGGGGGTTATACTGCCACCTTTTCTGCTTCACTCCCTCTTCTTAGTTCCTTAGGATGCCGATGTCACTTTTGGTGCCAGTTTGCCTCTCATGCTGCCATTATGAGTTCATGCCACTATTGCTGGTGCACTATTTTGGAGACTTGGTGTTGAGAACGGCCTCGAAAGGGCCTTGCATTCTGTTACATTGGGGGAGTTTATTTATTTATTTATTTATTTATTTATTTAACGTCTCTTCTATACCGATGTCCGTTCGCACATCGCATCGGTTCACAAAAAACAAGAACTTTTGGGCGGAGCCCTTACAGAGAACAGATATATACAGTTAACTTTGGGGCGTAGCCCTTAACAAAACCAGTGTGCCCTTGGGCCTCAACCCGGACCCAGACCTTCAGGGCCGAGCCAAGGGTTAACGGTGGCTCTGCATGGCTGACGGTCTTACCCTCTGCCAGGCCGGCAAGCTCCCATGGCCAACATCCGAGGATGATGGAAGTTGAATGGTCCTCCGATCATTCCGAGCCCTTTCGGACCTGCTGCGAGCAGCATGGAGCAGCAGGCCTGGCCTGAGGTTGAGGGCAGACGGCCTTGACACGAAGACATGACAAAAATTGATGTGACGGCATCTAGACGAAGACACTAGGCTGATGCAATGGCATCCATGACGAAGACACATGGCTGATGCAACGGCATCCATGACAAAGACACTACATCCAAATAGACAAAACACAAGGCATGGACATTGGCACTGTCTCTCAGGGCGCCCTACTCAGGCCACCCGCGGGACTGAGTAGTGCGCAGTGGGACCACCCTGTCCCACTGCGCACCCTACACAGCCCTTGCAGGCTGGTCATGGACCATGAGGAAAACGGGACAGTGCAGGAAAGATCCAGGACATGACGGCTCGAGAGCGCAGGACACCAGTCCACCTGCAGGCCACTCCAACCCAGGAAAGACGTCGTCCGAGCCTTCTGGTCACAGGATCAGAAGGCTCAGGAGTGTTGAAGACGAGATGCAGGAACGCACATCAGGATGTGGAGGAACATAGCGAGACATCACAACATGGACCGGGAGCTCAGGCGGAACACCAAGACATGAAGACATGGTAGAAGGCAGACGAGACGAGATGAGGAGCTCCACGAAGACAGAAGACCTTACAAGGCTCTGGAAGGCCGGAGCCTCCAGATTGAAGTCACCACGATGCAAGGCCAAGAACAGACTGACGAAGCAGCCCTTTATAGGGCTGAAGCAGGAAGTCCCATCAAAGGTGGGGCCAGCACACTTCCTGTGCCTGGCCCTTTAAATCTTTTATTTATTTATTTATTTTTAGTTTTTTTTATACCGATGTTCCTGTAGCAAATACATATCACACCGGTTTACATTGCAACAACAACTTTCGCTCAGGGCGATACAGAGAACAGAGGAGTCAAATAAACAGGAACAACAGGACGCAACGTAACATTAGAAATAAGCGTTATAAAATAAAATCAAACAATGCCTGGTCATAACGTAGGATTATCACATTAAACATTATAAGATATATTCAACAATACTGTACAAAAACATCTCTGAGAGGAAAGGATGAGGACTGCCTAAGAACAATGAAGGTAGAGATTGGGCAGTGGAATCCGCAAGGGAGGATTACTTGAGGGCGGAAGATATAAGATATAAATCTTGCAGAAAGGCACGTGCTGGCGCCTAAGGGAAGCAAGCAGGAAGCTGTGCAGGACCGCGTACAGCGGCCTGCACCGACGCGCAAGACAGAGAGAGGCAGGACCGAGCATGGACCCAGGCTCAGACGTTGGCAGTGGCTCCAGCCGCTGTAGGAGGCCCCGGGTGCGGCTCCAGCCGCTACTCCAGCCCGGGGCTGTGGCCTTAGCGCCGCGAAGATGAAGAGCAACATTGGGGGCGGTCCCGGGCCACAAAGAAAGCTGGAAAGTCCGCGGCTCCAGCCGCGGTGAAGAGGAGAAGCACAGGCGGCCTCCGTGCCGCATGAGGAAGGAAAGTCCGCGGCGCCTGCCGTGCTGGGGGGGGCTGACATTGGCGGCATCGCGCCGCGAAGAAAAGGCAGCATGGGGTGAGTAAGCGGAGCCTGCTCGCGGGAAGACCCGCGGGCAGTGCATTCATAACACTTGGGATGTTCTTCCAACTCTAGCTTTCTTCTTCATTTGTTAAACTGGGGTGTTTTGTCCCCAGAACAACAATGCTAAAGAAAGACAAAAGACTGAGGTTTTTACTAACATGGTACCTGTTCTAAAGTTTTTCTTTTTCTTTTACCTCTCCACAGTCCAGTCCAGTTCAGCCACCCTGTTTGTTTATTAATTATACTGGGGTGGTTTGTCTATTAAAACCCTCAATGTGCAGGAAGAAATACAGCTAGAATAGAAAAAAATAATAAAAAGAAGCCATTTACATGTTCTAAGAATGGCCCTTTTCCAGTGCCTTGTATGTGTGTGTGTGTGTGTGTGTGTGTGTTGGAGGGGGGGGGGGGGGGTCCTGCCACCTTTTCTGCTTTATTCCCCTTCATGGTGATGACACTTTTGTTACTAATTTGCTTCTTGTGATTGATTAAGGGATGCTGGTGCCCGTTTTTGGAGACTTGGGGTGTTCTTCCACACTAGCTTTCTTCTTTTCTCCTTTGATGATGCCTTGGAGAACTCTGGCCAATGCTGGAACTCCTTTGTCCATTTATAAAGCCTTAGGCTATTCAGCCAGTTTTGGTGCCTCTTTGCCACAGACTAGGAAGCCTGGAGTTCATTACTCCTTCTGTTGATGTTTTTCTACAAGTTCCATGAGAACTGAGAAAAACCCCATTTCTGGAGCCCAATATAGACTGCAATGATTCCCCCTTTGATTTTAATAGCAAATGAAAAACAACTTTTTTTTTTCATTTTGAAACTAAAAATTGAATTGGTGTTCCCACAAATTAAATGGACAAAATGAAACAATTTATATTCTTCTGCACATTTTACATACCACTGATTTCTCTCTACTCTATGCTGCAGACACATTGAGGTCAATATTCAAATAATTTGCCTAGCTAACAGGTCGATACAGTAAAGTGTGCTCCGTCGGAGCGCACTGTCAGCCTGCTCTGGATGCGTGTTTTCCCTTACCCCTTATTCAGTAAGGGGAGGAAAACACGCGGCCCACCCGCGGCACCTAATAGCGCCCTCAACATGCAAATGCATGTTGATGGCCCTATTAGGTATGCACGCGGGATCCAGTAAGTAAAATGTGCAGCCAAGCCGCACATTTAACTCTAGGAAATTAGCGCCGACCCAAAGGTCGGCGCTAATTTCTTCCAGCGCCAGGAAAATGCACAGAAAAGCAGTAAAAACTGCTTTTCTGTGCACCCTCCGACTTAATATCATGGCGACATTAAGTCGGAGGTCCCCAAAAGTAAAAAAAAGTAAAAAAAAAAAAAAAAAAAAAATTTGAATTCGGCCCGCGGCTGTCGGGCCGAAAACCGGACGCTCAATTTTGCCGGCGTCCGGTTTCCGAGCCCGTGGCTGTCAGCGGGCTCGAGAACCAACGCCGGCAAAATTGAGCATCGGCTGTCAAACCCGCTGACAGCCGCCGCTCCTGACAAAAAGGAGGTGCTAGGGACGCGCTAGTGTCCCTAGCGCCTCCTTTCCCTCGTTTTTCCCGCATCACCTCATTTAAATACTGAATTGCCCGCACCGGCGAGGGGCCGGTGCGCGCGCCGGGAGAGCGGGCGTTCGTCCGCTCTCCCGCGGTCTTACAGTATCGACCTGTAAGGGAGTTATATTCCAAGCCTTTTCACATGCAAAAAGCACCATAACACGCCTTCTGAAAATCCAAATACACCACAACTACCAGGTCACCTATATCTCCATGTTTATTAACTCCTTCAAAAAAATTAAGCAGATTTGTGAGGCAAGACTTGATTTGGGTAAATCCATGCTGTGTTCCATTAAACCATGTCTTTCTATATGCTCTGTGATTTTGATCTTTAGAATAGTTTCCACTAGGGATGTGAATCGTGTCCTCGATCGTCTTAACGATCGATTTCGGCTGGGAGGGGGAGGGAATCGTATTGTTGCCGTTTGGGGGGGTAAAATATCGTGAAAAATCGTGAAAAATCTAAAAATCTAAAAATCGCAAAACCGGCACATTAAAACCCCCTAAAACCCACCCCCGACCCTTTAAATTAAATCCCCCACCCTCCCGAACCCCCCCCCCCAAATGAGTTAAATAACCTGCGGGTCCAGCGGCGGTCCGGAACGGCAGCGGTCCGGAACGGGCTCCTGCTCCTGAATCTTGTTGTCTTCAGCCGGCGCCATTTTGGAAAATGGCGCCGAAAAATGGCGGCGGCCATAGACGAACACGATTGGACGGCAGGAGGTCCTTCCGGACCCCCGCTGGACTTTTGGCAAGTCTCATGGGGGTCAGGAGGCCCCCCACAAGCTGGCCAAAAGTTCCTGGAGGTCCAGTGGGGGTCAGGGAGCGATTTCCTGCCGCGAATCGTTTTCGTACGGAAAATGGCGCCGGCAGGAGATCGACTGCAGGAGGTCATTCAGCGAGGGTTCCGGCGCCTCGCTGAACAACCTCCTGCAGTCGATCTCCTGCCGGCGCCATTTTCCGTACGAAAACGATTCGCGGCGGGAAATCGCTCCCTGACCCCCGCTGGACCTCCAGGAACTTTTGGCCAGCTTGTGGGGGGCCTCCTGACCCCCACGAGACTTGCCAAAAGTCCAGCGGGGGTCCGGAAGGACCTCCTGCCGTCCAATCGTGTTTGTCTATGGCCGCCGCCATTTTTCGGCGCCATTTTGGAAAATGGCGCCGGCTGAAGACAACAAGATTCAGGAGCAGGAGCCCGTTCCGGACCGCTGCCGTTCCGGACCGCCGCTGGACCCGCAGGTTATTTAACTCATTTGGGGGGGGGGTTCGGGAGGGTGGGGGATTTAATTTAAAGGGTCGGGGGTGGGTTTTAGGGGGTTTTAGTGTGCCAGCTCACGATTCTAACGATTTATAACGATAAATCGTTAGAATCTCTATTGTATTGTGTTCCATAACGTGTTAAGACGATATTAAAATTATCGGACGATAATTTTAATCGTCCTAAAACGATTCACATCCCTAGTTTCCACTATTTTTTCCTGGCACTGAAATCAGGCATACTTATCTATAGATTCCTGAATTGCCCTAGAGCCCTTTTTAAATATTGGGGTTACATTGACCACCCTCCAGTCTTCAGGTATAATGGATGATTGTAATGTTAGGTTACAAATTTTGACTAATACATCTCAAATTTCATTTTTGAGTTCCTTCAGAACCCTGGGATGCATACCATCTGGTCCAGGTAATTTATTACTCTTTAGTTTGTCAGTCTGGCCTACTACATCTTCCAGGTTCATCTTACTCATAGCCCTGGAAAACCATCTCCAGAACTGGTATCTCCCCATCTTCCTCATTAGAAAACAACAGAAGTAAAGAATTATTATTTTTGCAATGGCCTTATATTCTCTAAGAGACCCTTTAACCCCTTGGTCATCTAACAATAACAACTACCTCACAGGTTTCTTGCTTTGGATGTATTTTGAAAAGGTTTTATTGTGAGGTTTTGCTTCTTTGGTCAACTTCATTTAAAATTCTCTCTTAGCCTGCCTTATCAGTGTTTCACATTTAATTTAACAATGCTTATGCTTTTTCCTATTTTCTTCAGATGGATCCTTCTTCCAATTTTTGAAGGATGTAACTTTGAAGGATGTAACTTTCGACCTATCGCTAACTTACCACTCATTGCCAAACTGATGGAGAAAATTGTCAACAAGCAACTGTCAGAATATCTGGAAGATCATAATATTCTATCCCCGGCTCAATATGGTTTCCGAAAATGCCTAAACACCGAATCTCTATTACTATCTCTCACTGACACCATCCTCGTTAACCTGGAGAAAAAACAATCGTACCTGCTTGTTCTTCTTGATCTTTCTGCTGCGTTTGACACGGTAAAACACACGATACTTATAGACCAACTTGCCAATATAGGGATCAAAGGCACAGCTCTAAGATGGTTCCAGTCCTTCTTAAGCAACAGATTCTACAAAGTTAGAATAAACAACAAAGAATCACATCCAGTCCTCACAGATCTAGGAGTCCCACAAGGTTCCTCACTTTAACCCACCCTCTTCAATATCTACCTCCTCCCTCTCTGCCACCTACTCTCAAACCTCAAGCTTACACACTACCTCTATGCAGATGACATACAAATCCTTCTCCCGATTTCAGAATCCCTTCAAAAAACCATCACATACTGGAACGAATGCCTACAGCCGATTAAAAACATTCTCTCAAACCTCAACCTAATATTGAATGACAATAAAACCGAAATGCTCATTGTCTCCCAGGATCCCCTTACAATCTCATCAAACCTCTCTCCTCCTAACTCAAATAGCAAGTTCTCACCCGACGTCAGAGACCTTGGAGCCTGGCTAGACAACTATCTAAACCTAAAAAAGTTCGTAAACACTACCACTAAGGACTGCTTTTACAAACTGCAAGTCCTTAAAAAACTTAAACCCCTCCTCTACTTCTCGGACTTCAGGCTCGTACTGCAATCCATCATACTATCAAAGCTCGACTATTGCAACTCCCTTCTGCTAGGTCTACCCTTCAACACCATCAAACCATTACAGATGGTACAGAATTCCGCTGCTAGAATCCTCACAAGTTCTAACAAAAAAGACCATATCACCCCAATCCTTCATAACTTACATTGGCTTCCCATCAAACATAGGATACTCTATAAGATACTCACAATAGTACACAAAGCAATATACAATCTGGCTCCTATCATGCTAAGCACTCAACTTCAACCGCATACATCTTCTAGACCAATTAGAAGCGCATACAAAGGAACACTGTGTTACGCTTGGGCTCTGGACAGGAGTCGTGAACACCACCCAGCAGGGTGGCTCCAGGTGGAGAGAGACAGGAAGCTAGAAACAGTGTCTGGTTCCAGGCTGGGTCAGGGCAGGCAGCAAGTAGCAGAGTCTGGGTTCAGGCTGGGTCAGGGCAGGCGGCAAGTAGCAGTGTCTAAGTACAGGCTGGGTCAGGGCAGGCGGCAGTCAGCAGTGTCTGGGTCCAGGCTGGGTCAGGGCACAGTAAGCAGGGCAAGGCAGGTCAGAAGGCCCGTAGGCCACACACACACACACACAGAAGGCCCGTAGGCCACACACCAATAGCGGGGCAAGGCAGGTCAGAAGGCCCGTAGGCCACACACACACAGAAGGCCCGTAGGCCACACACCATAAGCGGGGCAAGGCAGGTCAGAAGGCCCGTAGGCCACACACACACAGAAGGCCCGTAGGCCACACACCATAAGCGGGGCAAGGCAGGTCAGAAGGCCCGTAGGCCACACACACACAGAAGGCCAGTAGGCCAGGTATGGAAAGCAAGGAAGAAGGCCCAAAGGCCGCGCAAGGCAAGGCAAGGCAAGGCAAGGAAAGGCCCGAAGGCCACGCAAGGCAAGGCAAGGCAAGGAAAGGCCCGAAGGCCACGCAAGGCAAGGAAAGGCAAGGCAAGGAAAGGCCCGAAGGCCACGCAAGGCAAGGAAAGGCCCGAAGGCCACGCAAGGCAGGCTAGAGCAGGGAGCCCAGGTGAGCTCGATGCCGAAGCACCGAGGGAACTGTCAGGCAGGGTTATAAGGGAAGCCCAGACCATAGAGTGGACAGGGGAGATGGACCGGGCCTGTCAGGAGAGCCAGCACTAGAGGGACCCCTGGTGGTGAGGCAGTGGCACAGCAGCCACAGCCGTAACAGTACCCCCTCCTCAAGGCCTCCCCCTCCTCCTGGGTCCCATCTTAGCAGGGGGTACTCAATAATAAAGTCAGACCCCTTCTGGGGCGATGCGGCAGGTTCAACTCCTTCCTGAGGCAGCAAGGCAGTCCATAACCCCTCCTGGAGTAATAAGGCAGACAAAACCCCAACCTGGAGCAGCAACATAGTCCATAACCCCTCCTGGGGTGACAAGAGGAACATAACCCCCCCCGGGGCAGCAAAATAGTCCGTAATCCCTCCTGAGACGATAGCAGGGCTGGTCCGGACCCCCCAGGGTCGGCATCAGAGCCGATTCGAGCCCCTCCGAGGACGGCAGCAGGGCCGGTTCGGACCCCTCCGGGGACGGTAGCAGGACCGGTTCGGACCCCTCCGGGGATGACACAGCCAACACAGGTTCTTCTCGGGGTAGTGCAGCAGGCTCGGACCCCTCTCGGGGCATTGTAACAGGCTCGGACCCCTCTCGGAGCATAGTAGCAGGCTCGGACCCCTCTCGAAGCATTGTAGCAGGCTCGGACCCCTCCCGGGGCATTATAGTAGGCTTGGACCCCTCTCGGGGTGATAAAGCAGGCTCGAACCCCTCTCGAGGCGATGAAGCAGGCTCGGACCCCACTCGGGGCGATGAAGCAGGCTCGGACCCCTCTCGGGGCGATGAAGCATGCTCGGACCCCTCTCGGGGCATTGTAGCAAGCTCGGATCCCTCTCGGGGCATTGTAGCAAGCTCGGACCCCTCTCGGGACGATGAAGCAGGCTCAGACCCCTCTCGTGGCGATGAGGCAGACGGCCCTCTCACGGGGTGATGCAGCAGGCTCGGACCCCTCTCGGGGCATGGTAGCAGGCTCGGCCCTCTCTCGGGGCGTGGTAGCAGGCTCGGACCCCTCTCGAGGCGATGAAGCAGGCTCGGACCCCACTCGGGGCGATGAAGCAGGCTCGGACCCCTCTCGGGGCGATGAAGCAAGCTCGGACCCCTCTTGGGGCATTGTAGCAAGCTTGGACCCCTCTCGGGGCAGGGTAACAGGCTCGGACCCCTCTCGGGGCGATGAAGCAGACTTGGCCCTCTCACGGGGTGATGCAGCAGGCTCGGACCCCTCTCGGGGCAGGGTAACAGGCTCGGACCCCTCTCGGGGCATTATAGTAAGCTCGGATCCCTCTCGGGGCATTGTAGCAGGTTCGGACCCCTCTCGGGGCGAAGAAGCAGGCTCGAACACCTCTCCGGGCGTTGTATCAGGTTCGGACCCCTCTCGGGGCGAGGAAGCAGGCTCGAACACCTCTCCGGGCGTTGTAGCAGGTTCGGACCCCTCTCGGGGCGATGAAGCAGGCTCGAACACCTCTCCGGGCATTGTAGCAGGTTCGGACCCCTCTCGGGGCGATGAAGCAGGCTCGGACCCTTCTCGGGGCGATGAAGCAGGCTTGGACCCCTCTCGGGGCGATGAAGCAGGCTCGGACCCCTCTCCGGGCGTTGTAGCAGGCCCGGACCCCTCTCGGGGCGAGGAAGCAGGCTCGAACACCTCTCCGGGCGTTGTAGCAGGTTCGGACCCCTCTCGGGGCGATGAAGCAGGCTCGGGCCCCATTCGGGGTGATGCAGGAGGCTTGGATCCTTCGCGGGGTGAAACAGCAGGCTTGGACCCCTCTTGGGGTGATGCAGCAGGTTCAGGTGGCAGAGCAGCAAGGTTAGAAGCAGTGCACATGGAAGAGACAGATTGCACTGCTGTGGGCTTGAATCCTGGAGCCAAAGTCTGAAGCTCCTGATTTTGTTTCTGGAGGAGCAATTTAGAGAAGGCACAGGCAGTTCTAGGACGTCTAGGGAAGGTGCTTGTTAGTGTCCCAACAGCAGCTGTGGGAAGCAGAGCCCTGCTAGAGTTAATCAGCTCTCTCCGTTTTAGAGAAACCTGTTCCCGAGGATCTAGCACTGGTATCACAAAAGCCTTCTTGGTCAGGTAAGTCCTGGGTTTTTCTTTCCACAAACTGTGAGCTAACATGTCTGTTTTAGTTGAGCCAGAAGCAGAATACCGGTTGGGAAAGCTGATTGTTTTTTCTAATGGAACAGCTGGTCCTAGAGCAGAACAACGGGGGCAGGGTTTGCCTGGTGGTAACAGACACGGAAGACAGGAGCATTTCCACCACCCTGGTTTTGGAGTTAGACAATTTAAACATTCCTGATAGACCGAGACGTTCTTCTTATGACAATTGCTGCAAACCCAGTGCTCTTGGTCTGAGAGTTGACATGCAAGACAGTTCTTGTAACTGAGATAGTTCAAAGTCTGGCAACAAGCACAGACATAAAAACTTGGAGGCTGAGGCATAATGTGAGTAGAGGTAAAAGAAAAATTGGCTCACCGGTAGTACCAAGACCTATCTCTTCCCCTGGAAAATTGATGGCTTCGGCATACTGTTACGCTTGGGCTCTGGACAGGAGTCGTGAACACCACCCAGCAGGGTGGCTCCAGGTGGAGAGAGACAGGAAGCTAGAAACAGTGTCTGGTTCCAGGCTGGGTCAGGGCAGGCAGCAAGTAGCAGAGTCTGGGTTCAGGCTGGGTCAGGGCAGGCGGCAAGTAGCAGTGTCTAAGTACAGGCTGGGTCAGGGCAGGCGGCAGTCAGCAGTGTCTGGGTCCAGGCTGGGTCAGGGCACAGTAAGCAGGGAAAGGCAGGTCAGAAGGCCCGTAGGCCACACACACACAGAAGGCCCTTAGGCCACACACCAATAGCGGGGCAAGGCAGGTCAGAAGGCCCGTAGGCCACACACACACAGAAGGCCCTTAGGCCACACACCATAAGCGGGGCAAGGCAGGTCAGAAGGCCCGTAGGCCACACACACACAGAAGGCCCGTAGGCCAGGTATGGAAAGCAAGGAAGAAGGCCCAAAGGCCGCGCAAGGCAAGGCAAGGAAAGGCCTGAAGGCCACGCAAGGCAAGACAAGGCAAGGAAAGGCCCGAAGGCCACGCAAGGCAAGAAAAGGCAAGGAAAGGCCTGAAGGCCACGCAAGGCAGGCTAGAGCAGGGAGCCCAGGTGAGCTCGATGCCGAAGCACCGAGGGAACTGTCAGGCAGGGTTATAAGGGAAGCCCAGACCATAGAGTGGACAGGGGAGATGGACCGGGCCTGTCAGGAGAGCCAGCACTAGAGGGACCCCTGGTGGTGAGGCGGTGGCACAGCAGCCACAGCCGTAACACACTGCATCTCCCACAAGTAAAATCAGCATTGAGCAAACGAGCATTATCTTCAGCTGGACCCCACCAGTGGAACGCTCTCCCCCCAGATCTAAGACTAGAACCCAGTCATCAAGAGTTCAAAAAAAGACTGAAGACCTGGCTTTTCCAACAAGCCTTCCCAGATTCTCAATGATACTTAGACAGGAGGACTTCCTAAATACTAGGTATCCCTAAATTATCGACACCTCACCAATTCCTACTATCAGGACTCCACAACTGCTCAATCAATTTTTGAATCCATAAGTTCACTATATTATTCTTATTGTATCTATATGGTAGATTTGACAGGTCATCTCTATTACGTTAAATAGTTAAATTGTATATACATATTATATTATATTATATTTATTATTACTATGTTAAATTGACATCCGGTTTTATTGTTCCTTATGTTCTACAGTTCTATGTAAAGCCCCCATCCGCTGTTGGGCAGTTCATCGTTTTATGTAAACCGGAGTGATTTGTAATTCCCACAAGAACTTTGGTATATAAAAATTAAAAATAAATAAATAAATAAATGTATTTTTGGCTAAATTAGCTTCCTTCACCTCACCTTTTAACCATACCGGTAATCATTTTCCCTTCCTTCCTCCTTTCTTAATGTGTGGAATACATCTGTACTACGCTTCTAAGATTATATTTTTAAACAATGTCCAAGCCTCTTGTACACTTTTAACCTTTGCAGCTGCATCTTTCAGTTTTTTTAACTACTTTCCTCATTCCAAATTACATCAAAGATTCACTGATGTGTACTATACTTTTGACTATGCATGTAAACTGCCCCCTAAACACTAGACCACCACCAATACCTCACCTCGAGTTACTAGTTGACCATCCTACAGTGATATAAATAGTAGAGGTGTGAATCGTGTGATTGATCGTCTTAACAATCGATTTTGACTGGGGGGGGGAGGGAAATCTTATCGTCGTGTTTTTTTTTTTTTTTTTTAAATCGTTAAAAATCGTAAATCGGGGGAGGGCGGGAAAACCGGCACACCAAAAAAACCCTAAAACCCACCCCGAACCTTTAAAACAAATCCCCCACCCTCCCAACCCCCCCCAAAATGTTTTAAATTACCTGGGGTCCAGTGGGGGAGTCCCGACGCGATCTCCCTCTCTCTCTGGCCACGGCTGTGTTGAGAAGTGGCGCCGGTGGCCCTTTGCCCTTATCATGTGACAGGGCAAATGTAGCGCCGGCACCATTTTGGTTCCTGGCTCCTGACGTCATGCGTGCAAGAGATCGCCCCCGGACCCCCGCTGGACCCCCAGGGACTTTTGGCCAGTTTTGGGGGGGCCTCCTGACCCCCACAAGACTTACCAAAAGTCCAGCGGGGGTCCTGGAGCGACCTCCTGCACGCGGGCCGTATTGCCAATCTTCAAAATGGCGCCGGCGCTACCTTTGCCCTCACTATGTCATACGGGTCACCCGTATGACATAGTGAGGGCAAAGGTAGCAAAATGGCGCCGGCGCTACCTTTGCCCTCACTATGTCATACGGGTGAAGGAAGAGGTGCACATAGCTCCTGCTTCTCTGAATCTCTTTCTATATCTCTATCTCTCACACATTAGCAACTGAACACGCTATGTTTTTCACAGAGAATGTTCTTGCAATAATGATGTCATGGGAGAATAGTTCCAATCCTATCTGGTTTATAATTTTAATAATCAGAAATCTCTTGGAAAACCTACTTGTCACAAATTTTAAGGGACAAAGATTTTTTTAATAACTCAGAAAATTATTTCTAAATGAGATTAATCAATAAAAACTACTGAGATTTGACTGTCATGTATTCTGCTCACTTGACAGCTTAAATATGTGGTAACCATGACATTTCTATGACAACAATCCCTTAGCTCTGTTTTTTTCTTTCTCTCAAGAAAACAGAGCTTGTTTTTAACAACTTCACCAGAAAAGGTTTAATGTTAATGTAAATAATTTCAAAAGAAATAGCCCAAATCTTATTCAAAAAGATCTCAAAATCCACAAAATTCATCATAGAAAATACACCCTGAGAAAACTCTCCAAATCCAAATAAAACCTCTGTGAAAGTACTCCCAATACACTTTAATGCATATTATAGGAGTAATAACCCTTAGCCTCAAAACAAGGATTTAATATACCCCTTAAATAACTCCGCAGATGTACAGAACTGAAATTATTTTTTGAGTTTTAAACTGTTCTGAACCCCTTGAGACCCCCTTTTCTAAATGGTATTAATAACTCTTTTACAGATACATATTAAGTTCAAACTCCAGTGGTGGTCAGGTTACTAGCCTCCCCTGACTTGACCGCAAACCCAAGCAACTTTTAATTTTAAATGAGATTGTTGATGTTTTTTTTTTCCACTGGTTCATTGAAGTTATCAGGGAGCTTCTCCTGCCTGCCCCTACTTAAATTGCTAAGTTTTCATATTTAAAAAAATGTTTATTTTATCTTTAATGTAAGTTTTAACACTGGTCACATGATCGCTTAACGCAAATTGGTCTAAGCAATTTAAAAGTATTACATTCACAGAAATAAAAATGTAAAATACAGTTAAAGCAAACAAACAAAAACTATTTTTTTTTAGATCACAGACAACATTTTCATATAGGAAATCTTAGTTATACATTAATGGAAGGCTTGCTTCGGCAAAAAGTTTTTAAAGTACATTCTACATTTTTTAAGGGAGTCTTCTAGCTGAAGCTCAATGGGTAGTGTGTTACAAATGGTTGATGCAGCAATTGAAAAGGTGGACTCACAGCAAGATGGGTATGGTGAACAGATGGATTATCAAGGCAAACTCATTGAGAGGATCTCAGCTCTCTAGATGGTTTATACAGTTTTAATAGTGCATTGAACCAAGGACACGATTGTGAACTCAGCAATTTGAAAGTTGTCATGCAGATTTTGTAATGGATTATTTTATCAACTGGAAACCAATTTAGTTTTTCAAGAACAGGAGAAATGTGTTCATACCATTTTGTACCTGTGATAAGTCTAGCAGCTGAATTGAGAAGAATTGTAAAGCATATAGTAAATTAGATGGAAAACCAAATAGAAGACTGTTACAATAGTCAATGTGGGGAAAAATGATTGCACGTACCATGGTGAGAAAATCAAAGTAATGCAAAAGAAAGCGTAAACCAGCCAAAAAGGCGAAGCTTATAGAAACCAATTTTAATGACAGATTTAATGTGTGGATGAAATGATAATATAGAATCAAACCAGGTGCCTAAACTTTTGATTGGGGCATTGATTGAAAAAGTAATGTTTTCAAATAAAACGGTTTGATGAGGATAATTTGAATGAGGCCAATGAATTAGAAGGAATTCAGTAATATTGAGAGAAAATTTGTTTTGATGGAGCCATTGTTTAATTGAAGACAAGCAGAAGTGAAAATGTTGGATAGTTTTTTCTCATGTTGGTTTCAAATGAATATAAAACTGAATATCATCAGCGTATATTTTTGTATCTATTGGTAACTGTAGCAAGTAGTTTAGTTATCGGAGCTAGATATATGTTGAATAGAACTGCTATCAAAGCAGATCCTTGGGGAACCCCAGATTTTAGATGATGCTGTGCCGACAATTCGGGGCTTGCCTAGCCCACCGATGTCTGCAGGGCTTTATTCACACAGCAGTACTTTTCCCAAGGCTACCACTACTTTCTGAGTCACTTCCTATGTGGTACCAAAATTCCAAATAATGTTGCTGCATCCTAGAACTGGAGAGGGAGGCTCAGAACACCAGTGTCAGCTGAATCAGGTGATCATACTGAGTCTCTTTCTCTCTCTCTGCACTGCCCCATGCTTCCACCATCACCGCCAGGAGCTTCCCAGACTCCTGCAGCACTTTCAAACACACATAGCCATCAGCCACCTTCAACATCTTAGTGGCTTGAAGCAGCTACAAGCAACAATATCCTGCTCTCCCTTTAGACCTCCATTAGGGGGAAAAAAAATACCTCAAGCCATGTTTCTCAGGTTCCCATGGCCCAGAGACACCTTGAATCCTAATAATTAAAGAAAAACTCAGGCCAGAATTTTATTGGGCTTCAAGCTCCATGGACCATGGGAACTCAGGGCAAGAAAGTATGAATTTTATTTTTATTTTCTACCGTATTTACACTAAACTGTATTATTTATCCAGGAAACAATATTCAGGGATGTGAAATAAGATGAAAAAAGCAAAAGGCAGTCCTGAATGAAGAAGGGAAGCAGGTGAGAGAATGCCTTTACTAAAGTTGTTTAATCCTTATAACCCATATTCCAGTTGGAGCCTGTTTGGTTGAATTTTGGCAAACTTTTAGGAAGAGGTGATGCATGAGTATATATTGAGTTCAGAGAAATTTTACTAATGAAAAAGAAAGTATTGCAGAAAAAAAAATGAAAAGTTTGTGTTAACCCCTTTTCTTATAATTTATTTAGTTGACTTGCAGGCAGAACATAAGAAAAATATCCCACATTTGTGGTAAGTATAGGCAGCTGTTTTATCTTCATGGGATTCCTCAGCATTGAACTCAGCAGCTGGGGCATACACTCTGTTGTCTCCCTCTTTCGTTATACCAGACGTACATGATATTATCCAGGAGAGGAGTGTATTATGTTCAAAAACGATGAATGTGAGGGCAAGGGAGTAAATGAAGCCAAGAGCAGGACTGACGTTACAAACTGCACAAACACTCATGGGCTGAGATATGCAACACCCGGAAGATGGATCATTCTTCATGTTTATATCTTTTTTCTTACTGGCTCAAGTAAAATATTATGGGGTAGATTTTCAAACCCCATTGCGCGTAAATCCCTTGGACATGTGTAACTCCTGGGGCTTGAACATGGGGGTGGTCCAGGGAGCAGGGTGCGGCGGGGCAAGAGGCATTTGGCACCGTGGCCATTTGCCACTGTGCAAGGGGATCGCATGCCAGCAGGGTGCCAGCATGCGCAACTTGCTCCTTGCTCCATGCCAGGAGCAAAAGGTGAAATATAAAAATCCGGGAGAGTTAGGATAGGGATAGGAGGAGGGCAGGATAGGGGGAAGGGAAGGGAGGTCAGGCTAGAGCAGTGGTCCCCAACCTTTTTTGCACCAGGGACCGGCTTCAAGCAAGACCATTTTTCCATGGCCCAGCAGGGCGGGGCAGGGGCGGGGCTTTGGTTATATGGGGGCGGGGTTATCAAGGGGGTTGGATTTTAGTGCACATTTATCATTTAATTATGACATTTATAATGTGAATGTGACTCAACTCACCATAGGTTCTCACATGCATGGCACACTGACCCATGATCGTCACGGGGCTAGATGTAAAAGTACAGTTTGTATCCAAGGGAAACCCCCCCTGACCCACAATAATGGATGTAAAGCAGAATTATGACATTCCCCATACAACTCACCCTACAAAAAAGATATTCTGGTTCTGGTGACATCTCAGTAACAGCAACTCAAACTCCTTCTACTTCCAGGCTCAATAGCCTTTCTTATGAAAAGACAGCAGTTTACCACCAATGCATGTCCTCTTGAGAAAACACAACAAATAAGACCGATACAAACGCTTACATGCTAGCAAAATATCTCATCTCGGTAACAGACACAGAACCGACCTAACATACTCCCAGGATCTGTAGTAATGCACATAAACTAATCCGCACACAGTTACACCTGTATTATGGAATACACTCAAACAGGAGCAACCCTATCTATGAAAAGGCAACACTACAAATATTAAATCAGGTCCTAATAACCAATACACCTCTTATTAGGAAAACAGAACTAGCCAGGCAGCTATAGATCCCCACACAGAAATAATTGTAAAACTATACTAATAAGCAGAATAAATGTTTCAAAACAGCTATGAACAGAATAACATCCAACAATTAAAAACTCATAAAAACTATTAAACATTCTCCAAACACCAATAAAATATTTTAAAAAAGCAGACATCACACAATTAAAATAGCAGTCAAGAAAAATAAACTTAAAAAGCCACCTTTACTTACCCCCTCTAGCAGCTCTCCTACTCCCCTTCCCTGCAGGCCGTGGCACACACCAGAAGCAGCAGTAGAAGCTAAGCTGTATACTTATGGTCCTCTTCCTTAGTCCCATGACTCTCTCACACACACACCATACCAGTCATTCCCTCATGACCAGTTTCTGTCTCTCACACACCAATCATCTCCCAAACAGTCTTTGGCACACACATACCAGTCACCTTCCTGAACAGTTTCTCTCATGCCATACACACACACACAGGCTTCCCACTCCCATGTTCTACTTACATATATGGGCTTCTCACTCTCATAATCACTTTCTCTGTCTCTCTCTCTCACTCACACACACACACACACACACACACACACACTCACCAGTTTCTCACTCCCATGCTTGTTCTCTCCACATGCACAGGCTTCTCATTCCCATAATCACTTTCTTTCTCTCTCTCTCTCACACACACACACACACACACACACACTCACCAGTCTCTCACTCCCATGTTCTCTTTCAGATATACAGGCTTCTCCCTCCAATGATGTGTCTCACACACACCCAGGTTTCTCACTCCCATGCTCACTCTTCACATGCACAGGCTTCTCATTCCCATAATCACTTTCTTTCTCTCTCTCTCTCACACACATACACACACCAGTCACCTGATCTCTCTCATGCATACACACACACACACAGGCTTCCCACTTCCATGTTCTGTCTTACATATACAGGCTTCTCCCTCCCATGCTGTGTCTCACACACACCCAGGTTTCTCACTCCCATGCTCACTCTCTTCACATGCACAGGCTTCTCATTCCCATAATCACTTTCTCTCTGTTACACACACACCAGTCTCTCTCATTTCCATGCTCACTCTCCACGTGCAGAGGCTTCTCATTCCCTGAATCACATTCTCTCACATTCACACACACCAGTCTTTTTCTCTCACACACACCGTCACCTTACCAAGCAGTCTCTCTCTCTCATGCATGCACACTCACCCAGGTTTCTCACTCCCATGCTTTCTTTCACCCCCACAACACCAGGCATCTTACGCCCTTGCTTTCCCACATACCCAGACTTCTCACTTCCATGCTTTTTCTCTCTCACACACACACACACACACACACAAACACACACATCAGTCTCCTCCCTGACTAATGTCTCACACTCTCACATACACATCAGTCATCTCCCTCAGCAATCACTTTCATTGTCTCTCACATACACACACACACATCAGCTCTCTGACCAGTCAATCACACACAGGCTGGCTGCTTCTCTCTCTCTTTCTCTCACTCACTTCCTCTCCCCCCCCCCCCCCCGAGAACAAATGGGAGCTGCTGCAGCCCCCGCAGGCCAAGAAAGAAGAATCCCATCGGCCGCGGGAGGCTCATGCTGCTGACTCCTTTCTCGATTACCGGCTGCTTCAATTGCTCGGGGACCGATGCTGCAGCTGCCGCTGCTACTTTATCACGCGGCACGGGCCGGCTCTTTCTCCTTCCCGCGCACCACGTATCACTTCCTGTTCCGGGTCACGGGGAGGGGGGCAGGTGCGGGAAGAAGAAAGGGCCAGACACGGATGCCACAGCTTCTTCTAGCACCGCTGCCGTTCCCACTGGGCTTGAACGTGCTGACAGCCAGGCGGCAACGGCAGCAGGAGAGACCGGGAGTGCGCGACACACCTGCCGGTGCTTGGCAGCGTTGCGGACCGGCAAAAAACTCCCACGGCCCGGTCCCGGTCCGTGGACCGGTGGTTGGGGACCCCTGGGCTAGAGGGTTGGGAAGTTCCCTCCCAGTCCGCTCCTTAATTGGAGAGGACTGGGAGGGAACTGGGGAAGGCCCTGATGCATTGCCATGCATAACTGCAAAATTAGACCCCGCCCCCTCCTTGTGTGTGCCGACCCACATTTTATAACATGTGTGCGGCAGCACGCGTATGTTCTAACATCGCCTGTCCATGTGCGCGTGCCAGGTAGTGGGAACACATGGACGCACGCGCGTAGGTTCTGAAAATCTACCCCTATATGAGTAAAAACAAACTTTTCTAATACATCTATATGAATTTTCATGGAACCTATAAGCAAAACCCTAATTATTATCAGCTTACTGGCATTAATCATCTGCAATGAACATTTGTAAATTGAATGTGCTGCATGTGGATTTTGATTTTCTCCATTTAAGACATAATTAAAGAAATGTGGAATGATTATTTGAATTCATTACTGCTACTGGTACCTGAGGTATTTAAAACTTCTAATTAAAGAACATTCCCTTAAAGGTTTTTATTTACTTATTTTAAAAGCAGAGTTTAAAGATAAGTAAATCTTTTGAAATACAGTTCACTGCCGTAGTTCTTCCATAATATCAAAATCTAATTTCATGTTGATTTTTCTAATAGTTTCCCACTGCTTTCTTGTTGCTGTTCATTACTATAATTCATGCTGTTTAATGTGAACTCAGTGAAAATTTGATAAACATAATTAACAGTGGCCCACTAGAAGTTTTAGATATAAAACTGGTAATTCTTTTGTTGCAAAGGAAGCAGTTTTGAGGCTAGGTTCATTATTGTTTAAACATCAACTTTTGATGTTGTGGTGATGTTTCGAGGTGATTAAAACTGTTTTGCTAAGCAACAGTGCCTTATACAGAGGCCAATAGCAATTTAATATGCATTGATATTGCTGCTCTATACATTGGCCTATATCTTTTCTGATAGCTTTTTTAATTCTCTACAGCTTACATGTATATAATGCAAGCCCTGCAGCAACAGTGTGTCTCCTACCAACCTGCCTATGGTGGGTCGGATTTTTCTTCAGGCAAAATGTGAAAAAAAAAAAAAAAACCCTTTCTATTAATCAGGTCCATGAGTTTCGCCAGAATACAAATGTCAGCATAACCAGAATTATAAAGCATCAAAGTGCATTATGTAAATAATATTGCTGATCATCATGATTTGCACCAAACTTGCAGAGGAATTGCAATAGGTTAATCTCCTCGCTATATTGAAGAGTATTTTCTTTAATCCTATTTTATATTTTTCTTTAATCCTTTAAAGAATTTACTGTCTTTATATACTTTGATCTAATATTCTAATAATTATTTATGTATTTATTACATTTTGCAATACATCCAAAAGAAAAAAATTCTTGTACAGATGAACCACAATTGTTCAAATACATCCAAATATAAAGGAAACAGTAATCAAACATTGGCTCACTATATTGCAGAAGGGGGGGGGGGGGAATACAATAGAAGAGAATAAATTATTGAACAGAAAAATTAGAAAAGAAACAATCTTGGTACCTGAGCACAGCAAGTGATCATTACTTAGAAATCTTGGAAAGATGGTAACCTGGGAGAGTATGAAACTAACAAGGAAAAAGGGTTTGCCTCTGAGTTATAAAATTAATCAACTATTGGGGCTCAAAAAAGGTGTTTTTCACCCCTTGCAATTTGTCCACATAGAGCATTTACAAGGAAAATGTAACCAAAATAGTGCCCCAAGTTGAAACACACCAGATGTTAGAAGCAAATGCCCCTTCCTCCTAAGCTGGGTAATGTTTGCAGCATCTGGATAAAGTTGTATCAGGGTCCAGGGAGTGGATAGCCAATTCTTCTTGCACTGCCTCACTCAAGGACTTCAAACCAGATCTGGGTTGCTGAGTTGACTTTTCTGAGCTGAAATGAACTTATCAATGGGGCTGATAAAATTAGTTGAAGAAATCTCAGAGAAGGTGCAAGCCTTCCCCCTCTGTTTACCATTGTAATAAGTAAAGAGAAAT
This sequence comes from Rhinatrema bivittatum, assembly GCF_901001135.1. Classification (NCBI taxonomy): domain Eukaryota; kingdom Metazoa; phylum Chordata; class Amphibia; order Gymnophiona; family Rhinatrematidae; genus Rhinatrema; species Rhinatrema bivittatum. The sequence goes on from NC_042615.1 coordinate 166,920,885, forward strand.
AACATTTGAAGGTGAAAACCTTTATAAGGATAATCAACCTCAGCATCAAAAAAGGTGCAGGCGGCCATCTTAACTCTTCCCCCATACTTTCTTTCAATTTTAACTGATTTGTAAATCTCATTGCTCCACTCCAGATAAATCATCATCTCGTCTGTAGATGAAATATGCTTTTTCATAGTCCTAGCTCCATTTTTTTTTTTATTCAAATTCTCTTTCTTGGAGACAGGTTTACCATGAGTCGTTGGCATCTGAAGGCTAGTGATTGCACTCGAGCCTTACACCTAACCATTTCTCTCCTAGCAACACCTAAAATCACAGGAAAATCACACTAATATAAACCTAACAAAAGAAAGGGACTGATAGACTGAGTCTTGTGAACCTTCTAAGTGGTGAACGTTTCCCTGCACTCACAGTGATGTGGCTTTGGACTTCTACTGGTACAGCCAGCACCATAAGCCTCCCACACTCCGTAGTAGGCACCATTTACCTGTGTGGTTACTGCCACTGCTCTGCCTCCTGCCCCATTCATTAGCTGCAATCTGTAGCTAAAGAAATTCTGAAAGAATGATTGCACATGGCTGCAGACTGGGGTGTAGGTGTTTTGGGGGAGGATTATATGAAAATATTGGTCTATGGGATTTTTTAAATTCTGCCTTTGGCATATCTAATTACACTAAAATTAAAGCAAATTAATTTACAGATATACGGTATTTGATAAAACATGATTGACAATTATCAAATGTATTTTAATTTCAGACATCAATAAAAAATATAGGGCCAGATTTTAAAAGCCCTACACACGTAAATCCCGAGGATTTATGCACTTAGGTGGCCTTACGCACGCCGGGCCTATTTTAAAATGGCCCAGCCATGTGTGTAAAGCCCCAGGACATGTGTAAGTCCCGGGGCTTCAGGAAAGGGGCGGTCCGGGGGTAGGGCAGGGCTAGAGGCCCCCGGCACATCTGCCATTTGCCGCTGTGCCGGGGGATCACGTGCCGGCAGGCTGCCGGAGTGTGCAACCTGTACCTGCTTTGAGCTGGTGCAAAAGGTGAGATTGTTAGGAACGCTGGCTGCGGCACCCCGCGACCGAGTGTCATGGCCGCCGGCCAGAGTCGGGTCGGTGTTCACAGAAGTAATTTACTCACCGGGAACACTGGAGGCTCCCGCGGTGGAGAGCGGGCCTGCTTCGATTTCTTCGCAGCGGCTGCCGCTGTCTCACCCGGCTGCTTGGTTCTCGGCGGTCCGGCTCCTCCCCCTCAGCCCCCTAGGGGCCATGCGCGCGGCTGCAGTAAGATTTAAAGGAGCCATGACCGGATATTGTCATGGCTCCTCCTGAGACTCCGCATCCTGGCTCCTGCATTTAAGGCAAGGCTTCGGACCATTCTCCCTCCTGCTCCTGGACTGGCTCCTGAACTCTCGCTGGACTTTGACCCTTGGACTGGATTGGGACTATACCTGGACGTATACTCCTGGACTGACTATGAACTGCTGGAGGCGCCAGCCATCTGGAATCCACGACTTGCAGGAGGCACCTGTATCCAGACCATTGTCTCTCTTCAAGGAGTCTCCTAAGTCCCAGCGGCCGTATTCCTACAGGCTCCTCCTGGGGGGATTACCTGCTTCCAGGGTGAAGCCTTCATCAGTACATCTTCGACAGGCCTTGCCATCCGATGGTAAAGACCAAAGAGGGCTGACTTCCCTTTTGGTAGTGCGGACTCTACCTCGGAACAAGGGTCCACGCTCGGATTCGTAACAGAGATAACTTTTTGGGGGGAGGTTTAGGATAGGGATAGGGGGTGGGAAGGTTAGGGGAAGGGGTAGGAAGGATAGATTAGAGGTAGGGAATTTCCCTCCCAGTCCGACCCCAATTTTATAACAAGCGTGCACCTGTGCACGCATGTTATAAAACTGGGCGGCCATGTGTGTGCACCAGGTAGCACGCACACATGGCCACGCACATTCAACCTTTTAAAATCTACCCCATGTGGTAGCAGCATTCCAGGAATGAAAAAAAATCCCAGGTGCCTAATTTCCCATGTTTTCATGCATGGCAATACCAGACTGGGCTTAGCACTATGGGCAACTGTGGCCCAGCACAGGACTCCGAAGAGCAAAATATGTGGCCTGAAGCAGCACCTTGGGATCATCAAAGGCTGGAAAGACAGCAACTCCAGGAGCAGCAGAGGATAGATAAGAAGGAACTTCAGAGAACGGAGATAAGGGGAGAACAAATGGAAGAAAGGTAGGAAGCAGGTGAAGAGGAAAGGAGAAAAGTAGAGGGACAAGAATGAAAGGAAATATGAAAAAAAAAACCCACCCCTCACCCTCTTCCCCAAATTAATAAGCAAAAAAGACTAAAATAAGTTATAGAAAACAAATAACAAAAGGAAAACCAAAGCAAACATAAAGCCCCTCAAAATTTGCAAACTGTAAAGAAAAAAGTATTTTCTCTGGCTTCTAAAAGTTCTCTAAGCTAATTGGCATGTAGTGACATTCAGGTGATTCAGTAAATGCACACCATCATCTGTCCCATTCCTCTCTCCGCACACCTCCCTGGCATACTTACTTTTCTCTCCCTTCTCTAGCCTCCCCACACCTTCCGAGCATAATCACTTTCCTGGTCCTTCCCAAATCCCCCTATCCCCACCTCCCTGGCATAAATCACTTTCCCCTCCCCCCCCCCCCCCCCCCCCCCCCAATCCCTGGCATAGCATTCTCTTTTTCTTCCCAAAACCTGTCTGGCATAATATACTTCCCTTCCCTTGTTCCCATGCTCCTTGGTAAAAATCACCTTTCCATCTCTCTCTCCTATATCCCCTGGAATAGTAATCTTCCCTGCCCACTCCTTTAATCCACCTTTTCCAATGGCCCCCTCCTAGCTTCGTCCCCCCATTCCTCCATGGAATCATCAATCCCTTACCAATTTCTCCCTGCCCCCTCGCCTTTCATGGCTGCTACTGGAGGCATCAGCAAAGAAAGAAAGAAATTCATTGCAGAGCCAGAGATTTTGTGTGCACTACAGTTCCCTACTCCTCCCCTTCCTTTTGCATGGCCTCCTGTAACCAAAGAAACCTGTGAGAGGGGAGAGTGCTGAAGGGTCTGTTGGAGCATGCACAACAGCTCTAGCCCCATGCTGTCTATCTCTTTTATTAAACTGTGCCTCATTTTGCTCCCGTGAACTATAACCTTTGTAGGGGGGTTCTCCATTTTGGCCGAGGATTGTGATGTTATCTTGTCGTTGTAGTCATATCAGTTGCTTTGGTGGCGGAGGGTCCTTCAATAGTTTCCCACAAGATTCACAGCGCAATGTTCATCTCCCATTTGGGTTTTTCAAAGGGGAAAGAAGGTGCATAATCCACTCAGCTATGTCTCCCGTGCCTGAAAGAAGGGCAGGAATGAATTAAAGCATTATACTCTCCTTGTTTTGTAAATGAATTAAAATGGTTGTAGTCGAAATAGCAATGTTAAATATATCATTCATCAATTAAAATAACTTTAACTCCTCATACATTTACTCAGATGTATTAAACAATGCAATTATTTCTTTCTTCTAGCAATCTTAATCTATGGAATCCGGTTCCCTCTTATACAGAGTTACCATTAGATAAGTATTACCCTATTTAAACAAATGTTTTAGTAAACCTAGTGTTTTTGTATTTTCTTTCTTTCTGTTAAAGAACTTAGACATTGATTCATCATTTTGCTATAAATATAGCAGAAATAGTACCTGTGAAGAAAAAGGGGTAGAGTTAAGCTAATTTTCCTGGTGCTGCATACGTATTTTACTACAACATGCATTAAATTTGTTGCGCCTGTGTTATTTTCATGTTGCAAGCTGAGAAGTCCATAGTATACTGTGTTACTGGCTGGATAAGCTTTTATTCCAATTGGTGTTTTGGGCTGCTGGAAAGGAGGAGAGGGAGAGAGCCTCTGTGGAGGCTTACAAAAAAGTTAACTCTTTCTACCACTGTAAGAGGGGGCACTAGTAACTCAGAGTGAGGTTTGTGGGGTGAGTTGGATTTTAGGGGCAATTTTACATCCACAGTCATACATACGAACAGCACTGTTACTATCAGTGAAGATTTAATGTGATGAAAGGTGAAAGAAGAGTAGATTTGTACCATGTTCTCTCTACCCCAAAACCCAACTCACCTCACAAACCTCACCCCGATATCATAATGTTCCCTCTTACAGTGGTATAAAAAGGTCAGATATAAGTGAGCCTCTATAGAGGCTCTCTCTCTCTCCTCCCATCCCCTCTCCCCTCTCCTTTCCGAACTGCAATTTGCAAAAAAAAAAACATTTTCGGCTGGTAATGCACAGCTAACGCTGGCAAAATGCATAGGAAAAAGATATAATTATTTCTGGCATTAACACTTGCATTAAAAACGCCATGCTAACTGGCCTTCATTTCCATTTCCTCCACTCAAACTCCTCCCACTTGAATAGAAATTTAAAATTTGCATATGCATTTTAAGATGCGGCAATTATCGCATGCATTACAGTGTTATTGTGGAAGTTAGGGCCCTAACTCGTGTGATAAAGCCCTAACACAATTTGATAAGTAACCTTTGTGTGTGTGTGCTTTGTTTTCCAGAGTCCCCTTAGAATTTGGAGATGTAACTGATGATCCTTTTCTCTGGTATTATTGAATCTTTCTTTCTCCTTCTGTTTGTCTGTTTTGGCTTTTCTCTGTACTCTTAGTTTTATTTCTTACATGTGTATTTCTTTATGTTTCTTTTCCTGTACTGTTCCCTTTTTCTATTCTTTACATTGCCCGTTTATCAGTGTGTCTCTTTTCTGTCTTTGCACTGTACTCTACAAAAGTGATTTTTATTGTCTCTCTTCTAAAAGGTCTGATGATTACTGTGTTGGTATGTGCACTTACTAAGCTGGGTTGTTTACCAAGACTAGAATACTTTGCTGGGATTTATCGCTAGCATTTGTCATCTGGAGCTCTTGCTACATGTGTCTGTCTTCTACCTTCTCCCTAGATTTAACATCTCAAAAAAGAAAATCTGACTGCCTGACACCATGAATCTTTTGGGGACCTAAAAGTGTTCCATCTGTACTGTCTGATAGCTTGTTAAACTTTAGTTTCTAGCTAGAGAGAAATAAAAGAATAATTGATACTAGGGATGTGCAATCATTTTTCCCAAATTAGGAAATATCAATGAAATAGCCTAATTCAGAATGGTTCGGGAGAACTGAAAAATATTGAATTTTTCCCAAAATTTCAGAAAAAGTTCATCTTTTAGTTAGTGTGCGCTAACTCCCGATAGTGCGCGCTAACTCCCGATAGTGCGCGCTAACACGAAAATCGGGGCCCCCGAAAAAAAAACCCTGAATCATGGGAAAAATGAAATTCCCATCGGGGGGCCCCCGAAATGAAGCCTGACATGAAATTTTTACCCGAGGCACGTCTCTAATTGATACACCCAAGGCCAGTGATGGCAAACTCCAGTCCTCAAGTACCACAAACAGGCCAGGTTTGCAAGATATCCACAATGAATATGCATGAGACAGATTGTTGCAGTTTGGGAAGCTGCAGTCCGGGAGTGAACCCTTGGGCCGAACTACCCCAATGGTAGGGCAGGTCGGGAGGCGGAGCCACAGGCCGAGGTATTCCCCCGGGAACCAGGAACCCCCCAGGAGGAGCCCGTAGGGTCCTGGGACCTTGGGACTTAGGAGAACAGTCTGAGTCTCTGTAGTAGAAGAAGGCCTGTCAGAGAATATGATAAGGTAGTCCAATAGGAATGTGGTAGTCTGCGGGCTAGTTGGGTCGGACGTGTACTGGAGCAGACCGTGAGCAGAACCTGAGGCTGTAGCGTACTGAGGACTGGAGCAAGCTATGAGCAGGAATGAAGTCTGTAGCGTGCTGTGAGTTGAAGCAAGCTGTGAGCAGGAACGGAGTCTGTAGTGAGCTGAGAACTGGAACAGTCTGTGAGCAGGAACGGAGTCTGAGGCGTGCTGTGAGCTGAGGCAAGCGGTGAGCAGGAACGGAGTCTGTAACGTGCTCAGAACTGGAACAGACTGTGAGCAGGTACGGAGTCTCAGGCGTGCTGTGAGCTGAAGCAAGCGGTGAGCAGGAACGGAGTCTGTAGCGTGCTGAGAACTGGAACAGACTGTGAGCAGGAACGGAGTCTGTAGCGTGCTGTGGGCTGAAGCAAGCTTTGAGCAGGAATGAAGACAAACCCAGGTCAAAGGCTGGCAGCAGACAGGAGCGGGATCAGGCACGGGCTGTAGTCGGTGGCTGGCGGCGAGCAGAAACAAAGTCAGGAGCAGGCTGAAGTCAAAGGCAGGCGGCAGGCAGGAGCGAAGTCAGATACAGGCTGAAGTCGTCTAGGAAGGTTTAAATCCTTCCTAGAGAACAGAACATACAAAGTCAAGATAAACAACAAGGAGTCTCACCCCATTCAAGCCAAAATGGGGGTACCACAAGGATCCTCACTCTCCCCCACCCTCTTCAACATTTACCTTCTCCCACTCTGTCATCTACTTACAAACCTCAAGCTCACCCATTTCCTATACGCGGATGACATACAAATTCTCATTCCTATAACGGATACTATACACAAAACCATGGCTTTCTGGAATAAATGCCTCTCAACCATCAACGATCTACTAACCAGCCTCAACCTGGTTCTAAACACTAACAAAACGGAAATCCTTATAATAGCTCCGGAACAATCTGCCCCGCCAACCTCCAGCAATTCTCCAGACACCTCAGGATACACCACCGCACCTCAAGTCAGAGATCTAGGTGTACTACTAGACAACAGACTCAGCTTCAATAAATTCATAAATAATACTACAAAAGAATGCTTCTTTAAATTACAAGTTTTAAAGAAACTAAAGCCACTTCTACTCTACAGGGATTTCCGCACAGTACTCCAGGCCATCATTCTCCCGAAATTAGACTACTGCAATTCACTCCTGCTAGGCCTTCCCGCCTGCACCACCAAACCACTCCAGATGGTCCTGAATGCCACAGCAAGAATCCTCACCAACGCCAAAAAAAAGGACCATATCACCCCGATCCTCCAGCATCTCCATTGGCTTCCCATTAAATATAGGATACAGTTCCAAACAAACATGATGATTCATAAGGCCCTACATAACATCTCTCCACTCAACTTAACCTTCCAGCTTCAACTACACACTTCTAAAAAGCCAACTAGAAGGGCATACCAGAACAGAATGATCACCCAACCTGCAAAATCCTCCCTGAGGAAACGCGCTCTATCCACAGCGGGCCCGTCTCTCTGGAACTCTCTACCACCAGACCTCTGCCTGGAGCCGTGCCATACTACTTTAAAAGTGAAACTCAAGACTTGGCTCTTCCTTCAAGCTTTCCCAGAGAGCTAAGAGCAAGAAGAGCAACAACCCTCCTGTTTTACAGCAATAATGTAATGTTTAATGTTTATTTTTTGCCTTAGTTATGTGTTCTAAGCTGATCTTAGTTTGTATATTTTAATGGATTGTATTTTATAATAGATTAATTGTTCGATATGTTCCATGTAAACCGCCACCCCGGCGATAGTTATCTCTGTTACCTGTGAACCGGAGTGATATGTATTTTATACAGGAACTTCCGGTATATAAAAACCAAAAAATAAAATAAATAAATAATAAATAAATAAAGTCAAAGGCAGGCAGCAGGCAGGAGCGAAGTCAGGAACAGGGTGAAGTCGTCAGGAACGTGGAACAAACAAAGCGCAACTCAGAACTACTAACCAGTAGCGAACCTCGTTGCAAGGCAATGAGACGGTAACCGAACGCCGGTTAAATCAGGCTTGGGGCGTGGCGTCGTTAGCCCGGGCGGGGGCAGACTTCCGGCGGCTGTGCGTCCATAGTGCGCGTCCTCACGCGCGCGCGTGGTGGCAGGAAGATGGGCCGGTAATGGCGGACGCCCTAGGAGGCTGGCAGAGCCGCGGGAGCGGTGTTTCCACCACTGCAGGTAAGCGCAGTGCAGAGCGGATAGGGGGGAAGCGGTGGAGACCGCAACACAGATTTACATACAATGGAGGCAGTGCATGCAAATAGTAATCATTCATATTAATTGAAGATATCCTGAAACTTAGCCTGTTTGTGGCACTCGAAGAATAAAGATCACTATCACCGCCCTAGACTATGTTTGGAAGAGATAGTAGCCTATATTAGACGAGTACATAGACGCTCTACAATTCATTCATCTCTCTGTTTCTTAGAATACGTTTTTTAGTGATGACTTCATGAACTTCAATGTTATTTCACTATTAACACAGTTTCAATGATTAAATGTGAAACCCAATGAATATGCCAGAATCTCAGTTTAACCAAGGAGTAAGACTTGGAATTCTTTTAAAATTCCCCTGAGAAGTTTCCCAGATGGGTTTTTGCAAATTGCATAAGGCTGAAGGACTGCCAGCACTAGAAAATGTAACTTGATTATCAAGTTATAAAAAAATAAACATTCAGCTTGCTCTTTTTAATGTTGAATTCTTTTCACATTTCACTTTATGTAGGCCTTGGAATATTTCTTCCCCAGCAGGAAGGCCACTCCTCTAAGCTGGAATACAAAATTGCCTGTTAGTCTGAAAGTACTCTTATGTATCTGGCTTTAAAAACTCAAGTATTATCCGTTTAATTCACTTCTTCCAACATTCATTCAAACAATTATCTATTTAAGCTGACAACTATAATACAGGTCAGCTATTATTACAGTAGGTCAGCTGTTATTAAATTAACCATAACCATACAATGTCTTACCTATATTCTGGATTTCCTTGGCTTAAAATATCACACATTCATTCACATAATCATACTACAATGTTTTGCTGTTGTCTCTTTTCCAAATCTGAGAGGTGAATTTTAAAAGAGATACACATTCCAAAATCGGAAGATGGATGAATGTGTAGCACATGCCCATGTCAACCCGATTTAATAAAATGGGTAGATGCACGCATCTTGGATCGGAGAAAAAAGGGAAATGGTATGGGTGGAAGACAGGTGGGCCATGGGCATTCCAGGGTGTGGCCAAGGGATGTGCACGCAAGTAACTATGCGCCTGAGTGCATTCCCAGATCCAGTGCCACATGTTTACTTCTACTATGGAGGAGGTGTAAGTTAAAAAAAAATTGCAAGCATCCCAGAGGGGTTTAAGGGGTTTGGAATAACTAGAGGAAGTGCAGGCTAAAGATGCAGGAAGGCCTAGCTCTAGACTGGGAAAACTGTTGGATGAACTGGTGAAACTTGTCATGGTATGGATGTGCGCCTATTATTTATTTATTTATTTTATTTTATTTATTTAAGGTTTTTTTATACCGGCATTCAAGAACTCGTTCTCATCATGTCGGTTTACAGAAAACAGGGATGCAAAAATATAACCAAAAACATAAATAAACGTGGAGAAGAGAAGCAGTTACAATTAACAAGGGCTAATGAACTGGGATTGTAAGAAATAAAAGAAATAGAGGAGGATAATTATATACAAGTGTACAATGTAAATAAGGAGTCCACTATATATACAAGAGAACAAAATAAATATGGAGTCCACTATATACAGCTACTTAGCATAGGAATTATTGATGGATCTTGTTAGGTGGAGTTCGGGAAGGCTTGCCTGAAAAGCCATGTCTTAAGTCTTTTCCTAAACGTTAAGAGGCACGATTCATTTCTGAGATCTGGTGGGATAGAGTTCCATAGCGGAGGGCCTGCTGTGGAAAGGGCTCGGTATCTCAAGGTTCTGTGATTAGTAGTTTTTACGGGTGGAACAAGGAGGCATCCTGTGTAGGCTTCCCTAGTCGGTCTTGTTGATTTGTGAACACGGGGAGGAATTTGTAGGTCGATTATGGTATGTTGGTGAATGATTTTGTATAATAATGTGATGGATTTGTAAATTACTCTGAAGTGGATTGGTAACCAGTGGAGGGCTTGAAGGACTGGAGAGATGTGGTCTCTTTTTCTGGTGTTTGTTAGTACACGTGCTGCTGTGTTTTGGACCATTTGGAGCGGTTTTGTATATGAGGAGGGGAGGCAAAGAAGAGAAAATCCTCCCACTTGCAAGGCTCAAAGACGACATTACACAGCTGTGGGCGCTCACTTGCAAAATTAGGTGCACACATATGCGTGCCTAGGCTATTTTATAATGTACATATGAATGGGCATATATGTCATAAAATTGCTATGTCCCACACACCCATTTGAAAGTTACCATCCCTGTGTTTTGGGGGTTTTTTAAAATAATTTTTAAAAGGTCTCAGAGAAGAGGCAGTGAATAGGATTCATCTAAGCTTAATTTCCAGTGCTGCTCTCCGGTATTCTAAAACGGTCACAGATTCTTTAGTGTTCAAGAGATCCTTGAGCTTATGGTGATGCATACACAGATAGTTCCTTCTCTGAATGAGTTTATGCATAAAGAACCCCAGATCAAAGTCTTTATCCTTTTGCCACTGTTGTACTAAGTATTAGGATATTTTTGAAACACTTAAAGATTTTCTAATTTATGTTTGTTAGCCTACAAAATTGTGCTTTATCTGCTTATACAGACCCTGAGCTCCTGCATTTCCATAGAAATGGCTTGGGAATGTTACAATGTATCCACTTGCGCTGAGTTATTAGACCTTGTTTCTAACAGTTTTTAAGGGTGAAACCTCGACTGGATCATAGAAAAACTACTGGATTGAATTTGCATGTGTAATACACTTAAATTTCAGCTCTCAAAAACACCCACAATATTTTTCTGAAGTCTCAAAAACACATTTAATGGCATTCAACACCTTCCTGAATTAGTATAACCACCCTATTGAGCTATAAAGCTATACATTGGGATTAATGCCCACATTCAAAATGCTGCACCATTTACCCTGATGCTCACATGCCAATTTAATTAATTTTCTAAATTTTTAGAGGTTTTTATTTCCAAAATTGTTCCTGAGAAAATGGTGGTGTTTTCATTTTTTAAATGACTTTTGGGACAGAAGCATCTCCAGTGTCCCTGAGGTCTGCCAATCTGCACTCTGTCTGTCTTTATTTTTGTTTCATTTTGCTTTATTTAACACATTTTTTAACTTTTATGTTTTCCTTAGTTGGGACCATAGGCACTCGCTGTTGTAACTGCTGACTTCAGTGGGATCGCAGTCTTGTCACCAACATCATGCTGGGGACACCTTGGCAAGTTGGGATACCTCTGGAGGTAACTGCAAAGGCAGCAGCCCAACATTGCTCTGCTTGCTCAACCCCTCCCTTTCACCTGTTCTGATGGAATACAGAGTGCTCTGCCCTGCTCTCAAGGCTGTCCTAACATCACAGTTGCCGGCTGAACTGTGAACCTCAGTTCTGCGGGTCTTCTCTGTCTAAAAAGGCACTGCCTTCACTCCTGAACCACTCTTCTCTCATGGTCTACTATCTCTGGCTCACGTCAGGCCCTTCCACAAGCTTTCTTACTAGGTCTCTCATAGGCCTCCCCACCACTGCAGCCTAATACTGCAGACATTGGTCCTCTCAGAAGTTGCTGGAACAGTCTTGTACCGTCTCCAGCTATGAGGCCTTTCTTTGATCCAGAAATTATTTTCCGGGGCCCCACAGGAGCAGCAAGCCCAGACCTCAACCTCATGCTCTGGACCTCTTTTCTAGAACCCCATTTGCCACCAGCACCCCTTCAGCCAGCAAGGAAAACCCAGTGTATCCTCTGGACCTCAATCCTTTTTCCCCAAGAAGACTCAGGAACTGATTTTTTTGTTCCACTGGCATTATGAAGCAAGGATGACAGGTTTGCTGTTTGGTGGTCTGCCTGGTGAGGTCCCCTCTCAGAAGCATCATTAATTGATGACTGATTGAAGACACTGCATGGGTAAAAGTGGTATCTTGGTAGCCAGTGGGAGAGGGTTGCGAGGAAGCCCAATGGCACCTCAGAAGGGTTAATGGATAGGAATAGGTAGGCTCAAGTACCCAGATTAGATTTCCTTGCCAAATATCTAAAATAAGACTGCAGCCATTTATATCCAATTTATGGTATGTGTTTTGTTTGTGTATAGTGTGTGTATTTATGTGAGTGGAAGATAGCCTAGCAGGGTGTTATACATGCCCCATTTACACTGGTCCCTAATTCTACTGAATATTTTAGTCTAATAAACTTTTTGTGTGTCTTCAAAGTTCCCTGCTCTTCCTGCTGTTAAGCAGTGAGCACTTCTTAATACCCTTTAGTATGTGTTTCCCAGTGATTTCAAGAAGTGCTAACAGATAAATTACTTGTCAATAAACTTGGCTAGAAGCATTGCTGACATTGTTATGGTCATTATCCTCACAGCATGGCATCTAAGAGGAATCTGACTATCCTTAGTTTGTTTCAAAAGTTCTAGGGTATAGAAAAACTTGTAAATGATGAATTACTTTTTTATATTTACCAATGAGTGTATCAAAGGGATAGTTTGCATTAACTAACTAGTTTCAAAAGTAAACTATCTGGCTAGTTTATTTGAAAATTAACTATGAAGCAAATGTATACAAAAATGCACACATACCTTGCAACTAGATGGATTGTCTAAATGTTTCCTCCCAGGATGTATAAAAGTACATAGAAGGAACTATTCCACAAACAAAGGAGGAGCGATACTGCACGGTATAAATCAACAGTCCAAGGAGGAAGTGCAGTGCACTTATATAGAAGATCCACACAATGAGTCAAATGTTCATGTAAATAATTGTAGTGAATACGGCAACTCCACAATTTTAAAGATTGTCTGTAGTACAAGTTTTGAACAATCCCCCGACATGTTCCCGTGTTTCGCCATGCGGCTGCATCGGGAGGGATGGCAATAGTTTCAAAGGTCTTAGCCAAGTGTCGTTGCACAACTTAAACGGGAGTGCACTTTACTATTTGATATCCCAATAGTAAATTTGTAGATTATTCCTCACTTATAAGTAAACTAGACTCGATAATAGGATCTCCTTTCTTATGAAAGCTTGGATTATATGAAACATTTCTTTTTAAGTATAAGGAAAACTTGGATAATAATGTAATTTACACACAAGATTTACTTTTTTTTATAAACATTGGTGGGGTACAATGTAAGAAGGAGCTCTGTCTTACTGGTCTTACCATCGCCCCTTTGGACTGGCTCTTGGATCTCCTATGACATCTGACATCATTTGGACATGCCTGGGCTCTTTAAAATCTGCATCCTGTGGTGCGTAGCAGCCAGTGCACACCTCTGGTTTATTTTATATCTGTTTCTTCTCTGTATTTTTGATTGTTGTTTTTGGAATGGGCAAAAAGAGGAAGGGAGTAGTTAAAGCCTACACATCCATGCCATCTGCTGCCTCTTTATCTGTTCATCGCACTTTAAAAACCTTCCAATTTTTCAGCACTTTGGTCAAGTCCTTCTGGTCTTGAATATGTTTCTTCTTCTGCCCTTAGTGAAACAACTGTTTCTTTGAGTCCTCAGGGTTAATTTTTTTCCTAAGGTTGGCTCTGAGGTTTCTATAGAACATCTGGGTGGGGCTATTACAGGGGTATCACCCATTAATGTCTCCTTTTGTCATGGTATGGTACTGTAGTTGGGAATTCTGTTTTAGAAGATTCTCAAGTGACCCTAGGGAAATTAAATCAAGCTGACTAGTGAGACCTACCGCTATTACCCTCAAGACTCTTTGGACAGCAATCATGGGATTGGAGAAATCAGTTTCTAGTAAGATTGATAAAACATTGCCTTTGATGGGGGATTTGTCTATACAAGTCAGCTAGCATTTCACAGGGGATTGAGGAGCAGAAAAATGAAACTGAGGAATTTAAGACACCATGTTGAAGGTTACATAAATCTGAAGTAACCATAATTAAAGATAACATCATTTTATATCATAAGATTGAGAAGACAGATAATAACATGAGAAGGTTGAGATTCCTCAATTTACCTAGGTGCCCTTTAATTTTTCCATTAGACCTGTTGCATAAATTATATGTAGAACTACTGAAAGTTCCTAAGGAGTCTGTTTAATCAATTTCAAAGATATTTTATTTCATAAGCAGTGGAAAGGGGGGGTGGGTGGGTGGGAGGGTCATAGGGGCCATGGATCCCACAGGCAATGACTGCTCCCCCTTGCTCTTCTAAATTTCCATTGGGTTCCCAACTTACCGAACATATCTAGAAGCTTGTATTGTTTGATGTTGTATGACAAATGGTGATGTTTCTGTTTTTCCATCACTGCAATACTGAATCTGGCTTGTTGTGGTTTCTGGTTCATTTTTTTGTCTACACCTTTCTATTTTTACTTTATTAACTTTCTTTCTAAATTTGGTGAGGATCTGTCTATGTTCTGCATGAGTGACTGAGGAGAGGTATTCTGCTACTGTGTAGTAGAGATGTGCATTTGTTTTTGCTGAATTGGAGAATTGCAACAAAATTGTCCAATTCGGCATGTTTTAGGGAGCCCGAAAAAAATCAGGATTTTCCAATTTTTTCGCAAAAATTCGTTTTTCTGATTAGTGCGCACTAACGGGAGTCAGTGCGCGCTAACTCCCGTTAGCGCGCACTGACAAAAACTAACAAAAAGTAACAAAAAATAACAAAATCTAACGGTTTTTGTTAGTGCGCACTAACAGGAGATAGTGCGCACTAACGGGGAGTTAGCGCGCACTAATGGGGAGTTAGCACGCACTAAATAAAAATCAATTTTTCACGAAAAAAAAGACCCGAACCGAAAAAAACCGACATTTTCCATGGCGGCCGAAAAACGAAGAACGACACGAACACAAAAAATGATGCACATCTCTATTGTGTAGTTTCTGTGTACTGATCTATAGCAACCTGACTTGTTCTGTTTTCCTAATATGATGTGTATTTGTGTTTTAAAGCCTGGAGTAATATTTGCAGTATTGCATTTTCATGGATAGGATTCTTATTGTTTGGATGCTTGCAGTTAGTGTTGTTTTGGTATGGGAGGTTTAGTATGCTATAATTGTAATTCAAATTACTTATTAGAGATGTGAATCGTGTCCTCGATCGTCTTAACGATCGATTTCGGCTGGGAGGGGGAGGGAATCGTATTGTTGCCGTTTGGGTGTGTAAACTATCGTGAAAAATCATTAAAATCGTGAGCCGGCACACTAAACCCCCCTAAAACCCACCCCGACCCTTTAAATTAAATCCCCCACCCTCCCGAACCCCCCCCCCAAATGCTTTAAATTACCTGGGGATCCGGCGGTGGTCCAGAACGGCAGCGGTCCGGAACGGCCCCCTCAATAGAATCGTGTTGTCTTCAGCCGGCGCCATTTTTCAAAATGGCCGCTGCAAAATGGCGGCGGCCATAGACAAAAACGATTTGACGGAGGAGGTCGTTCTGGACCCCCGCTGGACTTTTGGCAAGTCTTGTGGGGGTCAGGAGGCCCCCCCAAGCTGGCCAAAAGTTTCCTGGGAGTCCAGCGGGGTTCCGGGAGCGATTTCTTGCCGCAAATAGTTTTCGTACGGAAAATGGCGCCGGCAGGAGATCGAGTGCAGGAGGTCATTCAGCGGCGGTCCGGAACCCCCGCTGAACGACCTCCTGCACGATTCTATTGAGGGGGCCGTTCCGGACTGCCGCCGTTCTGGACCACCGCCGGATCCCCAGGTAATTTAAAGCATTTGGGGGGGGGGGGGTTCGGGAGGGTGGGGGATTTAATTTAAAGGGTTGGGGGTGGGTTTTAGGGGGTTTTAGTATGCCGGTTTTCCTGCCCTCCCCCTTCCCCCGATTTACGATTTTTTAACGATAAATCAGGGGAATTGGTATTGTATCGTGGCCCTAACGATTTTTTGATGATTTAAAATATATCGGACGATATTTTAAATCGTCAAAAAACGATTCACATCCCTATTACTTATAGCTTTCTGAAAGCCAAGCGCCAAACCCAATATACTTTAAAATATGCCTGACACCATATGGGTTCTAAGTGTCTTTTGCAGATTTTCCTCATTTGCACCACAGAAGTGTATGTAAATATAATATATATGTTGTTATAAGTAATACTTATAACAACATATATATTATGTTGTTAAAGGAGGACTATACTTTGAATGTCCTTTTTCATGTGCAAATCTGATATTATAAATGCATAATTATTGTGTATGTTGGGGGGGGGGGGGCACAAGCCTGTAATATTCACCTAGAGTGCCTAATACATTTGTATCATCGCTGAGAGGGTTCAGTGTACACAATCTCTCATCAATGAGGAGAGATATCAAGACATACTTGGAAAAATGACCCTTGTCCCACTTCTACAGTGGTGCTTGTTTTTGAAAGTACTATTTGTGGATGCGAGAAGCAAGAAATATGGAAGTGATAAGAAATATGGAAGTAAATGCTCCCCTTTGAAAAATGGAAGTAAATGCTCCCCTTTGAATAGGCACCAAAGGAAATGTAGCAAGGCAGAGTACATTGTGAAGGCCCCTATGAGTGATGGATTAGTTTTGACAATTCTGAAGTAAGAATAACATAGAGGAAAGCAGATGCTGGGGAGGGGGATGTAAAGGAGGGAGGTAATAAAATATATACATGCAAACACATCTGGGAGAGAAGCTGCCCCTCTCAAAGGTTTAGCCACAGCAAGCAGTCTAATCTAAAAATAAAGATAACTAATTAGGGAACTGAAACCCTTTGTAATAAGGAACAGTAAGGCTGAGGCTAAACACCATTCACCATCTCCCAGTCCTTCAGGGAGCAAATGCTGGGCGACATATCAAGGTGAGCTTGGATGTTCTTTTGAAGCAAGCAAGTAGTGCCCACATAAATAGAATTGTTTTGATATTTGTAGGCCACAGAAAGAAGACTCTTATCAGTTTTCTAAAATCAAGTATTTTATTAGATCTGGGAATTAATAATTCTAAACTATGATTTATGCAAACAATGTGTGTAAGAAAGAATAACATTAAATGTAAACATAAAACAAGAAATTGGCAATGGTGGCAGAGCTTGGGGGTGGAGTTGAGGTGGAGCTCAGTTAGCCTCCCAACCAAAAAGCCATTCCACTGCACTTGTTTTATTTCCCTATTCATGTTTATGCTTCACTATAGATGCTTATTTGAGATCAGAAGGATCTTCGGACAGTCTTGATTCATGAGATTTTTAGAACAGTCCCAATCTGAAGGCATAACTAGAGCAACCCATCTGGTTATATTTTCATTTAGATGGATTAGAATTGGACATTGACTGTTTTTTCATCTAATGAATACCCTTTTTTTAGTTCAGAATATTGCTGTGTTCCCTGATGTTTCTAGAAAAACACAAAAAAGAAGAAAGTTGTTTCTTTCAAAAAAGAAAAGAGGCAGCTCTAGGTGCTGTTTTCCTTTTGTGTTTTCCCTGTAAATATACTTTACAGGGAAAATTGGATGGTTTGAAATATATTTTTTTTCCATCCAAATCAGTTGGAAGGATTTTTAACCAACAGGACTCCTCCCAGTAATACTGTATCAAGAGTTGTTAATGAATCTCTGCCTTAATTGTTTTGCCTTGATTATGTGATCATTTTTTTCTTGCTTAATTCTCTCTTAGTATGGTCTAATTAATGATGGATTAATGATGAGGGTTGTTTCTTTGCTCTTTGTTCTTGCTTTTCTTCTTGATTTTTTCATAATATTTTCAAAGTCAAGTTTTCTTGATTAGTTAGTTTGGAAATGAATAAAGAGTTTAAATATAAGTTGAAGTGAATTTAGAGGGAATATCCTACCACTTTAAGTGGGAAAGATAACACAGACAAGAGAGAGATTGGCACCAGTACAAAACAGTTAGAGAGGGAATAGAGAGATAGAATATAAAGGTCAATTTTCAAAATGATTTCTATAGGTTAAACATTTTACCACATAATTTGTCTGTCAGAAAATTATCCATTTTCAATGTGGCTAAAAGTCTATATATTCCAAAATGAGGATAACTTGTAAACAAATGTGAAAATACAGGTATAAGCGTATCTGGGATTGTTATAAGATATGGAATACACTAGTAGAGGCTACTTATATATGCTAATTTCATGTGCGCAACATTTTGAAAATTCATACTTATTGAAGGGAAGCAGTCCCAGGAGACAGGGAAGGAAAAATATATGTGCAAATGTAATTTTCTAATATATGCTCATAATTTTCATGCAAAATTCTAGCTGCACATAATGCAAGTGCAACTGAGTGGTCATTCTTTGTGCTACAGAAATTTTCATAGTAATGTCCATAGACATTTTCACTATGAAGTAGATTTTAAAAGCCTTGCATGTTTTAAAACAGCCACTTACACACTCAAGTTGGCCATGCAAATTTTAAATAGCCTGGAAGAGTGTGCATACATTAATGTATTCATCCCCAGAAAAAGGAGCATTCCAGAGGTGGGGCTAGCACAACCCCTAATTCTTCTAGCCAGCACATGTTATGTATGTAACTTTGATCCCTAAGTCTGTCTCAACAACAATTCTTTTGAACTGTATGACATACAAGAAAGTGTGCCTTTAATAGGGAGAATGTTCCATAAAGCCTCATATATGCCTCATATATGCCAGATCAGCTAACTTAAAGGGATGTGTGAATAGATTTTAATTGTGTTGTTCAGGCACAATTATTCCCCGTAAGTCGGCTATTACAAGAATAAGTCAGGAGATTTTCTAACATGTGTAAGGCAATGAATTAATCAGTTTTACCAATTAGTTTACCAATTCACCCAATTCATCTGTAGCCTGTGAAGAAACTCCTGGCTCTTCAGCCTGAATTCCCCCAATTCCCCAAAATCTCTCACCCTGTCATTTTTTTCACTTTTAAAATATCAATGATCACTTCAGATATTGGCACCTCCCCATACAAGAAAGGTGCCAAATTTAAATGCATAAATTGCTTATAAAATGGCAACTTACTTCTGTGAATATTTGCCCCTCCTCAGAACACCCTTGTTCTACCCCTTTTTTAGCCATGCAAATTTACTCATGGACCATGACTTACGCGTGTATGTTGAGGTTTCTAAAATAGCAAATACTCTATATGCTATTTTACATGCATAAGGGCTATTTTTGTACATGAACAACTTTTGAAAATTCAGCTTACATTGCATAAAAGTCCCCTGGTTTAGCAAAACACAGCAGATATATATTTTACTGAATTTTATTTTAAAAATAGCACCTTTGCCCTAACTTGCTGATTGGGTTTGTTCACCTATATGTTCTGTAGGTCTTTTTACTGTTTCTTTTCTGCTTCTTTTCTCTACGTTTATATATTGATGTATAGATTGGAGCACACACGAAACAAATGAGTAAGAACAATGTGTGTGTCTGGAGTATATAGCTGTTTCCAATGAGACAAGTATTGTTCCAAGTCTTCATATAGAGATATTTATTATGTCTCAATTTCAAGCTTACACACAAAGTCCTTGAATTTTATAAATATTGAGAGTTAGCCAGATGACTTAGCAGGCTAATCCCCAGATTCATCAAAATCCTATAAATATAGTGGAAATAGCACCCACGATATACAAATGGGTATGGTTAGGCAAATTGCAGAGTTACCGCATAGATAAATATCACATTAGTAGTTTTTAATACACATGTATTATAAGAGAGAGACTCTATGGGGCGGATTTTCAGAGCCCTGCTCGCCTAAATCCGCCCAAATCCGGGCGGATTTAGGCGAGCGGGGCCCTGCGCGCCGGTAAGCCTATTTTACATAGGCCTACCGGCGTGCGCAGAGCCCCGGGACTCGCGTAAGTCCCGGGGTTTTCGGAGGGGGCGTGTCGGGGGCGGGCCCGAACCGCGCGGCGTTTTCGGGGCATGTCGGGAGCGTTCCGGGGGCGGGCCCGGGGGCGTGGCTACGGCCCAGGGCGGCCCAGGGGCGTGGCCGCGCCCTCCAGACCCGCCCCCAGATCACGTCCCGGCGCGCTAGCGACCCGCTGGCGCGCGGGGATTTACTTCTCCCTCCGGGAGGCGTAAATCCCCCAACAAAGGTAAGGGGGGGTTTAGACAGGGCCGGGCGGGTGGGTTAGGTAGGGGAAGGGAGGGGAAGGTGAGGGGAGGGCAAAAGAAAGTTCCCTCCGAGGCCGCTCCGATTTCGGAGCGGCCTCGGAGGGAACGGGGGTAGGCTGCGCGGCTCGGCGCGTGCCGGCTATACGAAATCGATAGCCTTGTGCGCGCCGATCCCGGATTTCAGCGGATACGCGCGGCTACGCGCGTATCTACTGAAATTCAGCGTACTTTTGTTTGCGCCTGGAGCACCAACAAAAGTACGCCTATTTGTGGTTTTTGAAAATCTACCCCTAAATAAAGAAAAGGTGGCATGCTCTATCTCTCTCTCTCTCTGTATATATATATATATATATATATATATATATATATATATATATATATATATATATTTCCCACTGTAAGAGTGTACACTTTCAACTCAAGATGGTGCTTGTACATATACAGTCAGAGGAATTAACTGTAAATTCGATATGACTGATGAATTTCTACCATTTCAATCAATGAAAGTTACCAAAAGGAGGAGTTGATTTGTACAATGCAGTGGAGATTGTGCTCAGGCACAAAAAAAGGTGTAGTTAGTGTGCATTACTCTATCACATTCTGTGATACCAGATCCTCATTTCCATTAACTCCTCCCCCTTAAATACTAAATGTAAAATTTGCATAGTAACATGCACTGCGATATTTAATGTGCGTTTTAGGGCCCTAATGAATTTTAATGAATGACCCTGTAAGTCAATTCAAAGAGCTGTCCTAGAGTCATTACCACGCGCATTAGACGATAACGCCCTAATACATGGGATAACTACCGCATCGCAATTTGAAAATGTAAATTAGGAAAAGGAGAGGAGTTTGGGTGCGGTTTAGGTACATTAGGGGCCTGTAGCACTGCGGGTGATAATGTATCGCTACAGCTATTTCATTGGCACTACAGGGGCAATAGTGTGGATGTGGTTGCATCGCAGCGGTACATTTTCACCTACCACAGTTGTGGCCGCACTGCACACTATCGCCCTCACCCCCTTATTTTTCACGGCTCATCATTCTGTCACAGAAAAGCACCATGGAAAAATGTTGGATTCAATGCCACCAGTGTTTTGGCAGGAATCAGGGATCAGATGATAGCTATGTTATTCCAAAAGGACAAAATATATCAACAGCTAGCTGTTTATTTTTTTATTTTTTTAATCTTTTTAGATATTTCGTTGCTATGGACAATATATATATCTCCTGTTTTGTAATATGATACAATATAGTAACATAATAGATGATGCAGTTAAAGAGCAATTGTCTCATCTATCCGTTTTTTCTGGTCTATACAGCTAAGGATATATCCCAGCCCTAGAAGTTTAACTGCTTGTAGGATATTGCTACTTATCTAAGTTATTTAGGTTGTCTTCCTCTTTGGTTCTCTACCATTCTGGGGAGATGATCATACAGGTTTTGCATACTTAATCCAACACTAGAACCCCCAACCCCGAACCGCGCGGCGTTTTCGGGGCATGTCGGGAGCATGTCGGGAGCGTTTTCGGGGCATGTCGGGAGCATGTCTTACAAATAAACTTTGCAATAATTTAATCAACTACCAAAACTAGCAAAATTGTTGCCTTACCATCCTGCCACCAATTTCCCCATGGCCTTGCTGGATAGTACCTGGCCATCACCAACCTATTGGCATCAACTAAGCTGTCTTCTTAGAACTCATAGTCTACTGATTGCCAACAGGCTACCCTGTAGAGGTGTGCAGACAAAAAGTTTACGTTGAATCGTTGATACGTTGTCGTGGAGGGTCGATTCCGTTCAATATGGAAGTATGGAGAAATCCATAAGTTGTGGATCTGTCCATACGTTCCCCGGTTCCCTAAATAAAAATTTAAACCCCCCACCCTCCTTAATACCCCCCCCAAGACTTACCAAAACTCCCTGGTGGTCCAGCGGGGAGTCAGGAAGCCATCCCTGCATTCCTTTGCGATTTCCTCATGGAGCCGATAGCCTGTGTCACAGGGGCTGCCCGTGCCATTGGTCTGCCCCTGTCACATGGTCACCAGCGCCATCTTGTGCTCTACCACGTGACAGGTAAGTCATGTGGCAGGAGGTCACTCCGGGACCCCCGCTGGACCCATCCGGAACTTTTGGCAAGCTTGGGGGGGCCTCCTGACCCCCCCAAGTTGGCCTAAAGTTCCGGTTGGGTCCAACGTGAGTCCGGGAGTGGAGGCGCGGAGGAGCACATGACGTTGGCGTCACTCCGCTGCTGCGTCACGTGCTGCTCCGCTCCGGCGTCACGTGCTGCTCCGCTCCCGGACCCCCATTGGACCCAACCGGAACTTTTGGCCAGCTTGGGGTGGTCAGGAGGCCCCCCCAAGCTGGCCAAAAGTTCCAGTTGGGTCCAGCGGGGGTCCCAGAGCGACCTCCTGCCACATGACCTACCTGTCACGTGGTAGGAGCACAAGATGGCGCTGGTGACCATGTGACAGGGGCTGACCAATGACACCGGCAGCCCCTGTGACACAGGTTATCGGCGCCATGAGGAAATCGCAAAGGAGTGCAGGGATAGCTTCCTGACTACCGGCTGGACCTCCAGGGAGTTTTGGTAAGTCTTGGGGGGGTCAGGAGGGTGGGGGGTTTAAGTGTTTATTTAGGTTTAACGTATTCAACATAACTATGTTGAATAAGTTGGAAGTCGCGATGCGTTGCGCATCAAACATTTTTTTTCTCTTTTAAAAATATAAGTTGCATTTTACATATGCGTTCAAAACGAATGCACACCCCTACTACCCTGTGGCCTATAGTATTACTAGCTTGTGTTTTATCTCCTTATTACCTTGACCCCTATAATCTCTGCTTTCAAGTCAATGAAATGTACATTGTTTATCTTATAGTGTTCTCTTAACCATGTTTTTATTACTGTCCTCTATCTGTCCAATCCCGCTTGATTCTATCATGGTTTTGGTTGTCAATAGCTATCCCAGTAAGCTATTATAAATGTTTACCACCATCTTAGTAAAGAAGTAGTTTCTCAAATTCATCTAAAGTTTCCTTCATGTAATTTCATATCATGACTCCCTTGTCTTTGAAGTTCCATTTCTATGAAAATTATTACACTCCCATATTTTATTTAAGCCTGCAAATAGCTCTTCTAATGTAATTGGTCATGCTTGGTTAGTTTCCCCAGTTGCTTTATTACATTTACTGGCTTCTTTTAAGATCATCTACATAGCAATGTATTCCTCTTCCTTTGTAAGGCTACAAGATCCTCTATTTAGTTCATATCCAGAACCCTTCTTCATATGTCTAACCACAAAGCAACTTTGCAAGTAATTGATAATCTTCCCCTTAGTATACATCTATAGATAATCTTTTTGACATATATATTGTTCTTTGCATTGATATTTTTTTTGTTCTCCTGTTTCTTGTCAAACATATCTTGTGTAGTTTATTGTTTTACTGTTAACCGATTTGATATCATTGATGAATATCGGTATATAAAAACTATTAAATAAATAAATAAATAATCTAAATAGTTAGCAACACTAATGTACTATGTAGAACATCCAGCCTCTTAGGTTGTGTGAACTTTCTGGAAGGTACTTCACCACCAACAACCTTTTGTACTATCCAGTTTCACAGAAGGAATGCAAAGTCTGCCAGACAGACACAGCTATTTGAATGCCTGCATTTCTGCTAGAACTTCCTAGTTATTGTTGTACTTGTAGCCTTCCAGACTAATACAGCTGGGAGAATATTTGCATTTTCCACTAGGACTTGTAGCATTTCATATGAACTACTTTGCCTGTTTTTCTTACCTAACACTCATTTTAAAATCATTATAGTACTATACGTTATATATGTACCACTAGTATATGCTTCCACTGTCTCTTCTCTTTTAACAACTAAGGATCCACTGATTTTTCCATGCCACCTTGAAAGTTATTATTGATTTAGCATCATTGTCTGTTCCAGAAAGTTGTTCCATGCATCACCTAAGATGATTACACTTACATCCCTTTCTTCTTTGATAGTTTCTAATTCTAGTCCTTTAATTAATGTGGCTTATGGATATTTGCAGTCCCAAATGATTGATTTTACACATTTTAGCACTGAAGATCATTTTCCATACCCCTGACCAAATCTTCCACATTTTTTTAAATCTTTTCAATTTTTTACTTCTTTTCGCATGTCTAGCCTGATATTTTTGTATTTTCTACAAATGAGCACATTTTTTCCTCAAGTTCCTCAATCTTAACAATACAAATATTAAAAAGCACCCTACTAGTCACTTTGTCCACTCACCAAAATAGATTCTGTTAACTTCTAATCCTTGTGTCTTGCGACTCCACCAATTACTCATCCAATTTTAAATTGTCTGGCCTAGGGTCATACAGCCCCACTTGCATATTCAGAACAATATCAAAAGCCTTACTGATCTCTTGTTATGTGCCCCGCCCGCGGTCGTCCGACGCAGGGGAC
The DNA here is from genome assembly GCF_901001135.1 of Rhinatrema bivittatum. Taxonomy (NCBI): domain Eukaryota; kingdom Metazoa; phylum Chordata; class Amphibia; order Gymnophiona; family Rhinatrematidae; genus Rhinatrema; species Rhinatrema bivittatum. Next base: position 166,945,291 of record NC_042615.1, read on the forward strand.
CACTCACATGAATAGTTCCTCAGCGGGTCCTGGGACAACCTCCTTCGTGGTAGTTGCTAGCCCAGCTAGGAACCGGTGTTCTGCGGCGGCGGTCGCTGAGCCTTCCTCTGCACACCAGGCCTCACGCTGAGGTTGGGCATCTCCTGCCATGCTAGCCACGCCCCTACGTGTGCATGCACAGACCGTCTGGACACTTGTAGGCCCAAGCGCAGGTCTTGGTTCCGCGGTGCGCCCTGATTGATCTAACAATATAAGGAAGTTCCTGCCTCCACTTCCTTGCCATGGCAATTGGGTTGTCTTGTCTGCTAGATTGTCTCTGTGCTTGTTCCTGCTTGTTCCTAGTCTTGTTCCAGGATCCTTCTGTTCCCAGTTCCATTCCTGACTTGTTCCTGCATCCACGTTCCTGAGTCCTGCCTGCTCCTGTGTTCGTCTGTCTGTCCATCCAGGTAGTACCCTTGAACTGACTTTCTGGTACTGACCTCGGCTTGTTCCTGACCTATCTGCCTGCCTGCCACCTGTCTATGACCTCAGCTAGTTCCTGAATTGCCTGTCTGTTTGCTGCCGGCCTCAAGACCTCTGCCTGCTCCTGAGCTATTCGCCTGCCTGCTGCCTTCCTCTAGACCTCTGCTTGCCTCTGACTACATCTGACCTCCGGTATCTGACCCTTGCTTTGCTGATTCCTCCTCAAACTGACATATGGGCATTGACCTTTCACCTACCTGACCTGGCCTCCAGATTCTGGCTCTGTTCCTTGCCTTGTCATCACCAACTCTGTTCTGGTTCTCCCTCCTCCAGCTCGAACCCGACCATGCTCCTTCTGTGTCTGTGGGCACGCTAGACTTCCATACTTCCAGGAGACCCTGTGAGGCCCACCTAAGTCCAAGTGGCCCGGGTCCCATTGGGCTCCTCCTGTGGGGACATCTGGCTTCCAGTGGTGAAGTTCTACCTAGCCCCTGTCTCCTCCAGTGCTCTGCCCCCTGGGGCCATTACCTCCTGTTCCCTTTCAGGAGCCATTCCAATCTTGTCCCAGGACAAGGGTCCACCCCCGAGCACAACAGCTTGCCAAGGCCATGGACTCGGTGGAGTCTCCCACCTCCAAGGCCCTACCATGACTGGCCGCCATGGTAAAGCAACATCATCAAGCTTTAGAGACGCTGGCCTCTTTGGTGGAAGAAGTGCGCTCTTAATTACAAGATACAGTAATGGTCAATCCTGTGGTCCTCTCAGCCACGATGCTTCCCAAAGCAACTTTGGCACTTCCTGCACCACCCAGGTACAATGGGGATCCACGCTCCTGTCGTGGCTTCCTTAATCAGTGCTTAATCAGTGCTTCATTACTCTGTTCAAGCAGACCTTCGGAGACCCAGGTCATATGGCTGTTGCCAGTCATAGTTTACTCCACCTCCGTCAAGGGTCAAGAACCCTCTCCGAATATACAGGAGTTTCAGACCTTGGCCATAGAACTTGGGTGGAAAGAAGATTGTCTGCAAGCCATCTTCATAGATGGACTCTCTAGTGCTCTAAAGGACAAGCTCACTGTCCGTGAGACTCCCACGTCTCTAGAGGACCTGATCTCTCTTGCCGGTATGCTTGATCATCACATCCAGCAAAGACGCCTAGGAGTAAAGGCTCCATGCCCTTCTGCCACACACCCCACAAGTGCATCCCACTCTCCAGTGAAGGTTCCAGTGTTACCACCTCCACCGTGGAACCCATGGAGGTGAGTCATGGGCGATTATCCCTGATAGAAAATCTCCATCGGAGAAAGGAGGGGGCTCTGCCTTTACTGTGGCACTTCTGGACATCGTCTACAGTGTTGCCCTGTCCATCCAGGAAACTGCAACGCCTAAGCCCGGCGTGGATCCCGAGCTCAGGCGTGACTGTTTCTGGCCCTCAACTCTTGTTTCCTGTAACCTTGGGCATTAAGGTCCAAACCTTCATGACCACTGCTCTCATCGATACCAGAGCGAGCGGTAGCTTCATTATGGTCGACATTGTCAAACTTCTGAAAATACCTCTTCAACCCCTCAAGGTGAGTCTTCATATTTCTTCCATCCAGGGGGACCATCTTCCAGGTCTCATTACTCACCAGACAGTGGCAATCCATCTCACTGTGGGTACTCTTCATCAGGAAGAAACATCCTTCTTCATCCTAAAATGCTCTACCCATCCGGTGATCCTGGGACTTCCCTGGCTCCAGGCCCACGAACCGCAGTTAGATTGGCAGTCCCTGCAATTGGTGCAGTGGGGTCCCAAATGCCACAAGATTTGTCTGCATCCAGTAGGGGTGTGCATTCGTTTTGAACTTATATGTAAAACGCTACTTTTTTTTTTTTTAACTTAAAAAAGTGATGAGGCGAAAACGATCGGATTTCCAACTTATTCAACATAGCTATGTTGAATACGTTGGAAATCGCGATCGTTGATCCTAAATAAAAATTTAAACCCCTCACCCTCCTTAATCCCCCCCAAGACTTACCAAAACTCCCTGGTGGTCCAGCGGGGAGTCAGGAAGCCATTCCTCTATTCCTTTGCGAGGAGCACGTGATGTCCACATCACGTCGGAGTGACGCAGCCGTCACGTGGTCCACTGCGGTTCCGCTCCCGGACCCCTCGTTGGACACAAACGGAACTTTTAGCCAGCTTGGGGAGGTCAGGAGGCCCCCCTAAGCTGGACAAAAGTTCCATTTGTGTCCAACGAGGGGTCCGGGAGCGGAACCGCAGTGGACCACGTGACGGCCGCGTCACTCCGATGTGACGCGGACGTCACGTGCTCCTTGCAAAGGAATAGAGGAATGGCTTCCTGACTCCCCGCTGGACCACCAGGTAATTTTGGTAAGTCTTGGGGGGGGATTAAGGAGGGTGAGGGGTTTAAATTTTTATTTAGGGAACTGGTGCACGTATGGACATAGACTCAACTTATGGAATTCTCCATATGTCCATATTGACCGAAATTGACCTCCCTTTTCGACTTATGGACTTATGAACATAAACTTTTTGTCTGCACATCCCTAGCATCCAGTATTCCCCCTGATTCCTGTCTTGAAATTACACTTCCAGGTTTGCCTCCGCAGTACTCTGACTTCAGTGATGTATTCTCTAAGCAGAAAGCGGATACCTTACCTCATTACGCAAGTTCAACTGTCCTACTGAGCTCCTGCTGGGCACCATGCCTCCCAAAGGTAGAACCTACCCGTTGTCTCAGCCTGAGACCCAGGCCATGTCAGAATATATTAAAGAGAATCTTGAAAAGGGCTTCATTCGTCCATCTGATACTACCGCAGGAGCGAGGTTCTTCTTTGTGAAGAAAAAGGACAGTGGACTCTGTCCCTGTATTGATTACAGGGGTCTCAGTTTCATAACCCGTAAGGATCACTGCCCGTTACCCCTTATCAGCAAATTGTTTGATTACCTTGAAGGGGCACAAATCTTCTCCAAACTAGATCTGAGAGGTGTGTACAATTTGGGACGCATTCAACCCGATTATATCTAGAAGATGGCGTTTAATACCAGAGATGGCCACTACGAATACTTGGTAATGCCTTTTGGGCTATGTAACACCCCAGCCATCTTTCAGCGCCTCATGAATGAAATCTTCCGAGACCTCCTGTACAATTTTGTAGTCGTCTACCTCGATGACATCCTGATTTTTTTCTAAGGATATAGAGTCACATCGTGAACACGTCTGCATTGTTCTCCAATGTCTGAGGGAGAATCACCTATATACAAAACTAGAAAAATGCTTGTTTGAGTGGAACCGCTTACCCTTTTTTGGGATACATCATCTCTGATTGTGGATTCTCAATGGACCCAGAGAAGCTTCAGGGAATCCGCGACTGGCCTCAGCCAATAGGCCTCCTGGCATTACAATGCTTCCTAGGATTCAGTAATTATTACCAGAGCTTCATTGTGAACTACTCTTTGATAGTTGCCCCACTCACTGCTGTGACTAGGAAGGGGGCCAACACCCGAATTTGGATGCCTAAAGCAATTGCTGCCTTTCAGAGAATTAAAGAGGCCTTCAGCTCTGGTCCTTGTCTCTTCCACCCCGATCCCAGACGTCCATTTATTGTGGAGGTCAACACCTCAGTGGTTGGCACCGGTGCCGTCCTGAGTCAACATTCTCCTACAGGCAAGCTAGTATCCTGCTCATTTTACTCTCATAAGTTTTCTCCCACAGAGCAACGTTACACTGTTGGCAACCGCAAACTTCTTGTGGTCAAATTAGCGCTTCAGGAGTGGTACCCTGGTTGGAAGGGGCGCAACATAAGTTCACCATTTTCAAGGACCACAAGAACCTCGAACATCTCAAAGAAGCTCAACTTCTGAATCTCTTTCAGACCCGGTGGGCTTTGTTCTTTGAGAGGTTTAACTTCAAACTTTGTTTCCATCCTGGTTCTAAGAACTTGTGCGCTGATGCGCTCTCTAGATCCTTTGAGCCGGAGGACATTCCAGAGGTCCCCAGCTTCATCATTGACCCTGCTTGTATTTCCCTGGCTGCGACTACCACAGTCCCAGTTGGGAAGCCGTCGTTCCTTGCCAGTTACGTGAGCACGTTTTAAGGTGGGCTCACGATTCCAAACTGGCAGGCCACTTTGGTTGTGCTCAGACCTTGGAGATGCTGAGAAGGCATTATTGGTGGCCTACTATGATACAAGACTCCCTAAACTATGTGGACTGATGTCCCACTTGTGCTCAGCAAAAACTGTCTATGGGGAAGCCTTGGGGCTTGCTTCAGCCTCTCCCAGCTCCTACTGAACCGTGGTCCAGTATTTCTACAGATTTTATCATGGATCTGCCTGCTTCCCAGAATAACACAGTGATGTGGGTCATCATCGACTGTTTCTTGAAAATGGGACACTTTATCCCTCTGCTGGGTCTTCCTTCAGCCCCGGAACTTGCCAGACTTTTTCTGAAGAATATCTTTCATCTTCACGGACTCCCCAAGGAGATTGTATCCGACCAGGACCACAGTTTGCCACCAAGTATTGGCGTTCCTTGTGCCAAAAGTTCAATATTACCCTGAATTATACATCGGCCTACCATCCTCAGACTAATGGGCAGGCCGAGAGGACCAATCGGACCTTGAAGACATTTCTATATTCCTACATTAATGATCAGCAAGATAATTGGTCAGAGCTCTTCCCCTGGCCGAGCTGTCGCACAACACTCATGTCACAGCAGCTACCGACACATATCTGTTTGAAGTAGTCTTCGGACAGCAGCCCCAGCTGCTTCTTCCTGTACTTTTGATGGTTCCATCTCCAGTGGCTTAATACATGGCTCAAACCATTTGCCACGTGTGGACCCGAGTAAAAGAGCGATTGGCGCAAGCTGCGGAACATGCTAAATGCAACTCTGCTCCACTCTTTCGTCCAGGCCAGAAAGTATGGTTGAGTGCTCAATACATTCACCTAAGGCTACCTTGTCATGGTCTGGCTCCCAAATACATAGGACCATTTCCAGTAATCAGAAGAGTGGGAGCTGTTTCGTATCAACTCCAGTTACCTCATTCATTGGGTATCCACAACACGTTTCACGTGTCCTTGTTGAAGCCATTGGTTTTCACCTAGCCTTCTCGAAAAGACCCTCCAGCTCCGCGTGTCTCTGCAGAACCAGACATGTCTCTCAAGGTAAGAGAGGTCCTCGATGTCTGGCAATGCCGAGGCAAGTGGGACTATCTATTAGCCTGGGAAGACTATGGGGCCGAGGAGAATTTGTGGGAACCATCCCAAAATATCCTCGATAAGGATCTTCTGAAGATCTTCCGTAGAATGCACCCTGAGAAATCACTGTCGCGTAGGGGGAGGCCTAGAAGGAGGGGGTACTGTTACGCACCCCACCTGTGGCCATCCCGCTCATGGGATCGCTCATCTGCATAGTTCCTCAGCGGGTCCAGGGATGACCTCCCTTGTGGTAGTTGCTTCCTCTGCGCGCCAGGCCTCATGCCGAGGTTCGGTGTCTCCTGCCATGCTAGCCACACACCTATGTATTTGTGCACGAACAATCCGGTCACTTGTAGGCCCAAGGGCAAGTCTTGGTTCCGCAGTGCACCCTGATTGATCTATCAATATAAGGAAGTTCCTGCCTCCACTTCCTTGCCTTGGCAATCGGGTTGACTTGTTTGCTAGATTGTCTCTGTGCTTGTTCTGCTTGTTCCTAGTCTCGTTCCAGGATCCGTCTGTTCCCAGTTCCATTCCTGACTTGTTCCTGCATCCACGTTCCTGAGTCCTGCCTGTTCCTGTGTTCGTCTGTCTGTATATCCAGGTAGTACCCTTGAACTGACTTTCTGGTACTGACCTCGGCTTGTTCCTGACCTATCTGCCTGCCTGCCTGCCTGTCTATGACCTCAGCTAGTTCCTGAATTGCCTATCTGTTTGCTGCCTGCCTCAAGACCTCTGCCTGCTCCTGACCTACTCGCCTGCCTGCCGCCTTCCTCTAGACCTCTGCTTGCCTCTGACTACATCTGACCTCCGGTATCTGACCCTTGCTTTGCTGATTCCTCCTCAAACTGACATATGGGCATTGACCTTTCACCTGCCTGACCTTGCCTCCAGTTTCTGGCTCTGTTCCTTGCCTTGTCATCACCAACTCTGCTCTGGTTCTCCCTCCTCCAGCTCGAACCCGACCATGCTCCTTCTGTGTCTGTGGGCACACTGGACTTCCATACTACCAGGAGACCCTGTGAGGCCCACCTAAGTCCAAGTGGCCCGGGTCCCTTCGGGCTCCTCCCGTAGGGACCTCGGGCTTCCAGTGGTGAAGCTCTACCTAGCCTCTGTCTCCTCCAGTGCTCTGTCCCCTGGAGCAATTACCTCCTGTTCCCTTTCAGGAGCCATTCCATCCTTGTCCCAGGACAAGGGTCCACCCCCGAGGACAACAGGTTGCCAATGCCATGGACTCGGTGGAGTCTCCCACATCCAAGGCCCTACCAGGACTGGCCAACATGGTAAAGCAACATCATCAAGCTTTAGAGACGCTGGCCTCTTCGGTGGAAGAAGTGCGCTCTCAATTACAAGATACAGTAATGGTTAATCCTGTGGTCCTCTCAGCCACGATGCTTCCCAAAGCAACTTTGGCACTTCCTGCACCACCCAGGTACAATGGGGATCCACGCTCCTGTCGTGGCTTCCTTAATCAGTGCTTTATGCAGTTTGCACTGCATCCCGCATTACCAAAGTCACCTTCATTCTGTCCCGGTTGAAAGGGAAGGCTCTGGCATGGGCCTCTCCCTTATGGGAATGTTCTGACCCCATTCTCTCCAAGCTATCTGACTTCATTACTCTGTTCAATCAGACCTTCGGAGACCCAGGTCATATGGCTGTTGCCAGTCATAGTTTACTCCACCTCCGTCAAGGGTCAAGAACCCTCTCCGAATATACAGTAGTTTCAGACCTTGGCCATAGAACTTTGGTGGAAAGATGATTGTCTGCAAGCCATCTTCCTAGATGGACGCTCTAGTGCTCTAAAGGACAAGCTCACTGTCCGTGAGACTCCCACGTCTCTAGAGGACCTGATCTCTCTTGCCGGTAGGCTTGATCATCACATCCAGCAAAGATGCCTAGAAGTAAAGGCTCCATGCCCTCCTGCCACACACCGCACAAGTACATCCCACTCTCCAGTGAAGGTTCCGGTGTTACCACCTCCACCGTGGAACCCATGAAGGTAAATCAAGGGCGATTATCCCTGATTGAAAATCTCCATCGGAGAAAGGAGGGGGCTCTGCCTTTACTGTGGCACTTCTGGACATCATCTACAGTGTTGCCCCGTCCATCCAGGAAACTGCAACGCCTAAGCCCGGCGTGGGTCCCGAGCTCAGGCATGACTGTTTCTGGCCCTCAACTCTTGTTTCCTGTAACCTTGGGCATTAAGGCCCAAACCTTCATGACCACTGCTCTCATCGATACCAGAGAGAGCAGTAGCTTCATTATGGATGACATTGTCAAACTTCTGAAAATACCTCTTCAACCCCTCAAGGTGAGTCTTCGTATTGCTTCCATCCAGGGGGACCATCTTCCAGGTCTCATTACTCACCAGACAGTGGCAATCAATCTCACTGTGGGTACTCTTCATCAGGAAGAAACATCCTTCTACATTCTAAAATGCTCTACCCATCCGGTGATCCTGGGGCTTCCCTGGCTCTAGGCCCATGAACCGCAGTTAGATTGGCAGTCCCTGCAATTGGTGCAGTGGGGTCCCAAATGCCACAAGACTGGACTTCCATACTCCCAGGAGACCCTGCGTGGCCCACCTAAGTCCAAGTGGCCCGTGTCCCTTTGGGCTCCTCTCGTGGGGACCTTGGGCTTCCAGTGGTGAAGCTCTACCTAGCCTCTGTCTGCTCCAGTGCTCCACCCCCTGGGGCCAGTTACCTCCTGTTCCCTTTCAGGAGCCATTCCATCCTTGCTCCAGGACAAGGGTCCACCCCCCGAGTGCAACATCTCTGGATAGGAAATATCTATTGCACCTCCTTGATTCATCATTGTTGTCACCTCCTTAAAATAGTGAGTACAATTTTGACTTTGGAAATGGATATGAGTCAAAATACAGGTGGTAAAGAATCAGAATCAAGTAAAATTATGAAATGTTATATCTGAGGTAAGAAAACATCTTTCAAAGATGCTCTTTTAAATGTCCTACTAAGGAATTAATAATGAACTCTATTTGAATTTCAAATATTGGAGTCAATGCACTAACCATCACAAAATTGGCATGGTTATATGATTTTAATGCACAGTATGTAAACTAATAAGCAGGTCACAATCTGTACTACTATGGCTGCATTAAAGACAGCACAGCAATAGGTATGGAAAGCATAATTTGCATATCAGATTTCCCTGCAAAACTGGCAACCAGTGAAAGACAAACTTTCTGTACATAAAGAAAAATCAACTGCATTAGCCAGAATTTAACAAAATTCTCATGACTTTTTTTTTTTTAATTACTCGGCAACCAGAAACTAGAAAGCCCAGTTATTCTGCTGACATTTTGTCCTAAAGAAGCTTTCTAGAGGTTTATTGCATTGGTTTGTGTAGACCCCTCTCGGTTTTGCTTATTTGTGTTTGTGTCTCCCTCTCAGAACTCATGTTAATGAGTCTTTGTTCTTCGGTTTTATACAAATAGACTGAACATATGCATAAGTTTTATATTGCTTTCATGAAAAATTACAGCAAAAATATTTTACTTTGAAAATATTTTCTTTTGCTCTTTAGGAGGCGCTGCAACACAGCAAATGGATTGTTAAAACTTACCCTAAAACATCTATTTTTTCAAGTGTTAGCATTTCCTTTTGCATATAATATTTGATTTTTTTTCCAGTTTTCCATGTAAAGTTGAATTATTGTTTCCTAAAATATAAGGCCAACCTTTTGAAAAAAAACCAAACACTTAACTTTAATTTGGTATTTCTTTATGAATCATATACTTGTGTATTTGTATACTGTAGCTTTGTACCTTTCTTAATCATTCCACTGTCTTCTACTTATCTGCTCTGGTTAGTAACTTTATAGGATAAATTCTCAGTACTTGTACTGAAAGAACACAGATGACTGCCTGGAATGACAGTGCTAAAGAACAGCACTTGTCAGTACATTTGTCCATAATTAATATCAGTAAATTCAAAATATTGGCTAATATGCCTACTTTATATTTTATTATAAAAATGTCAAGCTCTTTATTCAACCATAGGACAGAAACATCATACACAAAAAATGTTAAAGTTTAGTTCAACATATAAGAGAATGTTCCTGTTTTTTATTCACAAAATAACTTGCTAACTTCCAAATTTTTAAAAATAATGAGGTCTAAATATAAGTGGTACAATGAGGTAGCAACGAAGTAATGTGACAAGAGCTACATGACAGCCCTGAATGTGCCCACTAGGACAGCAACAAAGAATGATTTAATGGACACATTCTGACTTGCACAACTGATGCAGCTAAAAGAATAAAGGACCTAGAATGAAATGATAATATAAGAAGTCCAGACAGAATGATTTGATTGTCCATCTAGTAGGTTCATAAAAGAAAGATTTGTTTGATATATACTGTGAGTGTGGCTTTGTGAATGACCCTCCAGTTTTATCACCTTTGTCAGACACATGAAGTTGCAGTTTCATTGTTCTTCCATAGATCAGGAAGAACTGAGATTGTATACTTTATGATTCCTTTATAGATGAGCCTCAGTAAAGTTTGTCCCGACATTACTGAAAGGAATAGTGACCTAGTGGTTAGAGCAATGGGTTCAGAACCTGGTAAGCCAGGCTTCAAATCCCATTCTTAAATTGACGCTCCTTGTAACCTTGAAAAGTAATTTTATGTCCCATTGCCTCAAGTAACTATTTAGATTGAAAGCTCTTTGGGGAAGAGACTTATTATACCTGAAACTTATCACCATTGTACAGAGCTTCACATGCCCAGCAGCTCTAAAGAAATTATAAGTATTATTATTAGATGTGTCTATTCCTTCTTGAATATCATAGCTACCTCTATACCCCAAGTATAGTAGTATCTGTTATACCTGTACTGTATGAGTCACAAAAGGTGCTGATTAGTTGTATGAAATACCTTATCTTCTCAATATAATATTATTCTTGGATTGATTGTCATGTCATTGCTATATGAGCTCCCTTTCCCCAATTTTGCTAGAGTCCCCATTTTGTATCAATTCAAGTTATCCTGTAAGTGGTGTAATGGAGAATGAAACATCCTAATAGTCCAAAAGCCTGATGTGTTATTAATGAATAGAATGATACTCACAGTGCTTTGCTGGCATCAGGGTGTGAAAGCAAGGAAAAGTGTGCAGTGAGGTGAGACTGTAATTGTTTTTTGTTTTTCTTACCTGCACATACAATATCTGTGAATCTTTACAGTCTGTATTTTAAAGTGCTTTTCCAACCAACAAATGAAGATTTCTATTTTTTTCTTCCATGTTTCCATTGTTCGCATTGAATCATATGAAATAGAGCAACAAGGTGTTTGGAGCGTATTTCAGTGAGGCAGTACAATAACTGAATTCTGAACAACTATTTAATTAGTGACTGTACATTTTTATCCTACTATTTCAATATATTCTCAGCAGGTTACAATAACATAAAGAATAAAACAACAAACATTATATATTCTGACTTCTTGCCCTTACCATGTGGTAATATTATGGCAAGCACATGCTCATAGCATTTCTTGTGACCAGTTTCCGATGCTGATGATATCAGGAGAACAAATGCATATCAAGAAAAGAATAATGAGTTTCATACATTGTACTGTAGCTGATATTAATTACACAACTCTTAGTGGGGCCAAGAGTTTATAGGACCTTTCTGAAATATCCTTTCTAAGGGGTAGATTTTAAAAGAAGCGCGATCAGCCTACTTTTGCTTGCGCATCAGACTCAAGCAAAAGTACGCTGGATTTTAGTAGATACGCGCGGAGCCGCGCGTATCCACTAAAATCCTGGATCGGCGCGCGCAAGGCTATCGATTTTGTATAGCCTGCGCGCGCCGAGCCGCGCTGCCTCCCCCCGTTCCCTCCAAGGCCGCTCCGAAATCGGAGCGGCCTTGGAGGGAACTTTCCTTTGCCCTCCCCTCACCTTCCCCTCCCTTCCCCTACCTAACCCACCCGCCCGGCCCTGTCTACACCCCCCCCCTACCTTTGTCGGGGGATTTACGCCTCCCGGAGGGAGACGTAAATCCCTGCGCGCCAGCGGGCCTGCTGCGCGCCGGGCCGCGACCTGGGGGCGGGTACGGAGGGCGCGGCCATGCCCCCGGGCCGTAGCCACGCCCCGTACCCGCCCCCAAAACGCTGCCGACACGCCCCCGGAACGCCGCGACGACCGGGCCCGCCCCCCCGACACGCCCCCGACACGCCCCCCTCCGAGAACCCCGGGACTTACGCGAGTCCCGGGGCTCTGCGCGCGCCGGGAGGCCTATGTAAAATAGGCTTCCCGGCGCGCAGGGCCCTGCTCGCCTAAATCCGCCCGGTTTTGGGCGGATTTAGGCGAGCAGGGCTCTGAAAATCTACCCCTAAGGGTCTGATTTTAAAAAGCATTGACACGGTTACAATTGGGTATTACACATGTAAATGCACTTTACTCGAGTAAATGGCGTTGGAAAATTCCTACATTGTATGTTACATTTATGGGCATAACTCTTTTTAAAAATTACCTTCTAAGCCAGGTTAGCAGATACATTTGCAATGGAATTAGTATCTGTTTGCCACTCCCCCACCTCCCACAATGCCCCCCTGTTATACCACTGCCACGGTCTCTCTCCTGACCTGCACTGGTGATCAACCTGTCCCAGCTGTTTGCCATATCTGCTGACCAGTGCATGTCGCAGCACCCTGCTTTGGCAATTGCACAGTGTCCTTTTGCTGTTGAGCTATACATGTAAGTTGGGAGGTGTGCTCATTAGAGATGTGAATCGTGTGCCCGATCATCTTAACGATTGGGTTTGGCTGGAAGGAGAAAAAAATCAGATTGCTGGAGATGTGAATCGGAATCGGTTCCGATTCACATCATTAATTTTTTTTTAGTGAGGCCCGACCCTTTAAAATTGACCCCTTACCTTCCCCCCCCGAACCCCCCCAAAACATTTTACGAGTACCTCATGGTCTAGTGGGGGCGCGGGGACTGATCTCCCGCTCTCGGGCCATCGGCGCCATTTTGACTGCCACTCAAAAATGGCGCCGATGGCCCGATTAAAAAAAAACCTACCCGACCCTTTAAAGATGACCCCTTAACTTCTCCCACCCTCCCGAACCCCCCAAAACATTTTTAAATTACCTGGTGCTCTAGTGGTGGTCCCGGGAGTGATCTCCCGTTCTCGGGCCATGGGCTGCCACTCATAAAGATGGTGCCGATGGCCCTTTGCCTTTACCATGTGACAGGGTATCCGTGCCATTGGCCGGCCCCTGTCACATGGTAGGAGCACTGGATGGCCGGTGCCATCTTTATGATTGGCAGCCGGCCAATCATAAAGATGGCGCCAGGGTCGGGGTGGGTTTAGGGATTGTTTTGGTGTGCCGGTTTTCCCGCCCTCCCCCCAAATAACTCCGTTAGTGGACACTAATGGGAGTAACAATTTTTCCCGATAAATCGTGAAAATTTCTATTGTATCGCGCACTGTACTGATTTTTGATGATTTCAAAAATATCGGACGATTTTTTTAAATCGTCAAAAAACGATTCACAACCCTAGTGCTCATACCTCAGACAGGATGCCCATGTGCTCCTTAATGGATAGTGAGAAGTGCAAGCACAATTGCACAGCTCACCAATTACTAACAGACAAACATCATCTGGAGAACTAAGCATACTATATATACAGAATATAATAGCCTACAGGCACTCTAATCTCAGGTAGATCTTTAGGTTTCCCGTGCTCTGGCATGGAGGAAGTTTGATAAGGTAATTATATAACGAGATAATTATTGATGCAGTTGGTAGATTTTAATTTTTAAAAAATTGTTCTTATTTTTCATTGTTAATGCTTACAATAAATTTATATATGTGCTAGGTGTTGAGCACACATCTAATCACATGGGGGGGGGGGGGGGGCTTTTTTCCTCTACTATAAGTTATTTTATTGTTTATTTTTCTCATCAGCAATTTTGGGCGTCCAGTTTAATCATTTTTTCCCCTGAGGAAGCCAGCTTGGTGAAACAAGGGCCTTGTCGGTATATTGTAACAGCTTACTAGAGGATCACCTTTTTCTAGTGGGATATCGCAACAATTTACCCAAGAGGAACACTTTTTGTTTTAGTTCATATTGTCAACATATTAGATACATAGAAATGATGGCAGAAAAAGACCAAACATCCCATACAGTCTGCCCAGCAAGCTCCCACACTTATTTTCCCATATTTATCTGTTTCACCAACCACCAAGTTCAGGGCCCTTGTTGGAAATTGTTTGATCCGAATATCCTGCCACCCCCTGCTGTTGATGCAGAGTGTAATGTTGGAGTTGCATCAAAGGTGAATTGTAAGGCTTAATGGTTAAGGGTAGTAACCACAGCATCAAGGAAGTTACCCTGATGCTTCTTTACCCCGATTGCACAGATCAATGCATTGTTGGATGTTGTCTGGATGTAAATCTTCTTTTCTACATTTCCCCCTGCCATTAAAGCAGAGAGCAATACTGTATATGCATTCAAAGTGAAGTATGAGTCTTAATTGGTAGGGATGTGCAGCAGGGACGGATTTGTCCCATTCGGTATTCGGATTCGTCGGGACCCAAATCCATTGCATCCGTTCTTGGGGGCCCCTGATCCATTCATTAGTTACATATGTATTTGTTTCCCAAAAAAACCCCCCAACATAACCCTTTAAATTTAATTTACTACAACCCCCCACCCTCCTGACCCCCCCAAGACTTGCCCAAAGTCCCTGGTGGTCCAGCAGGGGTCCTGGAGTGATCTCCTGCACTCGGGCTCTCGGCTCCTGGTATTCAAAATGCACCGATAGCCCCTGTGACATAGTAAGGGCAAAGGCTATTGGCGCATTTTGAATACTGGCAGCCAACGGCCCAAGTGCAGGAGATCGCTCCAGGACCCCTGCTGGACCACCAGGGACATTTGGCAAATCTTGTGGGGGACTCCTGACCTCCCCAAGACATGCCAAAAGTCCCTAGTGGTCCAGCGGAGATCCTGGAGCGATCTTCTGCACTCGGGCTGTCGGCTACCAGTATTCAAAATGGTGCCAATAGCCCCTGTGACATAGTAAGGGCAAAGGCTATCGGCGTCATTTTGAATACCGGCAGCCAACAGCCCGATTGCAGGAGATCTTGCCAGGACCCCCGCTGGACCACCAGGGACTTTTGGCAAGTCCTGGGGGGTCAGGAGGGTGGGGGTTTATTTATTAGTGATATGTTGTATTCGTGGGGGTTCGCCATATGTTTCGTGACCCCCACGAATACAACAAATATGGCATATATGTTGTGGATTGCCAATACGTTGCAAACAAATGCACACCCCTATTAATTGGTTTAGGTTATTAACCGCCACAATAAGCAAGCTACCCCCACTCTTATTTCTTTGCCCAGACTGTGTAGTTCAGTCCTTGTTGGTTGTTGTCTGAATGCACATCTTTTTTTCCACGTTTCTCCTTGCTGTTGAAGCAGAGAGCAATGTTGGAGTTGCATTAACTGTGTGAGTAAGGGTAGTAATCACCAGATAGTAGCCACCATTCCAGCAAGCCACCCCCATGGCTCTACTCTTCATTCTCATCCTACAGTCTTTATGGATCCACAGTGTTTATCCCATGCCCTTTTGAAATCCTTCACAGTTTTAGTCTTCATCACTTCCTCCGGAAGGGCAATACAGGCATCCACCACCTTCTCCATGAAGAAATACTTCCTGACATTGGTCAGAGTCTTTCTCCCTGGAGTTTCAAATCGTGACCCTAGTTCTACTGATTTTTTTTCCATCAGAAAAGGTTTGTTGTTGACCATGGATCATTAAAACCTTTCAAGTATCTGAAAGTCTGTATCATATCACCCCTGCTCCTCTTCTCCTCCAGGTTATACATATTTAGGTTCTTCAATCTCTCCTCATAAGTCATTTTATGAAGACCATCCACCATTTTGGTCACCCTTCTCTAGACTGCCTCCATCCTGTCTCTGTCCCTTTGGAGATATGGTTTCCAGTACTGAACACAGTACTCCAGGTAAGGCCTCACCAAGGCACTGTACAAGGGGATCATCACTTCCTTTCTCTTACTAGATATTCCTCTCTCTATGCAGCCCAGCATTCTCTTGGCTTTAGCTATCGCCTTGTCACATTGTTTTACCAACTTCAGATCATTAGACACTATCACCCCAAGGTCTCTCTTGATTCGTGCACGCCAGCCCTTTACTCCCCCATCAAATACAGATCTTTTGGATTTCCACACCCCATATGCATGACTTTGCACTTCTTGATATTGAATCTCAGCTGCCATATCTTTGACCACTCTTCCAGCTTCCTTAAATCCTGTCTCATTCTCTCCACTCCTTCTGGCATGTCCACTCTGTTGCAGATCTTAGTATCATCCACAAAAAGAAAAACCTTACCTTCTATCCCATCCGCAAGGTTGCCCACAAAGATATTGAACAGGACTGGTCCCAACACTGATTATTGCTGCACTCCGCTTAACACATCTCTCTCTTCAGAGTAAGTTCCATTTACCATCACACATTGTCTTCTGTCCATCAACCAGTTTGTAATCCAGGCCACCACCTTGCCACTCACTCCTAAGCTTCTCATTTTATTCACAAGCCTCCTGTGCGGCACTGTATCAAAAGCTTTGCTGAAATTCAAGTAGATGACATCGAGCCCTCTTCCTTGATCCAGTTCCCTAGTCACCCAATCAAAAATGTCAATCAGATTTGTCTGACAGGACCTTCCCCTGGTGAATCCATGCTGCCTCTGGTCCAGCAATTCTTCTGACTGTAGATAGTTCACTATTTTTTCTTTCAGCAGTGACTCCATTACTTTTCCCACCACTGAGGTGAGGCTAACTGGTCTGTAGTTTCCAGCCTCCTCTCTGCTCCGACTCTTGTGAAGCGGGACCACCACCACTCTTCTCCAATCACTCAGCACCACTCCTGTTTCTAGGTATGTATTGAACAGGTCATGCAGTGGACCTGTCAGCACATCTCTGATCTCCCTCATTATCCTGGGATGAACCTCATCAGGCCCCATGGCTTTGTCAACTTTCAGTTTTCCTAGCTCTTCCCATACATTCTCTTCTGTAATTGGAGTTTCATCTACTCCACTCCCCTCCAGTTTCTTGTTAACTAGTGACGGTCCTTCTCCACGGTCCTCTTTAGTGAACACCGAACTGAAATATTTGTTTAATATTTCTGCCATTTCTTTGTCTCTCTCCACACATTGATGCTTTTCACCTTTCAATTTCACTATTCCACTTTGGACTTTTCTCCTTTCTCTGATGTATCTGAAAAATGTTTTGTCACCTTGCTTTACCTCTTTGGCAATCCTTACTTCCACTTGACTTTTTGCTGTCTTGATTACTTTCTTCATCTCCCTCAGTTCCACCAGATATTCTTCCTTGTGAACCTTCCTTTGGGATCCTTTATATTTCTTAAACTATGTTCTTTGAACTTTTATTTTATCAGCCACCTCCTTTGAGAACCAAATAGGTTTCATTTTTCTCTTGCTTTTCTTTACTTTTCTAACATATAGATTAGTTGCCTTGGTAATTTCTCCTTTTAGTTTGGCTCACTGTTGTTTCACATCTATCATGTTCTACCAGCCTTCTAGTTCCTCCTACAGTTACTTCCCCATTTCAACAAAGTCCATGTTTTCGAACTGCAAGACTCGGGTCTTCGTGCAATTTCTCTGTATCTTATTTTTGATATGAAACCATAGGGGCAGATTTTAAAACCCCTGCGCGCTGGCGTGCCTATTTTGCATAGGCCACCGGCGCGCGTAAAGCCCCGGGACGCGCGTAAGTCCCGGGGCTTTCGAAACGGGGAGGGAGGGGGCGTGTCCGGGGGCGTTCCCGAAATGACGCGGCGTTTCGGGGGCGTGCCGCGGCGTTTCGGGGGCAGGCCCGGTGGCGTGCCGCCGGCCCGGGGGCATGGTCGAGGCCTCCGGACCATGTCCCCGGGACTGGAGGACGGAGTGGGGCTGCCGGCGACGCGCGCAAAGTTACGCCTGCTTTCAGCGGGCGTAACTTTGCCGACAAAGGTAAGGGGGGGGGGGTTTAGATAGGGCCGGGGGGGGTGGGTTAGGTATGGGAAGGGAGGGGAAGGTGGGGGGAGAGTGATGAAAAGTTCCCTCCGAGGCTGCTCCGAAATCGGAGCGGCCTCAGAAGGAACAGGCAGGCCGCGCTGGGCTCGGCGCACGCAGGTTGCACAAATGTGCACCCCCTTGCACGCGCCGACCCCGCATTTTATAAGATACGCGCGGTTACGCGCGTATCTCATAAAATCTGGTGTACTTTTGTTCGCGCCAGTAGCGCGAACAAAAGTACCGGCGCGCGTATTGTTTTAAAATACGCCCCATAGTGTTTGATGATCACTGGTGCTGAGGTGGGCACCCACCCGGACATCAGAGACATTATCTCCATTAGTGAGCACTAAATCGATTTTAGCTCTCTCCCTCGTGTGTTCCATTACCATTTGTTTGAACAGAGCTCCTTGCAGGGCATCCACTTTCTCTTTGTAACAGTCTACCCAAGTGAATATTTTTGCTCTTATTGTCAACAAATTGAGAATGTATGTAATATATAACACTGTACTTGAGACATTGTAGTAATTTATTTAGGAGGAATATCTGGCTTCAGTTTCTCTAGCTTTTTGTGTTAACATACTGAGTATGTATGTAACATTAATTTGTTGATGTATTTAGAGCCATGGCAGAAATTTGTTACAAGGTATTTCTCCCCTTTAGTTCTTTTTGTTAATACATTGTCTTTTCTTATGTGGTTCTTATAGGATTATTAGAGTTCTGGTGCATTTGTGCCATGCAGATTTTCTACTTGACATGTGATTATTTTGTCTGATACATATATTAGGGATGTGAATCGTGTCCTCGATCGTCTTAACGATCGATTTCGGCTGGGAGGGGGAGGGAATCGTATTGTTGCCGTTTGGGGGGGTAAAATATCGTGAAAAATCGTTAAAAATCGTTAAAATCGAAAAATCGAAAAATCGAAAAAACCGGCACATTAAAACCCCCTAAAACCCACCCCCGACCCTTTAAATTAAATCCCCCACCCTCCCGAACCCCCCCCCAAATAACTTAAATAACCTGTGGGTCCAGCGGCGGTCCGGAACGGCAGCGGTCCGGAACGGGCTCCTGCTCCTGAATCTTGTCGTCTTCAGCCGGCGCCATTTTCCAAAATGGCGCCGAAAAATGGCGGCGGCCATAGACGAAAAAGATTGGACAGCAGGAGATCCTTCCGGACCCCCGCTGGACTTTTGGCAAGTCTCGTGGGGGTCAGGAGGCCCCCCACAAGCTGGCCAAAAGTTCCTGGAGGTCCAGCGGGGGTCAGGGAGCGATTTCTCGCCGCGAATCGTTTTCGTACGGAAAATGGCGCCGGCAGGAGATCGACTGCAGGAGGTCGTTCAGCGAGGCGCCGGAACCCTCGCTGAACGACCTCCTGCAGTCGATCTCCTGCCGGCGCCATTTTCCGTACGAAAACGATTCGCGGCGGGAAATCGCTCCCTGACCCCCGCTGGACCTCCAGGAACTTTTGGCCAGCTTGTGGGGGGCCTCCTGACCCCCACGAGACTTGCCAAAAGTCCAGCGGGGGTCCGGAAGGACCTCCTGCCGTCCAATCGTGTTCGTCTATGGCCGCCGCCATTTTTCGGCGCCATTTTGGAAAATAGCACCGGCTGAAGACAACAAGATTGAGGAGCAGGAGCCCGTTCCGGACCGCTGCCGTTCCGGACCGCCGCTGGACCCGCAGGTTATTTAAGTCATTTGGGGGGGGTTCGGGAGGGTGGGGGATTTAATTTAAAGGGTCGGGGGTGGGTTTTAGGGGGTTTTAGTGTGCCGGCTCACGATTCTAACGATTTATAACAATAAATCGTTAGAATCTCTATTGTATTGTGTTCCATAACGGTTTAAGACGATATTAAAATTATCGGACGATAATTTTAATCGTCCTAAAACGATTCACATCCCTAAAAGAAGTTACACCACCAGAAGTGACAGTCAAGACAATTGTACCTCTATCTGCTCCAACACGCTTCTCAGGGGAAGTTTAGAAATGTAGAGGATTTATCAATTAATATTGCATGCACTATTTCCTACAGCCTATTCCAAGACCACCTATATCTTTTCTTATCTGGATGGAAGAGCATTGGCTTGGGCCTCTTTGCTGTGAGAGCATGATGATCCTATCCTACATGATCTTGCCGGGTTCCTTGAACTGATCAGATCAGTTTTTGATGACCCTGCCTGGCACCAACTGCAGGTTCTTCATTGGTTCACCTGAAGCAAGGTAGTAAACCTTTATCTGATGTCGCCATAGAATTCAAGACACTGGCATCTGAATTAAATTGGGACCCTAAATGCCTTAGGACCCTCTTTTTTGAAGGACTGAACTCTCGTTTGAAAGATGAGCTGGCAGCTTGTGAGATGCCTGAGACCTTGGCTGAACTGGTGAATTTGGCAACAAGGATTGATCGCCGACTTCGTGACAAGGTTCAAGAGACCAAGAGTCCCAGAAGACCCCTTCAGGGTGAAACGAGTTAAGTCTACACCCAGGCCTGTTCTCTCGGGTCCAGTTGCTGCCGAAGAAGAACCAATGCAATTGGGCTGCAGCCACCTGACATCAAAAGAGAGAAGAACACAGAAAAGGTTGGGAATATGCATGTATTGTGGACAAGCTGGCCATGCTGTAGAAACATGCCCTATATGTCTGGGAAACTGGCAGACCTAAGTCTTGCAGGAAAACTCTTCTTAGGTCTACCTGCCCCCTCTCCTTCACTCTCTCTACCTGTCTCTTTAATCTGCGGACCCTTAGAATACCAGACTCTTGCCCTAGTGGACTCAGGGGCAGGATGCAACTTCATTTTGAAATGATTAGTGGATCACTTGCGGATTCCCACTACTACCACGACGTCTCCACTACTCCTATCTTCAATCCATGGGGAGCCCTTACCGGGCGAAGTAACCCTGCTTACCGAACCAGTGAGTTTATTGACCGGTGCTATCCATTCATTGTACTAGAGAAGGCCATGCACCCTGTAGTACCTGGGCTACCGTGGATGCAGCAGCATATGCCTCAATTCAATTGGGCCACTCTGGATCTTTCACGTTGGGGTCCACATTGCCATGGTAAATGTCTGATGGAGGTCTCTCCTATACCCTGCATGCCAACTACCCCATTGATGCCTGGATTGCCACCTCAGTATGCATCTTTTCAAGATGTCTTTTCTAAAGAAGCCGCAGACGTACTACATCAACACAGATCCTACGACTGCACCATCAATTTGAAGCCTAACACTGATCCACCCAAAGGAAGGGTTTACCCTCTCTCTGTGGTAGAAAATAAAGCAATGTCTGAATATATACAGGAGAACTTTCAGAAAGGCTTCATAAGGCCCTCCAAATCTCCTGCCAGTGCAGGCTTCTTCATTGTGGGGAAGAAGGATGGAACATTGCATCCATGCATTGACTACAGAGATCTAAACGAGATCACTGTGAAAGACCGCTATCCCTTACCACTCATCTCAGAGCTATTTGATAGACTACAGGGAGCCAAGATATTCTCCAGGCTTGATTTCAAGGGAGCCTATAACCTAGTTCACATCCGATCTGGCAATGAATGGAAGACAGCCTTCAATACCCAGGATGGGCACTTTGAATATCTAGTGATGCCCTTTGGCCTGTACAACACCCCGGCTGTCTTCCAAAACATAAGAACATAAGAAAATGCCATACTGGTTCAGACCAAGGATCCATCAAGCCCAGCATCCTGTTTCCAACAGTGGCCAATCCAGGCCATAAGAACCTGGCAAGTACCCAAAAACTAAGTCTATTCCATGTTACCATTGCTAATGGCAGTGGCTATTCTCTAAGTGAACTTAATAGCAGGTAATGGACTTCTCCTCCAAGAACTTATCCATTCCTTTTTTAAACACAGCTATACTAACTGCACTAACCACATCCTCTGGCAACAAATTCCAGAGTTTAATTGTGTGTTGAGTAAAAAAGAACTTTCTCCAATTAGTTTTAAATGTGCCCCATGCTAACTTCATGGAGTGCCCCCTAGTCTTTCTACTATCCGAAAGAGTAAATAACTGATTCACATCTACCCGTTCTAGACCTCTCATGGTTTTAAACATCTCTATCATATCCCCCCTCAATCGTCTCTTCTCCAAGCTGAAAAGTCCTAATCTCTTTAGTCTTTCCTCATAGGGGAGTTGTTCCATTCCCTTTATCATTTTGGTAGCCCTTCTCTGTACCTTCTCCATCGCAATTATATCTTTTTTGAGATGCAGCGACCAGTATTGTACACAATGACAGTGGGGCGGATTTTCAGAGCCCTGCTCGCGTAAATCCGCCCAAAACCGGGCGGATTTACGCGAGCAGGGCCCTGCGCGCCGGGAAGCCTATTTTACATAGGCCTACCGGCGCGCAGAGCCCCGGGACTCGCGTAAGTCCCGGGGTTTTCGGAGGGGGCGTGTCGGGGGCGGGCCCGAACCGCGCGGCATTTTCGGGGCGTGTCGGGAGCGTTCCGGGGGCGGGCCCGGGGGCGTGGCTATGGCCCGGGGTGGCCCGGAGGCGTGGCCGTGCCCTCCAGACCCACCCCCAGGTCGCGTCCCGGCGTGCAGGAGGCCCGCTGACGCGCGGGGATTTACGCCTCCCTCTGGGAGGCGTAAATCCCCCGACAAAGGTAAGGGGGGGGGTTTAGACAGGGCCGGGCGGGTGGGTTAGGTAGGGGAAGGAAGGGGAAGGTGAGGGGAGGGCAAAGGAAAGTTCCCTCCGAGGCCGCTCCGATTTCGGAGCGGCCTTGGAGGGAACGGGGGTAGGCTGCGCGGCTCGGCGCGCACCGGCTATATGAAATCGATAGCCTTGCGCGCGCCGATCCAGGATTTTAGCGGATACGCGCGGCTCCGCGTGTATCTACTAAAATCCAGCGTACTTTTGTTTGCACCTGGAGCGCAAACAAAAGTAGGCTATTCGCGCTCGTTTTAAAATCCGCCCCATTCTGTATGATCTACTCTACAAATGTGTCATTTTGTACTTGGATGACTTCTTGATATTTTCCCAGGACATGAACACTCATCTGGAGGATGTCAAAAGTGTGCTGCTAAGACTCTGCAAGAACTGCCTTTACGCCAAGTTGTCAAAATGCGAGTTCCACAAGGAAACAGTTGCTTTCTTAGGGTACATTGTTTCCAACCAAGGTTTCCAGATGCACCCACAGAAGCTGGGGAGCATTCAGAAATGGACACAACCCACAGCTCTAAAGGCTGGACGATTTCTAGGATTTACCAACTACTACAGAGCATTCATCAAGAACTACTCCTCACTAACTGTTCCGCTTACAGCAATAAGAAAGGTGCCAACATCGCCAATTGGTCAACGGAGGCAGTAATAGCATTCCAGAAACTGAAAGACACCTTCTTGAGCAAGCCATGCCTTCATTGTAGAGGTCGATGCCTCAGACATGGGCGTGGGGGTCGTGTTAAGCCAGTCCGGTGACTCTAAGACCTTACACCCTTGTTCTTTTTTCTCCTGATGCTTCTCGCCAGTGTAGAAGAACTACGGCATAGGGGATAAAGAACTCCTGGCAATAAAGATGGCATTCGAAGAGTGGCGCCTCTGGCTTGAAGGTGCACAACATCAGATCACAATTTTTACGGATCACAAAAATCTGGAGTACCTCCATCATGCTCAGCGCCTAAACCATAGGCAGGCAAGATGGTTTCTGTTCTTCAACAGTTTTGACTTTGTGCTGAAATACCACCCTGGAGAGAACATCAGAGCAGATGCCCTATCTCGCTCATTTCTCTCTGAGGATGTACCTGATGAACCTCAACATATCATCAACCTGAAAAGAATTATCTTGTCAGCTACTCACCCAGTACCTGCGGGTAAGTCCGTTGTACCCAAGAACATATGGAAGAAGCTGTTAGCATGGGCTCATTATTCTAAACTTACTAGACACCCTGGTCAATGCAGAACTCTGGCTAAACTACAGAAGTATTACTGGTGGCCCACCATGAAGGAAGACACATTCTCCTATAGGGATGTGAATCGTTTTTTGACGATTTAAAATATTGTCCGATATATTTTAAATCGTCAAAAAATCGTTAGGGCCACGATACAATACCAATTCCCCCAATTTATCGTTAAAAAATCGTAAATCAGGGGAAGGGGGAAGGGGGAGGGCAGGAAAACCGGCACACTAAAACCCCCTAAAACCCACCCCCGACCCTTTAAATTAAATCCCCCACCCTCCCGAACCCCCCCCCCAATGCTTTAAATTACCTGGGGATCCAGCGGTGGTCCAGAACGGCGGCAGTCCGGAACGGCCCCCTCAATAGAATCGTGTTGTCTTCAGCCGGCGCCATTTTTCAAAATGGCCGCCGCAAAATGGCAGCGGCCATAGACAAAAACGATTCGACGGAGGAGGTCGTTCCGGACCCCCGCTGGACTTTTGGCAAGTCTTGTGGGGGTCAGGAGGCCCCCCCAAGCTGGCCAAAAGTTTCCTGGGAGTCCAGCGGGGTTCCGGGAGCGATTTCTTGCCGCAAATCGTTTTCGTACGAAAAATGGCGCCGGCAGGAGATCGAGTGCAGGAGGTCGTTCAGCGGCGGTCCGGAACCCCCGCTGAATGACCTCCTGCAGTCGATCTCCTGCCGGCGCCATTTTCCGTACGGAAAATGGCGCCGGCCATACGCGTATGGCCGGCGCCATCGCGTATGGCCGCGAATCGTTTTCGTACGGAAAATGGCGCCGGCAGGAGATCAAGTGCAGGAGGTCGTTCAGCGGCGGTCCGGAACCCCCGCTGAACGACCTCCTGCAGTCGATCTCCTGCCGGCGCCATTTTCCGTACGAAAACGATTTGCGGCAAGAAATCGCTCCCGGAACCCCGCTGGACTCCCAGGAAACTTTTGGCCAGCTTGGGGGGGCCTCCTGACCCCCACAATACTTGCCAAAAGTCCAGCGGGGGTCCGGAACGACCTCCTCCGTCGAATCGTTTTTGTCTATGGCCGCCGCCATTTTGCGGCGGCCATTTTGAAAAATGGCGCCGGCTGAAGACAACACGATTCTATTGAGGGGGCCGTTCCGGACCGCCGCCGTTCTGGACCACCACCGGATCCCCAGGTAATTTAAAGCATTGGGGGGGGGGTTCGGGAGGGTGGGGGATTTAATTTAAAGGGTCGGGGGTGGGTTTTAGGGGGGTTTAGTGTGCCGGCTCACGATTTTAACGATTTTTCACGATAGTTTACACACCCAAACGGCAACAATACGATTCCCTCCCCCTCCCAGCCGAAATCGATCGTTAAGACGATCGAGGACACGATTCACATCTCTATTCTCCTATGTTGCTTCTTGTTCCAATTGTGCCAGACAGAAACTGCTGCCTGGTTGCCCTTGGGGTCTACTCCAACCCTTGCCAGTGCCAGAAGAGCCCTGGACTCACATTGCTACAGACTTTGTGGTAGACTTACCACTCTCAGGAGGTAACAACACCATCTGGGTTACAGTGTATTGTTTCTCAAAGATGGCTCAATTTGTGGCTCTCCTTGGCTTGCCCTCAGCCATAAAGCTTGCAAAGCTTTTCATCAGCCACATCTTTGCCTACACGGCATGTAAAAGCACATTGTCTCTGACAGAGGATCCCAATTCACAGCGAAGTTCTGGAAAGCATTGTGCAAGAAGTTTGATATCTCTTTCGACTTCACCTCTGCATACCATCCTCAGTCTAATGGGCAAACAGAGAGAATGAATAGGACACTCAAGCAGTTCATTCACGCCTATGTTGGTACACGTCAAAATGAATGGGCTGAACTGTTGCCATGGGCTGAATTCGCCATCAACTCTCATCCAGGAACATCAGCTGGATCAACACCATTTGAAGTGGTCTATGGCTGACTACCTTTACCACTCTTACCACTTCCACTTTCAATGTTATCCCCGGCAGCTCATGCTGCTGCCAAATATATTTAACAACTATGGACTAAAACTAAAGAAATGCTCCGTAGAGGACAAAGAGCAGAGAAAGGCTATGATGCTCACCACTGCAAGGCTCCAGAATTCCAGCCTGGTAACAAAGTCTGGCTGTCTACACAACATCTAAGACTCAAGCTGCCATCAGCTCATGTTGCTCCACACTTCGTTGGACCCTTTCCCATTCTCTGACGACTAGGTACTCTTATGTACAGTCTGAAACTTCCACCAGCATTGAAGATTCATATTGCATTCCATGTCTCACTTCTGAAACCGCTAATCCAACCAAGACACCTGAACCTACACCTATTGATGAAGAAGAAGACATTGAATACAAGGTAGACGCTATCCTTAATGTGAGAAAGAAAGGCAAACTATGAGAATCCCTCTTGTCATGGGTAGGTTATGGACCTGAAGAAAACTCTTGGGAACCTTTGGCAAATATCATGGATAAAGAGATGCTTCAGAAATACCACAGAATGCATCCTCAGAAACCAAGACCAGGTTGGAGGTCTGGAGAGGGCACTTTGAAGGGGGGTACTGTTGTATCTATTGGTCTCAGATGGCTTCGACCCTTGTGTCTCACCATTTTCTCTGCTCTCCCCGCTACCCTTGGGAAGATGGCTGCTGCCGCATCTCCAAGCCGTGTTCTCCGGCATCCCCGGAACGGCTATGGCAAAGCCTTACGCCATGTTTCTCCTAAGGGCCTCCTAGGGTGCACGCGCGCATGCCACCCACATCTTTATCCATGTCATGGAGGGAACCTCAGGGGCGTCCCCCTCGAGTGACGTCACGCCATCCGGGTATTTAGCCTATCCTTGTTTGCTAGCTCATTGAGTTAACAAGCATTGGACTTGTCCGGTCTAAGCTACTCTGCCGCTTCTGTGCTGCCACTGGAAGCTCTCTCTGCCCTTCGGGGTATTCTCTAACCTGGGTATCTGCTCCTCAGGAGCCCTTTGCTTTCTTTCAGGTGCCTTACTGGGATCAGGTACTCGCTCCTCAAGGGCTGCTCTCCTTGCCTTGATGCCTGTACCAATCTACTTCTGCCTGGTGGAATCATCATCTTACATCTACCATCTAGTGAGTAATCTAATTCTCAGTCTGTCTCATTTACCGCTCTGCCATGCTTGAAAACCTACACCTGGATCTCCCTATACCATCTTGGTGAGACGAGTTCCCTCTGCCGAGGGTCCCTGGACTGCTACCTCTGGATCACCTCACTACTTCCACCTCTGATGGTACACATCAGCTGTACAATAAAAGACAAAGCTCTGTGTTTGTGAGTCCTGAGTCTAGCCCAGTACTGTGGCTCCCCATGGGGCTCCTCCCCATGGGCGTGGTCATCTGCCACAGTACCCAAGAATCCACTCAAACACCACAAAACCATAACACCATGATTTATGTGTTGTATTTTTTTAATTTGTATACTGATTTAGGTGACTCTTTATTGAGCCTGAGAAGTGGTATAGAAATATTTCAAATAAATTAATACATTACACCAAAGCTAAAATTAATGAAACTGGTATCAGAAAAATGTGCAAAAGGTGTAATCAACTGCCTCCCATCACACAATGGGCCTTGAACAGTCTCAGAGACCAGCGCTATAATTCCAACATTACAGGGTTCAGTTACCTACATCTATAATTTTTACTTCTATTCAATATTAATTTGCAAATAATTCCATTAAAAACTTATAAAAAAAGAGGTAGGTTTTAAAATGGTTGCACGCCGTAAAACTGGGAGATATGTGGATGACTCAGACGTGAGTGGGCCAAGCAAAATTTAAAAGACCTGCGCCATAAGCGTATCTCCCAGTACGTGAACAATAAAATTTGGCCAAAAAGGGGGCAGGGCATGGGTGTGGTCTGGACAGGGCAATGGCAGGCACCATGCATTCGGTTACGCGCACTAGTACGTGCCAAGATACCACAACCATTTAACTTGCTTCTGCCTAGAGCTGTGTGTAAGTAGATAAATTTTAAAAAAAGAGTAGTTAGCAGGGTTTTAAGGGTGGGGTTAGTAGGGTAAAAGAGTCTAGTTAGGTAGGGTGGTTAGGAAGCCCTCTCTTCTAATGGGGTGAACTGAGAGGGAACTGGGAAATTGGCCTAATGTGGTGCTGCGCACATTTAATAAAATTCCCTCCACTTACACACCTGAGACTGCATTCGCACACACATGTACATGTGTCGATATAAAATTGTGAACGCATGTATGCGCTCATGTTATAAAATTGTTGTGTACATGTGTTGCACCCTCTAAAACAAAACAAGAAAAACAAAACAAAATAAGCATAAGTAACAAAGAATTAAAACATCATCTCAAAAACCCCTACCTCTATAAACTTGCAAAGGATCTCATTATGGCACACATGCTCCAATAGGACAACCCAAACCACTCCAAATGGATTTTAAATAGACAAATGCACCAGTCATACCCCTAGATTCATCAATCATTCGCACCTGCAATGTGTGCTTGGTGTTCCTGATATAAATCAAATTACAAGTACACTATAATATATATATACTACACCAATGCTAGCACACGTTGTTGAAGACCTCAATAGATACAGAGGTAAAATAGTAACATCAAATGATTGCTTGCAAAAAGAGCAACATCCACATGGATGATATCCCCCTGGCAGCCCCAATTCACTATTTTTCATAACAGAATTGAACACTGACCAAACTACTTTATCCTTAATGTTCATTCTCCGAGTGAAAGCAAATGTCGGTGATTCATCAGAAACATTGTGTAAATGCAAAACATCCCGATGTCTGCGAATACTCTTCTGTATTCTAAAAATCTGAGGTGAGAAAGTTAAAACAAAAACAGGGCAAGTAGAACCTTGACAATTTCCCGGAGGCAACAACAGATCCCTGTTAGCCTACCTAGCTCATTATTAAGCCTTCTGTATTATCATTCCTCTCCTTTCTTTTTGATTACTTGATATACTTGGAGAGGTTTCGCTGACTTTTTTCAGTTTTAAAGAAATTAATCGCAAAATGTTTGTGGAAAGGGAGACTACCTGGATTTATTCTGCCTCTGCTCATGTCTAGGTTTGAGCATTACTATTTAGAAGCATGACTCTACATCTTACGGGACATACTATTTTTAAAGTATTACTGCAATATGTGCATTTTATAAATAAAGGTCAGCATTCCGTTGTCTTAAAATTTGTTTTCTGGAGGATAGACTAGTATCTCATATTTAATTCATGAGAATATTATCTTCCCTCTGACATTGACAGTACATATCTCTGAGATAAATGAAATAACTATCAGGAAAATGAAAGATTTAGGATATATAATAGTAATATGTTTCCAACATGAAAACAAATGTACCATGCTTGACAGTAACTATCAAGTAACTTAAATTCATAGCAATTTCACTTTGTATAGCATCCACATGCCAGACAATTAAAATTCTACAGCTACTATCTACCCTAACACTGTAACTGGCCACAACTAATTTTGGTTACATTTACTTTAAAGGCTGGAAATTTCCCTCTGACATTTTTCGGTCAGTAGTCTTATTTTATGTATTTATTTGTTTGAAATAATTTCTATACCTCTCCAAACCAAAAATAAGAACACCTGAAGTGGCATGCAACAGTACAATTTTAAAATATTACATACAACTTAAAATTATATACAACAAATAAAAAAAAATCAACCTTAAACATCACAGTGGAGCAATACGTTACAAATATTACCTAGCAATTTCAATAAGCAAACGTAAAATCATTCTCATTGTTCGATGAACTCAATGCTGGGCAAAAGCATGCCAGTGCTGAGTGGGGATCCCAAATCCAATCAGCCTTCCACCTCTGCTTGCTACACGAAACAGTGTGGAATATAAATAAGTATATAGATGAATCCTTATTTATTTCAAATCAAGCTCAATTTAGTCACATGTTAGATTTTATTTGTAAAATCAAATATAACATCACATCCCCACTTTGAAAAGATTGATACAAAGCATAAATCAAATATTAATACACAGTGGGGTAGATTTTCAAACAAGGCGCGTCGGCATACTTTTGTTGGCGCTCCAGGCGCCAACAAAAGTACGTGGGATTTTAGTAGATACGCGCGGAGCCGCGCGTATCCGCTAAAATCCTGGATTGGCGCGCGCAAGGCTATCAATTACGTATAGCCGGCGCGCGCCGAGCCGCGCAGCCTACCCCCGTTCCCTCCGAGGCCGCTCCGAAATCGAAGCGGCCTTGGAGGGAATCCTCTAACGCCCTCCCCTCACCTTCCCCTCCCTTCCTCTACCTAACCCACCCCCCCGGCCCTGTCTAAACCCCCCCCCTTACCTTTGTCGGGGGATTTACGCCTCCTGGAGGTAGACGTAAATCCCCGCGCGCCAGCGGGCCACTAGTGCGCCAGGACGCAACCTGGGGGCGGGTACGGAGGTTGCGGCCACGCCCCCGGACCGCCCCGGGCCGTAACAACGCCCCCGGACCCGCCCCAAAACGCTGCCGACACGCCCCCTAAACGCTGTGACGACCGGGCCCGCCCCCCGACACGCCCCCCTCGGAGAACCCCGGGACTTACGCGAGTCCCGGGGTCTGCGTGCGCCGGTGAGCCTATGTAAAATAGGCTCACCGGCGCGCAGGGCCCTGCGCGCCTAAATCCACCCGAATTTGGGCGGATTTAGGCGAGCAGGGCTCTTAAAATCCACCCCATTATGTTTTCATTACATAACCTCATATAGTTAATGTAAAACCCCTATAAAAAAATCTTTTCTATGCCCCAATATTCACTCACACTACACACCATTCACACACACACAAATAAAACCCACTGCTGTGAATAGATACCAATTCCTTACCAGTTGAGAAACCATCAATATCACCCCACAATTCCTTGTCAAAGACTCTTATGAACCCAAGTCACTAATAACACCAACAACTGGCACAATTGTTTATCCTGTACAGCTTCTTCAGGGGGAATATAACTGAACTCATCCTCTGTCAAGTGTTCCTTTGATCAAACAGTGATAAATTACAAATTCTATTGGTCTTCACTGCCGCAATGCTCACAATGGGAGATCTGAATTCCCATTGGTTCTCAATTTTTCATTGTGCTCAATAGTCACTTATGCAAATCGCAATTCCTCACTCATCTAAAATATGCAATCCAAATATTAAATGAATGTATAACCCCACATATCTTTAACCCTTAATATCCCAATATTTAATATCACTTATCAATAAATATATTCAACATTGTATGAAACATACCCATTATGACCCAAATGGTTCACTTGAATCAACAATCTACAATATAATTAAACCAACTATTACACATCTATTAAAATCTATATTTACTTCCTGTATTGAACACTGTAATAACATCATGCCCACTTTGAATGGTATTTTGAAAAGCATATACATATGCCATTATTTATGGATTCTGCAAGCTACCAGCATCCATCGTTCTACATTCAAAGAACGCTGTACGTCAATAGGCCTATCATAAATTTAAAAAACACATCTGTGTATAACGTCACCCACTGAGAATCTGAGGACATAATTTCCAACTGTTCAATATGCCCATGCAAAACAAAAATACTAGTATTCACCCAACCCTGGCTTCCCACTGGATACATACATCATTATTTTGCTGATATTGGAAAATTAGCAGAACTACATTTTATGACAAGATCAATACATCTATAGCTAGCTATCCACACAAAATTATTATCCATTTACATATACCAAAAATATTAATTAAGAAATATTTATATAAAAGATATTAAAAAAAAGTATTTATAAAGAAGATGTTTATAAACAAGGTGTTTGTAAGGAATTTTATACAAATTTGTTTATAAAAAAGCCACCCATTCTACCTCTTGGTTTAATCCATTGGGTTCTAAAGTATTCCAACTGAAAGTGAAGTGTTTTCCCTTTGAACAAACTGTCATGTTATGTTGCTACCATGCTTCAATTTACAGTGGAAAATATAAAAAAACTTCAAATGATCAATAGTTTGTTGTTTATTCACCCAATGTTCCACTAACAGTGCCTGCATCTTCCTAGTTCATATACAACTAATATGTCCACAGATGCGTGTCTTTATGCTATTGTAGTTTGCCCAATGTAGATTAATTGCCAAGGGCAAGGGATGGCATACACAACTTGATTCATATTGAATGTGAAATGACCATTCAAGATATAATCATGTGAACTACCCCAATCTTAAACGAGGAAATACATAATGCATGGGAACATATTACACAGGATCCACATGTAAATTGTTCTAGTGTATGTTGATCATCCTGTATACTAATTTGTAAGGCAGACCTCAGCAATTGATCACATTAAGACCTATTCCTCTGAATTGCAAAAATGGGAAATTCCTTAAATCGTTCATCATTAGTAGCACATTTAAGACTAATCGAAGAAAATTCTTTTTCACTCAACGCACAATTAAGCTCTTGAATTTGTTGCCAGAGGATGTGGTTAGTGCAGTTAGTGTAGCTGGGTTCAAAAAAGGTTTGGATAAGTTCATGGAGAAGTCCATTTATTGCTATTAATCAAGTTTACTTAGGGAATAGCCACTGCTAATAATTGCATCAGTAGCATGGGATCTTCTTGGTGTTTGGGTAATTGCCAGGTTCTTTTTTTTTCCATTTATATTTTATTGAATTTTCAAGACTTTATAACATTATATTATAAATGAAATACAGGTATCATAGGTAGAAATTTTCCATCAAAAGTGTAAATTAAAAATTACCTATATCATCAAACCTAAACCTAAACCTGTTTTTATTTACTAGTAAATATGAGCTAATCAAACAACAAAAAAGAAAATAAGTGTATTTAAATAAGAATTCAAGATTTACAGGTAACAGAGTTTACACTAGATACTATTTTTTGCTTCTAACCATTTCCTATGGTTTCTGGGGTATGAGAGCTTAAAATCTTTTGGAGCTGACTTTCCTCATAAAAAACATAATTATGATTCAAATAATATATTTCACATCTACATGGAAATTTGATAAACATTTTAGCATCAATTGCTTTAACAGCTGGTCTAACATTCAAAAAATGTTTCCTTCTTAACTGAGTTGACCTGGCCAGGTCTGGATAAATCCAGATCCTTTGGCCATGGAACAACTGTTGTCGCTGTTTCAAAAACAATCTTAACACTGCATCCCGGTCTGCTGTAAAGACAAAGGTCACAAATAATGTGGCTCATGACGTTATTTCCATATCACCGGATATCTCCAAAACCTTGGAAAGATCATTTGGTTCCTCTGTTATTCTAGCTTCAGCTGAAGTAGCAAAAGGAGCCCTAGTTGGCATATAATACATTTTTGCTATAACAGGCATATTTTGTTGTTGCAGCTTCAAAACATTTATCAAATATCTATTGAACATTTCTTTAGCTGATATCAATCTGATCATTGGAAAATACAAAACCCTAAGGTTCAAATATTTTGTTGTATTTTCCAAATATTCCAACTTTTTATCATTTATCAATTCCAATTTTACAAATTTTTGTTGGAAGACTTCTACTTGTTCCAGGCGTTTTTCCAACTTTTCTATATTAATTTTATTCAAGGTAACTGAATTTTCCAATTTAGAAAAGTTTTGCTGTGTAGTAATATTATTATGAGATAGATTTACTATCGCTTTCTCAAGAGATTTTATTGCAGTCCATATAGAACTCATAGTGATCTCAGGCATATCAACCGGTAGAATACTCAACTCCTGTTTCAGCTCTCCATCCCCCACCTGAGGTTTCTCTCCCCCAAATCCTGTTTCTCCTCACCCTTGCTTACCAACTCCTCTGCTCATTAATCGCACTGAATGTATTTGTTGAATCTGTACATAACGTTTTCTCTTTGTTACTGTTATTTATCCTCCTCTCCCAACTTTTGTTACCCCCATTTCGAACCCAACAACGATTTATTCAGTTTTCTGCTTGTTATTTTGACTGTTCTATGTTCTTTGTAAAGGCTATTCCTAATTATACCGTGGTTTTAAGTTATTTGTAAACCGACACGATGTGCAAACGGTTGTCGGTATATAAAACCTTTTAAATAAATAAATAAATAAATATTAATACATTTTTGGGGTAAGAGACCCTATCAAAGAGTCTACATGTCCCATATTCATTTGTGCAGGAGGTGAGGGGATGTTAGGAGCTCTGGGGCTTAATGATATTGTCTTTGCCAGTAGTAACGACTCCCACTCCAAGTTAGATACTACAGCGGCCCTGTCCTCCGGATTTAATTGCCAGGTTCTTGTGACCTGGTTTGGCCTCTGTTGGAAACTGGATGCTGGGCTTGATGGACCCTTGGTCTGGCCCAGCATGACAATGGGCCTAATTTTCTAAATGGATCGCATGCGATAAGGAACGTTTTGCACGCGAAATATCCCTCATCGCATGCGATACCAAAATGGGGGTGGAGTCGGCACTGGAAGAGGAGGAGTTGGGGCTTCACCGGGGCCGACTATGCGAAGACACCGCGGACGATGAAAAGGTAAGGCCCTTTTCGCGTCCGAGTTCGTGCCCAATAGCTACACCTTCTATGGTGGCGCTGCGATCGCACTGCAACGGTGTGATCGCTGCCGGCTAGCGCAGGCCCGCCCCCTGTTTTGGCCCCCTGCCCCTCATTTTCTAAAGTATCGCAGGCCCAATGTCTTATGTTCTTATGTTCTTAATATGGACCAATGTCTACATATGGGGAATATGACTTAACTTAGAGTGGAAAAATATGATCAGAACTTTTATTTACAAACAATAGTGCACTTATTTCCATTGTTATTTATATTTACAATTACAATACAAAACATTATGGAGTGGACTTTAAAAGGGTTACACACGTAACCCTTTTAAACCCCTCCAGCGTGCGCCGAGCCTATTTTGCATAGGCCCGGCAATGTGTGCAAGCCCCGGGACATGTGTATGTCCCGGGGCTTGAAAAAAGGAGCAGGGATGGGCAGGGTGGGGCAGGGCAGGACCGAGGCCTCCGGCACAGCGGCCATGCCAGGGGATCGCGCGATGGCCAAGTTCCGGAGCGCGCCACCTATGCCTACCAGGAGGCAGGTGTAAATAAAAAAATAAAGGTGGTGGGGATTTAGGTAGGGCTGGGGGGCGGGTTAGACAGGGGAAGGGAGGGAAAGGTGGGGGGGGAGGGAATAGGGAAAGCCATCAGGGCTCCCCTAGTGCTCAGCGCGCGCAAGGTGCACAAGTGTGCACCCCCTTGCGTACATGTTATAAAATCGGGCGTAGATTCGAAAATCTGGCCCTATATCTTAATAATACTCATGCACTTCAGAAAGTATATTTGTTTAAGTTTTTAACTGGTAAAGGCAAGGGCAGGTCAAGGCCTGAGGTGAGAACTGAGGTGGCACTGCCCTGCACCCCCACCCCAAGGCATGATATAAGTCAGAGGTTCCCAAGGATATCCACAATGAATATGAATGAGATAAAATTTGAATGCTATGAAGGCAGTGCATGCAAATTTATCTCATGAATATTAAAAACATAGGAAATTGCCATACTGGGTCAGAACAAGGGAGCATCAAGCCCAGCATCCTGTTTCCAACAATGGTCAATCCAGGCTACAAGTACCTAGCAAGTACCCAAACACTAAGTAGATCCCATGCTACTGATGCCAGTAACTACAGTGGCTATTCTCTAAGAAAAACGGACTGGCTAGGGTCCTTCAGTACAGTTTTGGGACCCACTGGCATAGGTCAACCAGAAAATTCAATTGCTTCTTACTCTGCCACCAGCCTATGGAATTCTTTACCTTGGCCATTTGACTAGAGAAAGACTACCTCAGATTTAGAAAATTTTAGAAACCTATTTCTTTTTTAAAGCCTTCAAGATTTGACTATTTTGTGACTTTCATTGCACTCTTTTATACTATGTTATGTTGTATTATTTTTCTACTGTTTTATAGTTTAATACTATTTGTTTTAAATTATTAAGATATTTTTAAATTATTTTTTATTATTTTTGTAGATTGTTTTGATTTACATCTGTAAAATATTGCAATTAATTACGCCAATAAATAATAATAATAATAACAGCAGCATTTGATATGATTAAAGGTACATTTTAAAAGCCAGGCATGCACCAAAATTAGGACATGGGTATGCATCTAACAGATGTGCATGTCCATCCGATTTTGTAAGGTGTCCACATGTGTGTACAAGTATCAATGCGCAAATATCTCACTTTGGGGAAAAAAGAGATGAAATGTGGGCAGGACATGGACATTCCAGGGTGGAACCAAGAGATATGCATGCAAGTAGCAATATGCTTGGGTGCACACACATGTATATTTCAACTCAAAGTTACTTCTGCTATGGAAGAGGTGTACATCTTTATGAAACTATTTTCAGGCATCTATGGAGTTTTTGAGAAAGTCTGGGATAACCGTGGGAGTGCAGGCTAAACAACCAAGGGTGTTTGGTGGACCTAGCTCTAGATTGGGCAAATTGGTGAACAAACTGGTAAAACTGCCATGGGCTGTATGCACATTTGTTACAAAATTCCCTCACTTGCGCATCTAAGAGTTGACCAACATTGCTGTGCATGCACAAGCTTAAAATTAGGAGTACACATACATGTGCAAGGGCTATTTTATAACATGTGTGCATATGCGTGTGTGGGATATAAAATTGCTGTGAATCTGGCCACATGCATATAGGCACATATATATATGGACACCTGTACACCCATTTGAAAGATACCATCCCTATCATCAGATCCTCTTATACCACTTAAGAGAATCTGGAGTTGCAGGATCTGTTTTTCAATAATTTAATTTATATCTTAAATATAGAAACATAGAAATGATGGCAGAAGACCAAATGGTAGGGATGTGAATCGTTTTTTGACGATTTAAAATATCGTCCGATATATTTTAAATCGTCAAAAAATCATTAGGGCCACGATACAATACCAATTCCCCCGATTTATCGTTAAAAAATCGTAAATCGGGGGAAGGGGGAGGGCAGGAAAACCGGCACACTAAAACCCCCTAAAACCCACCCCCGACCCTTTAAATTAAATCCCCCACCCTACCGAACCCCCCCCCCCCAATGCTTTAAATTTCCTGGGGATCCGGCAGTGGTCCAGAACGGCGGCGGTCCGGAACGGCCCCCTCAATAGAATCGTGTTGTCTTCAGCCGGCGCCATTTTTCAAAATGGCGGCGGCCATAGACAAAAACGATTCGACGGAGGAGGTCGTTCCGGACCCCCGCTGGACTTTTGGCAAGTCTTGT
Organism: Rhinatrema bivittatum; assembly: GCF_901001135.1. Classification (NCBI taxonomy): domain Eukaryota; kingdom Metazoa; phylum Chordata; class Amphibia; order Gymnophiona; family Rhinatrematidae; genus Rhinatrema; species Rhinatrema bivittatum. The sequence continues at coordinate 166,982,171 of NC_042615.1, forward strand.
GGGGGTCAGGAGGCCCCCCCAAGCTGGCCAAAAGTTTCCTGGGAGTCCAGCGGGGTTCCGGGAGCGATTTCTTGCCGCGAATCGTTTTCGTACGGAAAATGGCGCCGGCAGGAGATCGACTGCAGGAGGTCATTCAGCGGGGGTTCCGGACCGCCGCTGAACGACCTCCTGCACTCGATCTCCTGCCGGCGCCATTTTCCGTACGAAAACGATTCGCGTTTGAAAAATGGCACCGGCTGAAGACAACACGATTCTATTGAGGGGGCCGTTCCGGACCGCCGCCGTTCTGGACCACCGTTCTGGATTTTTAGTTAGTGCGCGCTAACTGGGAGTTAGCGCGCACTAACTAAAAATCGATTTTTCGCGAAAAAAAAGACCCGGACCGAAAAAAAACAACATTTTCCATGGCGGCCGAAAAACGAAGAATGACACAAACACAAAAAACAATGCACATCTCTAGTTGGTAGATATCTGAATATAAAACATTATTTCTTCATTCCCCCTGCTGTTGAAGCAGAGAGCTGTGCTGAATATGCATTGAAAGTGAAGTATCAAGCATTTTTGGTTTTGGGGTAGTAACCGCCATAACAAGCAAGCTACACCCCTGCTTTTATCTGGATGCAAATCCTTTTTTCCACATTTCCTCTTGCCGTTGAAGCATAGAGCAATGTTGGATTTACATTAACCATGTGTATGTTTTTTGAATAAGGATATTCATCTCCAGGTAGTAGCCGTCATTCCCGCAAGCCACCCCCATGCCTCTTCTCTTCATTCACATCCTCTAGACTTTATGGATCCACAGTATTTATCCCACGCCCCTTTGAAATCCTTCACAGGTTTGGTCTTCACCACTTCCTCCGGAAGGGCGATCCAGGCATCTACCACCCTCTCCATGAAGAAATACTTCCTGACATTGGTTCTGAGTCTTCCTCCCTGGAGTTTTAAATCGTGACCCCTGGTTCTGCTGATTTTTTTGCAATGGAAAAGGTTTATCGTTGTCTTTGGATCATTAAAACCTTTCAAGTATCTGAAAGTCTGTATCATATAACCCCTGCTCCTCCTTTCCTCCAGGATGTACATATTTAGATTCTTCAATCTCTCCTCATAATTCATTTGATGAAGACCTTCCACCTTTTTGGTCACCCTTCTCTGGACCGCCTCCATCCTGTCTCTGTCCCTTCCAAGATACGGTCTCCAGAATTGAACACAGTATTCCAGGTGAGGCCTCACCAAGGACCTGTACAAGGGGATAATCACTTCCTTTTTCTTACTTTTCTTGTTGCTTTCTTGGAACCTTGGGCTGAGGCAAAATTGGTGCAACTTGCAGGGAGGAGCCATTCATATTCCCACCATTGGCAGGTGGACCCAGATGAAGCAGATGCCCAGTTGGAGCTTTGTCTATACCATTCCTCATTCCCATTGAGTTGAGTCTTTGTGTGCCAAGGATGGTAGGTCTTAAGTGGGGGCCTCTGGTGGTGGTGCATGAGATTGTAATGTAGCCAGGAGGCAGACAGAGGTCTGACATGTCCGGAGACAGGCAATGGTCAGAGGTGGGCATTGGTAAAGTGTATCCAGTGGCAGGCAGAGATCAGCAACAGGCAGCAGTCAAGTGTATCTAAGATCAAGCCGAGATCAAACCAGATAGCCATCTGATGGTAAAGGAGGGATGGATAGGCAGGGCAGGAAGGCATAGAGAAGAACAAGTGGGTAGCAAAAAGAAGCTGAAGAACTGAAGACATGGATGCTGGACTGAAGAATTTAAGACAAGGATGCTGAAACTGAAGAACTGAAGACAAGGAAGCTGGAAATGAGGAACTGAAGACAAGACATTGGAAATGAGGAACTAAAGACAAGGATGCCAGAACTGAAGAATTGTATGCAGGAAGCAACATGAGCTACTTGAAGTAGTGGGACCTGTTGCTGAGGTGTCAGAGTGGAGTTACAGTGGGCTTTTTATAGGCAAGGCTGTGAAGATTATCAGGACATTCCACGGGGCTTTTCCCACCATGGGCCCTTTAAATGATGCAGTTTCAGGTGTATGTGTACCTAAGGAGGAGCACAGTGGCAGAGGGTCAGTGGCACTCGGCCACAAGGCAAGTTTTCAGCATGTTGTCACGAAGAGGAACAACGTCCTGCTGTGAAGAATGCCAGAGAAATGTCACCACATCTGAAGCCTGGCTGGAGAGGTGAGGGCTGTGGTTCACGGGGTTAGCCCATGGACTGCCGAACACAGCAGTACCCCCCCTTAAGTATCTCCTTGAGACTCTGGCTTCTTTGGGTATCATTGATGGGAATCTTTCAAAATGTTACAGTCCAAGATGTTGGAGGCTGGCTCTCAGGAATTTCTTCCAGACCATAGTTATTCAGAAATGACATATTCAATTCTCTTGCCCCTGTGACAGAAATTCAAGACCTCTTCAACTTTGTATATCATATCTCCATCAATGGTCACATCCTGTGGTTCGGGTGATGCCCTACAGGGCCATAAAAGCACCAGTGATTTAAGTAGCAATACGTGAAATACATTGTGTAACTTCAATGTACATGGTCATTCTAATTGATACATTATGGGTCCTAGTTGCCAGAGCACAGAGAAAGTTCCAATGCATTGTGGAGCCAGACGCAAGGAAGAGATCTGCAGGCAAAAGTGCCATGTGCTCAGCTACACTTTTTCTCCAACCTTAAACTCTGCTTGTCCATTTTCTTGTGGGAGATAAACAGTAGTGTGTAGACTAGTGTGATGCCAAACTTCATACAGAGAGAGCACCAATATCATGCACTCCTCTATCTGATAATATGGGGCAGATTTTAAAAAATTGCGCGAGCGCATACTTTTGTTCGCGCAGCAAGCGCGAACAAACGTACGCTGGATTTTATAAGATACGCGCGTAGCCGCGCGTATCTTATAAAATCCGGGGTCGGCGCGCGCAAGGGGGTGCACATTTGTGCAAAATGCGCGCGCCGAGCCCAGCGCGCGCTGCCTGTTCCCTCCAAGGCCGCTTCGATTTCGGAGCGGCCTCGGAGGAAACGTTCCTTCGCCCTCCCCCCACCTTCCCCTCCCTTCCCCTATCTAACCCACCCCCCCGGCCCAATCTAAACCCCCCCCCTTAACTTTGCGTGTGTCGGCCGGCTGCCCCGCTCCATGGTCTGGTCCCAGGGGCTGTTCCGGAGGCCGCGGCCATGCCCACGGAATGCCCCCGGGCCGAAACCACGCCCATGTCGCTGCCCACGAAATGCCACGCCCCACCCCCTAAACGCTGCGTCATCCCGACACGCCCCCGGCAGGAAGCCCCGGGACTTACGCGCGTCCCGGGGCTTTACACGCGCCGGCGGCCTATGCAAAATAGGCGCGGCCCTGCGCTCGTAAATCCGGAAGGATTTATGCGCGCGGGCCTTTGAAAATCCGCCCCTAAGTGCTTTGGCAGGCTATGCAGATGAAAGACATGGAGTATGAAAAGGCATGTCAATTCTGGTGATGAAGGAAGTCCTTGTAAAGGGAAAAAGTATGCCATTTTATAAAATCAATCTGCCACCATCCAAATAATGGTGGCACCATCTGAGATAGGGAGGTCCATGATAAAATCCATGGACAGGTGGGTCCAAAGTTTCCTGGGGGCTGGCATGGCTGTAACAGTCCTCAGGGTTGGCCATGCAGTGTGTTTTGCTGTACACAAGTGAAGCATGAGTCAACATAGGGCTTGCATCTTGCTTCATTTGGGGCTTCCAGTAGTGTTGCTTAAGTAATTCCAGGATTTGCACCTTCCCAGGGTGACTGGTGATATGGGAGTTATAGGCCCATTTCAACATTTTATCATGTAGTCTGGAAGATACAATTGTCTTCCCTTGAAAGACGGTCACCATGGTAGCTAGGAGTATCATAATGGGATTGATGATGTGTCTGGGAGATTCTGGAACATCCTTGGTCTGGAAGGAGTGAGAGACGGCTTAAACCCATTGATTTTTTAGCGCTGGGTGATATCACAATTCAAAGTCAAAGCAGGCAAAGAACAAAGACTAATGGGCCTGCCATGCATTTAACTCCTGAGCTTGATGTAAATGTTCAAGTTTCTTGTAATCTGTGATAATTGTAACACAGTGTTTGGCTCCTTTGAGTAAGGGGCAACATTCCTTGGGGGCTAATTTGAGAGCCAAAAGCTCTCAATCTCCAATGTTATAATTATGCCCCGCTAGCAAGAACTTCCTTGTGAAGAAGGAACATGGATGAAGTATTCCTTCTGGAGTGTGTTGACTCAGGCCCATGTAGGATCCTGGTGATGGAGACAGGACCCATGCAGAAAGACGTTCTTTAATGCCTGAAATGCCTCTAGAGTCTCAGGTGGCCATTCTTTGGTGCTGGCGCTCTTGAAGGTAAGGACAGTAAGAGGTAGGGATGTGCAGAGGGACCGCATACATTATATTCAGTATTCGTATTCGTCGGGGGGCAGATATGTTGCATTCGGCAGGGGGGCCCCCGATCCATTCATGACTTCCATTCTTATTCGTTTCCCAGCTAAAATTTAATTAACTACAACCCCCCACCCTCCTGACCCCCCCAAGACTTGCCAAAACTGTCCAGTGGGAGTCCGGGAGCGATCTCCTGCACTCAGGCCATCGGCTGTTGGTAATCAAAATGGTGCCGATAGCCTTTGCCCTTACTATGTCACAGGTGCTACCGGTACCATTGGTTGGCCCCTGTCACATGGTAGGAGCACAAGATGGTGCCGGCCGTCCATTGCTCCTACCATATGACATGGGCCGACCAATGGCACCGGTAGCCCCTGTGACATAGTGAGGGCAAAGGCTATCGGCACCATTTTGAATACCGGCAGCCGACAGCCCAAGAGCAGGAGATAGCTCGCCTGGACCCCCGCTGGACCACCAGGGACTTTTGGTAAGTCTTGAGGGGGTCAGGAGGGTGGGGGGCGGTAGTTAATTAAATTTAAAGGGTTGGGATGGTTTTTTTGGGGGGAAACAAATATATACATAACTAATGAATGGATCTGGGTCCCCTGAGAACGGATGCAACAAATTTGGCTCCCCACAAATACGAATACCAAATGGGATGAATCCGTCCCTGCTGCACATCCCCAGAGATTACCCCTATGAGAGCTGTATAGGACTAGGGGTGTGCATTCGGATTGACCGCATTAGTAAAACGCAACTCATATTTTTTTTTTACTTAAAAAATTGATTCGACATAAACGATCGGATTTCCCACATATCGAACATAGATATGTTCGATATGTGGGAAATCGCGCTTGTTGAGCCAAAATAAAAATATAAACCCCCTCACCCTCCTTAATCCCCCCCCCCCCGACTTACCACAACTCCCTGGTGATGGAGCGAGGAGTGAGGACGCCATTTCTGCAATCCTTGGCGAGAAGCATGTGACGTCGGCGGTACATCGAGTGACGCCGGCGTCACGTGATTCCCGGCTCGTTCGCGCCGGACGGCTCGTTCGGCCCAAAAAGAACTTTTGGCCAGCTTGAGGGGGTCAGGAGGCCCCCCAAGCTGGCCAAAAGTTCTTTTTGGGCCGAACGAGCCGTCCGGCGCGAACTTGCCCGGAATCACGTGACGTCGCGTCTGAGTGACGCGGCGCCACGTGATTCCCGGCGAGTTCGCGCCGGACGGCTCGTTCGGCCCAAAAAGAACTTTTGGCCAGCTTGGGGGGGTCAGGAGGCCCCCCCAAGCTGGCCAAAAGTTCTTTTTGGGCCGAACGAGCCGTCCGGCGCGAACTCGCCGGGAATCACGTGACGTCGCGTCTGAGTGACGCGGCGCCACGTGATTCCCGGCGAGTTCGCGCCGGACGGCTCGTTCGGCCCAAAAAGAACTTTTGGCCAGCTTGGGGGGGTCAGGAGGCCCCCCCCAAGCTGGCCAAAAGTTCTTTTTGGGCCGAACGAGCCGTCCGGCGCGAACTTGCCCGGAATCACGTGACGTCGCGTCTGAGTGACGCGGCGCCACGTGATTCCCGGCGAGTTTGCGCCGGACGGCTCGTTCGGCCCAAAAAGAACTTTTGGCCAGCTTGGGGGGGTCAGGAGGCCCCCCCAAGCTGGCCAAAAGTTATTTTTGGGCCGAACGAGCCGTCCGGCGCGAACGAGCCGGGAATCACGTGACGCCGCGTCACTCGACGTGCCACCGACGTCACATGCTTCTCGCCAAGGATTGCAGAAATGACGTCCTCACTCCTCGCTCGATCACCAGGGAGTTGTGGTAAGTCTGGGGGGGGGGATTAAGGAGGGTGAGGGGGTTTAAATTTTTTTTTTGCACATATGTACATATACCCAACTCATTGGATTTTTTTTATGTCCATATTGGCCGCAAGTGGGACCCCCTTTCGGACATAAAAAATATGAACATAAAATTTTGCTCTGCACATCCCTATACAGGACACCAGGACAGGACTGGAGACCTTCTTCTGCCTGGACTAGCCACCTTCCCCACAGTTTGAGTCCTTGGCAGGACTTCTCTGGAACAGGAGACACTGTGGGTCATGGAAATATGCAAAGTTGGATACAGGCAGGGCTAGAGATATAGGCTGGAACCAAGGGCAAGGCCTAGGACTAGAGACAGAGCCAGTACTGAAGGCAGTGCAAACAATAGTTAGTTTGGGCCAGGCAGGATGAGGACTGAACTGGGCGGGCAGGCAAGACTTGGCAAACCTTGAAGGTCCAAAAACTTACAGGTGGAACAGGAAAGCTCAAAAGGCCACTGAGCAAGCAGAGAGGTCTGGAAGGCAACTAGTGAGGCAGGCAGGCCAGAAAGGCCACAAGTCAAGACAGGATAAGAAAGTAAGGATGGCTAGGTCAAGGGGTTAAGGTGACTCAATGAAGAAGCAAGGAGAGAATGGAAGGGCTGGGTTAAGTAAGACTGGAGTCACCACCTCAGAGGATCATCAAAAGGGTGGCTAGATCAGCTATAAGTGAGGCTCACTGATAACCTCTGCTAGTGGGGAGAAACGACTGTGTAGCGGGCAGGATTGAGCACTACTAACCATTTTATGACTTGTCTACTGAATTTTTCACCCCCTTGTTTTATTGGTGAAGGACTCCAGCTCATGAATGCCTTCAGAAGGTAACTCACCTGCTGTTCAATATTACTGCCTACCAGAGCAGGAACTCCAATTGTCACTGTAGCCACTACTGCTTGCCCTTGTGATGAGCCCTTGTCCTGGGTGACCATGCCTCCTGATTGGTTCTGCCATGCCTCTTGTCTTGATATCCAGGGCATGTCTTTATGCCGCACCTCCAAAGAGTTGTTCCTTGAATTTTCTCTCTAAGAAAAGAGATTCTGCAGTGAGATACTGTCCAAAAGATAAATTATGAGTCTTCAAGTATTAGTAAGAATGTGCACCTGGGACTAATTCTGGGGCTAGGGAATAAATTGAGTGATAATGACTCCTTCCCATATACCAAAAGGAGGCATCCATCCTGTACTGGAAGGAGCTGGTTGTCCACTTAAGGGCAGTGTCCCATCTTGAACCCAGGACTACCCCTTGGGTACATATCCAAAACCTCATACAGCTGAGACCATGAAACTTGGCATCTGGAAAGGAACATCTAGATCTGGGCCATAGACTGTCCCTATATTCTCATTGCTGCTTCTATTTGCACTGGTACCCATGCCAAGGGAAATAAGGAAGAGTCGTGCCATAACTAGAAAATTGGTGCAAGTGCCAGCAACTTCTTCATTCTTGAGGATTCCATTGGTGTCTCTCTCCCCGGCCCTTGGGCCTGTTCAAGATTATTGTAGTCCCATTGATTGGTAACTCGGTTACCCTGAGTCTTGCCAGCAGTAAGCCCTGCTTCCATGACCACATCATCAATTGCAGACAATCTTCCTTGGCTGCTTCAAGCACTCTCACCCTGTGAAGACTTGGTAGTCTCACCTCTCTTCCCTATGCTGCCTGCCTGTCTTCTACTTTTCTCATTTAGGGCTGACTGAGGAGGATAGAAACTATGCTCCTCCATGCTTGCCTGACTTGCTGCTGAGGTCACTGTGGTGGCAGATACAGCTACACTCATCCTGTTTTTCACATCAGGATCTGTGTCAGATCAGGGAGGACCTGCAGGCCATGCACTTTCACCTTTCTTCTTTTTCATGTCCAGTAGGGATGTGCAGAGCAAAATTTTATGTTCATATTTCTTATGTCCGAAAGGGGGTCCCACTTGCGGCCAATATGGACATAAAAAAAATCTAATGAGTTGGGTATATGTACATATGTCGCCCATTAAAGTCAATGGGGGAAGGATTTCCAGCCTATTTTTGGCTGCAGAATTGTGGTTTTCTTATCAATTGGCCCAGGAGAGAGTTCCCTTTCCTTTGTGCAGGGAAGTACTCCCTGGAAAGGGTCCACCCCTAGAGTTGTGTGTACCCGGTGTTTACATTGGCGTCCAGTGAATATCGTTGGCGTCTAGTGAATTCCGTTGGCGTCTAGTGAATTCAGACGGTACTTACGCACTTCAGCAGATGACAAAGGAATTGGAGGATCTCTCAGAAATAAGAATACGTGTGGGAACACAAGGTCTGGATGAACAGGCAGGCACAGCAATGGAGTTAAAACAGCAGTAGGAACCCAAGGCCTGGATGAACAGGCACTTCCTTCGAGGACAGAGGTCAATCCCAGCTAGGGACACAAGGCCTGCATGAACAGGCACAGGAACTAGGTTAAAACACTGGTAGCTCGCCAGCATCTTTCTGATGCATGCTAGAATATTGGCAGCGGTATGGGCATGGTCCGTCAGGTGGGTGTGCAGTAAAGCCCACCTCCACCCTCATGCTTGTTCAGGGAAGGACTCCCTGGAACGGGTCCACCCCTAGAGTTGTGTGTACCCGGTGTTTACATTGGCGTCCAGTGAATATCGTTGGCGTCTAGTGAATTCCGTTGGCGTCTAGTGAATTCAGACTGTACTTACGCACTTCAGCTGATGACAAACGAATTGGAGCCTAGGATCTCTCACAAATAAGAATACGTGTGGGAACACAAGGCCTGGATGAACAGGTACATCATTCGAGGACAGAGGTCAATTCCAGCTAGGGACACAAGGCCTGCATGAACAGGCACAGCAACCAGGTTAAAACACTTGTGGGAACACAAGGCCTGGATGAACAGGCACAGCCACTGAGTTAAAACACCTGTGGGAACACAAGGCCTGGATGAACAGGCACCGCCACTGAGTTAAAACACCTGTGGGAACACAAGGCCCGGAAGAATGGGCACAGCAACTGAGTTAAAACACCTGTGGGAACACAAGGCCTGGATGAACACGGATACTCGGATAGTAATTATGTGTTTTTTTAATGTATTTATATTCTTATTCGAAAACGTTTCTAGCACGTCATACTTGATTACACTCAGGTACTGTAGGTATTTCCCTATCCCCAGAGGAACACAAGGCCTGGATGAACAGGCACCGCCACTGAGTTAAAACACCTGTGGGAACACAAGGCCTGGATGAACAGGCAGGCACAGCAATGGAGTTAAAACACCAGTAGGAACATGGATGAACACTGATACTCGGATAGTACAATTTTTTTTTATGGATTTATATTCTTTTTTTAAAAAGTTTATAGCACTTCATTTATTTTTATATTTATTTGTCATTTTTATATACTGACATTCTTGTATTCAATGCAAATCATACTTGCTTACACTCAGTTACTGTATGTATTTCCCTATCCCCAGAGGAACACAAGGCCTGCAGGAACGGGCACAGCAACGGAGTTAAAACACTTGTGGGAACACAAGGCCGGGATGAAGAGGCGCAGCAGTCGAGCACAGAGGTCGATCCCAGCTAGGGACACAAGGCCTGGATGAAGAGGCACATCATTCGAGGACAGAGTTCAATCACAGCTAGGGACACAAGCCGCGGAGGAAAAGACACTAACCAGGATCCTCCAAGCCCTCATTTTCTCCAAATTAGACTACTGCAACTCTACATTTCTTGGACTCCCTTCCTCATACACAAAACCACTCCAAATGGTTCAAAACGCAGCAGCCCGTCTACTAACAAACACTAGGAAAAGAGACCACATTTCCCCAGTCCTAAAAGACCTCCACTGGTTACCAATTCAGTTCAGAGTCATTTACAAATCCATCACCTTGATATACAAAATCTTTCACCAACACACCATAATCGACCTACAAATTCCTCTCCGTTTATACAAATGCACAAGACCGACCAGGGAAGCCTACAGAGGATGCCTCCTTGTTCCACCCTCCAAAACCACTTATCACAGCACCTTTAGAGATTGAGCCCTTTCCACAGCAGGTCCACCGTTATGGAACTCCATCCCCCCAGATCTCAGAAATGAACCTTGCCTCCTAACCTTTCGGAAAAGACTCAAGACATGGCTTTTCAGGCAAGCCTTCCCGAACTGCACCTAGCACACACCATCAATAAATTCTCAGCTCAGAAGCTGTATATATTGGACGCCATATTTGTAATGTACTCTTGTATATTTTTATATTCTACACATGTATATAATTAACCTCCTCTATCCCTCTTTATTTCTTACACTCCCAGTTCATAGCCCCAGTTAATTGTAACTGCATCTCTTCACCACGTGTATTTATGTTATAGGTTGTTTTCTTTGCACCCCTGTTTTCTGTAAAGCGACATCATGTGAACGATTTCATGAATGCCGGTATAAAAAAACCTTAAATAAATAAAATAAATAAGTAAGTACCGCAAGGGAAAGTTGAAAACAACTTTGAAGAGGGAGTTCAAGAGGGCGTGAAATTGTAAAGAGGTAAATGGGTGGGGTCCGTGCAGTCCGCCCGCAGGATTCAACCCGGCGGGTTCGGTCGGACCGGGGTTTCGGCGGATCCCCCACCCCCACCCCTTTCGCGGGGGGTGGGGAAGGGGCGGGGAACGCCTCCCGGACGGCCCCGGCCCCCGCAGGGCGCATTTCCTCCGCGGCGGTGCGCCGCGACCGGCAACGGGTCGGCTGGGAAGGCCCAGGGGGGGCAGGTGGCCCGCTGCTCCGGCGGCGCGTGTTATAGCCCCCCCTCCCGGCGTTTCCTCCTTCCCCTTTGGCAACTGTTAACTTGTCTTAACCTCATTCACTACATCTATGCAGACGATGTTCAGATTCTTATTCCCATAACAGAATCTATTAACAAACTTGGCTATTCTTACAAGCCTTCCCTGATCCTTCAAACTTTCACTAGATAAGTACAGCTACTCAGCTTTGAATATGGAACTTCGCCCCTCCAATATTCTCCTCATTTAGCTACCCTACTTATGCACTTCAGAAAATGACAAAGGAATTGGAAGATCTCTCAGAAATAATAATACGTGTGGGAACACAAGGTCTGGATGAACAGGCAGGCACAGCAATGGACTTAAAACACCAGTAGGAACACTAGGCCTGGATGAAGAGGCACATCATTCTAGGACAGAGGTCAATCCCACCTATGGACACAAGCCGCGGAGGAAAAGAAACTAACCAGGATTCCCTCCGTAACGGCGAGTGAAGAGGGAAGAGCCCAGCGCCGAATCCCCGCTCGTCCGGCGGGCGCGGGAAATGTGGCGTACGGAAGATCGCCTCTCTGGCGCCGCTCAGGGGCCCAAGTCCTTCTCATCAAGCCTCAGCCCGCGGACGGTGTTAGGCCGGTAGCGGCCCCCGGTGCTCCGGGACCGGGTTTTCTCGTAGTCTGTTTGTTTGGGAATGCAGGCCAAAGTGGGTGGTAAACTCCATCTAAGGGTAAATACCGGCTCCGGCGCGTGTTATTGCCCCCCCCCCCCCCCCCCGGCAGCAGCTTCGCCGTTTCCCCCGGACAAGGGTCCACCTCCAAGTTCAACAATTTCTTACTCTTTACTTTGTCTGTCGAGGCTTGACGTCTCTAAAAGGGTTTGACCTGGAATGCTGTCCATGTCCATCCAATATCGCATACAATATAAAGTGGCATGTTTAATTCAAAATGTTGTACACGGGGAGATCTCAGAAATGAACCTCGCCTCCTAACCTTTCTGGAAAGACTCAAGACATGGCTTTTCAGGCAAGCCTTCCCGAACTCCACCTAACACGCACCATCAATAAATTCTCTGCTCAGAAGCTGTATATATTGTATATACAGGTGGCCCGCCGCTCCGGCGGCGCGTGTTATAGCCCCCCCTGGCAGCAGCTTCGCCGTTTCCCCCGCCGTTTCCTCCTTCCCCTTTGCCAACTGTTAACTAGTCTTAACCTCATTCACTACATCTATGCAGACGATGTTCAGATTCTTATTCCCATAACAGAATCTATTAACAAAGCCATCGCACTTTGGAACAACAGCTTACAAGCCATCACTAATCTCCTCAACAGTCAAAGCATGAGATCTTATTAAGAAACTGACATTATCCTCAACAAATTCTTACTCCTAGCAAAACCTCTACCAAGTAAGTACACAGGGGTCTGTATTTTCATACCCCAGTGCTTGCTGTTTGAATACCGCTCTTGCCGTACCGACCCGCAGGGACCACCTAGGGACACAAGCTGTGGAGGAAAAGAAACTAACCAGGATTCCCTCAGTAACGGCGAGTGAAGAGGGAAGAGCCCAGCGCCGAATCCCCGCCTGTCCGGCGGGCGCTGGAAATGTGGCATACGGAAGACCGCCTCCCCAGCGCCGCTCGGGGGCCCAAGTCCTTCTGATGGAGGATCAGCCCGCGGACGGTGTTAGGCCGGTAGTGGCCCCCGGCGCGCCGGGACCGGGTCTTCTCTGAGTCGGGTTCTTTGGGAAATCAGCCCAAAGCGGGTGGTAAACTCCGTGTAAGGCTGAATACTGGCACGAGACCGATGAAACAGCTAGTAGCAATCGGAATCTCTGGATTGGCGCTCGCCTGGTTCAAATTGTTGCTAACCAACAGAGGTTATAAGGTAAAAATCCAGAACAAAGAATCACCACGCCACGACTCGGCCATCGGAGTCCCACAAGGTTCCTCTTTATCCCCTAAACTCTTTAATATTTACCTCCTACCACTCTGCCGACTCCTTACCAACCTCAATTTAATACACTTTCTCTATGCTGACGACATCCAGATCCTGATCCCCATCAAAGAATCATACACAAAAACCCTCGAATACTGGGATTCCTGTCACCTAGAAATCAAAAGCCTCCTCAAAAACCTAAATCTGGTACTAAACTCCTCTAAAACTGAAGTATTACTCATAACTCCTGACAACAATCTCACAGCTTGTCTCCCAACCAACCTACAAACTACTCATGTGAGGGATCTAGGTGTGCTAATCGACAATTAACTAAACTTGAAATCCCATATCAATAAAACCACCAAAGACTGCTTCTATAAACTGCAAGTTTAAAAAAGGATAAGACCACTCTTCCACGCCAAAGACTTCAGAACCATCCTCCAAGCCCTCATTTTCTACTACTGCAACTCTACATTACTTGGACTCCATTCCTCATACACAAAACCACTCCAAATGGTTGAAAACGCAGCAGCCCGTCTACTAACAAACACTAGGAAAGGAGGCCACATTTCCCCAGTCCTAAAAGACCTCCACTGGTTACCAATTCAGTTCAGAGTCATTTACAAATCCATCACCTTGATATAAGAAATCATTCACCAACACACCATAATCGACCTACAAATTCCTCTTCGTTTATTCAAATGCACAAGACCCACCAGGGAAGCCTACAGAGGATGCAATGCCGGTATAAATAAATAAAATCAATAAGTACGTAAGGGAAAGTGGAAAAAAACTTTCAAGAGCGAGTTCAAAAGGGCGGGAAACCGTTAAGAGTTAAACGGGTGGGGTGCGTGCAGTCCGCCTGGAGGATTCAACCCGGCGGGTTCGGTGGGACCGGGGTTTCGGCGGATCCCCCACCCCTTTCGCGGGGGGGCGGGGAACGCCTCCCGGACGGCCCCGGCCCCGTCCAGGAATAAAAAAAATAAAGTAAAGCAATAAAATCAATAAGTACGTAAGGGAAAGTTGAAAACAACTTTCAAGACCGAGTTCAAAAGGGCGGGAAACCGTTAAGAGTTAAACGGGTGGGGTGCGTGCAGTCCGCGGCCCCGGCCCCGTCCAGGAATAAAAAAAATAAAGGAAATCAATAAAATCAATAAGTACGTAAGGGAAAGTTGAAAACAACTTTCAAGACCGAGTTCAAAAGGGCGGGAAACCGTTAAGAGTTAAACGGGTGGGGTGCGTGCAGTCCGCGGCCCCGGCCCCGTCCAGGAATAAAAAAAATAAAGGAAATCAATAAAATCAATAAGTACGTAAGGGAAAGTTGAAAACAACTTTCAAGACCGAGTTCAAAAGGGCGGGAAACCGTTAAGAGTTAAACGGGTGGGGTGCGTGCAGTCCGCCTGGAGGATTGAACCCGGCGGGTTCGGTGGGACCGTGGTTTCGGCGGATCCCCCACCCCTTTCGCGGGGGGGCGGGGAACGCCTCCCGGATGGCCGCAGGGCGCATTTCCTCCGCGGCGGAGCGCCGCAACCGGCTCTGTGTCGGCTGGGAAGGCCCAGGGGGGGCAGGTGGCCCGCCACTCCGGCGGCGCGTGTTATAGCCCCCCCTGGCAGCAGCTTTGCCGTTTCCCCCGCCGTTTCCTCCTTCCCCTTTGCCAACTGTTAAGTAGTCTTAACCTCATTCACTACATCTATGCAGACGATGTTCAGATTCTTATTCCCATAACAGAATCTATTAACAAAGCCATCGCACTTTGGAACAACAGCTTACAAGCCACCACTAATCTCCTCAACAGTGTAAACCTGGTCCTCAATGCCTCTAAAACTAAACTCCTCTTCATTTCCTACAAGCAAGAAAACCTCCCATCTCAGATCCATCACAAACACCTTCTCACCCACAACCATGTGAGAGACCTGGGAGTAATTATAGACAACCGTCTTCACCTAAAGAATATGATCCAAACCACAACTATAAGATATAATATTATATCTTAATGGGCCTCGACAAAGGAAACTCTTTCCTATTGATCTTGTTAGACCTTTCCGCAGCGTTCGACACGGTCAACCACGCCATCCTCCTAAACCAGCTTTCGTCCATAGGAATCAGCGGCACCGTCCTATCCTGGTTCAAAACATTTCTCAATTACAGAGGTTACAAAGTTAAACTCCAAAACAAGGAATCCTCAAGATTTGACTCTGTCATAGGAGTCCCTCAAGGTTCTTCATTGTCTCCGACCCTATTTAATATCTATCTTCTTCCTCTCTGCCAACTTCTTACCGACCTCAATCTAAAGTACTTCCTTTACGCAGATGATATTGAAATCATCATCCCTATCAAAGACACATACTGTAAAACTCTTGAGTACTGGGAAACATGCCACCAGAAAATCAAACAAGTAGTAAACAACCTACACCTCATCTTAAACTCATCCAAGACAGAAATCCTACTCATCTCTCCTGAAAACAATATCTCCAACACTACTCTTCCCACCAACCTACCTACCACACAAGTTAGAGAGTTAGGAGTGATAATAGACAACCGGCTAAACTTCAAGGCACATATCAACAAAACAACCAAAGACTGCTTCTATAAACTCCAGGTTCGGAAGAGGATAAGACCTCTTTTCCATGCTCAAGACTTCAGAACGATCATCGAAGCAGTCATTTTTGCGAAATTAGACTACTGCAGTTCCCTATTGCTAGGTCTGCCCTCATCCTATTCCAAACCACTACAGATGGTTCAAAATTCAGCAGCCCGATTACTAACAGGCGCAAGAAAGAGAGACCACATATCTCCCATTCTGAAAGAGTTACATTGGCTACCCGTCCACTTCCGTATCATCTATAAAGCCAGATGTGTCATCTTCAAAACTATTCATCAACGCATCTTATGCACTTTAGCTGATGACAAAGGAATCGGAAAATCTCTCAGAAATAAGAATACGCGTGGGAACACAAGGTCTGGATGAACAGGCACATCATTGGAGGACAGAGGTCAATCCCAGCTAGGGACACAAGCCGCGTAGGAAAAGAAACTAACCAGGATTCCCTCAGTAACAGCGAGTGAAGAGGGAAGAGCCCAGCGCCGAATCTCCGCCACTCCGGGTTCGGGGATCTGAACCCGACTCCCTTTCGATTGGCCCAGGGCGACGGAGGCCTTCGCCCGTCCCTTCGGAACGGCTCTCGCCTATCTCTTAGGACCGACTGACCCATGTTGAACTGCTGTTCACATGGAACCCTTCTCCACTTCGGCCTTGAAGAAGAATGCTCAGTCTGTTTAAAATAAGAAAATGAACGGACCCACTCTGAAGGACCATGCTCAGTCTGTTTAAAAGAACAAAATTAACGGACCCACTCAAGGACTATGCTCAGTCTGTTTAAAAGAACAAAATTAACGGACCCACTCTGAAGGTCAATGCTCAGTCTGTTTAAAATAGCAATATCAACAGACCCACTCTGAAGGACAATGCTCAGTCTGTTTAAAATAACAAAACGGAACTGCCCAGCTAGGGACACAAGGCCTGGAGGAACAGGCATATCATTGGAGGACAGAGGTCAATCCCGGCTAGGGACACAAGGCCGGGAGGGACAGGCAGGCACAGCAATGGAGTTAAAACACCAGTAGGAACACAATGCCTGGAGGTACAGGCAGGAACAGCAACGGAGTTAAAACACTTGTGGGAACACAAAGGCTGCACAGTAGATGCCGGTCAGGCACAGCGATTCATGTCAAGAACATGTGCTGCAGTGCTTACATTATCTTGAGCATAGGAGGCAATTGGAACTGCTGCAAGGCTCCTTTCAATAGCTTTTATTCATCTTGCCATTCACAAGGAAAATCAGGAAAGCCAAGCAATGGCAGGTTTTAGGGATGTGAATCGTGTCCTCGATCGTCTTAACGATCGATTTCGGCTGGGAGGGGGAGGGAATCGTATTGTTGCCGTTTGGGGGGGTAAAATATCGTGAAAAATCGTTAAAATCGTTAAAAATCGAAAAAATCGAAAAACCGGCACATTAAAACCCCCTAAAACCCACCCCCGACCCTTTAAATTAAATCCCCCACCCTCCCGAACCCCCCCCCAAATAACTTAAATAACCTGCGGGTCCAGCGGCGGTCCGGAACGGCAGCGGTCCGGAACGGGCTCCTGCTCCTGAATCTTGTCGTCTTCAGCCGGCGCCATTTTCCAAAATGGCGCCGAAAAATGGCGGCGGCCATAGACGAAAAAGATTGGACGGCAGGAGGTCCTTCCGGACCCCCGCTGGACTTTTGGCAAGTCTCGTGGGGGTCAGGAGGCCCCCCACAAGCTGGCCAAAAGTTCCTGGAAGTCCAGCGGGGGTCAGGGAGCGATTTCCCGCCGCGAATCATTTTCGTACGGAAAATGGCGCCGGCAGGAGATCGACTGCAGGAGGTCGTTCAGCGAGGGTTCCGGCGCCTCGCTGAACGACCTCCTGCAGTCGATCTCCTGCCGGCGCCATTTTCCGTACGGAAAATGGCGCCGGCCATACGCGTATGGCCAGCTTGTGGGGGGCCTCCTGACCCCCACGAGACTTGCCAAAAGTCCAGCGGGGGTCCGGAAGGACCTCCTGCCATCCAATCTTTTTCGTCTATGGCCGCCGCCATTTTTCGGCGCCATTTTGGAAAATGACGCCGGCTGAAGACGACAAGATTCAGGAGCAGGAGCCCGTTCCGGACCGCTGCCGTTCCGGACCGCCGCTGGACCCGCAGGTTATTTAAGTTATTGGGGGGGGGGGGGTTCGGGGGGGGGGGGGGTTTAATTTAAAGGGTCGGGGGTGGGTTTTAGGGGGTTTTAGTGTGCCGGCTCACGATTCTAACGATTTATAACGATAAATCGTTAGAATCTGTATTGTATTGTGTTCCATAACGGTTTAAGACGATATTAAAATTATCGGACGATAATTTTAATCGTCCTAAAACGATTCACATCCCTAGCAGGTTTACTTTCAAAAACACTAGCATTTCCATCAAGACCGGTGACAGCCTTGAGCGGTGAGGGCTCATGATATCCCCTGTCATTGAAAAAACACGTTCACTGGGCACACTGGTTGGTGGACATGACAGATATCCTTCAGCCACTTTGGCTAGGTGTGGCCAGACAGTGGACTTGTGTGCCCAATATGCCAGCGGATCTGTCTGCGTGTTCTCTATCGGCTCTGAGAGATACCGTTTCACTGACAGCTCTGCTGCTGTCTCCTCCTGTGCTTGGGAGGGCTGAGAGTCACTCAATCCAGTTACTTTCTCTCTCGCCCGTTGCACAACTGATGTATCTTTATGGCCAACATGTCTTGGGCGTTCTGACGTTGAGGTGGACGCACTAATAATAGTATCTGTCACTGACACAGTCCTTCTCCTGCCAGGGCTAGCAGCAGCACAACTCTGTGACGTGCCTGCTGTTTCCACCTGTGCTTCAAGCCTAATCTGTCTCCGCCTATGGTGCTCCTGTTCACGGACCTGTGCTAACAACAGCTCCTTCACAAATGACAGACAATTGGTCTGTAGGGCGATTTTACCTTTCACACGGGGATCACAGACAGAGGCGAGCATGTATGTGCTGTCTTCTGTTAAAGGCCTTAATCTGTCTTTCACCTGCTGCTGCAAAACGTCCACACACTGCAGCACCTCAGCAGTCATTCCCTCTTGCCGTTTAATGCCTTCCAAATGGTCATCCAGGAATTTCACAATAGGGATGATGTCAGCCAAGGTGGAACTTCTGGAACTCAGCTCCTCCGTGACGTCCTTGAAGGGCTGCAGGATTTTTAACAGCTGACTCATGACTAACCAATCGTGATGCCCTAGGGGATTCTGTACACCTATGTCTATTGTACCAGAAAGTTCATGAAGGGGTGTCTGCAGCTCCAATAACCTCTCCAGCATCATAAAGGTGGAATTCCACCGGGTGGGAATGTCTTGAATGAGACGCTTCTCTGCCATATCCAAATCAGTCTGCTTTTCTCGGAGAACCTGCCCCGCCCTGACACTTCTGTGGAAGTGTGCTGCTATGTTCCTGCACTTGTGTATTAACCGACGCAGGTATTCAGTCTCCTTGTCCTTGGACTCCAAGCCCAAACCTGACTTCACTACCAGATGCAGAGTGTGTGCAAAACATCGGATGTTCTTAAACCGCCCATCGCTTATTGCCTTAACCATGTTTGCACCGTTGTCTGTGACAAAAAAGCCTGCCCGCGTTTTACTGTCTCGCTGGTGTACTTTCCAGCTCGCCAGCATCTTTCTGATGCATGCTAGAATATTGGCAGCGGTATGGGAATGGTCCGTCAGGTGGGTGTTCAGTAAAGCCCACCTCCACCCTGATGCTTGTTCAGTAATAGAGCTGCTGGCTGCCCCTGCCTCTGCCATGTCCCACCAGTGTGCTGTCAGAGAGAGGTAAGAGTGTGCAGCATTCATGGCGGTCCAGATATCGCAGGTGAAATGCACTCTTCCGTCTGCCTTTCCTAGCAGTGCTTGCACGCGACTGACACAGTGCTTGTACAGGCTGGGGATGACCTTTCTACTAAATGTGGTTCTGGAGGGGACTTTGTAATTTGGAAGTACGACCTTCAAGAAACGTTTGAAACCCACATTCTCCACTAACTGCAGGGGCTGGTCATCAAGGGCAATCATTTCCCCAATGCTCCTGGTTACTACTTTTGCGGCTGCCTGCCTCCTACCCCGGGATAGCGTTACCGCACTCCACCCCATTTCCTCCATGGTGCATTGTCGCTTCTCCCACATGTCAGTGGGTTTCTGGCCTGCCGCCTGACTGCTAGAAGGGTATGAGGGCGTGGGCTGACTCTGCTGCTTTCCTACCACTGCACCCTGGTTGGAAGGGGAAGGGGTCCCCTGACGGAAAATGCTACCATCCCCAGATGGCAGTAATCTTGTTGGGTGTTGCCTCTTAATATGATACTCCATGCCAAAATTTGACAGATGTCCCAGTTGCTTGCCTCTGCTAATATTCCTGGCACAGTAATTACACCGAGCATAACGCGGGTCTTCTGTCACTTTAAAATGTGCCCAGATCGCAGATTTCTTTTGTGATCCTCCTCTCTTTCCCGCCCTGGGGGTGGATGGTGGCACTGGAGTTGAGGTACTACTGGGTGTGGGTGGTGCACCCACTGCACCCGGCGAAGCAATGCCAGCGGGGGCAACAGTCACCCTCTGTCTCCCTTCTGACAGCTCTTCCTCCTCCTCGATATCAGTGGAATGTCTCCCCTGCCGCAGATTTCTGGAGGTGGAGGCTAAAACAGGACTAACTGACAATTCTACCGAAGATTGCTCAGGTATTACATCTTCCGTTTCTGATGAGAATCCCATCCAAGAAGATTCTTCTTCTGAATCAGAAGCTAACAGTGCCAGCGCTACCTTGTCACCGCGAAGTTTTGCAGGACACTTCTGTCCCCTGGCTGCTCTTGGGTGTGTAACTTTTGTCTGGCTAGACTCTGCCTCCTCTTCACTCTCCTCCAAAACTACAGTGCCAGAAACAGGTGCTGGCGATTGCAAAGTTTCATGGTCTGATTTCTTTTTTTTTGCCATGGAACTGCCATCCCCTACAAAGACGTTTGATTGCGACAGTTGCCTTTTTACCTGTACTGGTGGTGTTGCGCTGGTGTCTTTTGCGGTGCCTCCGCTGCCATTCCCACTAAGTCGCTTGCATCTCCCTTTCCCTGACATTATGGATTTAATGTCAATGAGTACTAGTGGTAACACTGCCCACTGTCCCACAATAATAATGTTCGGTCAGTTTAAAATAACTAAATTAACAGACCCACTCAAGAAGAATGCTCAGTCTGTTTAAAATAACAAAATGAACGGACCAAGTCAAGGACAATGCGGTTAAGTCTGTTTAAAAATAGCAGATTGAACAGACTCGCTGAAGGGCAATGTTCACTCTGTTTACAATGCCCACTGCCTCACTGCCTGCCTGGCAATGCACGGAATGTGTCTGTCTGTGTGTGTGCAGTGAGTGCACAGAGAACAAGCTTCCTTTTCAGTAGATATGAGGCAGGGTACTCCCAGCCCTGGAACTGCTGCCCACCCAGCACTGAACCACTCAAGGACAATGCGGTTAAGTCTGTTTAAAAATAGCAAATGTAACAGACTCGCTGAAGGGCAATGTTCACTCTGTTTACAATGCCCACTGCCTCACTGCCTGCCTGGCAATGCACGGAATGTGTCTGTCTGTGTGCACTGCAGTGCACATAGAACTAAAGTAGATATGAGGCAGGGTACTCCCAGCACTGGAACTGCTGCCCACCCAGCACTGAACCACTGAAGGAGAATGTGTTCACTCTGTTTACAATGCCCACTGCCTCACTGCCTGCCTGGCAATGCACGGAATGTGTCTGTCTGTGTGTGTGCAGTGAGTGCACAGAGAACAAGCTTCCTTTTCAGTAGATATGAGGCAGGGTACTCCCAGCCCTGGAACTGCTGCCCACCCAGCACTGAACCACTCAAGGACAATGCGGTTAAGTCTGTTTAAAAATAGCAAATGTAACAGACTCGCTGAAGGGCAATGTTCACTCTGTTTACAATGCCCACTGCCTCACTGCCTGCCTGGCAATGCACGGAATGTGTCTGTCTGTGTGCACTGCAGTGCACATAGAACTAAAGTAGATATGAGGCAGGGTACTCCCAGCACTGGAACTGCTGCCCACCCAGCACTGAACCACTGAAGGAGAATGTGTTCACTCTGTTTACAATGCCCACTGCCTCACTGCCTGCCTGGCAATGCACGGAATGTGTCTGTCTGTGTGTGTGCAGTGAGTGCACAGAGAACAAGCTTCCTTTTCAGTAGATATGAGGCAGGGTACTCCCAGCCCTGGAACTGCTGCCCACCCAGCACTGAACCACTCAAGGACAATGCGGTTAAGTCTGTTTAAAAATAGCAAATGTAACAGACTCGCTGAAGGGCAATGTTCACTCTGTTTACAATGCCCACTGCCTCACTGCCTGCCTGGCAATGCACGGACTGTGTCTGTCTGTGTGCACTAGGGATGTGCAGAGCAAAATTTTATGTTCATATTTTTTATGTCCAAAAGGGGGTCCCACTTGCGGCCAATATGGACATAAAAAAAATCCAATGAGTTGGGTATATGTACATATGTGCAAAAAAAAAATTTAAACCCCCTCACCCTCCTTAATCCCCCCCCCAGACTTACCACAACTCCCTGGTGATCGAGCGAGGAGTGAGGACGTCATTTCTGCAATCCTTGGCGAGAAGCATGTGACGTCGGTGGCACGTCGAGTGACGCGGCGTCACGTGATTCCCGGCTCGTTCGCGCCGGACGGCTCGTTCGGCCCAAAAAGAACTTTTGGCCAGCTTGGGGGGGCCTCCTGACCCCCCAAGCTGGCCAAAAGTTCTTTTTGGGCCGAACGAGCCGTCCGGCGTGAACTCGCCGGGAATCACGTGGCGCCGCGTCACTCAGACGCGACGTCACGTGATTCCCGGCGAGTTCGCGCCGGACGGCTCGTTCGGCCCAAAAAGAACTTTTGGCCAGCTTGGGGGGGCCTCCTGACCCCCTCAAGCTGGCCAAAAGTTCTTTTTGGGCCGAACGAGCCGTCCGGCGCGAACGAGCCGGGAATCACGTGACGCCGGCGTCACTCGACGTGCCGCCGACGTCACATGCTTCTCGCCAAGGATTGCAGAAATGGCGTCCTCACTCCTCGCTCCATCACCAGGGAGTTGTGGTAAGTCGGGGGGGGGGGGGGATTAAGGAGGGTGAGGGGGTTTATATTTTTATTTTGGCTCAACAATCGCGATTTCCCACATATCGAACATATCTATGTTCGATATGTGGGAAATCCGATCGTTTATGTCGAATCAATTTTTTAAGTAAAAAAAAAATATGAGTTGCGTTTTACTAATGCGGTCAATCCGAATGCACACCCCTAGTGTGCACTGCAGTGCACATAGAACTAAAGTAGATATGAGGCAGGGTACTCCCAGCACTGGAACTGCTGCCCACCCAGCACTGAACCACTGAAGGAGAATGTGTTCACTCTGTTTACAATGCCCACTGCCTCACTGCCTGCCTGGCAATGCACGGAATGTGTCTGTCTGTGTGTGTGCAGTGAGTGCACAGAGAACAAGCTTCCTTTTCAGTAGATATGAGGCAGGGTACTCCCAGCCCTGGAACTGCTGCCCACCCAGCACTGAACCACTCAAGGACAATGCGGTTAAGTCTGTTTAAAAATAACAAATTGAACAGACTCGCTTAAGGCCAATCTTCACTCTGTTTATGCCCACTGCCTGCCTGGCAATGCACGGAATGTGTCTGTCTGTGTGTGTGCAGTGAGTGCACAGAGAACAAGCTTCCTTTTCAGTAGATATGAGGCAGGGTACTCCCAGCCCTGGAACTGCTGCCCACCCAGCACTGAACCACTCAAGGAGAATGCTTTTAAGTCTGTTTAAAAATAGCAAATGTAACAGACTCGCTGAAGGGCAATGTTCACTCTGTTTACAATGCCCACTGCCTCACTGTCTGCCTGGCAATGCACGGAATGTGTCTGTCTGTGTGCACTGCAGTGCACATAGAACTAAAGTATATATGAGGCAGGGTATTCCCAGCCTTGGAACTGCTGCCCAGTGCCCACCCAGCACTGAACCACTCAAGGAGAATGCTTTTAAGTCTGTTTAAAAATAGCAAATGTAACAGACTCGCTGAAGGGCAATGTTCACTCTGTTTACAATGCCCACTGCCTCACTGCCTGCCTGGCAATGCACGGAATGTGTCTGTCTGTGTGCACTGCAGTGCACATAGAACTAAAGTAGATATGAGGCAGAGTACTCCCAGCCCTGGAACTGCTGCCCAGCCAGCACTGAACCACTCAAGGAGAATGCTTTTAAGTCTGTTTAAAAATAGCAAATATGAGGCAGAGTACTGCCAGCCCTGCCTGGCACTGCCCAGGATAAAATGTACAGACTCACTCAATAAGAATGTTCTTTTTTTTTTTTCCCTAACAAAGAATCTGTTCTGTGTTGTCTATCAAATCTGGTTCTGTTCTGTGTTGTCTATCAAATCGGGTTCTGCTATCTTCTCTGCCTCAGCCTGCCTAAGCCCACCCTGCACGATCCCGATCCCACCTCCCCATTGAATCGCTGACAATGTCCGTCAGTCCTCGTGCTGCTGCTGCTTTTATAGTGCTGCTGGCTCGTCAGGAAATCCTCAGAGAAGCACGGAATGACAGCGCGATTCGCTGCATTCAGTGCTTCTCTGAAAAGGTGAACGCAGATTCGCTGCGTTCCGGTATCCATGCCGACCTGTCCCACCCTTTCCTGTGAGTCACTGAGACTCACAGTACAGGGTCAGACAGGTTGGCATGGTTACCGCAGGGGCGCCGCCATTTTCAGGTAATCCGGGGCTCCGAGCTCGAGTCGCAGGTAATGGCGGCGAGAGAAAGCGCGCGCATGGCGATTCGCCGTATCCGACATATCTATGTTCATTTATGTCGGAAATCTGCTCGTATACGCCCCATCTTTTTTTTAAGTAAAAAAAAAAAATTGAGTTGCGTTTTCCATATGCGGTCAATCCGAATGCACATCCCTAATGTCCAGCATGATTGCCCAATAAGATGAGGGATTCCTAGGACAACTCTGAGAATGCAGGAGGTGAGACCATCAACCTCGGGCTTTTAGTCCTTCCCTAAGGGCCTCTTAATTTCTTTGAACTCCTGTGTCTCGACAGCTTCATCAACCAACCAGTGAGCATTGCATGGATTGAAGGAGAACAGGGGGCCAACAGATTCCCCCCTATATTCACTCTAGTTCGCCTTTCCCCTCTGTCTGAACAAGCCATATGCAGCTAAGTTGTGACTTTTAGATTATCAATGCTGCTGAGAGGAGAGAGACGAGAGAAAAGGTGGGAGGCAACATGAGCACGGATGTGTACCTGGTCAGCCTGGGCTGGTGGCTCACATTATATATGCTCGCCCTGGGTCTTGCTTGGGCAACCCTTCTAGTACACAAATTTCTGTTATGATTTGTAGTTACAATAATATTAAAACACATTAGAAAATATTGTTTAGGACCAAGATGTACTTCAGTTTGGATATTATAGATTTGTCACCCTTCATCTTTTTAATTGGAGTAAAGGATAGCAGTTCTTTGCCCTTTGTTACTTATTATGTTCCCTGTGGCACAGATGCCACTATTGTTGGTGCATTTTGCTCCTCTTTGCGTTCTTTTTTTCATATGACACTATTTATGGTACCCTTTGCTCCTCTTTAGGTGTCCTGGCATGTTCATGACCTCTGCTTGAGATCTATTGTCCCCTTCACAGAACCTTGGGGTATTGTTATGCACCTGTGGTTTGTGGTTTTCAAAGCTAATGCTTCTGTTTTTCAAACCTTGATGCCTTTCGATGGTTGTGTCTCTGCTCCAGTTGTCTTCAAGTTTCTTTTAAAATTCCTTTGTAGTACTTACTATCGGTCTTACCACGACAATCTAATGCTTTATATTCTTGATGCACCTCTTGGGGTATTCAAGCCGTTCTTGGTTTGGGCTTCAGTTTAAACCCGCCGTGGGAAATTTCATTTTTCCCGCGGTTCGGGCTTTTTTTTTCCAGGGAACCTGAATTTTGGGTTAGTGCCCATTAACATTTAAAAGTTAGCGCACACTAACTCCTGTTAGTGCACACTAACCCAAAAAACAAATGATTCCATTGAAATTGCCTAATTTGTCCAAAATGAATGTACTTCTCTAGTATCTCTTTGCCCCTTTTTTCAGTTATTTGCAGTTTTTATTCCACTCTTCTGCCTGCCTTAGCCTTCACTTTTTATCTCAGGGTGTTGATGGTATGGTGTGCTGTTGGATGTTCCAGCAATTTGCTCTGCTCTCAGTTATATATATATATATATTTATTTATTTATTTACTTACAAAAATGTATATTCTGCCCTGATTTAGGCAGATTCCAAAACATGTAATACAAATAAACAAAAAAACTATATACAATAAAACAGTAAATAATGCTTAAATAATCATAACAATATTAAAGTTAACAAATGCAGAGAGCATAAAACATAAAACAACTTCATAAACAGTTTAAAACTGAATGAAAGTAAGTTTAAAATCTATCACAATTGGCAAAGGTCTCTTTAAACAGAAAGGCTTTTAAGAGTTTTCTTAAGCTTGAGCGACATTTCTCTGCCCCTAATTTTCTCATTTATTTCATTGAACAGGAAGCCTCATGGCCAGACTTTTCCCTCTTTCAATTAGCTTCAGTAGTGAATCCCTTTTTATAGCTGCAACCATCAAACCAATGTTGAATAAATAAATCCTGCTGAACTCGTGGAGGCCAGAGGAATTTAAATTGATTAGCTCTTGTCTTATTGCTGAACCCCAAGATTGAACACACAGATTTTCATCCATATAAAAAAGATATAAAGAGTTGCAATTCATTCAAATTAATTGGTGGGGTTTTTTTTTGGCAGAGCAAAGATGAGATTTCCTGGCACTCTCTAGGGTAGGTATGTACATTACAGCAGAGTGACATGCTTTTGAACAAGAATGTGTGTGCCTTTGTGTATGGCAGACTTTGCAAGTGTGTGTATATGTGTGTGTGTGTGTGTGTTGTGTGTGTGATTGTCTATGTGTGAGAGAGACAGAGAGAGAGAGAAAGAGAGAGTGAGAGAGAAGCGAGTAAGAGAAGAAATACACTGGCATTACTTTTAATAACACAAACCCCTTCGCATGGGCAGTGCCACTACTGCTGCTGCTTTGCCCTGTCACTGTTCCTTCTCATGCGCATGCCACTTTTGTTGGCATGTGCATGTCCCTTATGGTGTTTTTACCCCTAATGTTTGTGCCCTTAGCTCCTCTTTAGATGCCTATGAGGAGTTCAAGCCCATGCCCATGTGGGTAGCTGCTTGCAACTCTCATGATGCATTCAATTCTATTTTTTTTTTTTTTTTTTTACAAATCTGTTTTATTCAAGTTGCAGAGAGTACAGTAAACAAAAAAGCAGAAAAAGAAAAGCCTTGCCAGAGGCCACAATAAACACTTCAACCCAACAAGAACCAGATTCAATGAAAATGACTCTGCAACTCTTCTTTTTGCTTCTAATACCACTATTTGTGCTGCTTTGCACTCTATTGGTACCGTGGGGTTTTTCCTGTTAGGATTGCTTTGCCCTGTCATAATGCCTTGGGCTATTTATGCCAGTTTTGTTGCTACTTTGACACAGACTTGATGTTATGCAGTGCTCTTTTCTATTATGATGAAGTTTACCCACAAGTTTCATTAGAATTCATTAGAAAATCTCAATTTGGAGTCCTTAATAGACAATGTTTATTCTTATTTATTTATTAGTCACTTGATAATGAACTCTAGGTGACTTACAAAGTTACTCACAGGGATGGTAACTTTCAAATGGCATGCAGGTTCTTGTTTGTACATGGGCATTGGCTCGCACCCAGGGACATGGGCATTTTATAACTTGCAGACATATATGCATGCATGTTATAAAACAGCCTGGCTGCATGCACATATGTGTCTAATTGAAAGTGGGTACTCATATGGGTGTGCAAATCCTGCTTCTACTGCATAAGTTGTATTTAAAAAGGGCACATGCTCATGCCATTCCCAGTTTAACAGTTTGTCCACCAGTTCACTCAGTTAACAGATTGGTCCTCTAACCCCCTGGGATTGATAGCCTACACTCCCCCCCAGTTACTCCAGACTCTTTAAATCCCTCAGAAATGGCTTGATTCTTTTATTATATGACTTATACTTCATCCATATCAGAAGTAAAGTTACACAGCAGGGGATCTTGGCATGCGCCAAGTAATTATACTCACATCTCTTGGTCAGTCCCTGAAATGCCCATGACCCAACTAGACCATGCATCTTTTTGGAAACTTTTGAGATGCATATGCAGTGGCATTTATGCATTTACACGGATGCTTTCTAAAATACAGTTAGCGTCCAAGCCCAACTTCTTTGCACATCCTCTAATTAATGCATGCACTGAGTTTATAATTCACAAAATAATACTAAGTAAAAGTATTAAAACAATCATATAAATGCATCAGACAGAACAATTACAACAAAACATAAAAACATTCATAATAAAATAAAAGAATAAAATAATACATAATTAGAATTCAGATATCAATGCAAAGACTATTAAATAAAAATAAGTAGAATATGCTTTTCAAGAAAAATCTAAGCAATACAGATGTTTTTCAGTGAGGTCTTAAACATTTTGGTTCAGGAGGACAAAACATTTAAGTCTGCAGGCAATGTATTCTAAAACGTTGGAGCGGCTATCAAAAAGGCTTTCTCTCAAATCTCATCTAGACATCCAGCACACATTGGTGGAACATCCAAAAACCCTTTCTAATATCAGTGCAGCACAAGTGAGGGTTATAAATGAAGCATTGCATTTGCACAAAGTAGAGAATCAAGTCTAACCAATTTATAAAGTAAACTGTTATATTTCATACTATATGGAACAGGCAACCAGTGAAGATCTGCCAACACAAGGGAAATATGGTATTTATTTGAATACTTTCTCAAATATTAGTCAAGTATCAGCATTCTGGTAGAGTTTTTAGTACATAATCTGGCAGGCCAATATATAGAGAATTGTAATAATATAACAGAGGTGAAATAAAAGCTTGAACCACTATATGAAATTCAGAAGACTTTAAAAAAGGCATTAGGCCCTATGAAACTCTTAGTTTAAAAAAAAACAAAAAACATTGCACACAACAAACCTGACTTGAGGTTGAAAAGATAACTTAGTATCAATAAAATCTCCCAGACTTTTCACGTATTAGGCTACAGGAAGCATAGAACCAGCAACAGAAATTGAGGGAGGGTATGGAACACTTGATTTTCTGGTTAATGGTATCAATTCAGTTTTGGACAGGTTGATTGCCTACTTATTATGTTAGAAACAGGTTTTAATGGCATTAATACAGATTGACACAGATTCACATGATATGTCCGAAGAAGATTACAACTTGCTTCCATCATTTATTTTAATGGGAAATGAATGAATAAGTAGAACAAGTGTGGTGGCATTTATGCAGTTAGGGGCAGATTTTAAAAATGCCTCTGGCAGGCGTAACTTGTGAGTGTCTCCGACTCCCTGCCCTGGCACAGGCCCCACCCCTGGACCACTGTCACGCCTCCGGCCCCACCCTCGGACTGCCACTACACCCCCCAGACATGCCCCCGAACGCCGTGCCGCCCCCGACATGCCCCCCAAGCAAAGCCCCGGGACTTACGCGTGCCCTGGGGCTTTGCATGCACCGGCGGCCTATGCAAAATAGGTGCACAGGCGCGCAGATGCCCTGCGCGCAGAAATCCGGCAACATTTACGTGCGCAGGGCTTTTAAAATCTACCCCTTAGTGTAGCTGTGTTTAAAAAAGGATTGGATAAATTATTGCAGGAGAAGTTTATTACCTGCTATTAATTAAGTTGACTTAGAAAATAGCCACTGCTATTACTAGCAATGGTAACATGGAATAAACTTAGTTTTTGGGTACTTGCCAGGTTCTTATGGCCTGGATTGGCCACTGTTGGAAACAGGATGCTGGGCTTGATGGACCCTTGGTCTGACCCAGTATGGCATGTTCTTATGTAAATAAATGTTTTTTCTGTTTGAAACAAACAAAACAAATTTTTAGGCCCTATAAAACTAATGAATGGACCAAAAGCAAAAGTATTTTCAGTGCACAGTGCTTGCAAATGGTAGAATTAATGCACTTTTGTCTATTTGTCCTTTAATGCTATAACTAACTAGCTTGGTGACTCGGCTTGGTGTGCACCATATGGATTTTAAAAACCACACGTGTACGCACATATCTCCTGGTACGTACACAAATCAAAAAGTTTAAAAAGGGGGTGGAGCATAGGCAGGGTCCAGGTGGGGAATGGGTGGGCCGAGTCTGTAACATGAACTCTGCATGTAAGTTTTTATGCGCACAAGCGCGCACCGTGGTCCCCTATTGAGTAACTTTACTTCTGCTATGAACAGTGTGTAAGTAATAAAATAACAAAAACTAGGCTAGTCAGTGGGGTTTTAAGAGTCAGGGCTAATAGGGTAAAAGAGAGGCAAGTTCACTAGGGGCTTTAGGAAGTCCTCTCCTTCACTGGGGAAAACTGGGAATGAACTGGGTAAACAGGTATTTGCGTCTACTAAAGTCCTCCCCCCCACTTATGTGATTGAGATGGCATTTGAGCACACATGTATGGACATATAGCCAGTTTTATAACAGGTGCATGTGTATGTGTATATACTCACATGTTTTATAAAATTGTTGTGTCCTTGTGCGCAAGGCAGCAAGTGCACGCACATGTGAGCACGTGCGTGGGTCTTAAATTCACCTCTCACTGAAAAGAAGTATATAACTGTGAACCGATAAATATGAGTGCATTTTATATATAATAAGGATATGATTAAATTCAGGTTAAACAATAAAATTCTAAGCTGTATATGTAAACAAATATAATAATTTTATTTTCAAGTAAACCAATTCCGAATTTCAGATCATTTTAATATCAATTTGCCTTGGCAATTATCATTTATTCAATCAAGATTTGTAACATTTATTCTGGGCTTACATCTTTATGAGTTCCTGCGCAAATCATTTTCTCAAGTATTTGAAATAATGAAACAATTGTAGAATTAGAATTAATTATCTAGTATATCTTAATGCAGAATAATTGTTCATTATAGTTTGTCATACTTAGTAATGCTTTTTAATATCAAAATGAAATTTTAAATAAATCCAAGACTTCTGCTTAAATATTTACATGATTACAGTGGGTGACATTTTTTTATAATCATAATTCTTGCGTCATATATATATATATATATATATATATATATATATATATATATATATATAAATAGGAATCAACGAAGCAGTGTTTTATATAAACTATACTTCTCTTGAAGTTATGGTAGTTAAATTACATTTAAAAAATGGAAAAGAATTGAGAAAAATGAATGATATCTAATTTAAGGAATATAATTAAATAGTTAAAGGGTCTATCATACAATATTTAGTGTCTTCACATGAATACTTTCTCAGAAACTCATCCATTTATAATCATAACTCCCAGAATTGGGCACTTATGATTATAAATGCATGTACCTTTGAGAAAGTATTCATGAGAAAATCCTAAGTATGGTCTGATGGGTTTTTAAATTAATTAATGGTTTTATTGCATATAATTTCAATATTTTCAGTTCTTCTGTGGTATGTTGTGAATGTGTGATTTCTGGCTGGCTCTTTTGGTGTTGTGATCTAATAAAAGGAAACATATGATATCATAGAACAATGTTTTCATTGAACTGTTATGATATGATTATTCAAGGTATCTTGATTTCTATACATATATCCCAAACTATTGGGTGAATTTTAAAAGCTCGACATGCACATTAATTAGAGGATGCGCAAATATGTCTGGCTTGCACACGCCGTGTGGATTTAAAAAGCCACTCGGTTGCGAGCATAAATGCCGCAGCATTCTCATCTCGGAAGTTTTAGAAAACAAATCAAGGCATGGTCTGGTTGGGCTATGGGAATTTTGGGGCATGAAGCTGAGATATGTGCATAAACACCTACATGATCCGGCATGCATCGAGGCCCCCTGCTGCATAACTATACTTCTCCTATGGATGCTGTGTACATTATAAAATAAATAAAAATAGGCAGATCTGCAGAGTTTTAAGTGTCGGGGCTAACTGCGGGGAGTAAAGGCTATTAAACTAGGAAGGTGTGGAGGACCTCTCTCTTAACTGGATGAACTGGGGCTGAATTGGTAAACCTGGGAATAGCCTCGATGCACATCCCTTTTAAAAGTCCCCACTTTCTACAGTAAACGTGGCATTTGCAAGCACTTGCGTGCATTCTTTTAAAATGTGGCTCACATGTGTGCATGGCCAGGCTATTTTATAGCATGCGTGCATTAATGTGTACAAGTTATAAAATAGCCACGTCCCTAGGTGTGGGCTGATGCATGTAAGCACATGTATGTCTGTAGGCACAGTTTGAAAGTTACTATCTTAGTAACAGAACAAACACACACTAGTTCAGAAAATACACTTTGCATTCAAAAAGGCCTCATATAGGAAGGCAATGGGACTGCACCATTTATGTTAGTGCTTTATATCCTATTGCTGTATGCTAAATTGTTTATAATCATTGGTCTTTAATAGTCCCATTTCTCCAAGCCCCATATCTTTTTGAAAACAATTGTTTAAATGCAAGTAAAATTGCTCAGATTGAGGTCATGCAAAGTAAAATAGAAAATGAATACTTAACTCAGGATCTCAGAGGTAAGCTTCCAATGACATTAGGTCCACTGGAATAATGTTAATTAATAGGGTGAAGCTCAATACTGACTCATCTAAAGCCAACCCTGTGCTACAGCATTTTCAAATCACTTTTCTTTTTCAGAGGTTGATATGGAAATCCAGCGATGATCCAAACCAGATCACCAAAGACCTTTAATTATTCATAGGAGGTCTGCTTGCTTCTTCTGGTATCTCATTCCTAAAACCTAACCCTATTAGGGTTAGTTCCTTCTAGTTCTCTGTCCCATGGTTTTAAAGGCTATTTAGTAAATGTTCTGTCAATGAGGAATAAGAGTGGGAAGAAGAAACAATTCTGTTTCAATTTTTGTTTCATTTTGGGGGTTATTTTTCCACAAATTTTGATTTGTCTGTTTTGGTTATTTCATTAAAAAAATGAAAGAAACATAAAAAGAAAGAAAGAAAGAAATGGTGAGGCTAGGATCCTCGCTGGCTCCCTCTTACCTGATCTGGGAAGAATCTGATGCCAAAATTTAGGCCCAAGCCTAGGCTTAACATAGGGCTTAGGTTGCAGTGAATTCGAGGTCTTGGTGCCTGGCCAGGGCCTGACCCCAGGCATCAGAATATGGTCTCTGAACTGGGATGTATTGTCAGGCATGTGCCTGGACCGTAAAGCTGGATAGTTGGCTAAGTCACTTATCTGGCTATCTCTTAGCCAGCTTGATTGTGGGTGGGCTCTGTGCCTATCTGGGTGGCACTACTTACCCAGATAAGTTATCTGACTAAGGGTCTCATTTTCCAATATCACAGTGGTAACGCATGAGGGGGCATGTCCCATGCAAATAAGGCAGTTGTCATGCAGCAGGTAAACATTGTGCACCATGATAAACAACTAATGAATCTTTGCAGTACACAAAAGTGTCCAAACAGCCTATTTCCACTCTTAGGTGCCACAAGCAACATGTTATATATGAGTGAGAGAGAGAGAGAGAGAAAGACTTGCTATTATGTCTACTCCCTAGACAACTATTTGTATCCCTATGAGAGGCCCACCTAGTAACTCGAGGTGGGGATTAGGTATGAGTGTAGGGGTTGGCGGCTGCTTTCACATTTAACATGAGACGTACGAACAGAACAGTGGTCTCCTGTGAAGATTTGATGGGCTTTGGAGTAAGGAAACTCACTCCAAGAGGAGATTTGGGCAATGTTCTCTCAATCTAGCTTGATGGACACTCTACCTGGGCAACAACAAGCTAGGTGGAGTGAACATTGTCCAAATCTCCTCTTGGAGTGAGTTTCCTTACTCCGAAGCCCATCAAATCTTCACAGGAGACCACTGTTCTGTTCGTACGTCTCATGTTGAATGTGAAAGTGGCCCCCAACCCCCTACACTCATACCTAATCCCCACCTCGAGTTACTAGGTGGGCCTCTCATAGGGATACAAATAGTTGTCTAGGGAGTAAACATAATAGCAAGTCTCTCTCTCTCTCTCTCTCTCTCTCTCTCTCTCTCTCTCTCTCTCTCTCTCTCTCTCTCTCTCTCTCTCTCTCTCTCTCTAATCAAAGGGTTGTAGCTGTTAGAGCAAATTTATCTCCTGCAGTAACTCCTTGAAAAATGAGGCCCTAAATAGTGATATTTATCCTTATCCAGATAAGTTATACCTGCCAACAAGCAGGTTTAACTTAGCCATTTATAAATTATCTGGCTAAGTAGTGGCTTGTATGGAGATATTCAGCAACATAACCATGCTGCTGAAGATCTCTTGTAACTTAGATAGATAAGACATATCTGGCTAAGTTATTTCAAGAGACAGCTTTCAATTTTGGCCTCAATGTTTCTTATTTAAATCAGTAAGTATACAGCATTGTATTTTAATGTATTCTTGCTGATGTTATCTGTTTTCTGATAAATGAACAATCTGTGTCTAAAAAAAATTCCAGTTATTACAGAAAAATCTCCTGATTGTTTATATATAACTGAAACATGGCTAAATGATACTGATCTTGTTTTATTGAATCAAAGTTCCTCACAGGTTATATCTCATTGTAGATTAGTGAGACATGGTAGGAGTCTTCAGATAGTCTTTAAGTGTTTATTATAATTGTCACCCATTAATGTTAATATTGCTTTTCCTTTTGAATTTCTTTTATTGACTTCTCAATTGCTCAATATTTGTATGTTATATTGTCCCTCTGGTTTACTAGCCAATAACTTGTTTCCTTTATTTGAATTAATAGGAAAAACAGATATAAATCCTACTTTCTATCTTGCTTTGAACATTGAAGAAGCGAGATAAAAATAAATAAATAAATAAATAAATAAATAAATAAATAAATAAATAAATAAATAATTGGGAACTTTTACCTCCATATAGACCAATTGCCTCTATCTGTACCTTGTCAGACCTTTTTAGATTCCATGGCAGCGTTTGGATAAAAACAACTCATAGAGCTGGACATACATTGGATTTAGTATTTCTCAATCAGACCTATTTTAATTTTGAGAATTCAGATATCATGAAATCTACTATTTATTGGTCAGATCATAAATTGATCTCTTTTAAGATAGAAATACCATCTTCTACCAAAGTTGATTCGAGTAATAAGCATCTCTCATTAAAATGTGGTCACATGTATGTGGATGATCTCATTAGTAAACTACTCAGCAAAACTCAATTATGAAAATGTATCATCAGCAATTGCTGAGTGGCATTCTATTTGAGCAGTGTGGATGATAAGTTAGCTCCTATTCGCTTCATTAATTCATCTAGTCAGCATACAAAAAAATCCCCATGGTATACATCTGACCTAAGAGAAGCAGCTCTTTGCAGAAAGTGGAAAAAACATGATTCCCTTTTATATTTAACATATTATAGAAATCAATTAGATAGATATAGGGACATGACTAATGAGGCAAAAAACATTATTTTGCTTAAAAAATTTGAATGACCAGCTACAACCTTAGGCTACTATTTACCACTATATAGTAGTAAATAGTAATTTAAAATATTGTCTGCATTCTCAATGATGTAAAGACTTTGCTCAATATTTTGTTAAAAAAGTAGTTGATCTTTTCAATATTTTTCCATGTTTACAAGACACATTGAATCATGTTGGTCTGAATGAATCTCCTCACTGGGATTTTTTTTCTTCTGTATCTAATGTGGAGGTACAGCAGATATTATCCAAACTAAATCCCTCATCTTTCCCTTTAAATTATATAACTACTGGGTAAGTAAAAATATTATGGGATGATATTTCTCCATATACTGCTAATCTTGTGAATTTGTCTGTCCGGGAGGGGAACCTTTCAGATTCACTTAAGCAAGCTTTAGATCATCCAGTCTTAAAAAGTCTTAAAACTGATCCATCTGCTTTAGCCAGTTGTTGTCTAAATCTCTTTCTTGATTCTTTGTTTTTCATAAAGTAATTGAAAATGCAGCCCTGGCACAATTAGTTGATTGATTATTTATTAACATTCAACTGGGCGCAAAGCCTCTAATGAGTGAAATATAATATACCAGCATGAGTTTGACATTTTTTAAGTATTTTAACTTTTTTCAAGTAAAACCATCCTCTATATTTGGTACAAATGTGTGAGCTAAAACAATCCATTCTTCTTGGCACAGATGTATAAACCAAAATGTTAATCACAATCGCACTTGCAAGTTGCTAGATACTTAATAAATTGTGTATTCACATTTGTAGTGTATTGATTTCTTAAATCAGAAAACACTGATGCCCAACATCCACGATCAACAATGCCCAAAGCCCAACACCGACAGTGTTTCAGTGAATTTGTTTGCTTCAGGGGCTAGTTTAATAGGCCAGGCATTACGATGGTGCCTAGATCTTTTTCTTGGATGGTAACTCCTAACATGAAATCTAACATTGTGTAGTTACAGCATGTGTTATTTTTCCCTCTATGCATCTCCTTGCAATTGTCCACATTAAATTTCAGCTGCCATTTGGACGCCCAATCTTCCAGTCTTACAAGGTCCTCCTGCAATTTATTACTGTCTACCTTTGATTGAACTACTCTGAAAAATTTGTGTCATCTCCAAATTTGACCACTTCTCTCATTGTTCCCCTTTTCAGATAATTTATAAATATTTTAAAAAGCACTGATCCAAGTACAGATCCATGAGGCACTCCACTCTCTGTTTCCTGAGTTTTAACCAGTTTGTAAACTACAAAAGTATGTTGCCTCTTATCCCATGAATTTTTAATTTTCTTAGAAGCCTCTCAGGGGGACTGTGGCAAAAGCCATATGAAAATCCAAATATGCTACATCTACTGACTCTCCTTTATCAACATGTTTATTAACCTCCATTCAGCAGGCGTAAATCGAGGGAGAAAGGTAAGGGGGGGTTTAGATAGGGCCGGCGGGGTGGGTTAGGTAGGGGAAGGGAGGGGAAGGTGAGGGGAAGGTGAGGGGAGGGCGAAAGAAAGTTCCCTCCGAGGCCGCTCCGATTTCGGAGCGGCCTCGGAGGGAACGGAGGCAGGCTGCGCGGCTCGGCAAGCGCAGGCTGCCCAAAATCGGCAGCCTTGCGCGCGCCGATCCAGGATTTTATAAGATACGTGCGGCTATGCACGTATCTTATAAAATCCAGCGTACTTTTGTTTGCGCCTGCTGCGCAAACAAAAGTACACGATCGCGCTCTTTTTTAAAATCTACCCCTATGTTGTTTCCTATGTTGTTTCCCTCATGTTGCTGTTAGACAGATGACTAATTATCCTTCCCCTACTCACATTTCTTTTACAGTGGATATATTCTGTGAACCACTGATCAGCAGAAGTATGAAAGTGACTCTAGATCTGAAATTTCTTTCTAATGTCCCTAAACTGCTGCTTAGTTACTGTAGGGGCACTAGGGGTTTTATTAATAGTAGTACTAGTTGAAGAAGCAGTAGGAGTAGTAGTAGGAGTAGTAGTCACTGTCAGTGTCACTGCCTCTGGCTGATGATCATTAGATAGTATAGAAATGCTGGAAAACTTCTGCTGCCATTACATTGCCATTATTAATATTACATTTGCCATTGGTCTCCTCCCCCTCCTCCTCAGAAATCTGACTACCAGCATTAAAACCCTCACACCCTTCCTTAGTGACCGTCACTTTCTAGCAGTAGTAGCAAAATCACTTGAGATCTGGATATCCTCTACAGATTGTTCTTCATAGTCAGACTAATTATCATCTTCATCTGAAAATTTGTCATGCATGACCTTATCTACAGCTGATCATTGATAAAAAAAAATAAGGTATACTACACAGATTTGGCCTTTGTCTTCCGCTCATGAGGTTCAGGTTTCATTCCTTCTTGCTGTCAACCTGAGTTTATAAGCAACCTTCATCTCTATCCTCAGAAATGTTAGGATTGTCACTCTTTCCCTTCCAAAATGTGTTGTTTCTTGCTAGGGTCCGGGGGCTGATATTCAAGTTCCTGTTGCACCTGTTGCCACCGCCAATATGATTTGTTTCTTCTATGCGGCCCCAAAATGAATTGAAGTGGCCCCATGAATTAAATGAATCCTATGTTTTATTATTTTATTTGAAATAGAATGAATTCCATAAACCATTATAGTTAATGGACTCATAGAAATCACTGGGAGAGTAACAGGTGCATGTGTCAGAGTAGAGCAGGCAGTCAACAGAGAAGGGGAGGACGGGCATGTTGTCAAGGAGATGAGAGGAATGATGTATCACAGTGAATCATTTTACTACCCCAACCTATCACTGCAGACCTGGTATGGTGACTCTGATCTTGAAGATTGAGGGTGTCAGATATTTGCTTTACAGAGCTCTTCAAGACATTGTCTTTGTGAAAGCATAGCTCTGAGCTCTCTCTGAGTTTATGGTAAAGTTTTTTGCTGTGGCATATTTTATAAGTCTCAATGTGCCAGCCCATCAACAACCTGTCATATAAAGGAAGAAAGTAAGGCAGTGAGGCAGCGCTGCATCACAATATCTATGTCTTATTGCAGATTTGTGTTGCTTCGCTTGATGCTCCGTTTTTTCCTTTCTGACGATTGAAGCCTTAGGTACACTTGAGATTAGTCATTTATTCTCTGTTTGCCTGGCAGTGGGCATTAGGCAGTACTGGGCATAAATGAGCAGTGAGGGCAGGACAGGGAGTGCAGCATAACAGGCTCTATTATGAAGTGTGTCTCTGCCAGAGGAATAGTGCAGACAGAATAGACAATGTGGCAGTCACCGTTTGCCTAGCAACGGGCACAGTGTGGATCGTGGGCATTACAATACCATGGCAAAATAATAAATCTTTGTTGTAATCTTCACATCTCCATTGACATAAAAACAAGCATGTCAGGGACAGGGAAAGGCAGAGCAGGTGAAGTAAATTTAAATGTGTCCAAAATTGGGCAGATTGACACTGGCACTGGCAGTGCCAGGAAGGACCCCATAGCAGTCCTGCAGCAAAAATGTCATTCTGAAGGAGAAAAAACTGGCAGAAGTAAAAATATGCTCAAGCATAATCATTTCATTGTTCTGAAAGTGGTAACATTTAGAGTATTGCTAGAGATTTCATGCAAAACCAGAATATCAGGAAATAGAGCAGGCTGAGGGCAGCTCAATGATATGGGAAATGATTTGTAAATAAAGCAGCCCTCACTGCTTTCCTGGAAAACCATCCCACAATCAGTAGAGAAACTTTTGTGATGTACTAATTGTAACAAAAACCTTTACATTTGGCAAACTCATTCTACAAGAAAACTTGCATTCCACCCTGCACCTTGAGGGATTTTGTTTCATTCAGCCTTGCTTCCATGCCCAGACCTTACACCTTGTAGTTTTCTTTGTCCCTGTGCCTTCATGTTGTACCGCAGAGCTAACACCTTGCCAGTCTGCGGGCACTGCTTTGCACCTCTCCTAGCGCTCTGGAACCTTGAAGTCACTCTTTGTGCTGCTTGGCCCCTTTATCAGTGCCTACCTTGGAGGTTTAACTGTCACCTTTTCTGCTTTGTTCCTCCTTCATGCTGCCTTAGGATTCTAATGCCACTTTCAGTGACACTTTGCCACTTGAGAAGCCATGAACTCGAGTTCATGGCATTGTTGCTGCTGTTCATTTTTGGATTTTTGTGGTACTAAGAACATAAGAAATTGCCATGCTTGATGGCATTCAAGCCCAGCATTCTGTTTCCAACAGAGGCCAAACCAGGCCACTAGAACCAGGCAATTACCCAAACACCAAGAAGATCCTGTGCTACTGATGCAATTAATAGCAGTAGCTATTCCCTAAGTAAACTTGATTAATAGCCGCTAATGGACTTCTCCTCCAAGAAATTATCCAAACCTTTTTGGAACCCAGCTACACTAACTGCACTAACCACATCCTCTGGCAACAAATTCCAGAGCTTTATTGTGTGTTGAGTGAAAAATAATTTTCTCAGATTAGTCTTAAATGTGCTACTTGTTAACTTCATGGAATGCCCTGTAGTCCTTCTATCATTCGAAAGTGTAAATAACTGATTCACATCTACTCGTTCAAGACCTCTCTAAATCTTAAAGACCTCTATCACATCTCCCCTCAGCCGTTTCTTCTCCAAGCTGAACAGCCCTAACCTCTTCAGCCTTTCCTCATAGGAGAGCTGTTCCATCCCCTTTATCATTTTGGTGGCCCTTCTCTATACCTTCTCCATCGCAACTTTATCTTTTTTGAGATGCAGCGACCAGAATAGTACACAGTATTCAAGGTGCGGTCTCAACATGGAGCGATATAGAGGCATTATGACATTTTCCGTTTTAATCACCATTCCCTTCCTAATAATTCTTAACATTCTGTTTGCTTTTTTGACTTCAGCACACTGAGCAGACAATCCACTATGATGCCTAGATCTTTTTCCTAGGTGGTAGCTCCTAATATGGAACCTAACATCGTGTAACTACAGCAAGGGTTATTTTTCCCTATATGCAACACCTTGTACTTATCCACATTAAATTGTATCTGTCTTTTGGATGACCAATATTCCAGTCTTCAAGTCCTCCTATAATGTATCACAAACCGCTTGTGATTTAACTACTCTGAATAATTTTGTATCATCCGCAAATTTGATAACCTCACTCGTCATATTCCTTTCCATATCATTTATATATATATTGAAAAGCATCGATCCAAGTACAAATCAATGAGGCACTCCACTGTTTACCCTTTTCCACTGAGAAAATTGACCATTTAATCCTACTCTCTGTTTTCTGTCTTTTAACCAGTTTGTAATCCATGGAAGGACATTGCCTCCTATCCCATGCCTTTTTAGTTTTCTTAGAAGCCTCTCATGAGGGACTTTGTCAAATGCCTTCTGAAAATCCAAATACACTGCATCTACTGGTTCACCTTTATCCACATGTTTATTAACCCCTTCAAAAAATGAAGCAGATTTGTTAGGCAAGACTTCCCTTGGGTAAATCCATGTTGACTGTGTTCTATTAAACCATGTCTTTCTATAAGCTCTACAATTTTGATCTTGAGAATAGTTTCCACTATATTTCCTGGCACTGAAGTCAGGCTCACTGGTCTATAGTTACCTGGATCACCACTGGAGCCTTTTATAAATATTGGGGTTACATTGGCCACCCTCCAGTCTTCAGGTACAATGGATGATTTTAATGATAGGTTACAAATTTTAACAAATAGATCAGAAATTTCATTTTTTAGTTCCTTCAGTACCCTAGGATGCATACCATCCAGTCCAGGTGATTTGCTACTCTTTAGTTTGTCAATCTGGCCTACTACATCTTCCAGGTTCACAGTGATTTTGTTCAGTTCCTCTTACTCATCACCCTTAAAAACCATCTCCGGAACTGGTATCTCCCCAACATCCTGATTAGTAAACACAGAAGCAAAGAATTCATTTAATCTTTCTGCAATGGCCTTATCTTCCCTAAGAGCCTTTTTAATCCCTCGGTCATCTAATGGTCCAACCGACTTCCTCACAGGTTTCTTGCTTCAGATATATTTAAAAAAGGGTTTTTTTTTTAATGAGTTTTTGCCTTTATGGCCAACTTCATTTCAAATTATCTCTTCACCTGTCTTATCAATGTTTTACACTTAACTTGACAATGCTTATGTTTTATCCTATTTTCTTCAGATGGATCCTTCTTCCAATTTTTAAACGATTTGTTTTGGCTAAAATAGCCTCTTTCACCTCACCTTTTAACCATGGTGGTAATCGTTTTGCCTTCCTTCCACCTTTCTTAATGTGTGAAATACATATGGACTGTAGGATTGTATACTCTAGGATTGTATACTCTAGGATTGTGTTTTTAAACAATGCCCATGCCTGTTGAACACTTTTAACCTTTGCAGCTGAACCTTTCAGTTTTTTTCTAACTATTTTCCTCATTTTATCAAAGTTTCCCTTTTGAAAGTTTAGTGTTAGAGCTGCAGATTTACTTTTTGTCCCCCTTCCAGTTATTAGTTTAAATTTGATCATGTTATGATCACTGTTGCCAAGTGGCCCCACAACCGTTACCTCTCTCACCAAATCCTGTGTTCCACTAAGAATTAAATCTAAAATAGCTCCCTCTATTGTTGGTTCCTGAACCAATTGCTCCATGAAGCAGTCATTTATTACATCCAGGAATTTAATGTCTCTAGCAAGTCCTGATGTTACATTTACCCAGTCAATATTGGGGTAATTGAAATCTAACAATATCAAGGTGGAACAAAATGAAATTTATTAATGATAGCCTAAGAAGGTATCAGCAAGCCTGACGTTGTGTGACTTATTTAAGACACCAACCGGTCTTTTCAATCATTCACCTTCTATATATTTTTTATTAAATTCAAAAATATTTTTTGTTGAAGTTTTCTACTTTTACTTAAAACAGTCCTCCATCAATGAAAGACTCTTAACCAATTTGCTTTTCATATGACAGCCCAATACGGCCAGTGTTTCACTCTTAAGCTTCTTCAAGGGCATATGAGAAAACGTGCTATGCCCCTGAAGAAGCTTAAGAGTGAAACACTGGCCGTGTTGGGCTGTCATATGAAAAGCAAAATGGTTAAGAGTCTATTTTTCATTGATGGAGGACTGTTTTAAGTAAAAGTAGAAAACTTCAACAAAAAATATTTTTGAATTTAATAAAAAATATATAGAAGGTGAATGACTGAAAAGACCTGTTGGTGTCTTAAAAAAGTCACACAACTTCAGGCTTGCTGACACCTTCTTAGGCTATCATTAATAAATTTCATTTTGTTCCACCTTGATATTGTTAGATTTTGGTTGTGGTGGTTAACTGACGACTCCTTGTGTTAATAGTTGGGTAATTGAAATCTCCCATTATTATTGCACTGCCAAATTGGTTAGCTTCCCTGATTTCTCTTAGCATTTCATCATCTGTCTGACCATTTTGTCCAGGTGGACGGTAGTATGTTACGGAAATATGTGGAACCTAGGCCGATGACCACTTACCTTATCTCTCCAGACACGGAGGACGGGAATCTGGAGTCAGACAGCAGGCAGAGTAGTTCCTCAAGCAGTCCAGGTCAGGCCAGGCAGCAGACAATGAATCCAACAGGGAGGTCCAGGTCAGATCAGGCAGCAGACAACGAATCCAACAAGGCAGTCCACGTTAGGGCAAGCAGCAGACAACAAATCCAACAAGGCAGCAAACAACAAATCCAACAAGGCAGTCCAGGTCAGGGCAGGCAGCAAACAAAAAATCCAACAAGGCAGTCCAGGTCAGGGCAGGCAGCAGACAACGAATCCAATGAGACAGTCCAGGTCAGGCAAACAGCAGGGAACCGAAAATGCAGCAAGCAGCAAGCAGCAACTAGGGATGTGAATCGTTTTTTGATGATTTAAAATATCGTCCGATATATTTTAAATCGTCAAAAATCGTTAGGGCCACGATACAATACCAATTCCCCC
Source organism: Rhinatrema bivittatum (assembly GCF_901001135.1). Taxonomy (NCBI): domain Eukaryota; kingdom Metazoa; phylum Chordata; class Amphibia; order Gymnophiona; family Rhinatrematidae; genus Rhinatrema; species Rhinatrema bivittatum. The sequence continues at coordinate 167,025,252 of NC_042615.1, forward strand.
GATTTATCGTTAAAAAATCATAAATCGGGGGAAGGGGGAGGGCAGGAACTTACTTACTTGCCCTAAACCAATGGCAGGAAAACCGGCACACTAAAACCCCCTAAAACCCACCCCCGACCCTTTAAATTAAATCCCCCACCCTCCCGAACCCCCCCCCCCCAAATGCCTTAAATTACCTGGGGGTCCAGCGGCGGTCCGGAACGGGCTCCTGCAATTGAATTGTGTTGTCTTCAGCCGGCGCCATTTTGCAAAATGGCGGCCGCAAAATGGCGGCGGCCATAGACCAACACGATTCGACTGCAGGAGGTCGTTCCGGACCCCTGCTGGACTTTTGGCAAGTCTTGTGGGGGTCAGGAGGCCCCCCCAAGCTGGCCAAAAGTCTCTGGGGGTCCAGCAGGGGTCCAGAAAACGATCTCCTGCCGCGAATCGTTTTCCGTACGGAAAATGGTGCCGGCAGGAGATCGACTGCAGGAGGTCGTCCAGCGGGGGTCCGGAACGACCTCCTGCAGTCGAATCGTGTTGGTCTATGGCCGCCGCCATTTTGCGGCTGCCATTTTGCAAAATGGCGCCGGCTGAAGACAACACAATTCAATTGCAGGAGCCCGTTCCGGACCGCCGCTGGACCCCCAGGTAATTTAAGGCATTTGGGGGGGTTCGGGAGGGTGGGGGATTTAATTTAATGGGTCGGGGGTGAGTTTTAGGGGGTTTTAGTGTGCCGGCTCACAATTTTAACGATTTTCACGATATTTTAAACACCCAAACGGCAACAATACGATTCCCTCCCCCTCCCAGCCAAAATCGATCGTTAAGACGATCTAGGACACGATTCACATCTCTAGCAGCAACCAAACACTACTTGTGGCCGAAGCGGAGAAAGAGAGAGAAGACTCTCTTTAAATCCTCAAGCTTTCCCGCTCAGAACGACACTCCTGTCGGTGTCTGACGTCATAAGGGGGCATGGCCGCGTCCCGATTCACGTGGAGCTGCGCCAAACAGGAAGTCAGTCCTGGGAAGGAACGCCAGTGCCCAGGAGTTCTCTTGCAGGTAACATAGTTTACTCCTATCACTATACTCTTACCCTACATAGATGGGATTTCTACCCAAATAGATTCTACTGAGCATTTAGTCTCTTGTATGATCTTTATCCTGTTGGACTCTATACCCTTCCGGACATAAAGTTCCATACTCCCCCAAGTTGATCCTCCCTATCATTGCGATATAATTTGTACCCTGATATAGCACTGTGCCTTTGGTTATCTTCCTTCCACCAAGTCTCTGTGATGCCAATTATGTTAATCTCATCATTTGCTGCTAACCACTCTAACTCTCCCATCCTACTTCTTAGACTTCTAGCATTGGCATACAGACATTTCAAAGTGTGCTTTTTGTTTGTATTAACAACCTGTTTTTTCTTCTTCTTTGATCCTTTTACATTGACTTAGTAAAATTTTGCCAATGCTGGTACCTCTTTTCCCCTTTATGGAGTCATAGGCTATCAGGGGCAGATTGGCCTATTAGGAGATTGGGCATCCCACAGTGGTCTGGTAGCTATGGTTTTTCCTGCCCCAAAGAGAGGCCTGTATGGCCACAGCAAAGCCCATCCTGCTGTGGCCGGAAGAGAGGTCCTGTATAGCTGTGGCAAAGCCCATCCTGCCACAGCCCAAAGAGAGACCTGTATGCCCATCATTCTGAGGCCTGAAGAGAGGCCTGCATGGCTGCAACCAAAGCTGCCCCCACCCCACCCCACCTTCGTGGAGCTGCAGGTAGCAGTGGCCTTCTTCCACCTCCCAGCATTGAGGAGTAGCACTGCCTGAAAACTATGTGTGTGTATGCTTGTGTGTATGAGAGATTGAGACTGCATGTATGTGTATGAGAGAGAGAAAGACTGGTAGTGTGAATGAGAGAGAGCCTGCATGGTTGTATGAGACAGCCTGCATATGCATGCGTGTGTGTGTGTGTGTGTGTGTGTGTGTGTGCAAGCGAGCCTGCATATGTATGAAAGTGTGACAGATCCTTTGCATGTGGGAGAGACTACATATGTATGATAGACTGAGAGTGCCTGTATGTTTCTGTGAGAACCTGAGATTGTGTGTGTGAGAGAGTGAAATAGCCTATGTATGTGACAGCGTATATATGAGTGAGAGAGAGTTTGTATGTGTGACAACATGTGTGTGTGTGTGTTGGGGAGGGAGAGAGAGGTAACGATTGTGAGGTCCCCTCTACCAATCCACAACACTCTGTGGGTGACTGGAAATCAAAAGATCCCAGGTATGGAAAGCTGGAAATATTTAATCCTATACATTTTAATTTTGGGGTGTTATTTCATGTCTGCTGTTTAAAATATTTGATGTTTGGGAAATATTACAAAAAACTTATTTTAATTACTGGTTGTTTGATGGCTGTTGCCTGCTTGACATATTTATTCTTTTTTTTTTAGTATGGTTTTAATATTATGAATGATGTTTTATATCTCTTGAATTTATTGTGTTATATTTTATGAGGAATGATATTTCTGTTTTTCCATTGTTGCAATGCATAATAGTCAGGCTTACTGTGTTTTCTAGAGCATATGTGTGAGCAAGGGTGAATGAGCCAGTGAACATGTTTATGAGTGAGAGAAAATGAGTAGTATACCAATGAGCATTTGTGTCAGCAAGAGGACTATTTAAAACAGTGAGCATGTGTGTGAGCCACAGTTTGTGAGCCAGTCAGCATGTATGTGAGAGAAACTATAAGGGAGTTTTTGTGAGAATGAGCATATATGTTAGAAAGTATGTGTATATAAGAGAGAGGAGAAAGTTTGTGCATACCTACTATCCCAGATAAATCCATGACAATCTGAGTGTGACTGGAGTTTAAAGTTCCCAGGTATGAAGAGCATGGGATATTATTTTTAGCCTTAGTTTTAATTATTGGGTGTTATTTGATGCATTTGCTGTTTTGAAATATTTTAGTGATTGTTTGTTTGTTTTAATTTTCCAATATTATATATTTGTAATCATTCAATGTTCTATTCATCAGTTGCTTTTAAATATTTAGTCTTTTTATGAGTATGGTTTTACTATCATGATTGATGGTTTATATATCTTGATTTTATTGTTTGATGTTTAATGAGGAATGGTGATGTTTCTGTTTTTCCATCGTTGCACTGCATACAGAATCTGTCTTGTTATGGGTTCCAGTTAAGTTTTTGTTGCATGTTTCTAGTTAAACTGTATTGTCTATTCTGTATTTGGTGAGAAGCTGTGTGTTCTGCATGTGTGACTGAGGTGAGGTATTTTGCTAGCATGAAGTTTCTTTGTAGAGATCTATAACAGTTCGGTTTGTTCTGTTACCCTAATATCAGGTGTATTGATGGTTTAGGGCCTGCTGTAACACAGTAGGTAGGCCTGGGGAACAATAAAAGCAGCTGACTCTGTAGCACTCAGTCAATGGGAATGCACTGGAATGGTGGTGTGGAGTATGAAGAAGTGGATACAAGCTACGGTCACAAAAAGGGATAGGGTGAGCCAAGAGAAAGTGCCTATGCTGTGCTGGGTAGGCTTTTGTAGGCTGGGCTTTCCTCCTGAAAGGGTCAACTGACTGTGGAAACAATGAGTCTTCTGGAGTGAGGATGGGAATGAGAATGGGAAAGAGAGAGAGAGTGAGTGCACCTGCAGGCTGGGGAAGGGCTGGCAGCAAGCAAAAGCTTTTTAGAAAACCACTAGCGGTACCCGGCCACGCGTTGCAGTGGCAGAGTCAGGTTCTTTACCCTCCCTCCCCCTTCCCCTTGCTCATTTACCTCAGTCACTCATCCTCCTCCCCCTTGGTCACTCACCCCCCTTCCCTCCCCTGTCCCCACTCCAACTCTCTCCCCTCACACTCACCTCTCCCCTCATTCTCCCTCCCCTGAAATGTATGCTTTCTTAGGTAAGAGGACCCAGACTAAGAAGCAGCTAGGATGCCGATTGAGAAAAAAACACCAAAATAGAAATTGGTGGTGGTAAACGTGGTCCGTCAGTGGGAGGTTGTGCATGTTCTGTATCAAAATAAGGGAGTGCCTAACCAAGTTAGCACTCTCTATTTAGTTAATTGTTTTATAGAGGGCTAATTAGGTGCCTTTCCGAGATCAGGGACGTTTTGTGTTTGTGTTTGTGTTTGTGTGTGCCCTCCGTCTTTCCACCCCAAAAGAACCCCACCATAAATGCAGTGTTTAAATACGCACCCCACACCTCCCCACCCCGGCGAAATACAGTAACCCACCCTCCCGCCCCCCTGAGAGAGTTGCACAATGACCGAAACATCCCCTCCCCCCCCCCCCGAACAACCGCGCAAGAAAATAACTAAGGCCCCCCCACCGTGCAGCCCCCTGGATACCTGTGCAAACAGTCAGTCGGTGGAGCGGGTGTCAGAATTCCAGGCTGCTACATCGGGAAGCCACACAATTCCCACACCCTCCGAAATGAAACAAAAACGCCCTCCTCACCCCACCCACGCACATGCCTGTTCTACTTACTGCCCACGCACTCATAACACACACTAAACCGGAAACATGTCCGCGATTCTCCACCGGGAGCCCAAGAACGGTCCAGGAAACATCGCATACATTGGGGCTGTCGGCTGGCAGCAATCAAAATGGCGCTGACGGCCCTTTCCCTTACTATGTCATTTGGATACAATAATGACGTCAGTACCCCATGTGACATAGTAAGGGCAAGGGCCCTTCGACGCCATTTTCAGGACTGGCAGCCAGCGGACCTTTGCCCTTACTATGTCAGGGAACCTGACTCAACAATTACTCCTCCCCAGTGACAAAGTTATTATACAGGACCCTCAGAGCCGTTTTCTTTGCTGGCAGCCGGCGGCACAAAACAACACTTTGATCCAGAAACAAACACCCCCACCAACAACTGACAGTTTCCACAGGCATCCGGGTGGCAGCACGGTGAGGGGCAGTACTTATTTTCTGGCGCGCGTGTTCAAGAGAGGGGGGGAGGGGGGTTTCAGTCATTCTCCAACTCTTTCTGTCTTTTAAACTTAACCAGGCTCTGCCACAGCAACGCATGGCCGGGTGTAGCAGCCTGGAATTTGGTGCGTTTTGGTGTGTTTTGGGAAGGTGTGTGAAGTAAGTCCAATTGGCATGTGTGTGTGTGTGTGTGTGTGTGTGTGTGGGAGGGGGGGGTGTGAGGAGTTGGATTTCTGTGTGTTCGGAGGGTGTGTGAATTAAATACATTTGTCATGTGTGTGTGGGGTGTGTGAGTGTTTGTGAAAGGTGTAAGAGGAGGCACTGATGTCCGATGTCCACCAGATGTCGCTGTTTTGTGGAACCAATGTTTAAACCTTTTTTACCTGTCACAGGTGTGACATATATGTAATATAAGTGCAGAAGAACCTTCCCGTAAGCGAAAGGAAGGTTGTGTCCAAATTTGAACGCAATCGGTGCAGTGGTTTCTGAGATTAGCGATTTTGTACAAACTATTTAACATTTTTATTTATATAGATGTGGCAGTACTGGAGTGGGGGTACTCACTGTATGAGCATATGAGCAGCAGCAGCAGCAGCACAGTGACAGAATGTGTATTTCAGCGAGAGAGAGAGAGTATGTATGTGTGTGTGTGTAGGGGGGTGTCTTTCTCCCTGTACAGAAAGACACCCATACACATACTTTCTCTATGATATACCCATACACTGTGAGCAAGAGTGTGTGTGAGAGCATTTTTGTGACAGAGAGACTATGTATATGTCATGGCTGGCAGTGTGGTTGTCACATTACTTGGCAACTGGTTCAAGAGATGATTGATTGGCAAGAGAATGTAATACCAGACCAGGAATTCAAGATATAATTATGAGAGATGTAACCAGACTTGCGAGTAGATGGCAATGATTGCCTGGATGGAAGAGGGCATGCAGCAGCATTTGCTCACCTCTGGTCTAGGGTGTGGTCTACCACATAGTTATTTAGGAAAAATGTGACATTTATGTTGGAGATTTTTTGGCTCAATTCTGCCAGGCTCCCGGTCACATGATATACCTATGAAGAATCTGTTTGGCGTGCTTTTAGGAACTGTTGAAATGCATGCTGGAGGGAAATTGCACAAGGGAGTCAGACAGATAACTTGTGGGCTGGTTTTGAAAAAAATCCCCTGGGCTGATATGTTCCTGCAGTCCTCCCCTGTAGGGTATTTTTGCCACTTTTACTGCCACTTTCTAGTCTCTTCAGTCTTTCTAGGTACCTTGGAGTTCATTTCCTAGTCTGTTCATTTCTTCCAACAAGTTTTAAGACAATTGATTAAAAAACCCTATTCTATAGTCCAATATAGGCTAAAAATTACCTGTAGTGCTTCCCCCATTTACTTTAATGTCAAACAAAAACAAATCAAACTAAAAAACCCCCTTTTTTTTTTTCCATTTTGAAACTAAAGAAACAAATTAGGGCTCCCACAAACTGAATTTTAAAACAAAACATTTTTTCTACCTGTATAAGCCTATTGTTATAGTTTATAGTTTATTGTTTTTCTAAACCGTCCCATCAGCCGGAGCCTTCACAACGATGTACAATTATATTTAACATGGAAATACAATACATTGATAAAAAGATAACAGCTAAAAAATACTAAAAGATAAAGCTGTTAGGTGCAGCTTTATTATAAGTGTCAATTCCAGTGCCAGTACTCTTGCTGCTAGTAGTACCATGTTTTCTTCTGAATGGCAATGACATGATTGATTATTTTAATATTACTAGTAGAATTTGTTAGTTATTATTAGGGATGGGCATTCATTTTTAAACACTTACTATTCTATTCTTAAAGGCAAATATTGCAAGAGCGGGCTAACACAGAACAAGTATTAATGTTTTATTTATTTATTTATTTATTTAAATGCATTTATTGTTCGCCCTTCCTACATTCAGAGGGGGTACAATATGAAACATATACAAAAATAGAGAGGGAGGAAAGGCAATGCAAACTTTTCAGGGGAGGAAGGACAAGCATCACGGGTGTGAGATCAGTTGTGTCAGGGGTATTAGGAGAGGGGAGTAGAAGACTAGGTAGCATCCCCTGCAAGGGGATGAGTTGAGGGTAGTCCATTGTCATCTTGATAAGGGAATGCTCTCTTGAAGAGGAAAGTTTCTAGGGCTTTTTTTTGAAGAAAGTTCTTTCTCGGAGACATCTTATTTTCTTTGGTAGGCTGTTCCATAGGAGTAATCTAGCAGAGAAGAAAGCACATTCTCTGCTTTCCTTGAGATGTGTGAGTTTTGTAGGTGGAACATCTAGTAGCATCTGGTTAGATGATCTGAGCTGTTGGATGGGGGCAATGGATTTTCATTGTTGAGGAGAGCCATGGGGAGTTTAAGTTATGGATCAAGGAGTGGATGATCATAGCCAGCTTATATTGTATTTGCAAGGAGATTGGATGCCAGTGAAGTGATTTTAGTATAGGAGAGATGTGGACTCGAATGTGAGTGCTACTAAGGAGTCTTGCTGCAGAGTTTTGTATGATCTGTGGTAGGCATGTGGTGTATAGAGGTAGGCCTGTCAGGAGATAGTTGCAGTAATCTATCCCTGAGAATAGTAGGGATTGAAGGTCAGACCTGAAATCCAAGGATTTGAGGAGAGGTTTAAGATGGTGTAGCAAACGTAGTTTGTAGAAGGAGGAGTTGGTGTTACTTCTTATATGGTTACACATGGAGAGAGAGGGGTCAATAGTTACTCCCATGTTCTGTACACTCTGGACAGTGGGGATGGAATCAAAGATGATATGATTGGGAGAATTAGCAACTGGATGGCGTGATAACATGATAATTTCCATTTTAGATGTGTTGAGTGCTAATTTATTATTGTGTAGCCATTTTTGGATCGTTGTAAGGCAGTTGTTGAGGAAAGATTCAGTCAGAGTCCATGTTTCCTTGAGAGGAAAAAAAATGTGAATATCATCCACATAGATTTTTTGTACTCTCCAAAGTCATCGAGGGTGCAGCATAGTGGAGTTAGGTAACGGTTAAATAGTACAACAATAAGAGTGGAGCCTTGTGGTATTCCAGAGCTCAGTAGTGTCAATGAGGAGGTAGAAGAGTCAATTTGGACTTCCTCTGTCCTGTTGCTAAGGTATGACAAGAACCAGTCCAGCACTGTACCAATTATTTCTAAGGCGTGTAGCCTTGAAAGTAGGATGGAGTGATTGACTGTGTTAATGCAGCCTAACAACAGCCATAGATCCAAAAAGCTCAGATTGCAGTTGAAAATGAGATGACCCTACCAACACCAACAGTACAACAGAACAGAAATTCATATTACTTCTTACTCAGCTAGATTACTAATCTGAGTCTCCTCTGTGCTGTTCTGCAACAAAGCTACTTAAGGAAGTATTTGTTAATTTGTACTTATCAAATTAACTGGCTGTAGTGAAAGACTAGCTTTGAAAATCCAATCCACTTCCAGCACTACAGTACAAAACAAATTGAATGAGATATTAATGAAACTCACCCAGCAGTCAACTCTCAGCATTGGCATTAACTCACTGAGGTCAGACAGCCAGAGTGACTGCCTCTCAGTCTGCACTGCACACTGTGCACTCACAGAGAGAGACCCTAAGAGAAGGGCAATGCTACAATACTTAGTTGCTTGTAGTGGCACATATTCACACACACTGACTGCTAATGAATTGTAATGAACCAGGAGTGCAGTTAAATAGATGTTTTCTATTACCATTTATTGTTACTGAGGTCAGATGCTCAGCTAGCCAGTGGGCCAGTGGAAATATGCCAAGCCACAGAAACATACAGAGAAAACAATTTCACATTAAGGCTAAAGGCACTAAGGGGCCATGCAATAAAGGGGCATAGAAAGCGGGCGCTGAACAGTCAGTGCCTTCTCTCTTAATGAGCGCATGGTGCCCCAAGGGGGGATGCCATGCAATATTTAAATTAGGGGGTCACACAAGGAAGGAGGTGCTGGGGTCGCTTGCGCAACCTTAGTGCCTCCTTCCTAGCGCGACCCACCGTGGCTGCCTGTCTGTCAGTAATGAAAACAGCCTCCAAGTTTATTGGCGGCCATTTTCATTACTGGCAGACCGCCAAGTTATGAAGACCAACGCCGGTAATCTTTGTATCGGTTTTCATAACCGGCTGCCGATAAACTTTAAGTATCAATGAAAACTCATTATATAAACAGCATAAGGAGTCTCTGCCACTTACTCTAGGTCTGGTTGCCCTGTGGTTCTAAGCCTCAGGAAGATGCACCAGTGCAAGGAAGAACTGGGAAGCCCCAATCATGGAGAAGTGTCTATGAAACATTGTCACCCTCTGCCCAAAAAGAAGGAGAGCGAACTGGACAGAGTGGCAGAGAGTGAGGGGTCTCCCTTCCTCAACTTCGGTGTCTCACATGCGGCTACCAGGGAAGCCAATTCTGATCTTACAGTGGCCAAAGAGGAGCAGACAGGCAGGTTATGAAAGCCGATGCCAAGTTTACCGAAGTCGGTCTTCATAACTCGGTGGTCTACCAAGTTATTTTATTATTTTTGTTTACTTTAAAAACGAAGTACAGAAAAGCATTTTTTTCTGCTTTTCTGTACTTCTTTTCAATGCACTCAGCTATTAATGCCTGCTGCAGGTGTCTGAGACACACATTTACCTTTTTGCATTGGGAGTGAATGAGTAATAGGCTCATTCACATGCATTTGCATGTGATAAGCGCTATCTCATTCACTCTGCGTTAGACACACATTAAATAGGTGCTATTCCCCTTATTGCATTAGGGGATTGATTAGCGCCTATTTTACCCTCGTCTAACTACTCGTAAAGAGTGCGCTCAGCAGATTGCATTGGCCCCTAAGCAAGCAATCAGAGAGTTTTTAGTGACAGATTGTAAAGGTTATAAAGCAAAATCAGCAGTGCAACAAATTAAATATTCTAGTACTACTAGCACAGACACAGCCTGCAAACACAAGCAGCTGGTGCCAGGCATAGTGAGACACATTACCCCCTAACTTACAGGCAGGCACTGGCTGGCAGTGGCCACTATGCTACTACTGGCTGTAGCCACTGGCTAGCTAGCTTGGGCTCCCTCCCAAGGCTAAGTTCACATTCAACATCAATCAGTTTACTAGCTGCAGGTTTCAATGATTGAAGATTAATAATTTGAAAAGCGGCGCCGGCAGGCACTAAAAGATCCAAGGCCGACCCTCCTTCCCCTGACAAGGCCCCGCCAACGAAGGTAATGGCGTCTGCCGATGTTGTTCTCACCGAGCTGCGCCAGCTAAAAGAACTGATAAATGTTAATATTGATGCTACTAATGCGATACGAGGGGAATTAGTAACAGTTTCGGCTAAACTGGAGTCTTACCAATCCCGACTCGCTGATGTGGAATCTCAAGTCTCCTCTTTACTGTTAACTACCGCCTCCGTTCCTCAGATAACTAAAGAGATGGAGCAACTTCAAAATAGTATTGAAGACTTATCTAACAGGAACAGACGAAATAATGTTCGCCTACTTGGAATTATGGAGGGAGAGGAAGGCAATGATATAACTGGCTTTCTCGTTAAGTTGCTTACCAACAGCCTCAGCGTAGATTTTCAATATCCGCTGGAAATCGAGCGAGCACACCGAGTTCCATTCAAGCCACCTTCTAATCCCAAATATCCAAGACCGATTATATTTAAATTATTACGCTACCCTCAAGTACTGCAAATCCTGGCGGCTGCCAGAACTCAGGCACCTATTCAATATCAGGGCCGTAATATAATATTTGTGCCAGATCTGGCTAAAGCTACTGCGGAGCGCCGGAAGGCCTTTTTGGCGATGCGGCCGAGACTTCAGCATATTGGAGCGAAATATGGTCTCCTGTACCCCGCACAGATGCGTGTTACCTACAACAATCAAACGCGACTCTATCAACAGCCCCAGGCTCTAGAGGATTTTCTTCACACTATTGATATTACGCCTGCTATGGTGACCTGAACAATTAATGGCTTCTACGGAGGTCATGATACTAGCTGGAGACGCTATACGTCGTTGTAAGCACAATTTTTCTTGTTCATTTTTCCTTATCCGGAATCATGTTTCATTATCTTTCTCGAGCGATGAGTTCCACTTGGACTGGCCGTTGGTCCGCCTAGGGGCCCACTAAGTTATCCCTCTTGGGATTCTACCCTTAGCACAGTCAGTGCTAACACCGTTTAGGTCTCTCTTGTCTTATCCTCTTTTTCTCTTCTTTCTCTCTGTTTCTTCTCCCTCCCTTTCTACTCTTTCCAATTCTGTTTTCCCTCTTTCTGTTGCACTTGTGCTTTCTCTTCATCCTATTTCTCAGACGATATCAGTACTACGGTATCGGATATTGCTTGATTTCCTTTTTTCTTTTTTCTCTCTTTTTTCTTCTCCTTTTTTGCCATATGACTAATATTAAGGCCTCGTTTACAGTGACTTCGTTAAATGTTCAAGGTTTTTCGCACCCCATCAAGCGAAAAAAAATCCTCACTTATCTCCAATCTTTGCATTCTGATATCGCCCTTATACAGGAAACTCGATTAACATCTACTGAGGCTCAAAAACTAAAGCAGCAATGGGTAGGGCAAGTTTATTTTAGCCCTGCTGTCCAAAAAAAACGAGGAACGGCCATTCTCCTACATAAAAGACTAGACGCTACGGTGACCCAACAAGCTGCGGACACTGATGGAAGGTGGAATCTCATCCAAGCATCCATTAATAATGACATCTATACGATACTAAATATATATGCTCCGAATCTGGATGAACCTTCATTCTTCCATGATACCTTTGCCCGCCTTTTAGCTCATAATTCTACATCTACCATAGTTGGAGGAGACTTCAATCAAGTCCTGGACCCTTTCATAGATAAGAAAACATCTGCTCGTTTGACTATCTCTAAATCCAGCAAGACACTCAAGCATCTTATGTCTTCTTTTGGCCTATCGGATCCATGGAGACTTCTGAATCCTGCTGAAAAGGAATACACCTTCTTCTCTTTTCCACACTCTTCCTATTCCCGCATTGACTTTTTTTTAACATCTCATCATCTCATATCACAAATTCAATCCGCTTCCATTGCACCCATCTTAGTATCGGATCATGCGGCTATTACTCTACAAATTGACTTGCAATCTCCAATAATGGCGGACAGATTGTGGAGATTTAATTCTTCCTTACTTTCTGACCCGGAATTTCTAGACTACATCAGAGACAAAACTACTGAATATTTTTTGTATAACTCTTCATCTGAAATTTCATTGTCCACTCTCTGGGACGCTTATAAAGCCACTATACGTGGTGATATCATCAGTTTCTCTGCTCATCAACGGAAATTACGAAACGCTGAACTTGATCGTCTCCTACAATCCATCTTTTCCCTGGAAACAGCACATATTCGCTGTCCGACGTCAACTTCATTAGCTGAGGTGCTTAAAGCTAAATTTCAATACAATCAGCAGCTAAGTGCTTCGGTTCGTTTAAATGTTTTTCACTCCAATGCTTTATACTATGCGGAAAACAACAAAAGTGGTCATTTATTAGCTACCTATTTGAAAAAACGAACTGAAAAAAAACGCAATACCAATCTCACATCGGCCACAAACCATACTTTGACTCAAGATGCAGATATCTTACAAGCTTTCAGGGACTTCTATGCGACATTGTACCAAACCGAGGTTGATGTCTCTGAAGCTGAACTGCATTCCTTCTTTTCTTCACTTTCGCATCCCTCAATTTCTTCTACTCAACATCAAGAGCTCGAATCTCCGATTACTGCCCAGGAAATTGAACTCGCCATCAAGTCCCTTCAGACCGGGAAAGCCCCCGGTCCGGATGGCTTCACTACAGATTTCTACAGGGCTTTTAGTCAAGAACTTATTCCATACTTACAAAAAGTGTATTCTATTGCCCCCACTCAACCACAGTGTTTTCCCACATTTTCTGAAGCATGTGTGGTGGTTCTCCCAAAGCCAGGCCGTGCAACAACGGAGGTTGGAAATTATAGACCCATCTCTCTCTTAAATACTGACTATAAAATCCTCACTAAAATATTGGCCACTAGATTGTCTAAAATAATGCCACATCTCATTCACCCAGACCAATCTGGTTTCATTAAAAACAGGCTCATCGCCAATAACACCAGACTTTTTTTTCACATTCATGAAGCGGTCCACTCAAGTCCTCTCCCTGTTATTGCGGTATCACTAGATGCCGAAAAGGCTTTTGACCGCGTTGAATGGTCTTTCCTCTTTTATGTCCTCCACAAATTCGGATTTGGCTCACAATTTGTTTCCTGGATTCGGCTCCTATATTACTCCCCTTCTGCATTTTTATATATTAATAATCGCAAATCCCCGAGCTTTTCACTCCATAGAGGAACTAGGCAGGGGTGCCCCCTCTCTCCGTTGCTTTTCAACCTGGCTTTGGAACCCCTTCTTATTGCAATACGTCAAAATTCTCACATTACAGGTGTCTCTATTGGATCTGAAACTTATAAACTATCGGCATATGCTGACGATGTATTATTATTCCTTACTAACCCTGAAGTCTCATTATCTCATTTATTGCAATTAATCAATGTATATTCCTCTTTATCTGGATATAAGATCAATTGGCATAAGACGGAACTATTACCCCTTAATGTCATGGGCTCTATGGTTGACTTATCTACTTCTGTCATACAAAAGGTCCCCCAATGTATTAAGTATTTAGGTGTATACTTTTATACCAATCCTACCTTAACGATTTCTAACACAGAATCTCGTATTTTACAATCCCTTAAGGACTTAACTTTGGGTTGGTCTCCTCTTCACTTGACGTGGTGGGGGCGGTTAGACACTATCAAAATGGTGCTTGCCCCGAAAATCATTTACGCTTTGTCAATGATACCGGTTTTTTTCTCCCCCGCTTTTTATCAAAAGGTAGACAGAATCCTTTCCTCCTTTTTATGGAAAAATCGAAATCCGAGAATTGCCTTGACCAAACTAAAACTTGTTAAATCCAAAGGGGGAGTTAATTTCCCTAATTTTCATGCGTACCACCAAGCTTTTATGCTCCAACAGGCCTATCATCATTTTCAGGAGGATACTGATGAATGGGAACAACCGAGGTGGCTAGCCATTGAACGTTCCCTTTTGTCTCCTATCCCACTGTCATGTTTTCCTGGTATGAAACTTCCAGTGAAATATGCCACTAATCCGATACTGAATTCTTTACACGCAGCTTATTGTCTCTTTGACTCCCTTCGCCCTCGTCAGATATGTTCTTGGAGCCACTCCTGTATGGCCCCCATTTGGTACAACTCATTGTTGCTCATTAACGGTAGTTCCTTCCTATGGCCACTATGGCATACTAAAGGAATATGGTTTTTATCTTCCATTTTAGAGGATGGTAATCTTCTTCCTTTTTCTACTCTACAAAGCCTTTATGGGCTCCCTAAAACCCAATTTTATGCATGGCTACAGCTTAGGAACGCATTATCCTCCACCCCATTTTTATCCAATCCACTTACTGCTTCTCCATTTCTATTACAAATTTTTCAGGAGTTTGGGACTAAAGGTCATTTAGCTTCCCGCTTATATAAGACTATTGTTGCAACTAATATTAATAAAAATTTTACTAAATTATACCCAATTTGGACACGGGATGTAAACGTTTCTATCACTGCTGCTGAGTGGAATCATCTGTGGTCCATCACCACACGCATCTCACTATCTTCCAGTTTGACGCAGTCCTCTTTTTTCTTTATGCATAGAGCTTTTTGGACTCCCTGGCGGTTGCACCGAGCTGGCCTGCTTCCCACTCATCAATGTTGGTCATGCTCTACCCCCAATGCCACATTTGAACATATGTTTTATTCTTGCCCATACATACATACGTTTTGGTGCCAAACCTGGTCTATTATTTCCTCAATTCTTACACTGGATTCCCCTCTTACATTTGCTATCATATTTCTCCGGGGATCCAATCACTCTTTCCATCTATCCTTACCTCACCGGAAATTGATGGATTTCCTCTGCGCTGTTGCGCTTCATACCATACTATCAAACTGGAAGCGTAGTGATTTGCTATCAGTGACTTGGTGGTGGAACTCAGTCTGTATGTATTATAAATATGAAAAAGCAATGGCTATTAAGAGTCATCGATTGGCCTCGTGGGCGCAGGTATGGAAACCTTTAGAAGATTATATTCTTGCTAATGTACCTTGAATATTTACCTGGTATACAAATCTGTCATATCGGCTTCTTCCTCCTCTTTCTGCTCTGATCTCTTCTCTTTTCTTTTCTTTCTCTTTTACCTTCTTTCTCCTCTCTTTTCTTTTCCCTCTATATCCTTTGCTCCTCTAGTCTCTCTTCTCGCTCTTTTCTTCTCCTTTACACCCGCTATCTTCATATTCCATTTACAGCTTCGATAGGAAGCATCTCTGATTCAGTTTGAACTAGCAATCACAGCTGTTTAGTCAGAGTTACCATTTTGTACACGTTTTGTTGGCAATGTCTTAATTGTCTGTTCTAGGGCGTGAATTTTATGACCCTCAACAATTCATATCGGTTTCGTTATATATGCTCTTACATCTTCATTTTCTGTTATCAACTGTATATATGTGACCAGTTTATGTAACCATGTGACGGCTGTATTGTGAAACCTTTCTTTCAATAAAAATATTGAAACTAAAAAAAAAAAAAAAAAGAAAATTGTTGTCTTTACAACAACATTCATATGACCAAAGAGCTGTGGTGTCTTCAATTTTCACAAAGGAAAGAAGCAGACTACCACCAGAGCAACCTTTATTTTATCAGGCAGCTATTCGACTGCTATTGAGTCAAAAAAGTTAGGAAAAAACAATTACTTGATTAGCTGAATCAAAAAAATTTGCACCAATCACCAATGGCCTCTGTCTCTTATACAAACAAAGCAGGATTGGGAAAATCAAAGTATATGCAAAAAATGCCAGGTCCCCTTTCCTAAAATACTCAGGGATTGGTGATTCAAAATATGCATGCACTTGCAGTGTATAGTTTTGCTTATATTTCTGCTGCTGATTTCTTGACCTTATTGTTTGTTTGCCCTTGTTACCAGGCAATGTGGCAGGTGGCTTACCATCCCCTCACATACACCACCTTGCCATTTTGGCAACACAAACCATAACTAAAGAGATAGCCAATGAGAATGCAGAACCTTAACACTAGTTAATGAACTGCTCCTCCAAATGACACTTTTTATCTTTAATTGTAACATTTACTGTTTCTGCGTGGTAACTTCCATTGCCATGCAATAGCTCAAGGTACTGCACACAGTAACTTCACTTACTTTGCAGGCCATCCGTCCGTTACTATGTGATTATGGCATTTTATTGCAGTAGCATTAATTTTATATATTTTACATAAAATTTTGGGAATTTTTCCTTCATTTCACTGACGCCCCTGAAATGACATGAAATAGACAATTTTATCGTGATTGTCTATTTCATTAAAAACACATGACCATCTCTAACGTCCAATGCTCCTGATGATGCCTCTTGATGATGCCTCTTTCTCCTATAGATTCACCCACTTCCAAGAATGTCTCCTCTGCCACATTCCAAGCCTCAGAGAAAGATTCCCAACTTCCTTCAATTTCACAGATGTCTACACCTTTCTCAGCTAGAATGGGGATGGTTTCATTTTGCACATCATTTGAAAAGGAGCAACATACCAGATTGCCAGGCCTTCATCCTCTGGCCCCTAAACATCAGCTCTCAGAAGCCTCTCTCGCCTCTGGTGCCCTCCTATAACTATCACCCCTTTCTACAACCTTATGTGTTTGCGGCATCCAAAGGCATCATCAGAACTGCCTGAACACATTTGCGAAGAAGAACAAAATTTGGACAATCCAAGGTATCTGAGCCACCTCTAATAAGAGAGGACATCTCAAGAAAAATATTGTCTAGACAATGCACAATTATCACCTTTTAGCTGTAAATAATAGGGATGTGAATCGTGTGATCGATCGTCTTAATGATCGATTTTGGCTGAGGGGGGGAGGGAAATCTGATCGTCATGTTTTTTTTGGTTTTTTTAAATCGTAAAAAATCATAAATTAGGGGAGGGTGGGAAAACCGGTACACCAAAACAACCCTAAAACCCACCCCGACCCTTTAAAACAAATCCCCCACCCTCCAGCACCCCCCCCCCCCCAAAATGTTTTAAATTACCTGGGGTCCAGTGGGGGGGTCCCGGCGCGATCTCCCGCTCTCGGGCCACGGCTGCCCTTACCATATGACAGGGCAAAGGTAGCGCCGGCGCCATTTTGGTTCCTGTCACCCGACGTCACGAGTGCAGGAGATCACTCCCGGACACCCGCTGGACCCCCAGGGACTTTTGGCCAGCTTCGGGGGGCCTCCTGACCCCCACAAGACTTGCCAAAAGTCCAGCGGGGGTCCGGGAGCGACCTCCTGCACTCGCGCCGTATTGCCAATATTCAAAATAGTGTCGGCGCTACCTTTGTCCTCACTATGTCAAGTCTTGAGGGAGGTAATGAAGAAAAGGGGTAGCCTATGTTAACTTTAGGTGTAACATTTCTGCATGGGAGTAACCTGCACAGAACAGCAGCTACTATCTTTAACAGAATACATGGGGGTAACCTGCATGATCCAACAATTACTGCTTTTAACAGAATACATGGGGGTAACCTGTATGGCATGGCAGTTACTACTTTAACAGAATGCACAAGTGTAACTTGCATGATGCAGCAGTTACTACCATGAATCACTTGCTAAGAAGACTGGATTGATTATTTGGTCTTTATCTACCATTAGTTACTATGCTATAATATTGCTAAATAACAGAGAGGGGCTGAGAGGATTTTTTTGGAAAAGTATTGGAAATAAACTACTTAACAAAATAAACCAGTACTAATCAATTTATGTCACGCCGATTCATTTGCTTAGCGTCGATAATTGTGAACGAAAATTGATTAGTACTGGTTTATTTTGTTAACTATGCTATAATACACATATTGAAAGTCTCTTCACTACCACTTACATCTTCTCCCCCCACTGATAGCCACAGTCAACCCAAGTGACATCACACATACATCCAGAAATTCATTGCCATCTACTGAAAGGTTCTCCTTAAGAATGGAAACAAATCTTAGATCACACAAGACAGAACTGCAAATAAAATGTTACATGAGATACCAAACAAACTTATGGGCAAGGATAATGATTTCCCAGTTATCCCAGTTATCCCAGTACATCCTTTCCCTCTACTCCTAGAAATATATCCTTTGCATTCACTGGGAAAAGCCAGCATGCCAAACACCAGGTCAAAAAGACAATGAAAATTTGAATATGGTTCATTAAATTGCAGGTTTAAAAAGCATTTGCTCATTCTGGATGATCTTTGTGCATACATTCATTCTAATAGAGTAAAGCATGCAACATTTCCAAATCAGACCCCAACACACCCCAAGCACATCCATTTTTTTATGCATACTTTTGCGTACAAACATGTAAGTATACATACTTTGCCTGTTTTTAAAAATCATATGTATGCGCATACATTAAATATATGCTTGTACAAGGTGCTTTTACACACAAAATCCCTTTGAAAATGTTGTCCATAGTTTTGTTGACTCTGATTAGTTGACGCAATTAATTTCTACAAGGGAAGGCCTCATTGCTATGACAATTTATTTTATTTATTTATTTATTAGGTTTTTATGTACCGTCATTTAGACTAGCCATC
Source organism: Rhinatrema bivittatum (assembly GCF_901001135.1). Taxonomy (NCBI): domain Eukaryota; kingdom Metazoa; phylum Chordata; class Amphibia; order Gymnophiona; family Rhinatrematidae; genus Rhinatrema; species Rhinatrema bivittatum. Next base: position 167,043,940 of record NC_042615.1, read on the forward strand.
ACAATGGTTTACAAACATTTCAAACAGACAAAATGCAATAAAAATATAAATAAACATAAAATGAAATATAATCATAAAACAAGACAATAAAAGATGTAAAAAATAAGAACAATACAAAAATTCATGGTCATAAATATAGTTAATAATTCAATAAAAATATAGAAATATAAAAGTAATCTGTAAAACTGTGGTAATTAAAAATATAACTGGGAGCTAGAAAATTAACCATTACCTGTCACATAAGCCTGCTCAAATAGGCAGGTTTAAAGCACTTTTTTTATCGATTTAAATTCTGCTTGTAATCTTTAATCTACTGGTAAAGCATTCCATAATTTAGGTCCCGCAAGTGAAATCACTCTCTCTCTAACCAGGGTGAGTCATGCTGTGGTAACCAAAGGGATTGAAAGCAAACCTTTAATAGCAGACCATAAGTTTCGCTGCGGAGTGTGTAATCGAATGACAGCATTCATCTAGTCTACTCGCTCGCCATAAATTGCTTTATGCAGAATAAAAAGCACTTTATATTGAATTCTGTATTCAATGGGCAGCCAATGCAGAGATTTCAAAATAGGGGTGATATGGTCTTTTTTTCTACTACCCGTGAGCACCCTAGCGGCTGCATCTTGCAGAATCTGGAGGGTACGAATTGTGAATTGTGGGAGACCAAGAAATAATGCATTGCAATAGTCTCCACCGGTAAATATTAAGGATTGCAAAACCGTTGTAAAATCATTTGGATTTAATAATAGTTTTAAACGTCTAAGCATTAAAAGTTTGCAATATCCCTCCTTAATTTTAATAGAAATGTGTTTTTTAAAATTGAGCTCTGGGTCAATCCAGACTCCTAGGTCTCATACTTTATTTCCAAAGTTAATCGAGAGGTTGTCTTGTGGCACTATTAGTTTTTTATCTAAAATTGAAACTTTCCTTTCTAGGAGAATAATTTCTGTTTTATCAATATTTAAGCTAAGTTTAATTTGCATTAGCAGCTGTTTGATAATATTCAGGTACATAGATGTAATTTCATAAGTTTTCTTCAGTGTATCATGAACAGGAATAATAATCTGAATATTGTCTGCGTAAATATAGTAGTTTAGGCTAATCCAGAGAAAAGTTGACAAAGTGGCAACATATATATGTTAAAGAGAGTGGCTGAGAGAGAGGACCTTTGTGGTACTCCTGTATCAAGGGTTATGGTATCTGAAAAAGTATTATTCATGTTAACTTGATATGACCTATTGCTCAGGTAAGAGATGAACTAGTGCAACATTTTATCATGGAGCCTTATCTCTGAAAGTCTTTGTAGAAGACTTGTGTGGTTTACGGTGTCAAATACCGCTGAGAGGTCTAGCAATATCAAGAGATATTTATGTCCACTATCAAATCCTCTCATTACAGTATCTGAAAGGGATAAAAGTAACTTTTCAGTCCTAAGTGTCTTCTGAACCCAAACTGCGTTGGGTAGAGGTTATCATTGCTTTCTAGATGTTCTGTCAGTTGTTCTGAACCACTTTTTCGATTAACTTTAAGAGGAATGATAAGTTGGAAACTGATCTGTAATTATTTAATACATTGAGGTTCAGGTTCTTTTTTTTGAGAATCGGCTTGATAATGGCCTGTTTCAATAAATCAGGTAGAATACCTTCATTTAGGGATTTATTGATGATAGTTGTGATGGTGGGAGCTATTGTATTCACTATTGATTTCAGCGCTACTATTGGGATTGAATCTAATATTTCTACAGCTCTGGATGAAGCAAGTGAGACTGTTATTGTATTACTGATGGTAACTGAGAATATAATAGGAATTCTATGGTAGTCGTTTGCTATACTTGTATGCTTTCATGAAATGTTGCTGTTACTTTCTCTCTCCTCCTTCTATTTGTAGACTTGAGTTGGAATTTTATCCCTTTTATAGGATTTTTGTTTGTTTTTCTTTTTATAAAGTTTATTTTCAAGAAACAAATCATTTACAAGAAAAACAATAGCATGCAATAGATGAGAATAGAAAATGGTTTTCACCATATGTAGTAGAGATGTGCTTCATTTTTATCTGCTGGGTTGGGCTTCGGGTTGGGCAATTTGTGGAAAACTTCATTTTCCAATGGGTCTTTTTTTTTTTTCTCGTCAATTTTCGCCGAAAAAAATGGAAAAAAACCCTCACCCCAATCCCTTCAAATTTACTTAAATACAACCCCCCACCATCCCGATCCCCCCCCCCCCAAGACTTACTAAAAGCCCTGGTGGTCCAGCGGGGTCCTGGAAGTGATCTCTCTCTCTCTCGGGCCATCAGCTGCCAGTAAACAAAATGGTGCCATGGCCCATTGCCCTTACCATGTGACAGGGGCTACCGGTGCTATTGGTCAACCCCTGTCACATGGAAAGAGCAATGGATGGTCCGTGCCATTTTCTAAGATGGTTCCGGCCATCCATTGCTGCTACCATGTGACAGGGACACACCGGTAGCCCTTGTCACATGGTAAGGGCAAAGGGCCACTGGTGCCATTTTGTTTACTAGCAGCTGACAGCCCGAGAGCAGGAGATCACTCACGGGATCCCCGCAGGATCACCAGGGACTTTAGGCAAGTTTTTGGGGGGTCGGGAGGGTGGGGGATTGTAATTAAGTAAATTTGAAGGGTTGAGATGGGTTTGTTTTTTATTTTTTTTAATAAATGTGACCCTCCCCCCGTGCTAGCCTGAAAAATTATTTTTCCTCAAAATTTTGGGGAAAACCCGATCATTTTTTAGGTCTTCCGATCCATGCCAAATTGGACAATTTCATTGAAATTTTCCAATTCGACAAAAACGAATGCACACCTCTAATATGTAGAATGTCCTCCTCCACCATATCCAATATATCCCCTACACCTGTTCATATCTGTTGCACCCGTCGGTCACAGATGACTGCGACCTCTCATGCTCATCTCTTTTTTCCCTGCACCATCAATCATTGGGAGAATGATGGCCTCCACCAACCAATGCCAACTTCCCCGGTGTCCCTGGGACAGCGTGGGCGCTGCCAACTGCCACCTTACTTTCGGCATCACCTAGGCCCTCCTTATATATACATCATGACAAGAACCTCGGGAGCATCCCCTCTCAATGACATCAGCACCGCTAATGTACTTATACTAACTGGCCCATTGCTAAGATGAGTTAAGAAGGAGTTCTCTCGCTTGTTAAATCCACTCTAACTTGAATCTTCTGTTCCAGACTCTCCTCCTGGTATTTGGATGCTCTGAGTACCCGCTCTTCTGGGGCTCTTCCGTGTCTTGGCTATCCGCTCCTTGGAGGGCCCTCCTGCTAGGATTTCCTGACCCCCTCCTCTGGTATCTCTGCTGGGACTTCCTTGTATGAGTACAATCTCCAACTTCTATCAACCTCACTGAAGATTGCACGGTGTACCCCTTTCCTCGGGCTGCTACTGTTCTGTATTCTATCTACACTACTCATCCTGTGCCTCAGGATATTACTCCATCTATGCAAGGTTTACGGCCTGGTTCCTGTATCACAGGCCTCTGCCTCCTTGGCATCTATAGTACAGTTTCCTTGGCATACCCCAGATCTGCACTCAGAGGTATTTCCATCAGCCTGCAGGAATCTCCTGGTGTACCCAGTGCTGCAGGCCACTACCGGATTTTTCTATCTACATTATCATCTTGACTACTGTATTTGCTCAAAGACTGTGTTTATTACATTTCCCACTCCTCGGGTTATGTACTATCTTTTCTCCCTAATAAAGTCCCTCTCACAGCTGTGTCCTATGTTGCTGAGACCACTCCCACTGACTGTGAGGCCCATGGGGCTCCTCCCTATGGGCAGAGACATCTCTCACCTTGCCCAGGGTTCACAGCTTCATCAAAACCATAATAATATCCTTTCAGTCTATCCTTGAATGCATGTGATCTATTCTGCTGAAGCTATTTTGGCAATTACACTTCTCCAGTGGGGTTAGAAATATTAATTTTAGTTGTACTGATTTATTGATTGTGTTGGATGTTTTATTTTGTTTTTGCTATTTTTGTAAATCATATTGAGCATTTTGAATAACATGATCCATAAATCTAATGTATAAATAAATACATAATAAACTCTATGAAAGTGTTTGCTTGGAATTTCCTTTTGATTTGTAACTTTGTTGGAAAGGGCATAAACTATAAGATTAATTTTCTGAGAATTTGTTTGTGACTAGTAAATGTTTATTTGTGTATTTATTTTGTATATTTGTATGCCTCATGTCTTGAATTGTTCCAATAGTTCCTATAATGTATAAATACAATGTTTTAATAAAACAATACAATAAAATAATTCAATACATACTATAATTTATTTATTTATTTAGAGCTTTTTTTTTTCTATACCGGCATTCATGATACAATCACATCATGCTGGTTTACAGGTAACAGGGGGAGTGATAACTTTGAACAATAAACCGGTGATGAGAAGCAAAGAAGTAAAAAGTTACAATAAAACAGGGGAAGTTGGAGCTAGGGGAAGAAGAAGAGAAGAAGGAATAAAGTAACACATTCAGCTATAAAAATCAATATAATAATAATAGTAAAAGAGTACCATGCCATAATATTATTGTATCCATCTGAAAGCCAATGAAAACAGTCAAGCTTTATACATCTTAAAAAGTTTCCCAAAGTTCATGTTTCATTTAATAAGGTGTTCCAGACACTAGGGCCCAGGAATGTAACAGATTTCTTCCATGTGTCTGATAACAGAATATCTTTTATGGTGGGGACTTCCCGAAACAATTCCAATGAGGATCAAAGATTCTGAGAGGGAGCTTGCTGTGTTAAATATTCTTTCAGGTAATGGGGCCCCAGGTCAGTTAAAGATTTAAAAACCAGCATTAAAATGTTAAACTGGGTTCTAAATTGAATCAGTAGCCAGTGTAAAGATTTCAAAGCAGGAGATATATGGTCATAAGGTTTTATACAAAAATAATTTTTCACCATATTTTAAATAAACAGAAATACATAATTCTGATGTCTGCAGTTCTGCAAACAACATATTGTAATAGTCTAGACAGCTAGTAACAATTGCATGAAGAACCAGTGCCAGCGTATCTTGAGAAAGATAGGGTCTCAATCTGCCAACTAACCTAAACTGATAAAAAAAAAAAAAAAACAACCCAAGAATGGACAAAGTGAGAAACCTGAGGTTTCTTGCAAAATGAAAGAAAATAGTTGTTTTAACCTAACACACTCTATTGCAATGAATCAATGACCTTCTGAAGCCTAACAGAACAGATGGCATATAGGACTGAGGAGCAAAGCTAGCATCTCTTTCACCAGATGGAGAAAATTATGTTACTTCATTTCTGTTCATAAAAAATACATCCATCAGATGAACTATTCTTTAAAGAGTCACATCACATGCAATCAATAATTGTTGCAAAATTAGTCACCCATGAGATTACAGCTCCTACAACTATATATTGCCAATGTGCTCATTAGAATTGACTAACTATTCTTTAAAAAAAATTAAATCTAGAAAATGAAGTTAAATGGAAAGATACTGCTTCCCTGAAATTTATAATGCAAACTAGAGCTTCCTTAAAGAGCATGGTTGAGGGACTTGCTATTGAAAAACACAGGACTGAGGTTATGTTTCGGGTAGTATTCCAAGAGGTGATTAATAGCCTGTAAGCCACTGAATATGTTTCTGTAACCTGCAATAAGGGCCACATGTTACATTATTACATTCATTATAAACTGTATCTTAGCAGAATGACAAGAATAATTCTTGACAAGTGGGACAGTCATCTCCTACCAAAAAAAAAATCATAATTTGCAGCTGCAGAATGACTAAATGACCCAGGGTGCAAAAGTTTACTTTTTGGTAAAGTGTCAGACATTCTATAATAGCAATGAAATGTTTCATTTCCAGGAGGAACTAAAGGTGCCATTCACAGCATTCCTTTGGAGCATGGGGATATAGCTCTGAAATAACAGCTTTCACTACAGGAGAGAGACACCAGTATTCTTCTCATCTCCTAATAAATTCCCTCCGGTTTGGGCAAAAAAGACAGCTGCTGCTTCTCTGTGGTGAAAGCATTGAAAAATGTCTGCATACCAGCAGTGACAAGGTAATAGCTTACATGACTGAACAGTCAATTCAATGTTGCTGTCAATGTAGTTGTTATTATAGAGAGAAAAAAAAGTTAAACATTTCATAGTTCTGCAAATAACACTTTAATCTATTGGGACTTGATTCATCTAACTTTGCAAATTAGAGATATTAACTGTGAAAAGACATTCAATAATTTCAGCAAACACAAATAATTACAGCTTATTTTTAAACAAGACAGTTCAGAGTCCCATTGAATAAAACTTTTATTAGGGACCTTTAGCAGTCTTCTGCTTGTAATCATTATTTTGTTAGGTTCATTATTCAATGCATTTCACTTCATTTTGAAAAAAAGGGCAAAGCCCTCTCCCTCCCAGCAGCATTCTCAAATAGTAAGGTCTTGTCGGTAGTTGTCATCTCTTGGGGCCATACTGGGCAGCTTACTACACTTAAGTCAGAATGACACTCCTCAGATGTGTGACTTTAATATGCTGGGTGCCAACTAGACCCATCTTGTCTGGCTCCTGTCCACCCAGGCCATCCCAAGCATACAGATGATCATCTTAACTGCAACCTAAATTATGCAATCCATTTGGATCCCCTTCCCCACCCCCTTCTCTATCCCTTTCTGGTGCAAGGAGTAGGGATAAGTAAATAAAATAAATAAACACATACATAAAGAAATGCATTGTTGGAGCAGTGAAGATTTAAACACAAACCTCCTTTTGCTATTAGTAAGGGGTTCTTTGTCAACTTTCCTTTAGAAGTATAGGACTGCAATTAACATGGCTAATATATCATATGTTCTATGTGAATACAGTCCTTCTTCAATCAATCACATGCATTATTTGCTTTTGTCAGTAGTTTGTTGGCAGTAGAGCCCAGGGAGATCTTTAGTATATCATTGATTGTGAAGTGTTGATGAGCTATTCTGAATAAAATATGAAATCATTATGTGAATCTTTTGACTTGGATTCTGCTGTCAGAGAGCTGCAGATTTCTTGGTTAAGAAGAGGTGGGAAAAATCTCAACTGGTAACTGTTTTCCAGATATGTAATTTTCTGTCAGATATGAAGGGCTTCAGTTGTGCATTGGTTCTGTGAGTGAGATATTTCATATATTACCAGATCATTGATGGAGGGCTTTCTTCACTCCCATTCTTAACAATTATATTGCGTATTCAATTTTAAAGAAAGCCATACTGGATGCTGCTAATCTTTGCAATTATTGTTCTATTTCAAATCTCCTCCTTTTAGAAAACTTTATTGAATAGGTCATTCTTTCACAGCTTCAGGATTTTTAGAGTACTTCAAGATTCTTGACCACTTTCAGACATGTTTCTTCAAAGACCACAGAACTGAGACCTTATTCATCTCCTTTCTTGATTCCTTATAGTTGAAGTTAAATGGGAGAGTTCTATGGGGCCGATGCAATTATGTATGCTGAAATGGGTGCTGACTTTTCAGCGCCCACTTTTTTAATGCGCTCATGGTGTCCACAAGGGGGGTGCCATGCAATATGGAAATTAGGGGGTCACTCTAGGAAGGAGGCGTAGGGTCACTTGTGCGACCTTAGCGCCTCCTTACTAATGCGATCCACCGCGGCTGCCAGTTATGAAAACCGATGCCAGTAAACTCGGCCTCTGTTTTTATAACCTGCCTGTCTGCCAGTAATGAAAATGGTTGCCGAGTTTATCGGCGGCCATTTTCATTACTGGCAGATGGCCGGTTTTGAAAACCGACATTGAATTTACCTGCGTCGGTCTTCATAACTCGGCGGTCTGCCAAGTTATTTTTTTTTATTTGTTTTACTTTAAAAAAGAAGTACAGAAAAGCAGTTTTTTCTGCTTTTCTGTACTTCTTTTCAATGCGCTCAGCTATTAACACCTGCTCCAGGACGCTCATTTACCATTTTGCATTCGGAGTGAATGAGTAATAGGCTCATTCACATACATTTGCATGTGATGAGGGCTATCTCATTCACTCCACGTCGGACGTGCGTTATACACCCCCTTTTGCATTACGGGGTGTATTAGCGCCTATTTAACCCATGTCCAACAATGGGTTAAACAGTGTGAATGGCTGAGCGCACTGTATTGCATTGGCCCTATGCTAGTTATTTGTATTTATTAATTTATATTGCATTTATAAAGTAATTGAATGGAATTAACAATGAAAATGAGAAAAGAAATATTACATAGTCATCTATGCTTGTTTAACCATTCCTATAATGAAACTGAGAGAGAAACAAAGTAAAAGAGGAGTTACAAATTAATAGAAAAGGAAAAGCCATAACAATGAATTAAGGATCCTGTTAATAACCATATACAAGCATTACTGCTCCAGTAAGGGAGCTGGGGAAGTTGTCCCAACTTTCCTTGCCTCAATAAAAGCTCTAAGCTGGTCAGGAGAAAAGAAGATACAACTAATAGAATAATATCTAGCACAGCATTTTTAAGGATAGTGAAGTATAAAGGAAGCACCTATATCCAACACCTGCTGCCTTAAAAGAACAAAACCTCTTCTCCACTTCTGGGTAGCCCTTGAGAGATCAGGAAAAGTACGTATGACCTGGCCATGAAAAGTGGAATTAATATTTTGAAAATATAATGACATTAATTTACTAAGGTCCCCATCAATAATAAAGGCAACAAGAAGGGTGACATGATCCATGACCTCATATGCAGACATTTCAATAAGTTGAGTAACATTTAAAGAAGAAGAAGGAGCCAAAGTAGAGGGGGAAGGTAAAGAAAACCCAAAAAACATTAAGAGATGGTAAAGTTTCAGGAGGAATTTTCAAAACATCCATAAAATATCTCCTCAAAGTCATAATGGGAAGTTCTCCCACAACCTTAGGAAAGTTCAGGAACTGTAGATTCAAATGATGTGATAAATTTTCAAGAAATTCAACCCTTCTAGAGATGGTATTCTGCTCTTGATTTAGTTTGGCCTGGACAGTAGCCATATTAACCAAATCTTGTTGAATTGAAGAAATCTTATCAAGGTTACCCAATTTAACTTCATGTGAATTAACCAAGTGTTACATTTGTGCCTGTTTCTTGCCCTCGCTCCACCCTCTTTACCGCTGTGGCGACTCCCTCCGGGCCTGATGGACGGCTTGCTGCCGCGATGTCTCCTTGCCGCTTCTCCCTGGAATCCCTGGGCTGAACTGATGCTGCGGATCCACCATGTTCCTGATGACATAAGGGCATGCGCATGCGCTCCAGACTTTGTACCAGCAAGGGTGCAAACCTCGGGGGAGTCCTCCCGTAGTGACGTCATCCGCTTCCAACTTAAAAGGTCTTTGCTTGCAACTAGCTAGCAAGGACTCGAATCACTCTCCCTTGGATACGATTCGCCTAAGCTACTCTGATTCCTTGAACTTACTTAGGGGTACCCGCTCCTCGGGGGCCCCACTCTCTCTTCTTGATTTCAGATTGCTAAGACGGGATCCGGTACTCGCTCCTCGAGGGCCTATGTCCCTGAATGCTCAGAAGACTCCTTACTGCCTGGAAGCAATCGCAGACGTGAACACTGTGAGTTCTATTACAGATAGGAATCGGCACTCGCTCCATGAGGGCCTATGTTCCTAATCTCTGAAGACTCTCTTCTGTCTGAGATGTTATCGCAGGTACGGAGAACGTGAGTTATATTTTCAGATTGCAGATAGGAACTGGTATTCACTCCACGAGGTCCTATGTTCCTAAAACCCTCCAAAGACTCTCTTCTATTCCAGAAGCCATCTCATACACAGATATTGTCGGCTCTTATTCCAGACTGCATCTAGGAACCAGTACTCACCTACGGCTCCTGTTCCTGAATATACTGAAGACTCTCTGTTGCATAGAAGTCATTGCAGATATCTACAATTAGGTCGCAGTTCCAGTGTCTGAGAGACTTCAGCCCTGCCGGGTACATCAGCTCACTACTGCCACCTCTGGTGGTTCTACTACCCATCTAATAAAATAAACTATCTGTGTCTATCTCCATACTCCAGCTAGCCAGTGGTCCCTCTCAGGGTATCCTCCTGGGGGCGCTGTCATCTGCCATCGGCCCAGGGATTCACCAACTTACTTTGGGTGCTCCTCCCCACACTACTAGAGCTGTACCATACAGACTGTCACTCTGTTGGAACCTACCCACTATGGATCGATAACTCCGCCTACGGAGTATTATCAATTGCTACTCCTCCCTTTCGGGGAGCAGCATTGAACACCAAGGGATCCAACTTAGACACAAAAGTATCCAGTGAGGGCCTGGCCAAATTGGGACATCTGCTCCCAAAGGGAATCCAGAGTTACCTCTGTTGGCATCTTAGAAGGTTGCAGGAGTTCCCCCAATGGCTGAAGAATAAGAAAACCAGAGGTCTTAGACAGCAGAAAGCTTCCCTGGTCCTGGAACTACAATGGGAAGCAAAGAAACTGAGGAAACTGCCAATGGAGAAAACAGATCTTGCCCTCCACCAGATGCAACACTGACACTGAGCCTTCGACAACCCCTCCCATGCAGGCAACAGGTCATCTTTCTGCGCTACTGCAGTCAACATAAAGGAATTGCATCCAGGCACAGCAGTGAAGCTTGCTGGTGGGGGCTGAGGGAAAATTCATCCCGGAAAGAAATTGGTGCTCTTCCATTGATATTCGCATCAGCAGCACCACCACCCAAAGCAGGAGCAGGAGACATAAAAGTTGCAATTAACTGATATCCTTTAAGGAAAGTGGTCTCAGGGAGACAGACCCATACCTTGCCTGTTTGTTTAGGATCCACTTAGGAAACAAAGAAGCAAAGAAAGAACAGGATAGGAACAGCAAAGTGCAGTATCTCTATCATGCTAGCTATTTTTTTTTCTAGATATTTTCTCAATGTTTGATATTCTTATTTACTAGGGATGTGAATCGTTTTTTGACGATTTAAAAAAATTGTCTGATATTTTTTAAATCGTCAAAAATCGGTACAGTGAGCGATACAATAGAAATTTTCACAATTTATCATGAAATATCGTTACTCCCGTTAGTGTCCACTAAAGGGAGTTATTTGGGGGGAGGGCGGGAAAACCGGCACACCAAAACAACTCCTAAACCCACCCCAACCCTATAAAACTAATCCCTTACCTTCCCCCACCCCCCCAAACCCCCCCAAAACTTTTTAAGAGTACCTGGTGGTCCAGTGGGGGCGCGGGGACTGATCTCCCGCTCTCGGGCCATCGGCGCCATTTTGACTGCCACTCAAAAATGGCACCGACTGCCCGATTAAAAAAAAACCCACCCGACCCTTTAAAGATGACCCCTTAACTTCTCCCACCCCCCTGATCCCCCCCAAAACATTTTTAAATTATCTGGTGCTCTAGTGGTTGTCCCGGGAGCGATCTCCCATTCTCGGGCCATCGGCTGCCAATCATAAAGATGGTGCTGATGGCCCTTTGCCCTTACCATGTGACAGGGTATCCGTGCCATTGGCCGGCCCCTGTCACATGGTAGGAGCACTGGATGGCCGGCGCCATCTTTAAAGATGGGTTCGGGGGGGGGGGAAGGTAAGGGTCAATTTTAAAGGGTCGGGCCTCACTAAAAAAAAATTAACGATGTGAATCGGAACCGATTCTGATTCACATCTCCAGCGATCAGATTTTTTTCTCCCTCCAGCTGAACCCAATCGTTAAGACGATCGGGCATACGATTCACATCTCTATTATTTACTTCCTTATGTTGTACCACCTCAGAGCTTTTAGGCTGGCCTCTCAGAGATTACAATAGTTTCAATCATTTCTGTCAGATAGGTTTCATTAGATTCAAATTGGGAAGCAGTGTTCATTCTGGAAAGTTACTACTACAATGGTTAGGCCCTCTTTCCTGTATTATTCAATAGTTTTTACAGCTTCTTTGGGGCTGATACATGAATAATACTTAGTTATTCCTCCTTTTGAAGCACCAGAAACCACTAGGGATGTGCAATAGTTTTTACCAAATTAGGCAATTTCAGTAAAATGAAATTGCCTAATTTGGAATGGTTCAGGAGAACCGAAAAACAATCAAATGTTTTCCGAAATTTCAGAAAAAAATAATTTTCTGGTTAGTGAGCACTAACGGGAGTTAGTGTATGCTAATTCCCGTTAGCGCGCCCTAACTCCTGATAGTGCACACTAATGTGGCAGAGTTAGTGCGCACTATTGGGAGTTAGTGCGCACTAACCCGAAATTGGGGCCCCTGAAAAAAACCCCCGAACGGTAGGAAAAATGAAATTACCGTGGGGGCCCTCAAAATGAAGCCTGACACGAAATTTAGACCCAAAGCACATTTCTAGAAACCACTAGTAATGATTATGGTGGATGACTGTCTTATTTCATCACACAACTGGAAGAAACAGAATATTTAATCCCCAAAAGAGAGGAGCCTTATCGGTTAGTCATTCCACCTTGAATAACTGTGTTGTTCAGTTTTTTTTGTGGAAAGTATGCTTTATCTCTTTGTGGAGGTGCTTAATCTGGGTATTTCATTTGATCAGGAATGTTTCTTCATTTTAAAGTGAGGTCTATTGTATATACTGAGTTTTTTAAGTAACAAATTTTAGACATTGGAAACTGCTGCTAACACCACAAGATTTTGACATTCTCTTTCTGGCAGTGCTATGTTTCTGGGAATAAATACTGGAACTCACATTCAGGATACATATTTTTTTTTTATTAAGGGACTACAGAGAAAATTAAGCAGGTGCCAGTACTCTGTAGCAGAAAGTATCCTCTTGAAAAGAAGCTTTGCGTTCAGTAATTGACATTATTGAGCTTAGATTACTTTAACTCAGTTTATCTTGATCTGCTGGCCTCCTTGTCCCATGTATTACAACATAATCAAAATGTGGCTCATATGATCACAAAGGATGGTTATTATGATCATTTTATCCCTATGTAATTTGCTCTTCATTAGTTATGTACTCTATGGTTAATTAAATTTAAGGATCTTATTTTGGATTTCTGGGCCATTCATGGACCTGGTTCTGATTTTTTGAAGGCCTTGATTCAGGAATATGATCTCTCATGAATTTAATGCTCACGAGGTAAGGGAGTTCTCTGTGTTCCTCAGGTAAATGCATATTCAAAATGACAGGATGAATTTTATGAAATATTTACTACTGGATATCCAGTATGCATCAGACATACAAAATAAATATATAAATAGGCTGGTGGAATGGTGGTCATGGTGGGAGATATACAGTTGTGCTCATAAGTTTACATACCTCTGGCAGAATTTGTAAGATGTATAGCATTTTAAGAAAACATGAGGGATAAGACAAAACACATCTGTTATTTTTAATGTGTTTCAAAGTAAACTATTATGCATCAGAGAATAGCACAATCATTAAACAAAGCATAGCAATAAGGGAAATAATAAAATGGTCCTGTTCAAAGGTTTGCATACCATTAGTTCTTAATATTGTGTATTGCCCCCTTTTGCATCAATGACAGCTTGCAGTCTTTTCTGATATTTGTGAATGAAGCCTTTCATTTTCTCATGTGATAAAGTTGCCCATTCTTCTTGGCAAAAACCTCCAAATCCTTTAAACTCTTTGGTTGTCTAGCATGAACTGCATGTTTGAGTTCTCCAAAAAGTGGCTCAATGTTGAAGTTAGGACTCCCAAAACTGTTGAGGTTAGAACTCTGTTATGGCCACTCCAAAACCTTCACTTTCTTCTGCTGCAGCCACTGAAGAGTCAACTTGGCCTTATGTTTCTGGACATTGTCAGATGCCCCATACGCAGCTTCCTAGAAGATGAATGCAAATTCTCCTCCAATATTTTCTGATAAATTGCTGCATTCAACCTGCCATCAATTTTAACTAAATTCCCTGTGCCGCTGTAGCTCCCCCCCCCACCCCCCCAAACAGCAGAGATCCTCCTCCATGCTTCATGGTAGGGATGGTGTGCTTCTCTTCATAGACTTGTTGAATCCTCTCCAAATATAGGGGTAGATTTTAAAAGAAGCGCGATCAGCCTACTTTTGCTTGCGCATCAGACTCAAGCAAAAGTACGCTGGATTTTAGTAGATACGCGCGGAGCCACGCGTATCCACTAAAATCCTGGATCGGCGCGCGCAAGGCTATCGATTTTGTATAGCCTGCGCGCGCCGAGCCGTGCTGCCTCCCCCCGTTCCCTCCAAGGCCGCTCCGAAATCGGAGCGGCCTCGGAGGGAACTTTCCTTTGCCCTCCCCTCACCTTACCCTCCCTTCCCCTACCTAACCCACACACCCGGCCCTGTCTACACCCCCCCCTTACCTTTGTCGGGGGATTTACGCCTCCCGGAGGGAGACGTAAATCCCCGCGCGCCAGCGGGCCTGCTGCGCGCCGGGCCGCGACCTGGGGGCGGGTACGGAGGGCGCGGCCACGCCCCCGGGCCGTAGCCACGCCCCCGTACCCGCCCCCAAAACGCTGCCGACACGCCCCCGGAACGCCGCGACGACCGGGCCCGCCCCCCGACACGCCCCCCTCCGAGAACCCCGGGACTTACGCGAGTCCCGGGGCTCTGCGCGCGCCGGGAGGCCTATGTAAAATAGGCTTCCCGGCGCGCAGGGCCCTGCTCGCGTAAATCCGCCCGGTTTTGGGCGGATTTACGCGAGCAGGGCTCTGAAAATTCGCCCCATAGCATTTATGGTTGTGACCAAAAAGTTCAATTTTAGTCTCATCACTCCATATTACTTTTTCTAGAAGTTTTGAAGCTTAAGAACATAAGAACATAAGAAAATGCCATACTGGGTCAGGCTAAGGGTCCATCAAGCCCAGCATCCTGTTTCCAACAGTGGCCAATCCAGGCCATAAGAACCTGGCAAGTAGCCAAAAACTAAGTCTATTCCATGTTACCATTGCTAATGGCAGTGGCTTTTTAAAGGTTAGCACCAGCAGTCTGGATCCACCCTGATTAAGATGGAGCCCATCCCTTTGGAAGAGACTCCCCCTTCCCCAAAAGGTTCCCCAGTTCCTAACAAAACTGAATCCCTCTTCCTTGCACCATTCCTTGCGCTAAGCTTTAAAAAGGAGATAGAGCAGCTTTTAAACTAGAACAAAGGGGAAAGCCGACAGTCGCTCAGCAGCGCATGGTTCGGAGAGAGGTATCTTCAAAGGATACTAATGATGCATTAGAATTAGGGCATCCCAACAGTGAGGTTCCACGCATTGAGACTCCGGAGCTCTGCCTGCCTCTGGTGACCTGCGCATGGAACAGGGAGCATTTCAGAGAATGCTGTCCTGGAGGTTCTGGATTTAAGCTTTCTACCTAAGAGCCTAAATTTGGCTTCCAGAACCTCCCTCCCACATTTTCCTTTGTCGTTGGTGCCCACATGTACCATGACAGCTGGTTCCTCCCCAGCACTGTCTAAAATCCTATCTAGGTGACGCCAGGTAGGCATGTTACCAGGCAATCCTCATGCCCACCAGCCACCCAGCTATCTACATTCCTAATAATCGAATCACCAACTATGATGGCCGACCTAACCCTTCCCTCCTGGGCAGTAGGCCTTGGGGAGATATCCTCAGTGTGAAAGGACAATGCATCACCTGGCGAGCAGGTCCTTGCTAAAGGATCCTTTCCTGCTGCTCCTGGTTGGTGCTCTCCCATCATGAGACCTTGTTCCTCCAAGGCAGCACCAGGGCTGCCAGTCTGAAGTTGGGACTTGAGTACTATGTCCCTGAAGGTCTCATCTATATACCTCTCTGTCTGCCTCAGCTCTTCCAGGTCTTCCACTCTAGCCTCCAGAGATCAGACACGTTCTCTGAGAGCCAGGAGCTCTTTGTATCGCATGCACATGTATAACTTCTCACCGGTGGGTAAAAAATCATAGATGTGACACTCTAATCAAAAGACTGGGAAGCCCCCCTCTTGCTGTTGGACTGCTTAGGGATGTGAATCGTTTTTTGACGATTTAAAATATCGTCCGATATATTTTAAATCATCAAAAATCGTTAGAGGCGATATTTAATAGGAATTCCCCCGATTTATCGTCAAAAATCGTAAATCGGGGGAAGGGGGAGGGGAAGGGGGAGGGCGGGAAAACCGGCACACTAAAACAACCCTAAAACCCACCCTGACCCTTTAAAATAAATCCCCCACCCTCCCGAACCCCCCCCCCCCCCAAAATGCCTTAAATTACCTGGGGTCCAGTGGGGGGGTCCCAGTGTGATCTTTTACTCTCGAGCCTCCGGTGCATTGTAGAAATGGCGCCGGCGCTACCTTTGCCCTGTCATATGACAGGGCAAAGGTAGCGCCGGCGCCATTTTGTTTTTTGTCCCCCAATGTCAGGAGCGTAGGAGATCGCTCCCGGACCCCCGCTGGACCCCCAGGGACTTTTGGCCAGCTTGGGGGGGCCTCCTGACCCCCACAAGACTTGCCAAAAGTCCAGCGGGGGTCCGGGAACGACCTCCTAAACTCGAATCGTTTTGCCGTACGGCAAAATGGCGCCGACCATACGGCAAAACGATTCGAGTTTAGGAGGTCGTTCCTGGACCCCCGCTGGACTTTTGGCAAGTCTTGTGGGGGTCAGGAGGCCCCCCCCAAGCTGGCCAAAAGTCCCTGGAGGTCCAGCTGGGGTCCGGGAGCGATCTTCTACGCTCCTGACGTCGGGGGACAAAAAAACAAAATGGCACCGGCGCTACCTTTGCCCTGCTGTCATATGACAGGGCAAAGGTAGCGCCAGCGCCATTTCTACAACGCACCGGAAGCCCGAGAGTAAAAGATCACACCGGGACCCTTCCTCTGGACCCCAGGTAATTTAAGGCATTTTGGGGGGGTTCGGGAGGGTGGGGGATTTATTTTAAAGGGTCAGGGTGGGTTTTAGGGATGTTTTAGTGTGCCGGTTTTCCCGCCCTCCCCCGATTTACGATTTACACGATATTTTAAAAAACAAAACCGCGACGATAAGATTCCCTCCCCCCCAAGCCGAAATCGATCGTTAAGATGATCGATCACACGATTCACATCTCTAGGACTGCTGCCTTCATCTCAATTTTGATCAGTTCCTAGTTAAGTTTTAGGTTGCTATGGGAGTAGGAATGTGTCTAACGTCGTTTAAATGTATTAGTGAATTCACTATGTGTCTGGTAGAGGCCTTCCAGGGTCTGATCGAATTCTCAATAAAGTTTTTGTTGATTTTTTTTTTGTGAAAGTAGCACCTGCCTATAAATTAAGGGATGAGCGAGGGTTGGGAAATACAAACAGTCTAACTTCAGTTAGCCAGTGTGACTCACTGATCTCTTGATTAACAAATGCTGGTCTCTATTCAAACCCAATCACACTACCTGTTTGGCATATTGTAAGCGGGCTGTTTTGTGGCATTGGTGCAGCAATATTTTTTTTCTGGCAACTGTACCATGCAGCCTATTTTTCTTCAAGTATCTCCTTATTGTGCATGCTGAAACCCCACACCACTTTATTTCAGAGAAGCATGAATTTCAGTTGAAGTGGCTTGTGGGTATTTCCTGGCAGTTGTGTCTGAAATCTTTCTTGGTCTACCTGACCATGGCTTGGTATTAATATAATTTTGCACTTCTTGATCAGAGTTGGAACAGTACTGATTGGTATTTTAAAATCTTTGGATATATTTTTATATCCTTTCTCTGATTTATAAAGTGTAACTGCTTTTCCTCAGAGATCCTTTGACAGTTTGCTTTCCTCATTCTTCAGAAACCACTAAAGTCAAAGCAGTCCTGGATGAAATGCACAGCGATTTTTCAAGAGCTAAGAAACTCACTGACTATTTATATGCTGACCCTAGTTTCAATCAAACAAGGTGCAGGTGTGGATACCTACCCTTCACTGCCATTTCATCCTGCGTATGTAAACTTGAATGTTTATTATCAGGCCAAACATTCAAGGGTATGCAAACTATTGAACAGGAGCATAATATCTGCATGTGCAGCTGGAACAAATTTGTTTCATTTTACATTTGTGTCAAGGGGACCTTAATTCATTTCTTTAGTTTCAAAACAAAAAAAAAATTGTTCTTTTTAGTTTGATTTGTTTTTATTTTACATTAAAGTCAAATGGGAAGTATTTTAGGTAATTTTCAGCCTATATTTTTTGCACTCCTGCTTGCGGGCCCAGCTGCAAGCAGGCGCTTACCTTCGCGGCCCGGAGGCCGCCATCTTGCCTTCATCCGTAGCATGGAGCCGCCGCAGATGCCCTTCTTCACCGCGGCGGGGAGCTGCAGACTTCAGCCTCCTTTTGTGGCTGGGGCCACCGGTGTTGCCATCTCCTTGCAGACCTGGAGGCCTGCTCCTCAGCAGCAGGATGCCGCCATCACCTCGCCTCCTCGTCCAGCAGGAAGCTACCTCCCACGTCGGGGCCTGTCCTGCGGCCCGTTCTTCCTCCTGTGCTCAGCGGCAGGGACGCCGCTGTCCAGTGTCCTGCTCACTTCCTCTTAGGGGCAAGGCTACATTTGTCTTGGTGATTGAAAGGGCCCGCGGCCAGATATGCCCCGGCCCCACCTGAACTCCTCCCTGGGTTTCTCCTCCTCTTCAGCCCTATAAAAGGGCCCTGCAGTCATTCCCTTCTTGCCTTTGCAAGGGGCTAGTCCTCCCTAGGACTTCTCTGCTTTCCTGCTCCTGCTTGGCATTTCTTTGTTCTTCGTGGGATCCCTCGTTGTCCATGTTCCTGGTCTCTGTCGATGGTCTGTTCCTGGTGTTCTGTGTTCCAGTCCTGATGTTCCAAGACCTGATGATCCAGTCCTGACATTCCATGATCCAGTCCTGATGTTCCGTGATCCAAGTCCTGATGTTCCATGTTCAAGTCCTGGTTTCCTGTTGTCCAGATGTCTGCTGGTCCTGGGGCCTACCTGGCCCCCACTCCTCTTTTGGTCTGCGACCAGCCGGCTGGCTGTGTAGGGTGCATAGGGGACAGTGTGGTCCGCAACCAGCCCGGCTGGGCTGTGTAGGGTGCCTGAGGGACCTTGCTCACCTGTCCGTTCTCTTCCTTTTCCTGGTTCCGGAGTTACCTCTTAGTGTCCCGTCCTCAGTCCAACTTCGGGATGACCTTCAGATTCATTTTACATGCTGGGTTGGAAGTTCCGTCTTCCTTCGAATGACCTGTCAAGTGCGTCGATCATGCTGGGCTCCCGAAGCTCAGTCCAAGACGTGGCTGCTACAAGTTCTGGCCAGATTCCTCCATTCGTCTGTCCCGATGTCCTCCATCTCTGATGTCCAAATGCCCGTCGTCCTGCTCCTGGATTTCCTGTGGTGGTCGTCATTCATCCTACACTTGGTACTGCTCTTCATTGAGTGTCTTATAGTGGCGGGAGGCCCTCCACTCTCCTGGATGTCCTGGACTTTTATCTTATCTGATTTTAGCTTGTCTTGCTTTGTCTCCCATTCCTGAGTCTCCACGTTCCAAGTTCATCATCTGAGTCTCCAGTTCCAGAATCTTCATCTGCCCTTGTCTCCTGTCTGGCCTGCTGCATCTGCCGTTACCCAGCAGCAGGTCTGAAAGAGCTTGGTGTGGTCGGACTACTCAGAGACCAACCTTGCGTGGTTGGCCTCACTGAGGTTGGCAGGGGCCTACGTTACCAGTCTCCACCCAGAGGAGAATCCATCTCACCTGCCTCAGTGATTCCTTGGAGCTCCTCTCCTGGTTTGCTGAGGTGCAAGGGCATACTTCTCCATGGAATCGGGAGCGCCCCCATAGTGCTCCCTCCTATTGATCCGTTACAATATTGGGCTCCAGAATAGGTTTTTTAAATCAATTGTATTAAAACTTGTTGGAAGAAATCAACAGAAGGAGAAAAGAGCTCAAATGTACCTAGAAGACTAAGGATAATGGAACATGGCACCAAAAGTGACATGAATAGCCTATGTCTCTGTAAAGGGACAAAGGGGTACCAGCATTGGCATTGTAAGAGGAGCAAAGAATAAGAAAAAGTGTGAAGAACACCCTCAAAAGCTCTAAAAGCAGACACCAGAAACAGTACCATGAAGCCTTGATGGCATCTCAAGTGGCAAATTGCCACTGAAAGTGGCATTAGCATCCTAAGGCAGCATGAAGGGGGAACAAAGCAGAAAATGTAGTAGTAATACTTCCAAAGCACTCACTGTTAAAGGGGCCAAGCAACATAAAGAGTGACTTGAATGTTCCAGAGCACTGTGAGAGGTGCAAAACAGCTCCCGAGCCTTGCAAGGTGTTAGCTCTGGGGTATGACAGCAAGACACAGTGGCAAAGGAAACTCCGAGGTTTAAGGTTTGGACATGGAAGTAAGGCTGAGTAGCACATAGACTGCAAAGGTTCAGAGCTGAATTTAGATTTTCTTGTAGAATGAGTTTGCTAAATGTAAATGTTCTTATGACAATTAGTTCATCGTGATGGATTCTCTAATGATTGTGGGGTGGTTTTCCAGTAAAGTAGTGAGGGCTGCTTTATTTAGAGACTATTTTCCACATCTTTCAGCTGCCTTTAGCATTTTGTATTTCCTGATTTTCTAGTTTTGCATGAAATCTCTAGCACATTCTATTACATTCAGAACAGTGAAATGGTTATGCTTGAACATCTTTTGTCATGTGCCAGTTTTTCTCCTTTAGAATGAGGGTTTTTTTGGGAAAAAATATCTTCCAATATTCTGTACCTGAACTGTGTTAAGTGGGTACTTCCTCATTTATTGGCTTTGCATGAGCTCCCTCTTACTACTTTAACCTTTTATGGTATTTAGTTCAGTAAATGGTTTCTTTTGAGCATCTTGTAACAGCTGTTCTTGCTCTGAATGAGGGCTTTGTTGGAGAAACTGCCCCAGTATAATCAAACATACAGTGGGGTGGAAGAACCAGGCTGAAGGTTTTGGAGGAAAGGAAGACCTATCGAACAAACAGATACTGCCATGCCCAGTAGTGAAACCTGTGCCTGCCTTTTATTGACTTTTTTTTCAAATGTTTGTACTGGAAACAAAACAAGACAGTGTAACCAACCAAGAAAAGATCAAGTGTGGGAGGTACACCCCAAGACTCCTTACCAGCAACAGTGCAATGAACTCTTGTTGGCATCTCATGTGGTAAATTGGCACTGAAAGTGGCATTAATATCTTAAGTTAACATGAAGAAGGAACAAAGCAGAAACAATGTCAGTAAAATCTCTAAGGCAGGCAATGATAAAGGGGCCAAGCAACACAAAAATTAGCTTCAAATTTCCAGCTCACCATGAGAGGTGCAAACCAGCTCCCCCAGACTGGCAAGGTGTTAGCTCTGAGGTTAAACAGTAAGGCACAGTGGCAGAGGAAACTCCAAGATGTGAGGTCTAGGCATGAAAGCAAGGCTTACAAGTAATACAAAGACCCCCAAGGTGCAGGGTGGAATTTAGATTTTCTTGTACAGGATGAGATTTAGATTTTCTTGGAGAATGGGTTTGCCAAATGTAAGTATTCTTATAACTATTGGTTTTCTAGGAAAGTAGTGCTCTTTAGCTCTATAGTTCATGGTGAGTCAAATCAAAACATCCATAATTAAATATAAAACAAGATAAAATTCATTAAAACAAAGATCAAGCCATCCTCAAGACATCTAACACTTCAAAGCATTGTTGATTAAGTTTAACAATCTTAACCAATTATTTCAAAGGCCTGCTTCAAAATAAGCCTTGATTTGTTTCTTAAAATGACATTCTACAGACCACAACTTTTCAGGGAGCAAATTTCAAAGTATCTACTGGTATGGTGTCTCAGCGCAGGAATTTTACGTTATAAGTATGGAATGATTCAGATGCATAGAATAAAGGGTTTTTTTTTTTTTTTACTATAAATGGCTGGCTCAAGAGTCTGAGAGTCTGTCATTAAAAGTTGTTAAAACATGAGGATTTATAGAGGTGTGGGTAAAACAAACAAAACAGATAACTTACTATCAAAGGCTTGTCTGAACCGTCAATTTCTGATATTTTTCTTGAATTTTAAATAAATTGATTCTGGACAAATATCTACTGGCAACTTGTTCCATAGTAGAGGGACTTGGTATGAAAAATAAGTGTGCCTTCCAGTTTAATCTCATTTCAAAATGTTCTTGATGCTTTTCTTTGGACCATCTCTAATCTATCTATATCCTGTATTAGGAATGAAAGTGCACTCCAAGAACTAAATACAATATTCTAGATGAGGTCTTACTAATGACCTGCACAGAGGCATCATCATTTCTTTTTTTCTGCTAGTTATACTTCTCCTTATGCTTCCCGGAATCCTTCTTGCTCTGGCCACCATGTTAATACATTGTTTTGCTACGATGACATCAATAGACACTATTATCCAGAGGTCTCTGTTTCCTGATTGGTGCATATCAGCTTCTCACCCCTTTGTATATCTCTCCTTCAGCATGAACCTCAGGAAATAAAGAATGCATGGGATGTAGTAGTGCAAGTAAAGGGATGGGCACTCCATGAAATTGGGCACTCCCTGAAATTAGTGAGTAGCACATTTAAAACTAATTGGAGAACATTATTTTTCATTCAACGTACAATTAAGCTCTGGAATTTGTTGCCAGAGGATGTGGTTAGTGCAGTTAGTATAACTGGGTTTAAAAAAGGTTTGGATAAGTTCTTGGAGGGGAAGTCCATTAACTGCTATTAATCAAAGTGACTTGGAGAATAGCCACTGCTATTACTGGCATCAGTAGCATGGGATCTACTTAGTGTTTGGGTTCTTGGCAGGTTCTTGAGGCTTGGATTGGCCACTGTTGGAAACAGGATGCTGACCCAGTATGGCTATTTCTTATGTTCTTGTGTTCTTATGACTTAGCAGTGAACCTAACAGAGAGGAAAAAATGTGGAGATAGTAACAGTAGGATGAAGATTCACTATAAAGCTTCCTGTAGCATCTTTTTTCCAATGGATCAATCATTTCTCCTAACTTCCGTACCAATCACCAGGATAAGACAGATGGAATTAGGTTGTCACAATTTGCAGGGAAAAAGTGTGATCATAGGTTTTGACATGACAATATCAAGAACATTGATTAATAAGGAAGTGCAAAAGATCATATTCAACTCCAGTAGAGCTAGTGGTGAGTAAGACTGTGTGTTTCTGGGAATTTTTGTTTTCATGAGGGGTAACTACCGCAAAAGACCTCCTAGAATTGTGGGTGAGGCAGGACTAAATATGGACCTAGGCCGAGACATGAGAAAAAGTCCAAGCTCCAAAAACGTTTGACAGTCCATACTTACCTAATCTGCTGGGGATCCAACATCATGGCCCAGGTGCAGACCCAACAATGGGGCCTGGTCTGGAAGAAGGGTGGGGCCCAACATGGAGGCCATGTCCAGATGCCTGGACCTTGGCAACAACAAAATGGTGCTTCCACTGAGGAGGGAGTTGCCAGATTTAACTAACTTCAGCACATAAAGAAGATGGAAGTAAGAAGAGAACGATGCATAGTAGGCCTGGGCCTGGGATGAGGCCCTGGTGGCTGGGCTGGCCCTGGGCTGAGGCCTTGGCATCATGACCCTGCTTCTGGTCTAGGCCCTAGTGTTGGACAGCCTAGGCCAAAGACCTAGGGTCAGGACCTGGCCTCTGGACCAGCCCTGGTGTCGGACTGGGCCCAGGCTGATGTCCAGGTGTCTGGACCATAGTTTCCTCTAAGTTGAGCGCATGAGCAATCACATATACATTTTGGAGCAGTGCTCACAGGTTTTACATGGTTGCTCACATGCTTATATTCTTTGTGCTATATACAGAAAAGCAACATTAATAATGGTGCTCAAAATTTGTTGGTTTAAAACATTTTTGCTCACACGAAAAATAATTTGCACACAACTAGTCACTCCTCGGAGGAAAAGTTGGTATGGACCTAGCTTCCAGACAAGACTCTGGTGTCTGGCCTTGGCCTATACAGAGGCCCAGACCCTGGTATCCCACCTAGGCACTGGTATTGGGTCCTGGCTGAAACATCGGGACCAGGCTTTGAAGCCTGGGCTTTACATACAGCCTAGGCTGAGGTCGCAGTGACCTACCACAACCTAGGCCTTGACAAGGCCAAGGCTTTGACCTGGGCCTTGGCCTCATCAGCAGATCCCCCCTGGATCAGATAAGTGGGGGTCAGGGAGGATCCTGGCCTCGGCATTTTTCCGGGTGGGAGGGATGGGTGATGGGGACAGATGGCCTCAGGAGGCTCCACTTCTTTTTTAAATGCATTTTTTATTTGTTTGTTTTTAATGTTTATTTTGCTTTGTAAACAAAAAGGAAGGAAAATGAAAGAAAATGAAATTCATGATAAAAAAAGTATCCAAATAATGAAATTAAAAAAACAAAACTAATTTTTTACCCCTGTGCATTCCTTATTGATGTTACCTCTCCCTAATGGCACATTTCTGGGACCTGGCTGAGACAGGGGCAAGAAGCAGCTTTAGTAGGCATGGAATATTAGGTAGCAGGTGGGCTTTGCTGCACACTGAATTGATGCAGAGCCCTAGTACCTCATGTAATATTATATCCGTCAAAGATGCAGGAGGATTGGCAGCTTGACTGGAGAGGCTGGAGTCTTTGGGCAGGATGCTTTCTGACAGAATATGTTACACATATGGTAAATGTAAACAAAGAAATGTGAGGAAATAATTTAAATCCAAAAGTAATATTTTTTGGATTATCCGATGCAATCATGAAATTTTCAAATGTCAAGTTCAAAGTAACTTCTTTATTTGTTTCATGCTGATATTATCACTGTAGCGGTTATAGAATTCTTAAGCTTTAAAGTCCCCCTATTTCACTAACCTTTGCAGGATAATATTGGTGGAATTCTAGTGGGTGCCAAAATCTTGAATCAGATGCCTGTGAGGCTTAAGAATTCTATAAGCGATACAGTGAAAATAACATGAAACTAATAAAGATGTTACTTTGAATTTAACATTTGAAAATGTTGTGATTGCACTGGATAATCAAAATAATATTACTTTTGGATTTAAATTATTTCCTCATATTTCTTTGTTTACATTTGCACTTTGGCAAATGAGGATTCTCCACTCTTCTTATTACTACACATCTGCTAAAGTCAGCAGAATATGGGGGCTTTCACAGTATCCACTGCTTTGCTCACCTGCTGCACCTGTCAGTGAGGGATGCCCTGTGATTGGGGGTCCAAGGACCACAGGAATCTAATCCTGAAAGACCTGAGAGAGCAGTGCAGGAAAATATCAGGGTATTTCCATTGAAATGAGAAGGGAGGGCAGCTTCTCCTTGAGAATCAGGAATAATTTGAAATACCTCACAAGCATCTGATGCAAGATTTTGGCACCTCCAATAATTCCACCAATATGCTGCAAAGGTTAGTGAAATAGAAGGCACCCTTTTATGATATGTCTCTGAAAATAGAGGTAGGTGTGGATTATACTCCTGGAGCATTATGATTATGTAGTGATTAAGCAGATGATGGGAATCCTGAAGCTCTTCAAGGCTACCACAGAGGATATGAGATCCAGATGTGCCATCCTGGGTGAGGGAATCATTGAAGCAAATTTTCTGGAGAAAAGGTTGCAGGACTTCCATGAGCAAAAGTGAATAGAAGCATAGATGTTGCAGTTTTGGACTTCTTGCAGCAGCATGTGCAAAAAAGACTGAATCCTCTGACATAAAACTATGCTTACATGCTTGTTACACTCTGTAATACATGGGTAAAATGAAGTCTTACCCTCTAGTTCCAGCATCTCTCATTCATGAAGGAATGCTGATAGCTAGATTGTATGAATATGAGCATCAGAACAGACACAGTAGGGATGTAGCATTCCAAATAATGGCCATATAAAAGAGTAATGCAAGCAGAAGCAGCACCCTGTCAGCTAGCACTTCCTCTTCCACCTCAATATACCAAAGCCACATTGCCTACAGAGAGCTATCTCTCCTGACACCAACCATAACTAAAGCAACTGGCAAGAGACAATTTTCTCCTGCCCTAGCAAAGGTAACCCCAGCACATCTCACAGAGTTTACTGATGAGATGTACAAAGATGTACTGGAATATTGGGTACACATGTATACAGTCTGACCAGATCTAGCCAAGATGGCTCAGCACTATCTTTTCTGCCCACCAACCAGCTACCCAGTGAACATGTTTTCTTAATGACAGGGGATATTGTGAGCCTTCATCACTCAAACTGGTGCCAGAGTTGAAATAAAAGCAGTCTTTTGGAAAATCAATCTGTTTTTGCTTGGGTTTCCAGAATTTCCATGCGAGTGGCAACTTGACTGAAAGTACCTTAAATGTCTTGCTGATGGTCTGCTTACCTACCATGCCCCTGTTATTCCATTTTAGTGGTCTTGCTACCAGATATGTACTTGCCATACCACAGATATTCCATATTACACTAGTGCTCTGCCAATCCTCTATGCCCAAAATACCATATTATAGGTCTTGCTGCTACTATTCTCCCTATCTGCCATGCCCAGACTTTTGGGTTTTTGCTGTTGCTACTCTTCCTGCTTGACAAGCCCTAGATATTCCATCTTAGGGTTATTGCTGCCATTCTCTCTACATGCCATGCTCTTTACAAAACAAATTGGGGGGGAGGTCATGATGTTAACATGCCCACTTGTCAAGCCTCTGTTTTGCTTGCTGTTTGGGTTTCAGCTTAATTTTTCTACACTGTTTCTTTGTTAGTTATACTGTATGTTTTGCCTTCAGAAAACATATTTTAACAAAGAAAAAATACATTTTTCCTCTCATCCTACTTTTCTTCTGGCTTTTCCTTTGATTCTAATCCTCTACAATACTAGCCTAGCTCTCTTACCCTATTGCTTATTCTCGGTTGTTTTATTCAGAGAAAAAAGAAAATGATGCATGTTTCTCCTCCCATCCCTCATCTTCTGGTTTATGTCTTGCTATTAGGACCTGTCTAGGCCTTTGTGCTTTTAGTAATGAACCATGTGCTATACTTTGGGGGTTATGACATCTTTCTTCTGTTTGCAAAGGTCTGCACTCACTTCCTTGGGAGTTTAGACACATTTTTAATATTTGTAATGGCCGACACTCCATGTCTTGGTGGTTTAGACATCTTTGTTCTGTTTGAGATGGACCACATTTTCAGCTCATTTGTACTGTTTGTGATAGACTGCATGTTTTGCCTTGGGGTGTTAGACACCTTAGTGCTCACTGTGGGAGTTTAGACACATTTTTGCTCTTTGTGATGCAGTATACTCCATGCCTTGGGGATTTAGATACTATTTTGCTGTTTGCAATGGACTACACTATTCACCTTGGGGGGGGGGGGGGGTTTAGACATGTTTCTGCTGCTTTCAATAGACCACACTCTAAGCTTTGATGGTTTAGACAACTTTATGTTATTTGAAATGAACAGCACGCTAAGCCTTGGGGGTTTAGACATATTCATGTTGTTTGTGATGGGCAATACCATATGCCTTGGGAGTTTAGACAACATTGTGCTGTTTATAATTAAATATACTCTAAACATTGGGTGTTTAGCCATATTTGTGCTGTTTGTGACTCTCCACACTGTACATCGTGGGGGTATGTGATGTCTTTGTGCTGTTTGCAATTCACCACACTCCAGGCCTCGAGGGTTTTGATGATCTTATGCTATTTGTAATTCCATGTACATAAGGCCTCAAGGGTTTTGAAGATCTTGTGCTCTTTGTGATTTCCCACACTCCAAGCCTTGGAGATTTTGATGACTCTGCTGTTTGCAATTCATCACACTGTATGCCTTAGGGATTTTAATGACCTTGTGCAGTTTGTGATTCCATGACCCCCACACATTGGGAGTTTTGACAACGTTGTGTTATTTGTGATTCCCTGCATTTTACATCTTGGAAATTTTGACCATTTTGTGCTGATTGCATTCCCCATACTGTATGCCTTATGTATTTTGATGATTATGTGCTGTTTGCTATTTCCTGCACTCCAGGTCTTGGAAGTTTTGATAACTTTATGCTGCTTGTACTTTCCTGCACTGTATGTCTTGAGGTCTTTGATGATTTTGTGCTGTTTGTTATTCCATAGACTATATGCTTAGGGTTTTGATGATTTTCTGCTGTTTAAGATTCATCACACTGTATGCCCCTGGGGTCAGAGTTCATCAGCATTTATTAGCAATACAATCACCACCGTTATATAAGTAAAAGCTGGAGCCATAATTGATTTAATGAGGCTTTCACAGTTTCACTCTACTGCCTGTGAGTAGAGAACATGAGCCTGCTTGACTTTTACTGTTTAACAAAAGCAATTGCTAGTATGCTGATAGGATTAAAATCACATTTATCCTCACCCACTTCAGCAGTCTGAGTTTCTTTTCAAACCCCCTTTCTCTGAGTATTTGCTCACTCTTGGTCTTGCAGTAACATGTCTTAAGTCATTCACACCACTGCAGGTACTGCTTGATATTTACAGTTTGACAGAAGCATATGCTACTGGTAGGATCAACCAGGTATCCTTAGCTCTGACTGGGACAAGCACCTTTTACTCTAGTGACATAACCAGAACTGAATTATTTTTTTTAGGTGGGGACAAAGTTAACATGGGTGGACAGAAGGTATACATGTCTGAGCCTCATTAGTTGTACTCTTATCCATAAACAATGCCAGAGTGCTCCTGACAAAGAATTTCTAAGTAGTCTGCAACAGCTGTTATGCATCATGAGTGAAACTAAACAATATATTCACTTAATTATTTCAAGCACTTACCAACATTAAAAATGACTTATTAATCTGCATTAATTGAATATTTATTGTAGATTATAAATACACATCATGTAAAAAGCAAAAAAAAATCAGATATAATCAGTTATGTAATAATGCAAATATCAATGTATTCTTTCATGAATCCTCTTTCTAGAAAGACGAAGATCATAACTATGGTAACATATAGGAATAATGATAAGAATGAGTGCAGAGCAGAACTAGGACAATTCACAATAAAGCCAGCATACAAAAAAAAAATCTAATTCTGGAATCAAACAGCAAAACAAAATCCTTCCTCTGTAAAACAATTTCTGAAGTAATACAAACCCCTGCAAAAAAACAAACAAACAAACAAAAAAAGACACCTAGAACCTTTCCATACCATATAATCACAAGACTAACTCTCAGGAATCAAACAGTACTGGTATTTATGTAAAGGCAGCAATACAAATATTATACCAGGCCCTAGAACACTAGTACATCACCTACTGGGCAAACAGAACAAGCTGGACTGGTACAAATCCCTACAGAGAAACTGCAAGCTAGCCAAAATATTGCATCTCTGTCACACATAGGCAGGACACAGACCGACCCTTACCTAATACAAAAATAAGGGAGTGCAAATAAGAAACAGAAATATGCAGGATATTAAACAGCTAATGGCAAAGAGCATTTGGTGCCTCTGTACAGTAGCATCTTATGTAATGGCCAACTCCAAGTATGAACAGCCAGCTTCTTCACCTAATGATGACATATAGAAATGAATTCAGATCTCTTCCAGGGATTTTATCTTTCTTCTTCCTGCCTAGGGCTTTCTACCAATTTGGTTGGTGCTCTTTGCTCATCATTTGGGGCCTTGGTGTATTGTTCCACTCTGTATGGCTGCTTTGTGCCTCTCATGATGCTTAGGGATCTTCATGACAGTCTTTCATTTATTTTCATGCTCTATTACTTCCTTGGAGTGGGGGGGGTGCCTCTTTTAGTGCTTTGTTCCCCCTTGATGGTGTGTTGAGCTCTTCATGCCACACTCGGTGATGCTTTGCCCCTTTTGTACAGTTCTTTGGAAAAGAAGCACTTTATGTCACTGTTGTTGAGACTCTTTCAGCCTTGGGGTGATTGGGATACTTTTGATACTGTTTCACTCTTCTGACAGTTCCTTGGATTATGCTTACACTGTTGCTATCAGTTTGCCCCACTGAGGGTCCTTGGGCTCTTCATGCCACTTTTAGTGTGTTGCATCCGTCGGTTGCAGACAGCTGTGACCACTCTGCCTTACCTCCTTTCTACCCTTTTCCTCTTCCTTGGACAAGATGGCTGCCTCCGGTGCTGAGTGCCGAAACCCTCGGCTTCTCCAACTCAGCATGGGCGTCCCAGTCCACCATGCTCCATCCCGTGGCCTCCTAGGGTGCGCGCACTCACATTGCCAATGCTCAAATACAAGTCATGATGGGAACCTCGGGGGTGTCCCCACCGCATGACGTCGATACCTCCGGGTATTTAAAGCCTCCACTACGCTACCATCATTGAGTTAGCAAGGACTTTGGTTTAGCTACTCTGACCGCTCTAAGTTGCTCGCTTAGACGCCTTGCTATCCTCTGGGGAATCTCGCTCCTAACGAAGTTCTTGGCACCCGCTCCTCGGAGGCCTCTCGCTTCCACCAACCCTTCGGGATTTCTACTAACTAGACAACTGCTCCTCGGGGGTCTTTCTATTTCTTTCAGGATCTCCTGTGCTATCAGGCACTTGCTTCTCGAGGGCCAGTTTATCCTGCACCATGGACCTTCAGTCCCACCATCTCCATTGCCAGGAAGACACCCGCACTACATTCTTGTGAGTACCTCTATGATCCAGTTCTCCATCTCCACCCACCAGGCTTGGCATTTCCCGCACTGCGGGTTCCTATCTACCTTGAACATCTGGGTGAGACTTCGACATCTGAGGCTGTCTGAACGTATTGCCACTTTGCCAGACTTCAGTGCCGTTCCTTCCTGCCTCATACCATCTATCTACAGCAGTACAATAAAGCTTTCCACCTACAAGTGTCTGCTCTTTGAGTTTAGCCTATCGCTGTGATTCCCCACGGGGCCCCTCCCCATGGGAGGAGTCATCTCCACTGCAACTAAGGGTACACATGATGCCACAAACACAACAGATTTCTAACTCCATGGATGGCTCAGCTCGCAGCCTTGCAGGCCATTCCTGGCCTATACCAGCAGATCACGGAACAACAAAAGTCTTTGGAGAGCCTAGCTACTGCCTTCAATCAGTTACATGCTCAACTGAACTCTTCAGCAACTCCTGGAAAAGAATTGCTGTCTCCAGTGGTGACCCTCAAGACCACTGTACCCATATCCACACCTACCCGCTTTACAGGTGAAACCAAGATGTGTAGAGGGTTTGTTAATCAACGCAGCATGCATTTTTCATTACAACCTACTCTCTTTCCCACTGAAGCTTCCAAGGCCACCTACATCCAATCGTTTCTAGAGGGACGAGCCTTGGCTTGGGCTTCACCATTATGGGAACGTGAAGATCCTATCCTGAATGATTTACCAGGATTTCTAAAACTTTTTAAGTCTGTCTTTGATGACCCAGCTTGCCAGATTGTCGCTGGATCTGCTTTGCTCAATCTTCAGCAAGATAATAAGCCATTCACAGACTTTGCAATTGAGTTCAAGACTTTAGCATCCAAACTACATTGGGACACTGGATGTCTACGTGACATAGTCATGGAGGGTCTCAACTCTTGCTTAAAGGCCAAATTAGTGTCTCGTGATTTGCCTGATACCCTTGAGTCCTTGATGGAACTGGCTGGGAGAATTGACCGCCGTAACCGAGACCGAACTCAGGAGGCTAAGAGTCCACAAAAGTCCTTGGTGGGGGCTAACCATCCTAAACCTGCACCTATTGCTTCAAGCTTACCATCTGCTTCCTTAGAAGAGGAAGAGCCTATGCAACTAGGCCGAAGCCATTTAACTTCCAAGGAGAGACATTTTCGCAAACACATGGGGTCATGCAGTTATTGAGGCCAATTGGGTCATGCTGTCCAAACCTGTCCCATCTGTCCGGGAAACTGACGGACCTAGGATCTGCTGGAGGACTTCTCCTGGGCCTCACCTCTCCTACTCCTCCATTATCCTTACCAGTATCTCTGCTCTGCGGAGGCCTTGAATTTCAGACTCTCACTCTCATTGACTCAGATGCCAGAGGTAATTTTATTTTGAAGCGCTTAGTTGAACATCTATGTATTCCTACCACTCCAATAGCTAAGCCTTTGCTATTGTCCTTTATCCATGGAGCACCACTTCCTGAAGAAGTTTCATTGACTACCCAAGTCATTGGCCTGTGCACCAGAGCTTTACACTCCGAATCCATCTCATTTCTCGTATTGGAAAAGGCCATGCATCCGGTGGTACTTGGGCTGCCTTGGCTTCAAGGTCAATGCCACAGCAGCGATAAGAATACAGCACACATTGCGCATTCTGAGTGAGGAAGAACCTCTTTGACCCAGAAAAATAGCATTGCCACAATTTCAGCGTAAGCACAACATTTGATTGGTGAATTCTCACAGCCTAGACATATGGATACCATCCATGCTTAAAAGTCATTCCCTGATGAAGAGAGTCCACTCGAAACATTGCAGTGTCGGGATTAAAAGACTTATTGCATGAAGTTTTCGATTCAGCATCTTTGTGATAGAACTGTGAGTTGTGAAGTGGTATAACATCATTTAGTTATATACCACCCAAGTTACACTGGACTGCTGGGGTTTTCCAATGATTATAACCTTTTTCCAACAACCTGCACATTGGAGTTGGATTAAGTAGCCATAAGAGGCTTCTTCATATAGCCCAGTATTGGCACTTTATGAGGTTTCCCCAATTCAAAATACATACTTTCATTTTCTAGCTAGACTTTTTCACAATTTAGTATTTTCAATTTAATTAAGCTATGTTCAAACTGTCCCGGTGGGGGCCTGACTGTCACTGCCGGTGCCTCACGGAGGTTTCACCGCTCATTTGCATGCCCACTACACCATCATTACCTGGCTTACCTCCACAATATGCCTCCTTCCAGGATGTTTTCTCAAAACAAGCAGCAGATGTACTTCCATCGCACAGAGTATTTGACTGCACCATAAATCTGAAGCCTAATTCAGAACCTCCCAAAGGAAGAGTTTACCCTCTTTCAGTAGCTGAGACTAAAGCCATGTCCACCTACATACAAGAAAACCTGCAGAAGGGATTCATTAGACCCTCCAAATCTCCTGCTGATGCAGGCTTATATTTTCTAGGGAAGAAAGATGGCTACTTACGCCCCTGCATCGACAACAGGGATCTGAATGAGATTACCATCAAGGACAGATACCCCCTGCCCTTTATTTCTGAACTGTTCTATAGGATCCAAGGAGCCAAGATATTCTCCAAATTAGACCTTAAAGGAGCTTACAACTTGGTGTGTATTTGTGAAGGAGACGAATGGAAGACTGCTTTTAACACCCGTGATGGACACTTCAAATATCTCGTCATGCCCTTCAGTTTGAGTAACGCACCTGCAGTCTTTCAAAATATGATGAACAACATCTTAAGGGAATTACTTTATCAATGCGTAGTAGCATATCTCGATGATATATTGATCTTCTCTCAAAATCTGAAAACTCATCAGGAGGATGTCAAGAAAGTTTTAAGACACCTGCTTGAGTACTACCTATATGCAAAGCTTGAAAAGTGCGAATTCCGCAAGGAGTCTGTACCCTTCCTGGGATACATTGTTTCTAAGAATGGGTTTCAGATGGACCCCAAGAAATTAGAAAGTATCTGGGACTCACCCCAACCTACAGACCTGAAGGCACTGAATCACTTCTTGGGCTTCACCAATTACTATCGATCCTTTTTAAAAACTACTCATCATTAACAGCCCCTCTAACTGCTATGACCAAGAAGGGAGCCAATCCTGCCAATTGGTCTCCAGAAGCCATTTCAGCCTTTCTGACACTCAAAGAAGCTTTTCAAAAGAAGCAGTGCCTCCGCCATCCTGACCCACATCGTCCATTCATCGTCGAGGTCGACGCATCAGACATTGGTGTGGGAGAAGTTTTAAGCCAATATAATGAATCTAATGTGCTTCATCCTTGCTCCTTCTTCTCAAGGCGGTTCTCGCCTGCTGAAAGAAATTATGGAATCAGAGACAAAGAGCTACTTGCAATCAATCTGGCCTTTGAAGAGTAGCTCTCTTGGCTGGAAGGCTCACAACACCAAACAGTAGTATACACCAATCACAAGAATTTGGAGTACCTCAGACATGCTCATCAACTCAATCACCATCATGCAAGATGGTCTCTGTTCTTTAACAGATTTGACTTCTTTCTGAAATATCGTCTGGGAGAGAAGAACACTTGGACTGATGCCTTGTCACAATCCTTCTCCCCTCAGGATGTGCCAGATGAACCCCATCACATCATTGACCCTGGAAGAGTGGTTCTTGCAGCCACTCATGCGGTACCCACCGGGAAGATGGTGGTGGCCAGAAATCTAAGGAAGAAGCTGTTGAAGTGGGCACATGATTCCTGTCTGGCTGGCCATCCGGGACAGAGTTGTAACCTAGCTATGTTACAATGGTACTACTGGTGGTCAACCATGAAAAAGGATGTTCAAGCTTATGTGGGTTCTTGTATTGTCTATGCCAAGCAAAATCCACCAGCCGGACATCCTTGGGGGTTGTTACAACCTCTACCATCGCCGGATGAACCCTTGCCACATATAGCAACCAATTTCATGGTAAACCTGCCACCATCTAATGGAAACAACACCATTTGGGTCACAGTTGACCACTTCTCCAAAATGGCACATTTCGTAGTGTTACCAGGATTACCCTCTGCTGTGGAGTTAGCAAAACTCTTTATTAAACTCATCTTCCGCCTTCATGGGATGCCTAAGCATATCCTATCCAACAGAGGAGTTCAATTTACTGCGAAGGTTTGGAGAGCTTTATGTCAAAAATTTGACATCGCCTTGGACTTAACCTCCACTTACCATCCTCAGTCTAACAGACAGACGGAGAGAATGAGTAGAACATTGAAACAATTTCTGCGATCCTATTTCAATTCAAAGCAGAATGATTGGGCTGAATTGCTGCCTTGGGCAGAATTTGCTATCAACTCACATCCTGCTACTTCTATGGGGTCTTCTCCCTTCCAGCTTGTCTATGGACGACAACCGCTGCCTCTTCTGCCAATTCCATTATCAACGGCTTCTCCTGCCACACAGGCTTCTGAAGCAGAGCTATCTCAAATTTGGAACCAAATGAAGGAGCTACTCCTGAAGGCAGGACAGAAAGAAAAAAGAAATTACAATGTCATCATCAAAAGGCACCACAGTTTCAGCCTGGAGACAAAGTCTGGTTAAGTACCAAGTATCTTCGCCTAAAACTTCCTTCAGCACATTTTGCTCCTCGCTATGTTGGACCCTTTGCTATCCTCAGTGATTAGGGAATCTGACGTACAGTTTGAAACTACCTCCATCAATGAAGATACACAATGCATTCCATGTCTCTCTGTTAAAACCATTGATGCTCTCCGAGTTCTCCAAAAAGACACAAGAACCAACTAGTCTGGACACTGAGGACAACATTGAATATGCCATGGATGACATCTTAGATATCCATAAGAGAGGCAAGACATGGGATTATCTCATCTCCTGGGAAAACTATGGACCAGAAGAGAACTCATGGGAACCACTGGCCAACATCGCCTTGGACACCCACACCTCCCCCCTCCCCCCGCTCTTCCCACCTTAATCCCTCCTCGATCCATCCATCCCCTCCCACCCTTATACCCTACCCTACCACTCTTTTGCTCCACCCTAGAATATCCTCCAACCTAGTACCTTCCTATCAACACACTACATGATGATTTCAACATCCTTTATGACATACTAATGTATCAGTATAGTACATGCTAATGCACCAGTATATTACACCCTAATTTGTTATTATCCCCAAGTTATTTTGCTAATTCTTGTTTAAGTTGCTGTTAAGCTGTCAAAGTTGTTCCGCTCAATTTAATGTATAGTGTTGTTAAAAATGTAAACCGGAGTGAAGGCCTCCACCAATACTTTGGTATATAAAAGCTTATAAATAAATAAATAAATAAAATAAATAAACATCACAGATAAGGAGATGGTACATCAATTCCACCTGGCACACCTATGGAAACCCAGACCACTTGGATGAGGTCTTGGAGGGGGCTTTTTGAAGGGGGGCTGTTGTGTCTGTCAGTCACAGACGGTTGCGACCATTCTGCCTTACCTCTTTTCTACCCTTTTCCTCCTCCTTGGGCAAGATGGCTGCCTTCGGTACTGAGTGCTGAAACCCTCGGCATCTCCAACTCAGCATGGGCATCCCAGTCCACCATGCTCTGTCCCATGACCTCCTAGGGCACGTGCGCATTGCCTACACTCAAATACACATCATGGCGGGAACCTCGGGGGGGCATCCTCACCACATGACACCGATACCTCTGGGTATTTAAAGCCTCCACCAGGCTACCATCATTGAGTTAACAAGGATTTCGTTTAGCTACTCTGAACGCTCTAAGCTGCTCGCTTAGACGCCTCGCTACCCTCTGGGGAATCTTGCTCCTAACGAAGCTCTTGGCACCCACTCCATGGGGGCCTCTCGCTTCCACCAACCCTTCGGGGTTTCTACTAACTAGACAACCGCTCCTCAGGGGTTTCTCTCTATTTCTTTCAGAATCTCCTGTGCTATCAGGTACTCACTCCTCGAGGGCCTACCAGTCTAGTTAATCCTGCACCATGGACCTTTGGTCCCACCATTTCCACTGCCAGGAAGACATAAGAACAT
Organism: Rhinatrema bivittatum; assembly: GCF_901001135.1. NCBI lineage: Eukaryota > Metazoa > Chordata > Amphibia > Gymnophiona > Rhinatrematidae > Rhinatrema > Rhinatrema bivittatum. Next base: position 167,080,491 of record NC_042615.1, read on the forward strand.
AAAAACATAAGAACTACGTTCCTTTGAGTACCTCTATGTTCCGGTTCTTCAACTCTACCCACCAGGCTTGGCATTTCCCGCACTGCGGGTTTCTATCTACCTTGAACATCTGGGTGAGACTTCAACATCTGAGACTGTATTGGCACCTTGCTGGAAATCAGTGCTTTTCCTTCCTGCCTCATATCATCTATCTACAGCAGTACAATAAAGCTTTCCACCTACAAGTGTCTGCTCTGAGTTTAGCCTATTGCTGTGGTTCCACACAGGGCCCCTTCCCATGGGAGGAGTCATTTCCACTGCGAGTAAGGGTCCACATGATGCCACAAACACAACATAGTGCCACATTGGCATAGTCTTGATGTGTTGGCATGCCTTCACCATTCTGATGATGTCTACCCACCAGTTTCATTAGAAATGATTAGAAAATACAAATTTGGAAGCCCAAAATAGTCTGTATTCTTCTTATTCAGCATTTCTCTACACATTGCCATGTGGTCCATGGGAGATGGGGAAGAATATGGTATATGCCCTGACTCAGGAATAAAGGTGTTGCCTCTTGATTTTCCCTTCCCCCCTTAATAGCCCTGGAACCCAGGTTGATGCCTCTATCCCCCCGGACAGGGTTAACAGACTATACTCCCACTTCCCCTTACTCTATAAGGGAGGTTGTGAGGTATGGTTTCCCAGAACTACTGGCACCACATGGGAGTCTCTGGTACTATAATACCTGTGAATCAACCCACAAACCACTGAAGCTGTAATTACATACTTTATAGAAATGTGGGCTACAGCTCATTAGAGATGTCTTCTGTATACTAGTAAGCCAGGCTTACTATTTACAGTTCTGAAACAAAAAAGTATACCTAGGAGAAAAAAAAGAGATAAGCATGCTCAGGTTAACATATGGGTGTTATTTTGCAAAGTGTCCACCTAATTAATAGCTGCTATCAACTAGCTGCTACTAACTTGTAGATTCTAGAGGTTTTGCATTAGTATGTACTCTAATTGCATACAACACGGCTGAGGCTAAATATTAATGGGCATGCTAAAAAAATCTAATGAATCAATCAGTTAGTGCTGCTTAGCGTACATACTAATTATTTCAGTGAGTGCATACTAACCATTTCTGCATGAGTTTTAGAGCATAGTCCCCAGAGCGTTTTATACTGTCTAATAATTTAGATGAAAACTAACAATCCAGATCATCTCAAGCATGAAGCATGATGCACTTTTTTTTCACATTTTTATGTCTTTTATTTCAAATGAAATGCAACATTAGTATTAGAAATATTATCAGTGAGTAGTGAGTGATGAATGAAATTTTCATAAAAAAAATGTTGTTCCCACTTTTTTTGATAAACAGTGCCATGTGTTTTTTACTTTTATATTTTATTTTTATTCAACATAATATTTAAAGCAGTGCAATGTTTAGGAACAACTAAGTTTATGTTGTATTGATTTAAATCTCAATATAGGGTTTTATTATGAGGGAAACTAGAAAATTAGGGTTTACATTTGATCCAAATGATTAGTATAATGTATCTAAAATTGCCAATGATCATAGCAATCTTCCTTCAAGGAGATTGGGGTCTAATGTATTGAAGTTTGGGGTCTAATGTATTGAAGACCACTAACATCAGCTAGTATTGCACATATTATTTGTCAATTTTAAAAATTTGCAAAGAGGCAATTGGTAAAGTATATGCCTAGTGTATGGATAGATGGTATTATAAGACTTAGCTACAGCTTCCTGAGATATTGTTTATATTTTTGCATAAATGCATCTGCAAAGCAAGTAATGAGTTATGTTGCATAGTTTTGCATCTCATTATCTCAATAGCAGAGTTTTCAAGTTAAAAATATTGCAAACTAATTTCCACATCATTAAAACTTTGAATATGCATAAACTTACCTTGTATACAATAACAGCTTTCACCAAATTAGCACACTTTAATATTTTTATGCATTTGTTTATTATGATTTATTACTTCCCTTTTTGAAAGTGAATTCACCCAGATTGGAGTGCACCACCTTTTATAATACAGAATTGAAGGAATGTCTATGCAGTCAGGGCCTTACACATGGAGGATAGGATAAATATTAGGGATGTGCAGAGGGACTGCATACGTTACATTCAGTATTCGTATTTGTCGGGGGGCAGATATGTTGCATTTGGCAAGGGGGTCCCCGATCCGTTCATGCGTTCCATTCTTATTCATTTCCTGGCTAAAATGTAATTAACTACAACCCCCCCACCCTCCTGACCCCCCCAAGACTTTCCAAAACTCCCTGGTGGTCCAGGGGGGTCCAAGAGCCATCTACTGCACTCACACCATCGGCTGCCAGTATTCAAAATGGCGCCGATAGCCTTTGCCCTTACTATGTCACAGGGGCTACCGGTGCCATTGGTCAGCCCCTGTCACATGGTAGGAGCACAAGATGGTGCAGGACATCCATTGCTCCTACCATGTGACAGGGGCCGACCAATGGCATCGGTAGCCCCTGTGACATAGTAAGGGCAAAGGCTATCAGCTCCATTTTGATTACTGGCAGCCGATGGCCCAAGTGCAGGAAATGGCTCCCGGACCCCCGCTGGACCACCAGGGAGTTTTGGCAAGTCTTTGGGGGGTCAGTAGGGTGGGGGTTTTGTTTAAATTCGCTCCTTTAGATGGCCGAATAATTCAGTGAAGATTCATTGTATTTGTGGGAAATCGCGATACGTTTTGCGACGCAATGAATACAACTAATATGGCCCTCTACGTTGTAGATTGCCAATACGTTGCCAATGAATGCACACCCCTAATAAATATTCCTCATATTTATTTAGTTAATTAGTTAGTTATTATTTGAATTTATATCTTGCCTTTTTGAATACGAGATTCAATCAAAGCAGATTGCAAAATATTTGAAATTTAATTTACATAAGGCCATGTGTAGCTTCATATTATAAAGGTGTAAACAGTTTTGAATAGTAGCAATACCACAGTATAATTTGACCAAGGTGTGCCTCATGATCTAAATCTAAATAGATCAACAATCAAAACTAAGCTCTAACAGCTTTAGCTCTAAGAATGAACAGTTCATTAGTGAAACTCTGCAATGTTGCAGCATGTTTGAAATAATCTGAGAAGAAAAGCCAATATAGATTCCCATCATCAATTTAACATCTTTGTGTTCCTGCTTTAACATTAAAAGTTTGTTAGAAAGGCCAGGCTTTTATTTGTTTCCTGAATTAAGAGTAGCCCTGCGTTTATCAGACCTCTTCTGGGAGGGAGTTCCAGAGGGCAGATGCTGCTCCCATGAAGGATCAATTTTTTTGTATCTGTTCTTCTGATCAGTTGTATGGGAATTGTCACAGTGTTATTGTTATTAGAGATGTGAATTGTGTGCCCGATTGTCTTAACGATCGGGTTTGGCTAGAGGGGGGAAAAAATCTGATCGTGAGTGATGTGGGTGATGTGAATCAGAATTGGTTCCGATTCACATCGTTATTTTTTTTTTGTAGTGAGGCCCGACCCTTTAAAATTAACCCCTTACCTTCCCCCACCCTCCCGAATGCCCCCAAAAATTTTACGATTACCTGGTGGTCCAGTGGGGGCGCGGGAACCGATCTCCCGCTCTCGGGCCATCGGCGCTATTTTGGCTGCCACTCAAAAATGGTGCCGATGGCCCGATAAAAATAAACCCCACCCGACCCTTTAAAAACGACCCCTTAGCTTCCCCCACCCTTCCGAACCCCCCCCAAACATACCTGGTGGTCTAGTGGTGGTCCCAGGAGCGATCTCCCATTCTCAGGCCATTGGCTGCCACTCATAAAGGAGCACTGGCTGGCCGGCGCCATCTTTAAAGATGGCGCCGGCCAGCCAGTGCTTTTACCATCTGACAGGGGCCGGCCAATGGCACGGATACCCTGTCATATGGTAAGGGCAAAGGGCCATCGGCGCCATCTTTATGAGTGGCAGCCGACGGCCTGAGAATGGGAGATCGCTCCCGGGACCATCACTAGACCACCAGGTATGTTTTGGGGGAATCGGGAGGGTGGGGGAAGCTAAGGGGTCGTTTTTAAAGGGTTGGGTGGGGGTTTTTTTATCGGGCCATCGGCGCCATTTTTGAGTGGCAGCCAAAATGGCGCCGATGGACCGAGAGCGGGAGATCGGTCCCCGCGCCCCCACTGGACCACCAGGTACTCGTAAAACGTTTTTGGGGGGGTTCGGGAGGGTGGGGGAAGGTAAGGGATTCATTTTATATGGTCGGGGTGGGTTTAGGGGTTTTGTTGGTGTGCCGGTTTTCCCCGCCCTCCCCCCTCCCCCGATTTACGATTTTTCACGATAAATCGGGGGAATTTCTATTGTATCGCGACTCTTAACGATTTTTGACGATTTAAAATATATCTGACGATTGTTTTAAATCGTCAAAAAACGATTCACATCCCTAATTGTTATGGAGACTCTGTGTAAGATCTTAGTGGTCTGGAAGGCATGTATGAAGTAAGCCTTTCACTCAGATAGATATGTTCCTCTTCATTTAAAGCCTTGTATGTCAGTGTCAGAATGTTTAATATTTTTCAGTATGTTGTTGGCAGCATGTGTAGCTTGTGTAGCTCAGGTGTAATGTGGTTTGCTTCCTTCTATCAGATATGTGGAGTTTTGTATTATCTAGAATTTATGCAGGGCCTTATCTGTTAAAACCTTGTACAGTGCATTACAGTAGTTCAGTTATCTGGTTACTGTGACATGAATCACTGTGAATAGGCACTGCAATAAGCTTACATAGATGAAACAGCATACATACATTGGGATTGTTACAGATTGCCAAAACTGAGTGGAGAGGAAAAAGGAAGAGGACAAGAGAGAATGGAGAAATCAGTGACAGGCAATAGATTCATAAGAACATTAGATATGCCATTCTTAGTCAGACCAAAAGCCCAGCTTCCTCTTTCCAGCAATGTACAGTCCTGGTCATTAGGAAGTATCCACAGATCCCAAAGATTAAAACTACTTCCTTGTAGTTTATTCCCAGGGATAAGCGGTGACTTTTCCCAATTACACCTGGCTAAAATTGTTTATGGAGTCATTCCATATCAAGTAGACCAAGGGTCCACGCTCAACCTCCTCCAAATTGAACAAAATTTTGCATGGATGTTCTCTAGGGTCTCAAACAAAACCGTACTACATTTTTCACCTGGATCTCCATTGAGGCAGTTGAATGGAGGTCACCTCTTGAGTACCATGCTCTGCGCAACCTAAAATGGCCAATTTGTCCAGGTGCTGCAGCCCAACAGCACCTCTCAGGGGCGTGAAATTTTGTGGATTAGTACAACCCCTGGTGGTAAGTCCCAGTGCAAAGTTTGGAATATAATTTGAGCTTGCCTCCCTTTTTATGGGCCAGCAAAGTATGTGAAAAATATTACAAAAGAAATATAAGGTCTACTTTATCTCCTCCTTGCTCCTGACCTTTACTTTGATTCAGGCACTGACTGGACCAGTAGTCATGGCCCAAGGAATATACATATAAGATTTGCACTAAAAGGTTTTACAGGCAACTGGAAGGAAAGATATAATTACAAAAAGACGCAATGTCACTTTTTAAATGTAATTTCTTTCAATTTTCAGGTACAAATATCTCTACTGACTAGTTTTTAATTCTTTTCTTTTTTATGTCACTTGAAAGAGCATCTTTTTTCTACAAAGGTTGCCCTGTTTCACTTTGGATCCAATATTGCTTTAATCAGAATTAAGGTTCCAATGATATGCATCATTTGCATGTGTAGGCATGGTATGTTAAAAAGAGACATCTTTGGTGCCCTGCTGTATAACATGCAAATGAGCTAGAGATGTGAAATTTTACAGTGCGGTGAAGCTTGTTGTGCTTACCATGCTTGTTGCTAATGACACATCTTGCTTCAACATACTTTTATAAATGACCCCTCAAAATGGACATTATATTGTGCTGAGTTATTTACTGCATGCATGCCTGAACATGTAAAAGTATCACCTTCACAAGGAACTATGGTAATGTCATGTTAGCAGTGTGCTGTGGGAGAGGTTATTGGAACATGCCCTGTGACACCATTGTGATCTTTGTGTCTCTGGTATAAAATTTTCCTTTGTGCCACAGAAGGACATTGAAGCAATCAGACCTGTTCAGGATGAGAGGTTTAGCAAAAGTCATACAGTTGCTGGTATAAGGGAAAATCATCTATTCAAGCCCATTGATGCAACTAAAATTTGCATTAGTAAAATTTCGAATGACATCACTTTATTCATTGCAAGTATTCTAGAACATGAACATGAATATTTTCATGCCCTTCCAGTATCCAGCTTCCAAGCTGGTCACTATTTAGTTTGCATCTATGATAAATCCTAGTGGATTGGCCACATATGCAAAGTCGCAACTGAGAACATGATGTCTTGGTCAATTTCTTGCACCCCCAAGATACTACCAGGTGATTTTACTGGCCACCCCGTAGATAAATCTGTTGAGTTCCAGAAGAGCACATTATCGCTATCCTTGATGCACCCATAACAGCTTCATCAGGCAGGTAGTAGAGATGTAAATCGGAACCGGGATCGGTTCGGATTCTGGTTCCGATTCACATGTGGGTTTTTTTCATCGGGCCCGATTGTGGTTTTGTTTATCGGCTGTGCCCGAGCCGATAAACAAAAAACCCACCCCGACCCTTTAAAACTAATCTCTTTGCTTCCCCCACCCCCGACCCCCCCAAATACATTTTACAGGTACCTGGTGGTCCAGTGGGGGTCCTGGGAGCAATCTCCTGCTCCCGGGCCATCGGCTGCAACTAATCAAAATGGCACCAATGGCCCTTTGCCCTTACCATGTGACAGGGTATTCGTGCCATTGGCCGGCCCCTGTCACATGAAGGGAGCACTGGATGGCCAGCACCATTTTTAAAGATGGCGCCGGCCATCCAGTGCTCCCTCCATGTGACAGGGGCCAGCCAATGGCACGGATACCTTGTTACATGGTAAGGACAAAGGCCATCGGAGCCATTTTTATTAGTGGCAGCTGACGGCCCGGGAGAGGGAGTTCGCTCCTGGGACCCCCACTGGACTACCAGGTACCTGTAAAATGTTTTTTGGAGGGGTCAGGGGGTGGGGGAAGCAAAGTGATTAGTTTTAAAGGGTCGGGGTGGGTTTAAGGGTTATTTTTATGTGCCGTTTTTCCTGCCCTCCCCCAAAACAATAAGAGAACCCCCACGATCAATATCGTGGGGTTTTCCTATCGTTTCGGTGGAGCCCCCGATTTCTGACGATTTTGAAAATATCGACAATATTTTCAATCATCCGAAGCCCGATTCACATCTCTAGCAGGCAGTGCATTTTTTCACAAGCCACTTTGTCACACATTGATGGGACATTCAAAAACATTTGCAAGGCAGGAAAAATCACTAAGTGGATTTTTGTGAAATCTGCAGTTTAAGCAATTTGCATATGTAGAGTCTTGCCTTTTCTTGTTTTGTGCTTAAATAAAAGCTTGAAAACCTGTGGCTGGTAACTTGTTTGGATGAATGGGGTGGCCACTAGGCAATGGGATTGTCAATTTTGCTGAATTGGCCGTGACTCAGCCACTACTGACCCAATGTAAGGTAACTAATCAGCAAGAAACGTTTTGCACTCACTTTGATGACTAATTTATGAAAATATGTCTAGACAAATAAGTATCAAAAGCTAAAAGTGTGGTAAGCACAGTAAACTGAGCTACAGTGTAAAATTTCACAACTCTAGCTCATTTGCATGTTTCACAGTTGGCTGCCAAAAATGGCTTAACGTAGTGCATTCATACTTGCAAATGATGCTTGACTTTGGGACTGTAATTCTGACCAAAGAAAGGCTGTATCCAAGACAAAACAGTATGACATTTGTAGCAATAAAAGGTGTCTTTCAAATAACATTAGAAAAAAAAATAAAAAGTACACAGTAGAGATAATTGCAACCAAAAAATGGTGAACATGTGCATAAAAATGTGACATTGTATCTTTATGTAACTATATCTTTGCTTTCATTTGCCTGCAAAGCCTCCTAGTGAAAATCCTAGATGTATGTCATGGACCATGACTACTGATCCAGTTGTGGCTTGAATTGAAGTATACATCAGGAGCAATGAGGAGTCAAAGTGGGCCTTAAATTTCTTTTGTAAAAGTTTTCACATCTGAGTGATAGTTCCGTTTCTAACTTCTTTTGGACTATGTCTTCATGCTTACTTGCTGATGGTGCATTACCGGCCTATGCACCTTGTATCTTGCCCTGAAATGGGATTATGAACCCCTCCTTAAACCCTTGCGTTATCTTCTCTGCCTTCTCCTTGTTCGGGTATAGTTCTAGCCATGGTTTCATTGCCTCGAGTTGAACTGGTGAAGGTGCTTTTTCGAATTGCTGATTCTCATATTGTTTTACCCTTACTCCCTGTCATTGCTCTTTTTGGGCATATTATCCTTGGGTGTGGGGCTGCACAATTAGTGCAAACGTGTTTAAATTTGCAGTCTTGAAACCTACATACTGTTCTGTTGTATTGCCAGCAGGTGTTATCATGTGTCGGCGTCTGCCTTGTTGTGTGTCTAGCGGGAGATGACCTTTGGGAGCTCCTTGATCTCATTCCTTGCTCCGTCGTTTTGCAAGATATTTGCTGTATCCATAGGCTGGCATCCTGAGTTCCTCATGTCATATACTGGTTCTCCTCCATCTTATCCCGGAACTTTTCATCATAATTCAACCAGGACCAGCCTTCGTACTGTTGATATGCTTGCAGGATATTGACTGCGTAGCTCAGCATGGGTCCATATTGTGAATTATCCTTATGTCCAACTACGCTTGTAATATATAAGAACACCTTTATCCAGTTGTCTATATTCTTAGGGATTCTCATCTCCTTTTCCCTAGTTGTTGTTGGGTCTTTTGACTTCTTTCTGTCTTCTGTTTTCCAACACCCCTGCAGATTACTAAAAATAGTCTATGTATTTCTTCTTTTGTATTTTCTTTCTCATCTGTTTGGGCATGCCCTCCCAGACCTCTGATAATGTTGTGAGCACTGGTGATCGCCTTGACTCCTTTTCCACTGTCTTATTGGGCCCTTGCTGTTCGATATCATACCCCGAATCTGACGAAGATGTGTCTGAGGAACTATCCGAGCTGGGGCTTGTCCTATGCTTGCGCTTTGCTTTGCGCTTCTTTTTCTCTGACACCGAACTGCTATCTGGAAGCCCCAACCTGGAAGACATTGTCTTTTGCCCGTTATCACCTTCTTTGTCCCCGCACTCACCCACACTGCCTTGAACGGTCTGTTATCGCCATGCTGACTGGCTTGTTGATGGTCCTTCTTCTGCATTTCCATTGTCTTGTGGCCCTCTTTGGTCAGTCTGCACTGCTGCCCCATCTTCACCCAAAACCTGCGCTGGTGGCCTCATATTCGTGTCTGACAATCCTCTTGTAGCATCATCTGTACCTGGCCTTGTTCTTGCTTCATTGCTGAATGAAGATTTGGTAGCCAATGGTGCTGGCCTAGGTCCTTGCCCTCCTTCTTGATAATGTGGGGGTCCTTGAGGCGGCACTGACCAAGACCCCCACGGAGGCTGGTATTGTTGACTGTTCATTCCTCCTTGTTGTGGCCCATCCCATGATCTCCCCATCAAGCTCCAACTGGGGTAAGGGCCTTGAGCTCTGCAACTCCATGTTGCTCTATTATTTCAGCTCATGCCGTCCTGGTTCTGCCATGGGTGGCCTGCTTGATTGCCATATCCAAATTGTTCTTGTGTTCTACCTGATTATGGATATGACTCACTGTTCTGGTAGTTTGGATATCCCATTCTGTTTGCATGCCAGCCTTCCTCACTCCTTCCTCACTCGCCAACCTCCTCACACAGCTCCCCTCCAGCACCACCTCTCCTACTAGTGCATATCATCTACCTAACAAAGGCATCTCTCTGGAATCGTTTGAACCCATCACCGCCTTAGAGATCCAATCGGTACTAAAGAAAATGAAACCTTCCTCCCATCCCTTCGACCAAATCCCTACTAGACTTCTCCTGCTAATACCTGACACCATCTCCAAAACACTGGCTGACATCATAAATTGTTCACTTTCTCAGGGAATCTTTCCGGACGACCTTAAATTGGCCTCCCTCAAACCTCTCCTAAAGAAGCCAAATCTGGATCCTAATGATCCTAACAACTTCCGCCCTAATTTCCAACCTTCCTTTTATAGCCAAGATCATGGAAAAATTAGTTAATGTACAACTATCGGATTATATCAAAGATCACAAAATTCTGTTCCCTACCCAATATGGGTTCCGTAAAGCATTAACCACAGAATCCTTACTCATATCCCTGACAGACCACCTCATCATTGGCCTTGATAAAGGTCAATCCTTCTTACTGATTCTCCTTGACCTCTCGGCAGCATTTGATACCGTTAACTACTCCATCCTCCTAAACCAGCTGTCGAACATCGGAATAACAGAAACGGCATTTGCATGGTTCAAAACATTCCTTAGTAACAGGTTAGAATTCACAATAAAGAATCACCCCATTACAACTCCTGCCTAGGAGTTCCCCAGGGTTCTTCCCTATCCCCCACACTCTTTAACATTTACCTTCTTCCACTGTGCCAGCTATTAACCAAACTGAATCTAAAACACTTCCTATACGCCGACGATGTCCAGATCTTGATCCCCCTTAAAGAAACCATCACTAAAACACTTGAATATTGGGAAAATTGCCTTCGAGAAATCAACTGCCTCCTCGCTAGCTTAAACCTGATATTAAATTCATCTAAGAGTGAACTCCTTCTCATCTCCTCGGAAAATAGTAATATCACTTCGAGCCCAACAGCTAACCTACTCATCACCCAAGCAAGAGTCTTATGAGTAATAACCGACAATCGTCTGAATTTAAAATCATTCATCAACCAAACAACTAAGGACTGCTTTCATAAACTACAGGTACTGAAAAGAATAAAACCTCTCCTTCACTTTCAAGATTTCAGAACAGTTCTTCAAGCAATAATCTTCTCCAAGATAGACTATTGTAACTCTATCTTACTAGGTCTCCCTTCATCTTCCACCAAACCTCTTCAGATGATACAAAACGCGGCAGCCAGAATACTGACAAACACGAGGAGAAGAGACCACATCACTCCCATTCTCAAAAATTTACACTGGCTGCCAATACACTTCAGAATTATTCATAAGTCCATCACCATTATCTATAAAGCCATCCATCATCATGCTCCTCTTAACCTACAATTCCCGTTCAGACGACATTCCTCTTCCAGACCCATTAGAGAAGCATACAGAGGATCACTACATGTCCCCCATCCCAAAACCACACAGCATCTAACATTTAGAGACTGGGCCTTCTCTACAGCAGGACCATCGATATGGAATTCCATTCCACCGGATCTTCAACAGGAGCCTTGCCTTCCAACATTCAGAAAAAGGCTTAAGACTTGGTTGTTTAAACAAACCTTTCCAGACCTTAACTGAATCTCATTTCAACAATAACTATAATCAGACACTTCAGAATATTGTATATAATTTCTCCTCGTTCTGCTAAATTTCTCTAGTTTCTTCTTCTTCCCCCAGTTTGAACAGCCCTGTTTTATTGTAACTTCAAGGTATCTTTTCACTTGTTCCAGGTTCATGTTCATTGACATCCCTTGTTAATTGTAAACCAGCATGATGTGACTTTGTCATGAATGCCGGTATAGAAAAGCTCTAAATAAATAAATAAATAAATAAATAAATACTGCTGCGAGTGTCCGCGAGTACTTTGATGCATTGACGGCGGTTCGTTTGTCATCATCCTCTTGCCGATGCTCGCCACCGGTGCTTCCTCCATCCCTGTCTCCATTGCTTCCAATTCTGTTGTTTCCTCCATCTTGGTCACTTGCTGCTCCTCTCTTCCTCGGCTGGGTGCTCTGCTGTCACCTCTTTTTCCTCTGCTGCTTTCTTCTCTTGTCCTCTTCCTACCGCACGCCTTCTGCAGGATTGCTGTTTTGGAGTTTGCTCCCCCTTTATTGATTTTTTCTACTGCCGTGGATGTGGTCGATCTCTGGTTTTGGCCTGTTGGCTCTGCCCTTGACAAGGCTCTTTCCGCTCTGTGGGATGACATGCTGCGCCTACGATTGTCGCAAGAAATCAGTGGTTTATTAATCGCTGTCAATACAAGACATCTTCTCCTGAAACAAAATTTATTATTTTTTTTTTATATATATGCTCTTCACTCCCTCCCAGGGGTTGATCTGGCTTAATTACCCTATAGTCATCCCCTCCCAGCTATGCTATCCTAGGGTATCTATTCCCTTTCTGCCCCTCCCGGGTGCTGTTCATGCCCTACCACTTGTGCTGCCTATTCCCCAAGGCATCTTATGTAACTTTTTTTTTTTTTTTGCTATATTGAGTGCCGGTAGGCTGCTGGCCCTTACCTGGTCATGCACTGGACAGCCGGCCACTGTGTCCGAATGAATTGTTATGCCCCATATCTTCCACCCCTTTTTGGTATAAGCTGCTGCTATCGTGTAATCAGCATGGCACTATGTAGCAATGCCGCATGGCACTATGTATCCACCTGCACAATCCGCTCCCCCCCCCCCCTTTTCAGAATAGCCTTCCGATCGGAGGTCCTGTCCCACCCAAGCCTTAATTTAGTGACAAACCCGTACCCCCTCCCCACTTTTTTTATCCCAGGGTGTGTGGGGGGGGGGGGCGAGGTCTCACTCCTGTTGCTTGGCCCGCCGAGCTGCCCATCCCCCCTTTAATACACATTAATACACATTTTCTACTCTTAAATCGTTTGTACATTTTAAAAAAATTTTATTTAGTACTCGCTCCAGATCTGCATGGAAGGAACAGAAAAACTTAATAGGAAACAGGAGGGGAGGGGGTTGGGGCAATTCATCTTGGATTATAGGGATGTGAATCGTTTTTCAACGATTAAAATTATCGTCCGATAATATTTATATCGTCTTAAATCGTTATAGAACACGATACAATAGAAATTCTAACGATTTATCGTTAAAAATCGTTAAATCGTGTTAGTGCGCACTAACTCGAGTTAGTGCGCACTAACTCCCCGTTAGTGCGCACTAACTCGATTTAGTGCGCACTAACTGAAAATGATACAAATAAACACTTTCCAGGTCACTGAAGGTCAGTTAGGAATGAATATGTGTTCCTATTGGCTGGCTGCCCTCTTATCTATTGATATTACCAAGGTTACCACTGAGGTGATGGTTGGGGGGATGGGAAATGGAACTGGAAACTAACGAACACCAACAGAAAATGAAACAAAGTGTTCACACTTCCCAGGTCAGTAAAGGTCACTTAGGAATGAATATGTATGTATGTATTCCTATTGGCTGGCTGTGCTCTTATCTATTGATGTTACCAATATGGTTCGGATGTGAAATGGAAACAGTTGGAAGCTTGACAAAAAAAGTAATGTAATGATCAGCACTCACGTGACTAGAACTTGTTTGTTTATTATTTTTGTTAGCAGGCACCTGAAATGCTAGTGCATGTTGAATTTGCCAATCACTGTGCATTTTAGAAAGGTGGTCCTGGCTGGAACTGTACACAGTTCAAATATATGTAATTGATTGTTGGTAAGTGTATTTTTTAAGTAGCCACACTGGCACCAGTATGTTTACTTTTCCTCCTACTTAACTCACTAGCTCAGCTTTGTAAGAAGGGCTTCTCTGCTTGTGTGTTGTTTTTGTTTGGTGTGAGGAGAGCAGAAACATCAGATCTTTATTCAATCTACTACAGTCATCTCTTACAGTGCCCTATCCCTATTAATACCAGGAGTGTTGTGATCTTCCTGCACACAGTGCCCTAACCCTGATACCAGTTTGAGACAGCTCCCTCCCTGCATTACTAGTGAGAGGCTGGCTTCACAGACAGGGGGGAGCTGCCTGACCCTCACTCCTGACTTCCCCCATGTCCCAGCTAGTGAATGGTGTGTGGGTGAGGGGGGGGGGAGGATGGTGAAGTCTGAGACAGCTCCCTCCCTGCATTACTAGTGAGAGGCTGGCTTCACAGACAGGGGGGAGCTGCCTGACCCTCACTCCTGACTTCCCCCATGTCCCAGCTAGTGAATGGTGTGTGGGTGAGGGGGGGGGGGAGGATGGTGAAGTCTGAGACAGCTCCCTCCCTGCATTACTAGTGAGAGGCTGGCTTCACAGACAGGGGGGAGCTGCCTGACCCTCACTCCTGACTTCCCCCATGTCCCAGCTAGTGAATGGTGTGTGGGTGAGGGGGGGGAGGATGGTGAAGTCTGAGACAGCTCCCTCCCTGCATTACTAGTGAGAGGCTGGCTTCACAGACAGGGGGGAGCTGCCTGACCCTCACTCCTGACTTCCCCCATGTCCCAGCTAGTGAATGGTGTGTGGGTGAGGGGGGGGGGGGAGGATGGTGAAGTCTGAGACAGCTCCCTCCCTGCATTACTAGTGAGAGGCTGGCTTCACAGACAGGGGGGAGCTGCCTGACCCTCACTCCTGACTTCCCCCATGTCCCAGCTAGTGAATGGTGTGTGGGTGAGGGGGGGGGGGGGAGGATGGTGAAGTCTGAGACAGCTCCCTCCCTGCATTACTAGTGAGAGGCTGGCTTCACAGACAGGGGGGAGCTGCCTGACCCTCACTCCTGACTTCCCCCATGTCCCAGCTAGTGAATGGTGTGTGGGTGAGGGGGGGGGGGTGGATGGTGAAGTCTGAGACAGCTCCCTCCCTGCATTACTAGTGAGAGGCTGGCTTCACAGACAGGGGGGAGCTGCCTGACCCTCACTCCTGACTTCCCCCATGTCCCAGCTAGTGAATGGTGTGTGGGTGAGGGGGGGGGGGGAGGATGGTGAAGTCTGAGACAGCTCCCTCCCTGCATTACTAGTGAGAGGCTGGCTTCGCAGACAGGGGGGAGCTGCCTGACCCTCACTCCTGACTTCCCCCATGTCCCAGCTAGTGAATGGTGTGTGGGTGAGGGGGGGGGGGGGAGGATGGTGAAGTCTGAGACAGCTCCCTCCCTGCATTACTAGTGAGAGGCTGGCTTCACAGACAGGGGGGAGCTGCCTGACCCTCACTCCTGACTTCCCCCATGTCCCAGCTAGTGAATGGTGTGTGGGTGAGGGGGGGGGAGGATGGTGAAGTCTGAGACAGCTCCCTCCCTGCATTACTAGTGAGAGGCTGGCTTCACAGACAGGGGGGAGCTGCCTGTCCCTCACTCCTGACTTCCCCCATGTCCCAGCTAGTGAATGGTGTGTGGGTGAGGGGGGGGGGGGGTGTGGATGGTGAAGTCTGAGACAGCTCCCTCCCTGCATTACTAGTGAGAGGCTGGCTTCACAGACAGGGGGGAGCTGCCTGACCCTCACTCCTGATTCCCCCATGTCCCAGCTAGTGAATGGTGTGTGGGTAAGGGGGGGGGGGGGGAGGATGGTGAAGTCTGGGACAGCTCCCTCCCTGCATTACTAGTGAGAGGCTGGCTTCACAGACAGGGGGGAGCTGCCTGACCCTCACTCCTCCGGGGTATTGTGATCTTCCTGCACACAGTGCCCTATCCCTGATACCAGGGGTGTTGTGATCTTCCTGCATGCAGTGCCCTATCCCTATTAATACCAGGAGTGTTGTGATCTTCCTGCATGCAGTGCCCTATCCCTATTAATACCAGGAGTGTTGTGATCTTCCTGCATGCAGTGCCCTATCCCTGATATCGGGATGTGTGCAAGAAGATCACAACACCCCCGGTATCAGGAATAGGGCACTGTGTGCAGGAAGATCACAACACCCCCAGTATCAGGAATAGGGCACTGTGTGCAGGAAGATCACAACACCCCTGGTATTAGGGATAGGGCACTGTGTGCAGGAAGATCACAACACTCCTGGTATTAATAGGGATAGGGCACTGTGTGCAGGAAGATCACAATACCCCTGGTATCAGGGTTAGGGCACAAGTTCTAGTCACATTGACTGATCACATTACTTGTTTTGTCAAGCTACCAACTGTTTCCATTTCCCATCCCCCATATACTGTCAGTAGGAAACTTGGTAACATGAATAAATAAGAGGGCAGCCAATAGGAATACATATTCATTCCTAAACTGACCTTAACTGACCTGAAAAGTGTCAAATTGTATCATTTTCAGTTAGTGCGCACTAACTCCCAGTTAGTGCGCACTAATCGGAAAAAACGATTTTTAACGATTTTTTAACTAAAAAATCGTGCCTAAGACGATTTTCTTGCCCTGCCACACGATTTCTATCGTTAAGACGATATGGAAAACGATTCACATCCCTATTGGATTATCACACTCACGGAAACTTTTTTTTTTTTAACTTTATTAGTTAAACGCCTGGATGCCTGCAACATATATATATATATATATATATATATATATATATATATATATATTTGCTGCGATCTTCTTCAGCCGCCTGCTGACTTCCTCCAAGCTGATAGTCTCCAATGCCACTGCTCCTGACGCTGCTGCAGCTACTCGGGCTCCTCTCTGCTTGGCCGCGCTGCCGACCCACGTGTACCGCTGCCGCTCGAGCGCCGCACTCAGCCACCATGTGGAACGCCGGACTCGGGCCTCGCTGCACCTTCTGCCTCCTTCTATGTGCTGGAGTTCCAAGCGGCTTCTCCAACCCCGGATCCACGGCGCCAGACTGCCACGTGTTGCGGCGATGTGCTGTGGTGCTCTGGCCTCCATCCTGTTGACCTTGCTGGCTCTGGTCGAAAAGGGGAGGTTTCTTTTTCCCCATGGCCCTTGAAGGGGCCCGCCACATCATCGGACGGCGCCTAGGTTGCCGCCGATGATGCGCCCTTGCTCGCGTTTCCTTCCACACCCCCCTTTCCCTCCTTTGGGCCGACGTCCTTTTTGCGGGGCGGCACGTCCATTATGGGGGTGGGCTCTAGCCAGGAGGCTCAGGCCCACCTATTTCCTTTGTTTTTTTTTTTTAATTTATTTTTTATTAATTTATACAATATCATGACATATACTGCCACTAACAAATTCGGATATCTACTATCGTAACCATAATGATTATACACTCTCTATTTAATATTAATTTTACAACGGTAGGTATCCTACGAACAAAGACAATCTAACAGATATCCAACCAATCTTGAAAAATGAGCAATCTAGGAAAATTTTCCAAGTATAACTGAAAGTATTGCCTCCTTACTTTCTAAATTGATAACTCAAACTCTCTACTTATTCCCCAACATCTTTTTCGCATCCAAAAATGTTTTCAAATCTTCTGGTTCCAAGTATATATATAAGTATTATTTTCATAACGTATTAAACACTTACACGGATATCTTATCAACATTTGGGCACCCAATTGATCAGCCTGGGCTTTCATTTCAAATTCTCGTCAAATTTGTTTTCCCTTCAGATAGGGATACAGTTTTGAGACTGTTTCTTAGAAATAGAATGAAAAAATTTCTTGAATATCAAATTTGGATTTTTCCAGATGTTACAAGGGTAACTCAGGTAAGACGGAAACAGTTCCTTGAAATGAAAGCACCTATTTCCTTTGTAATTTATTTTTCCATTTGCTATACTAATTTTTATTGAGGTTTGCATATTTCATATTCTTGTACCACAAATGATCTTAGTTCTTGCATTTCTTGATTGTATTTTTAAATCTATCCTGTCTGTGCAATATGAATTGTACCTTACAGTGCTGCTTTTTTTCCTACTCAACATCTTCCTGCTCTTTTGTAGATGCTGCTATGGATTTAAATTGCCTACAAAGCTGTTTCTAGGATTAGAATGCCTTTGAAATGCTTTAGTTTATCACTGAGTGTTTGCATAGAGATAATTTCACTATTTTAATAGTCATGAGGTGAAATAGGCTTACACACTTAAGCTCTGAGATCTGACTTTCCATTTTATTGCCTTTTCAGCAATATGATAATTTTCCACTTTTTCCTCTCCAATAATTTCTACTCCACAAACATTGTGTGCATAAAACTGTTCAGGTACAATTTATTTTATTTAATTCAACTTTTTTTTTTTTTTTAACAGATTACAATTGTTTGTTGTTTGCTTCTTCTTTTAGGTCTCTTTTCTATCTAAGATATCCTCTCTCCTCTCCTTTTATCTATCTATCTATCTATTTATCTATCTAAATATACATAGATAGATTTAGATATAGATAGATATGTATGTATATATATATATATATATATATATATATAGAGAGAGAGAGAGAGAGAGAGAGAGAGATAGATAGATAGATATAGAGATATAGAAATAGATATAGATCGGTGTGAGTGTGTGCGTATAAGGCTGGATTAACATTATTGGCACCCATGGGGTGGTAATGACCTCCTTCCCCAAAGATGTGGGGAGGGAATTCCACTCCATCTCACCCTCTCAAAATTATGAATTATAGGGAAGAAGGGAGGGAGTGCGAGGAACACCAGATTGCCAGTCCAGGTCCTCCACTCTCCGTCTACCCTTTCACTTCCCAGTCACTTGTTACATGAAAGAATTATGGTGGCATTCTGATTCAGCAGCAGCAGCAGAACTTTAAAGAAGAAATTGAGCTCAGGGCCTCCAGCCGCCCATTGCAAACTCAAGGCCCTGTGAAATTCCTGCCTCCTCTTCCCACAGAACTTCCTGATACTATGGAAACCATGCAAGGAGCGATACTTAAGATGAGCAGCTGGAGGTACCGTGATTAATTTTGTTAAAGTTGTTGCAGCTACTGCAGGATCGGGATGCTTTAGGTAACAAGCAGCTGGGAGGGAGATCTCGGTAGAGGCATAGCAGCAGCAGAAGCATTAGACCTAAAATATTCAGAATCTATCACAATTTGGTGCCGGAAGCAGTTGGCTATTCCTAACTCCTGACATTTGTATGTGTGGCTATGATCTAGATAAATAGATAAATAGATTATGGACATATATACATATAAATTATGATGTAGACATATATATATATATATATATATGTCTATTTAAAAATCACAAAATAGTAAGGAGTAACAAATGTTGAATGCAAATCGTATGAAAACACAAAGGAACACTCAACTAGATTGAAACATTTAAATTGTTCAAATATGATATATATTATAAATTCAAGACACAGCCAAAAGGTTGCTGCAATGGACCGTCATAACACCCACGCACACAATTTTTTATAAGTGCATTTTAATCATAGGTCCAAACGTTAGTCCCTTTTTTTGGAGAATTTTTAAATTTTCACAACTAAAACAAGGATAGATACTTCCCTTTCTTAGGCAGCAAGCAGCACTTTGACTTTCAAATCACAATCACATTGACACCTGCTGCACTACTCATCCCTGAAGCAGAGACTCAATCGAAACATGACACTGTGTCGGGTAAGTATGACCCGCTTTAAATGCACTTATACAAAATTATGTGCGCGAGTGATTTGATGGTCCATTGCAGCAAACCTTCGACAGTGTCTTGAATTTATAAGAATATAAATCATTTTTGAACAATTTGAATGTTTCAATTTTGTTGAATGTTCCTTTGTTTGTGTTTTCTATTTTAACACATACACATATGCATATATATGCAAATGAATTTATCTATATATCATACCTTCACACAAATACACACACACACAATACACACATACACATGTACCCATGCATATATACATCCTTGTTTTAAAACTGCATTCTGTGATCCATCATGCTAACTGGTTAAAAGAGAGGAAACAGAGAGTAGGATTAAATGGTCTGTTCACAGTGGAAAAAGGTCATCACTGGAGTGCCTCGGGGATCTGTACTTGAACCGGTGCTTTTAATATATTTATAAATAATCTGGAAAAAGGTACAACGAGTGAGGGGATCAAGTTTGCAGATGACACAAAATTATTCTATATGCAAATGAAATATAATGTGGACAAGTGCAAGGTGATGCATATAGGGAAAAATAATCCATGCTGTAGTTACACAATGTTCGGTTCCATATTAGAAGTTACCACCCAGGAAAAAGATCTGGGCCTCAAAGCTGATATTACATTGAAATCATTGGCTCAGTGTGCTGTGGCAGTCATAAAAGCAAACAGAATGTTAAGAGTTATTAGGAAGGGAATGGCAAATAAAACAGGGGATGTTATAATGTCTCTGTATCACTCAATGGTTAGACCACACCTTGAATACTGTGTGCAGTTCTGGTCATCACATTTCAACAGGGATATGGTTGCAGTGGAGAAGATACAAAATGGGGCAATCAAGGTGATGGGGGACATGAAATGGCTTCCCTATGAGGAGAGGCTGGAGAGGTTGGGGCTGTTCAGCTTGGAGAGGAGACAGGGGCATGTGATAGAGGTCTACAAAATTGTGATAGAACTTGAGGAAATAAATGTGAAGCCATTGTTTACTCTTTTGCATAGTGCAGGAACAGGGGGCAATCCATGAAGTTAACAAGTAGCACATTCAAGACAGATTGGAGAAAGTTATTTTTCACATAATGCACAATTAGGCTCTGGAATTTGTTGCCAGAGGATGTGGTTAGGGAAGCTAGTGCAGCAGGGTTTAAAAATAGTTTGGATAGGTTCCTGGTGGAGAAATCCTTAAACTGCTATTAATTAATAGGCAATAGCCATTGATTGTTGCTGGCATTAGTAGCATGGGATCTATTTAATGTTTGGGTATTTGCCAGGTACTTGTCACTAAGATTGGCCACTATTGGAGACAGGACTTGATGGACTATTGGTCTGACCCAGTATGGCATATCTTACGTTACTATGTTCTTATATAATATGATGGCAGATAAAGATAATATGACCCACCTAGTCTGTCCATCCACATCTTCTCAACTTTTCAGTCCTTTTCTCTCCCTCAGAAATCCTCATGTTTATTTGAATTTGTTTTTAAAACCCTTTAAACATTTTTAGGCATAACATATAATAATCAACAGCACACAAGGCTCCCTGGCATGTCAAACAACACAGGCATGAGAATATAAAACCCCAGCACACAAACAATGATTAAAATAATGAATACATAGCGCAACCCCGCCTTTGTGCACATTATGTCACATAAGGCCTTTATATGCTCTGATACTTACCATAAGCATTCTGTTGATCAAAGTGTAAACGTTTAGTATCAACAATGTCCTGAACCTGGGCACACCAGAAATCTAAAGTTGGATTTCCAAAATTTAGCAATTGTAAATGAAGCAGCTAACAGCAACTGCCCAACCAATGACCTACTCTTTATAGCAGTGGTTCTCAACCTTTTTTCTGTCGGGACACACCTGACAAATGGTCTCACATGCTTGGCACACTGAACACATGACCATCATAGAGCTAAATATAAAAGTACAGTTTGCATCCACAGGAACCCCCCTGACCCACAATGATGGATGTAAAGCAGAATTAGGACATTCCCCATACAACTCACCTTACAAAAAATATATTCTGGTTCTAGTGTCATCTCGGTAACAGCAACACTAACTCCAACTATCAGGCTCAATAGCCCTACTTATGAAAAGACAGCAGTTTATCACTAATGCATGTCCTCTTGAGAAAATACAACAAATCAGACTGATACAGTAAAATAGCTCACCTCGGACCCATACACAGAACCGACCTAACATACTCCCAGGATCTGTAGTAATGCACATAAACTAATCTGCACACAGTTACACTTGTATTATGGAATGCACTCAACAGTAACAACCCTACCTATGAAAAGGCAACACTACAAATCAGGCCCTAAACACCAATACACCTCCTATTAGGAAAACAGAACTAGCCAAGCAGCTATAGATCCCAAAACAGAAATAATTGTATAACTATACTAATAAGCAGAATAAATGTTTCACAACAACTATGAACTGAATAATATCCAACAATTAAAAACTCATAAAATTATTTAAAATTCTCCAAACACCAATAAAATATTTCAAAACAGCAGACACATCACATAATATTCAGTAATTAAAATGGCAGTCAATCAAGAAAGATAAACTTAAAAAGCCACCTTTACTAATCCCCTCCAGCAGCTCTCCTACTCCTCTTCCATGCAGACCAGTAGCACACACCAGAAGCAGTAGTGGCTGAAGCTCTGTACTCATGGTCCTCTTCCTTAGGGCTCACGACCATTCTCTCTGTCTCTCACACACACACATACCAGTTACATCCCCATGACCAGTTTCTGTCTTTCACACACCAATCATCTCCTGACCAGTCTCTCTCTTACATACACACTAGTCACCTTCTCAATCAGTCTCTCTCATGCACACACACACATACACACACACAGGCTTCCCACTTCCATGTTCTATCTTATATATATAGAGGCTTCTCACTCCCATGCTGTGTCTCACACACACCCAGGTTTCTTACTCCTATACTAGCTCTCGCCATAATCTTTTTCCCATTACTACTTTCTCTCTCACACACACACATACCAATCACACTTGCATACCAGTTTCTGTCTCTCACACACCAATCATCTCCTGACCAATCTTTCTCTTAACCACACACACACACCAGTCACCTTCCCGATCACTCTCTCTCTCTCATGCACACATACACACACACATACACACACACAGGCTTCCCACTTCCATGTTCTATCTTATATATATACAGGCTTCTCACTCCCATGCTGTGTCACACACACACCCGTTTCTCACTCCTATGCTAGCTCTCTCCACATGCACAGGCTTCTCATTACCACTATCACTTTCTCTCTCACACACACACTCCAGTCATCTCCCTGACCAGTCACTTCCATTGTCTCTCCTATATACACACACACATTACCTCTCTGACCAGTTTCTCTCAATCACACACATACTCTCAATCACAAACTTTACATAGATTATCTCAGTCAATTGCTCTCACTTACACAGGGGCTCTCAGTCATAGTTACACATGTACACTCTCAATCACATATACATTCTCTCACTTACAGAGAGGCTGGCTGCCTGACTCTGTCTCTCTAATTTCCTGTCCCCTCCACCCCCCCCCGAGCACAAATGGTAGCTGCAGCAGCCTCCTCCTCTAGCCCTCGCAGGCCAAGAAAGAAGAATCCCATTGGCCACGGGAAGCTAATTCTGCTGTCTCCTGTGCCGATTTCTGGCTGCTTCTGATTTTGCTTCGGGCTCACGCTATTGCTCGGGGCCACCGCTGCCGCCGCTACTTTTTCATGCAGCATGGCTCTTTTTTCTTCCCGCGCACCCCACTGCACATCACTTCCTGTTCCGAGCCAGGGTAGGGGCAGGTGCGGGAAGAAGAAAAGGCCCAGCCGCAGTTGCCAGCCTCCACTAAAACTGCTGCCGTTCCCATCCGGGCTTGAATGTGCTGATAGCCCGGGTGGCAATGGCAGCAGTAAAATATAGCCTGCCTCTCGCTCGGTGAAGGAAGGAGGAGGAAGAGCAGTGGGAGACTGGTAGCACGCGACACACCTGCCACTGCTTGGCAACACACTAGTGTGTCGTGACACACCGGTTGAGAAGCGCTGCTTTATAGGCATTGAAGAACCAATCCATCTGCCCAAGAGTCCAAGACCAGGCCCAATAAAAACAGAATATCCTAAAATATCAGCCACAACCTGAGTGATCTGACACCAGAAAAACTGGACACTTTGGCAGCACCACCACATATGTCAGAAGGTGCCAATCTCCACACATCCCCGCCAGCACAAATTACTGACATCAGGGTATACTTTTGAGTAAAAAAAGGGCGCCCAATAGATTTGGTTCAATAGCCTAAACATTAAGGCAACCCTTTTTGACAAATTGAAATGTAATGGACAGAGGTCCAAATAACCTTCCAATCTCTATTGATCAAATCCATGTCAAGATCAGAATTCTAAATTTAAATAAGTCATATGTACGAACAGCACAGTACACATCAGTGAAGATTTTAGTACTGTGAACAATTCTGGTCTTCGAATCTCATAAAAGATATAGTTGCACTGGAGAAGGTACAGAGAAGGTAAACCAAAATGATAAAGGGGATGGAACAGCTCCCCTATGAAGAAAGACTAAAGAGGTTAGGGCTGTTCAGCTTGGAGTAGAGATGGCTGAGCTGGGAAATGATAGAAGTCTTTAAAAGCATGAGAGGTGTAGAACGGGTGGATGTGAATTGGTTATTTACTCTTTCAAATAATAGAAGGACTAGAGGGCACGCCATGATGTTAGCAAGTAGCACATTTAAAATTAATCAGAGAAAATTCCTTTTTCACTCAACGCACAATCAAGCAATGGAATTTGTTGCCAGAGGATGTGGCTAGTACAATTAGTGTAGCTGGGTTTAAAAAAGGCTTGGATAAGTTCTTGGAGGAGAAGTCCATTAATTGCTATTAATCAAGTAGATTTTCAGGGATTTATGTGCGTGACCAGCCTTATGCACGCTGGGCCAATTTTCAAAAGATTTTACACTCGTAAATCCTCGGGACACATGTAAGTCCCAGGTTCTCGAGAAAGGGGTGGGGAGGGAGTGGGGCATGGGCGGGGTAGTCCAGGGGTGGGGCAGGGGCGGGGAGGGGCTAGAGCCCCCCGGCACAGCGCCATTTACCACTGTGCCAGGGGATCGCATGCCAGCAAGGTGCTGGCACGCGCAACCTGTGCCTGCCCAGAGGCAGGCGCAAAAGGTAAAATAAAGATTTGGGGGGTCTATGTTAGGGCTAGAGGGTGGGTAGGTTAGGGGAAGGGGAAGGGAGGTTATTGTAAGGGGTTGGGAAGTTCCCTCCCAGTCCGCTCTGAAATTAGAATGGACTGCGAGGGAACTGAGGAAGGCTGTGGGCATTGGTGCACACAGAATGCACAAGTGTGCACCCCCTTACACGCACCGACCACCAATTTTTTAAAATGTGCGCACCTGAGTGTGTAAGTTATAAAATCGGGCATCCATGTGTGCGTGCCGGGTAGCGCACGACGCACACATCTTTGAAAATCTACCCCTTAGGGAATAGCCTAGGGATGTGCCTGCTTCTCGGCCCAGCCCTGCTTCTTCTCCATCGACGTCGGTGCAGGGCCGCTGTCCAGCTTCCTATTCCTGCACAGCTTCCTGTTCCTGCTCCTAGGCGTGCAGCCGCGCCTCCTTGCTAGATTTAAAGGGCCCACGGCTGGATATACCCTGGGTTCCACCTAAGGACTGTTTCCTGTGTCAGCCCTATATAAGGGCTTCTCCTGCATTCCTGTTTTGCCTTGCATCGGAGTTACTTTGCTCCTGGAGGTTCCTGCCTTCCAGCGCTCTGTCAGGTCTCCATCTTCGTTGGAGCTCCATGTCTTGTCTGCTTCCTGTGTTCCATGTCTTCGTCTCTTGAGGTCCCTCATCCAGGCTTCCTTATGTCTCGCTTCCTGATGTTCCAGGTTTCCTGATGTTCTTCTCCTGTTCCTTCAAGTTCTCCTGACCTGCCAGCTCCTATGGTTCTCCGGATGACACTTGCTCTGTCTTTGGAGTCTCCTCGCATCTGGATCTGTTTCTTGTGTTCCCGAGTCCTCCTGACCTGCCAGCTCCTGTGGTTCTCCGGATGACACCGGCTTCATCATTGGAGTCTTACCTTGGCTGGATTCCCTTCCTGCGCTCGTCCCACTCTCCGCGTGGTCCATGACCAGCCTCCTCAGGTTGTGTAGGGTGCGCAGATGGACAGGGTGGTCCATGACCAGTTCCGCGGGTGAACTTTGTAGGGCGCCCTGAGAGACAGTGCCAATGCCTACCTTCCCAGCTTCTCGTCTAGTCCAAGAGTCTTCCAAGCTCCTCGTCTCGTCGAGAGGCTTCCAAGATCCTCATCCACTCCCAGTGTCTTCTCATCTCGAGGCCTCTGTGTCACAAGGCCAACATCTTCTCTCATCCTCAGTCCAGCCTGCTGCTTCTTGCCGATACCAAGCGGCAGGTCCAAAAGGGCTGGGAACGGTTGGAGGACTGTTTATATACCTACATCAGCTTGTTGGCTCTGGAAGCATGCAGGTCCGGCAGAGGGTCAGACCTTGTCTTTGCCCATGCTGGGACACGCCGCCAACGCTTGGTTCGGTCCTGGATTCGCCTGGGCTTGGGCCGAGGCCCAAGGGTACACTAAAACCCCCTCAGCTGGGATCGCTCCCAAGTGTCCCCGATATTTAACAACTAAGCAAGTAGAAATTTGAAAAAATGTAAACACCGGAAATGCAATTAAAAATAACCTTTGCAATTTTCTTTGTTCTACATACCAAAAATATTTAGAATTTTTCTAGTGATGTTGTTTTAAAGAACATTAAAACTTCAAATATGATTCCTAAAATTGTTCATGATTTAAAAGTAGTCATATTTCTTTAACATATATATGTGCTTTTTTGTTAAACTTAAGAAATATTAACAATTTGTTTATATTATTTTTCATAAAGAAAAGAAAGCATAATCGGTTTTCACTCTAAGTCCATTACTATATTTCTATGAAACAGCATGCAACCGAGGCAGAGATTCTGAAAAAAAGTCTGTGATAATTTCTGAGTGCTCTATTTTTAAAGTGTTTAGCAATAGCGATAGAGAGAAAATACTTCCAGAATAAAACCCTAAATGTTCTTTCTTTCATAAATTGCTTGAGTAAGTACAAATATTTGTAGGTATGCTTGTGACCACTAAACTATCTTTCCTTATGATTTTACAAGTTCTTTGTTTACCATAGTAATGCACTCTAATATTAACTAGATTTTGGAGATAATATAATAGTTTTTTCTTTGCTCATAGCAGGTTGTTATATAAGGTGCCATAAATATTGAGATGATCAAAGTGTACATGTTCAATTATGTAAAATTTAGATGATTGAATAACTTGGAGGATTTTCTGATATCCTAGAAAATAATTTAAAAGGTAGACAAATTCAAAGATCTATTTTACTGTAAAATGAATAGCTGATAGAGACGTGGTGCCGAACCAGTGCACGGACGCCGCTGGTAACCCAGTGCCGCACCTGGAGCAAGTGGGGAGAAGCATCACAGCTCACCAGCTGGGCTTGGCCTGGTCTGGGTGGGAGTTGGGTGCGGGCCACATGCCAGCAAAGATGTCATCGCATATGAGTGGCATTGGCAGTGTGTGATGATGTCACCAATGCGGTGGCATCACTTGCCGGCACGGGCATGTGCTCCCAGATGCTGGGGCCTCATGGTGAGCTGGAGCAGGGGAGAAGGGGAGGCCTCCAGGGAGGGCCAGATCATTTTGGGGGGAGTGACAGTGGACCCTAGATGGTCCATTTGGCAATTTGAAGCAGGCGGGTCATCCTTGGAGTGGGGACAGCAGACCGGGATTGTAACCCAGCTGCACGGCTTGATTCTGTCCCTTTTGGCTCCTGCTCCCCATGCTGTTGCCTTCTCTATGAATGGAATTTCAATAGCTGGTAGATCCTTCCCCACTATGGCTGCTAATTTGGCTCTAATTAGTGCAATTTAATGGATTGGCTTCATTAAAAAAATATATAGATATAATGAGGGTGAAACACTCCTTGGTGATTATCAGTTTATTTAATTCCCTTCTATCTCGCAGCCATGCCATGTGGCCGCAAGCAAATATCCTCAGCATGCTGCCCAGCCCCTTGGGGGGGGGGGGGGGGGTGACACCCAATAGCGCAGCTCTGCCCGCTGATGAATCAATGGATGTACTGCCGTCCTTACCCATCTGTAGTGGCACAAGGCAAATAAGTCGCAAGGAACTTCATGGAGGAATTGAACAGAGGCCCAGTTCCCTCCTGCAGACACACCAGATGACATAATCATGCCAGGGACTGGCAGTGCAGCGGGGGACTATGGGATTGGGGCATTCTGGGGATAGTTACCCTGCTGGAGGCAGCCACATTCCTCAGCTTCCTACCAGCCCTCCAGATAGTTGAATGAGGGCTTCCTGGAGAGTATGCACCTGGCCAACCAGGCAGTTTCATTCCTGTGGGAGCAGGGTGGTATCTGGATGGGGGAGCCCAGCCATACAACTATCCCGCTTTCCCTTACAGCACACTACCGGGTCAGATACCAGTTTGGAGAGCTGCTGAGGCTGGCCTGGCCAATGTGATCATACTCAGAGCACCCTAGTATTTATCAGGGGACCCAATCGCAATGGCAACCCAGAGAAGTCCATGACCTGGGGCACTGTGCTTCCGGGTATGCACCATGCCCTTGGGCGCAGATTAGTACCCCTCTGCCCAGACTGGGCATGTGGCACCTGTTCCCCTGCACCCTGATGTTTGCATGGCACTGGCTCCAGTTTCAGCTCCTGCTCCAAGTGGGAGCACTTTTCCCTTGGCTTGAATGACTCTGTGACCACACCATCACAGATACAGGTCTGGCCTCCTGGATACAGTCAGCTGCCACATAGTCTATGGATGATGAGTCAAATGTTGATAATTCTTTAGTTGGGATTGGGGATCCGAACACTTATGGTCAGAGTTGGGGACAATTTGCAGGGGTTGATGGGATCGCTATAGACCAGATCCCCATAGAGGATAGTAGGACTGCAAGTAGCAAGCACAATAAGAGAAATAGGAGGCACTCCCACTGCTCCAACTTCTCAGTCAGTGGATAGTCCTCTTCTGTTTCCTCCTCTGCGTCACGTGGCTCATGTGGCTCACAAGTTACCCTAGCCTTTGTGCAATCCCTCATTGGCAGTTTGGCTTTTACCTGATGGGTTATCCTGATGGGAGCATTGCTACACCGACTGATTATGGCATCCACGACATTCAGAAGGAAGAACCACTACTTTAGGGTCACCCACGACATGCATGGGAATCTTGGGGTTTTGAGAGATTCTTGACTGGTTTCAATGGCTCAGTAGTATGGCTGCTTCCCCTCCTAGTGTCTGGAGCTCTTTTCTAATGCCTCTGGGGGCATGGGCTTTGGTTTGTATTGTCAGGGAACCTGATGCACTGAAACTTGGCCACAAAGTTGGATGGTGTCAGGGATCATATCACCTTCCTGGAACTATTTCCAGTAGTGGTTACACTCTATAGTTGGGGTGAGCAGCTGGCTAACATAAAGTAGATATTTTTTGTGTGCAACCTAATGGTTATGCATATAATCAATTGACAGTCTGCCAAGTGCACGCCGGTTTCTGAGCTTCTACGGCTTATGTTCTTGTTGTATCTACTGATAAATTTGATGGCATGGGCTAGGACAGGGCTTCCCAAACCTGTCCTGGGGACCCCACAGCCAGTCGAGTTTTCAGGATATCCACAATAAATATGCATGAGATATATTTGCATACTTTGGAGACTCAGTATTAGGGATGTGAATCGTGTCCTCGATCGTCTTAACGATCGATTTCGGCTGGGAGGGGGAGGGAATCGTATTGTTGCCGTTTGGGGGGGTAAAATATCGTGAAAAATCGTTAAAAATCGTAAAATCGAAAAATCGAAAAACCGGCACATTAAAACCCCCTAAAACCCACCCCCGACCCTTTAAATTAAATCCCCCACCAAATAACTTAAATAACCTGCGGGTCCAGCGGCGGTCCGGAACGGCAGCGGTCCGGAACGGGCTCCTGCTCTGAATCTTGTCGTCTTAAAATGGCGCCGAAAAATGGCGGCGGCCATAGACGAAAAAGATTGGACGGCAGGAGGTCCTTCCGGACCCCCGCTGGACTTTTGGCAAGTCTCGTGGGGGTCAGGAGGCCCCCCACAAGCTGGCCAAAAGTTCCTGGAGGTCCAGCGGGGGTCAGGGAGCGATTTCCCGCCGCGAATCGTTTTCGTACGGAAAATGGCGCCGGCAGGAGATCGACTGCAGGAGGTCGTTCAGCGAGGCGCCGGAACCCTCGCTCAACGACCTCCTGCAGTCGATCTCCTGCCGGCGCCATTTTCCGTACGAAAACGATTCGCGGCGGGAAATCGCTCCCTGACCCCCGCTGGACCTCCAGGAACTTTTGGCCAGCTTGTGGGGGGCCTCCTGACCCCCACGAGACTTGCCAAAAGTCCAGCGGGGGTCCGGAAGGACCTCCTGCCGTCCAATCTTTTTCGTCTATGGCCGCCGCCATTTTCGGCGCCATTTTGGAAAATGGCGCCGGCTGAAGATGACAAGATTCAGAGCAGGAGCCCGTTCCGGACCGCTGCCGTTCCGGACCGCCGCTGGACCCGCAGGTTATTTAAGTTCTTTGGGGGGGGGTTCGGGAGGGTGGGGGATTTAATTTAAAGGGTCGGGGGTGGGTTTTAGGGGGTTTTAGTGTGCCGGCTCACGATTCTAACGATTTATAACGATAAATCGTTAGAATCTGTATTGTATTGTGTTCCATAACGGTTTAAGACGATATTAAAATTATCGGACGATAATTTTAATCGTCCTAAAACGATTCACATCCCTACTCAGTATATGCAAATTTATCTCATGCATATTCATTGTGGATATCCTGAAAACCCGACTGGCTATGGGGTCTCCAGGACAGATTTGGGAAACCCTGGGCTAGGCACATCCTTGGGCTTCACAATGAGATTGTTGATTTTCTTTCTCATTACAAGTGGGAAGACTTCCAAAGGCTCATGCTGGGTGCCTAAGAGAGGGGAACGCTGGTTCCTGTACACCTCTGGAGCATTGGATACAGGATACACTCACCTTGCTGTGCCAGTCGATCACACCATCTACCTGGTGAGCATACCTGAGAGGTTACAACAAAGTCATGGAATTCCTAGAAGCCACTAACCAATAGGGATGTGAATCATTTTTTGACGATTTAAAATATTGTCCGATATATTTTAAATCGTCAAAAATTGTTAGAGCCGCGATACAATAACAATTCCCCCGATTTATCGTCAAAAAATCATAAATCGGGGGAAGGGGGAGGGGAAGGGGGAGGGCGGGAAAACCGGCACACTAAAACAACCCTAAAACCCACCCCGACCCTTTAAAATAAATCCCCCACCCTCCCGAACCCCCCCAAAATGCCTTAAATTACCTGGGGTCCAGAGGAAGGGTCCCGGTGTGATCTTTTACTCTCAGACCTCCGTGCGTTGTAGAAATGGTGCCGGCGCTACCTTTGACCTGTCATATCAAAGGTAGCGCCGGCGCCATTTTGTTTTTTTGTCCCCCGACGTCAGGAGCGTAGGAAATCGCTCCCGGACCCCCGCTGGACCCCCAGGGACTTTTGGCCAGCTTGGGGGGGCCTCCTGACCCCCACAAGACTTGCCAAAAGTCCAGCGGGGGTCCGGTAACGACTTCCTGCACGCAAATCGTTTTTCCGTACAGAAAATGGCGCCGGCCATACAGCGTATGGCCGGCTAGAGATATGAATCGTGTCCTCGATCGTCTTAACGATCGATTTCGGCTGGGAGGGGGAGGGAATCATATTGTTGCCGTTTGGGTGTTTAAAATATCGTGAAAATCGTTAAAATCGTGAGCCGGCACACTAAAACCCCCTAAAACCCACCCCTGACCCTTTAAATTAAACCCCCCACCCCAAATGCCTTAATACTTCATCAACTTTGGGAGGAAAGTACTTACTTGCCCTAAACCAATGGCAGGAAAACCGGCACACTAAAACCCCCTAAAACCCACCCCCAACCCTTTAAATTAAATCCCCCACCCTCCCGAACCCCCCCCCAAATGCCTTAAATTACCTGGGGGTCCAGCGGCGGTCCAGAACGGGCTCCTGCAATTGAATTGTGTTGTCTTCAGCCGGCGCCATTTTGCAAAATGGCGGCCGCAAAATGGCGGCGGCCATAGACCAACACGATTCGACTTCAGGAGGTCATTCTGGACCCCCGCTGGACTTTTGGCAAGTCTTGTGGGGGTCAGGAGGCCCCCCCAAGCTGGCCAAAAGTCCCTGGGGGTCCAGCGGGGGTCCGGGAGCGATCTCCTGCCGCGAATCGTTTTTCTGTACGGAAAAACGATTCGCGTGCAGGAAGTCATTCCCGGACCCCCGCTGGACTTTTGGCAAGTCTTGTGGAGGTCAGGAGGCCCCCCCCAAGCTGGCCAAAAGTCCCTGGGGGTCCAGCGGGGGTCCGGGAGCGATCTCCTACGCTCCTGACGTCGGGGGACAAAAAAACAAAATGGCGCCGGCGCTACCTTTGCCCTGTCATATGACAGGTCAAATGTAGCGCCGGCGCCATTTCTGCAATGCACAGGAGGTCCGAGAGTAAAAGATCACACCGGGACCCTTCCTCTGGACCCCAGGTAATTTAAGGCATTTTGGGGGGGTTCGGGAGGGTGGGGGATTTATTTTAAAGGGTCGGGGTGGGTTTTAGGGTTGTTTTAGTGTGCCGGTTTTCCCGCCCTCCCCTTCCCCTCCCCCCCACTGGACCCCAGGTAATTTAAGGCATTTTTGGGGGGTTCGGGAGGGTGGGGGATTTATTTTAAAGGGTCGGGGTGGGTTTTAGGGATGTTTTAGTGTGCCGGTTTTCGATTTACACGATTTACACGATATTTAAAAAACCCAAACTGTGACGATCCGATTTCCTCCCCCTCCCAGCCGAAATCGATCGTTAAGACGATCGATCACACGAGTCACATCTCTACTAACCAAACCAGTTGAAGGACCTTAATCTTTCACACAGGATGGTGGAATACATAGCACAGGCTAAATGGCACAGTGCTTCTCGGGGCACTGTGCAGACCAATCTGGCGGGCTATGCATTTTTCTCTAAGGCATAGAGTTGGCCCAACCCAGTAAGGGGATTCTCCATTAGATGGGTCCTTATGGGAAAGGCCAAATTCAATTAGCATGTTCACAATGTGTACCGCTGAAACCTGCATGACCACCTCTTAGCTCTCTGGCATTAATTTGACCTTATCACTACCTGGTGGGGTGCCTGAGCCAGGAGGGGCGGGTCACCATTTGGAGGCAGTGAACCACATGTGGTATACCATACTTTGAGGCACTGGGAACAATCTGCTGCCAGGGCTCGCTGGCCCGAGAGTGGTGGCAGACTGGATGCCCCCCCCCCCTTTTTTTTCTATTTTTTTTATTTATGCATTTTAAACAAAATAAACAGCAATTACAGCTTGTCAATGATAGGGTCAAGAATTTAACAAAAGGTATAATTATCATATTGGTTAATAACACTCCAATGGATATACAAAATCTGTATAACTTAAGAAAAAAAAAATAACCAATATAATACAATCTAGTAATACACGCGTTATAAGAAAATTAGGAGATCCATGGACTTAATAGAGCATAAAAAAAAAATAATAAGAAGAAATAGCTTTTCTAAAAGATTAGCAGGTTTAAAGAGCTACACCTTTTTCCTTGTCCCATGACTTAGTGAAATAAGCATATTTATTTACTTATTTATTTGTTTGTTTGTTTATTTGGGCAAATGTGCATCAAGAAATTTACATAATTCAGATGGATTTAGAAACACAAATCTTTCATTGTTGTGCTTGACTACACATTTACTTGGGTAATAAACAATTATCTGAGCCCCCAGGTTTTTTACCTCCTGGCTCATCTGAAGAAAAAGTTTCCTGCGATAATGTGTAGCTCTAGTTATATCGGAAAATATCCAGATTTTTTGAGCAAGGTAAAGCTTATCTCAATTTCAAAGAAACATCCTAAGTATTTTATCTCTTTCCAGAGCATGAAGAAATCTTATGCAAAGAGTCCCACGATATTCAACATGTTCTTCCATGGTTTGCTCTAAAAAGTCTGTCAAATTACTCACATTTTGCAATTGAGAACCTCTATTTTGTCCCTCATTATTCTTCTTCTTATCAGATGTTACAAAGAAGATTTTAACAATTGGTGGAATATTTTCTGGGGATAGCTGTAAATTTTCCACCAAAAACCTTTTAAATTGATCAAATGGAAAAATGAGTTTTACACTTGGAAAATTCAAAATTCTTAAGTTGTTGTATCTCGACTCATTTTCCATAATTTCTATCTTTCTTGCATTTGCCATTTCACCTTGGATTAACCCGATTTGTACTTTCTTTATCTGAGTAACCTGGTTTTCTAAGCTTTCCAATTTCTCAGCTTGTATTGTTATCAATGGGTCTATTTGAATTATTCAATTCTGGATTTCAGCAGTTGTTAAATTTAAACTTACAATAGAAGTTTTCAGTTCCATCAAAACCATCCAGATATTCTCCAAAGTTATTTTCTGTGTTTCTGGTCCACTAGAATCAACCGATATGCTCACTTCCCCTTGTGATGGCGTTCATGCCTTACAACTAAGACCGCCATCGTGCCTTCATTCCTCTCAGGTGTTGAGGTTAGCGGTTCTAGGGACAAGTCTTTTCCTCCGCTCCTTTCCCTTTCTCCTACCAGCGGGCTCTCAGCTGTTCCCTTCACTCTGCCAACCTTCGGTCTCGCTCCTCTTTCCCCGTTTTTCACCCGAGGGGTCCTGGTGCTCCCAGATTCTCCTGGGGAACTCCCTCTCCTGAAATCAGGGATATCGCGAGATGAGGCAGTTCGGGCATCACAGGTGCTCCAGGGCTCAAAGAGTTGGGTAGGTCCAGTAGTGTCGGAGTGTGCTCAATCCCAGTGCCTACAGCGGATGCTTCTCCCGGAGTAACTCCACTCAAAGGTGAGCAGAACCCCTCAATTATCGGCTGAGAAAGGGTAGAACTTGGAGTAGTCGGGGTCTCAGTCTTTATCTTCCCCTTT
Organism: Rhinatrema bivittatum; assembly: GCF_901001135.1. Taxonomy (NCBI): domain Eukaryota; kingdom Metazoa; phylum Chordata; class Amphibia; order Gymnophiona; family Rhinatrematidae; genus Rhinatrema; species Rhinatrema bivittatum. Next base: position 167,114,987 of record NC_042615.1, read on the forward strand.
CTCTTGGTATGCGGCATAGTTTAGTGATTATTTGGAAGAAAATTCGGAGCTCTCTCTTCACCTGACCTGATAGTTAGGAGCCCTGGCCCCCCCTTTAATTGAGAGGTCACCTTGCTTGGAAGAGGTGGGTGACTGGGAATGCCCAGGAGAATTACCTCCCAGTAGGACATAAACTTGCTTGGCTGTGGCAGGCCCCAGTCTGGAGGTGTCCCATTGCCTGCCACAAGGGTGCATTTGAAAGTTTGACCCATGTTATGGCTTGGGTAAATAGCCATGGTTGTATGTTTGTTATATGAATAAAGCTGCAGCCAATTTTTCCCAAATTTGGTCTTTGTGATATTTTGAAATATGTACATGAGTGCAGCTGTCAACTCCCCCCCCCCCCCCCCCCCCAGTTGACAATTGGTCACGTCTGCCCGGGTTAAAATATTTTCTTCTTGCCTATTTGTAGTTTTCCTGCAATCAACCATTCTATAGCATAATCTGCCTCCAACAGAAATTCAAACTGGAGAGAAAACATTAGACCTAAAAGATACAATATTACATTTCAAATTGTGCCAGCATGTATTACATGATCCTTGGATAACTTGAATAAAAAGTATAATCCAAGACTGGGTCAACTCTGATGTATTTCATCAGGAATGGGAAGATTAAATGGGTCTTGTCGTCCTTAACTGCTATCATTTTGTCTTTCTGTGTTTCTTTGAACATTTGACAGGCCATATGTGTTTGTACTTCTACTTTGTTTTCACCTGCTTCATAATATGAAAGAATGAGTGTTATGATCTCTTTCTTTGCATTCTTTATTGTATCCTTAGTAGCTATAAGTAAGGTTTTCCTTTATTTTGATTATGGTAGTGAAGTCACTAGGTTTTGTTTTTACTTTATTGAGTTCTTTGCAATGATGGAATTTCAGATCCTGAAATAGAAGACATTTGTTGTTATCTATAGTGGCTGTATAATACAGTTTCGTAGAAAAATAGCTATAGTTTGGGTCTTTACATTAAAAAAAAGTTTGCATTTAACAGACACAAAGAAGAAAACTGGCATGCTTAACAGAGAGAGAATTAATATCTCACGGTTTACAAACAGATCACGGCTGAAACAGATTTAGACTGTGTCTACCAAGGGCCCCAATTTGATGTTATTTCTCTATTTCAACTTTCAGTAAATGAGTTCTTCTATCAATGTAACCTCATTAACTTGAGATCTTCAGCATTTAATTTGATACAAGACTTCCAAAACAATGCTATAGTGTATATGAATGAGATTCAAAATCAATGTCCTAATTAATAATAGAATATCAACATTACCTCACAAACCCAGTAAACTTAAATTAGGTGAAAGATTTAACAGGTGGAGAGTCAGGTGAATGTTCTCAGATATGATTCATGTCTAAAATTGCTGCACAATCAATCAGCCATACTACATATGTAAATGTGAATCAAATTCACCATTGTTCCTTCAGTATAAGGTGCTTGCAAAAGGACAAAACTTAGAGAAAAAGAAAAGAAAATATTGAAAAGTTCTGTGTAAAAGGTGAATGTTGCGCGCCCCTAGTCCGTGCTCGGCCCGCGCATGGGCCTGCTCACCTTGCTAACTCCTCCTGTCTGCTGCCTGCATCCTGACCTCTGCTGCCTTGTGACCTCATCTGACCTCCGGAACTGACCTCTGCCTCATTGACTACTCCTCGGAATGATCCTCAGATTCTGACCTCAGCTAAGAACATAAGAACATAAGAACATAAGAACATAAGAAAATGCCATACTGGGTCAGACCAAGGGTCCATGAAGCCCAGCATCCTGTTTCCAACAGTGGCCAATCCAGGCCATAAGAACCTGGCAAGTACCCAAAAACTAAGTCTATTCCATGTAACCATTGCTAATGGCAGTGGCTATTCTCTAAATGAACTTAATAGCAGCTACATTGACTATGTCTCCTAATTCTGGCTCTGTCCCTTGCCTTTTCATTGCCTACGCTGTTTGGGCCTTCCTTGCCTCTCCAGGCCAACAGCTTGAAGTCCGACCTCGCTCCCTTGCTGATTGTGGGCACGCCTCTCTACTATCTCTCTGGGAGACCTTGTGAGGCCCACCTAAGTCCAATCGGCCCGGGTCCCTACGGGCTCCACCCGAGGGGACCTCAGGCTTCCAGTGTTGAAGCTCATCTCATCCTCTGTCTCCTCCTCCAAGCACAATAGTGAATATATAACTCACTCCTATCATTAATCAGTTTTGTACACTGGTTTTGACAACTATTTTCAAATGGGGAAGCAGTTAATAAGAATATCTAAATACATGGAAAAACTAAGAAAAATGTTGTGTGCTTTTCCAGATTGTCAACTAATTCCAAGATGTAAGGCTAGTACACAGGTCTGCTTTCCAACTAAGGATCAATTTCAAGGAAACACTGAAACCAAACCCAGCTTTAAGCAGATCAGCATATAAGATCTTACCTGAATTAGATGGAAAAAAACCCTCATTATATACAGCAATTGTCAAAGAGATCTTACCTCTATAAAAGGACTTTGAAAATTACTCTATCAAATTTACCTGTAAACAATTAAACCTGCTATTATGTCTATGGAACAATTGCAGGAAATTTTAAGGCATACTTTTAAAAGCCCAAAAGTATGTATGTGAGTGAAAACCCTTCACCAATCCCTTACCTGAGAACAACACTACTCAATCTAGGTAGATGTACACATGAATAGGAAGTATGCATGCAAGCCTACCTGCATATTGGGCAGAAAATTTGTAAAAGGCCATTTATGCAGCCCAAACACTGGTTTTCCTCTTGAAATGACTTTGAAAATTGTACTTAAGGACGGTAATTTTATAACTGTGCATGTTGTGGGATAGTCTGCCTTCATGCTTCAATAGAAATGCCTTATTTTGTAGGGATGTGAATCGTTTTAGGACGATTAAAATTATCGTCCGATAATTTTAATATCGTCTTAAACCGTTATGGAACACAATACAATACAGATTCTAACGATTTATCGTTATAAATCGTTAGAATCGTGAGCCGGCACACTAAAACCCCCTAAAACCCACCCCCGACCCTTTAAATTAAATCCCCCACCCTCCCGAACCCCCCCCCAAATAACTTAAATAACCTGCGGGTCCAGCGGCGGTCCGGAACGGCAGCGGTCCGGAACGGGCTCCTGCTCTGAATCTTGTCGTCTTCAGCCAGCGCCATTTTCCAAAATGGCGCCGAAAATGGCGGCGGCCATAGACGAAAAAGATTGGACGGCAGGAGGTCCTTCCGGACCCCCGCTGGACTTTTGGCAAGTCTCGTGGGGGTCAGGAGGCCCCCCACAAGCTGGCCAAAAGTTCCTGGAGGTCCAGCGGGGGTCAGGGAGCGATTTCCCGCCGCGAATCGTTTTCGTACGGAAAATGGCGCCGGCAGGAGATCGACTGCAGGAGGTCGTTCAGCGAGGGTTCCGGCGCCTCGCTGAACGACCTCCTGCAGTCGATCTCCTGCCGGCGCCATTTTCCGTACGAAAACGATTCGCGGCGGGAAATCGCTCCCTGACCCCCGCTGGACCTCCAGGAACTTTTGGCCAGCTTGTGGGGGGCCTCCTGACCCCCACGAGACTTGCCAAAAGTCCAGCGGGGGTCCGGAAGGACCTCCTGCCGTCCAATCTTTTTCGTCTATGGCCGCCGCCATTTTCGGCGCCATTTTGGAAAATGGCGCCGGCTGAAGACGACAAGATTCAGAGCAGGAGCCCGTTCCGGACCGCTGCCGTTCCGGACCGCCGCTGGACCCGCAGGTTATTTAAGTTATTTGGTGGGGGATTTAATTTAAAGGGTCGGGGGTGGGTTTTAGGGGGTTTTAATGTGCCGGTTTTTCGATTTTTCGATTTTTAACGATTTTTCACGATTTTTCACGATATTTTACCCCCCCAAACGGCAACAATACGATTCCCTCCCCCTCCCAGCCGAAATCGATCGTTAAGACGATCGAGGACACGATTCACATCCCTATTATTTTCATGCACCATTCTATTATGTTCTTCAGAAATGGATTTCCATCATTGTTGGGCCCTTAAAGTCATCATCTTCTATTGCTTTTATCATATTTTTACTACAGTCTATAGTAAAGAAACCTGCTGAAGAATCCTGCCTCTTTGTTCTAACTGCCAACTATCCAGCTTCTTTCCACACAGCAGAGTAGCACAGACCGGAGTCTTTCCATCCAACATGATCCTTGCTAACTCAATGAGCTAGCAAACAAGAACAGGCTAAATACCTCTAGGAAGGGGCGGAGACCAGTGGTGGTAGGCCGGTCTTCCTGTACTGATCTTCTTTAAAAGACGGGCTGGCTTTGCCGCGTGTGTCTAGAAGTCATCAGGGGAAGGGGGTTCCGCTGCGATGGCGTCCCGAGTGCAGGGGTAGACCTTTAGATGTTGCGGTAGCCCCAGGGGGTCTGGAGCATGTCGGACCAAAGCCGGAAGGGATAAGCTTGGTCGGCCTCCTGGCTGATCGGCATAGCAGCCCTTAACCTACTCCTGGTCTCCAACATCAGGGTACCATGCAATGGAGTACTAGCAGCCTCTCTGCTACAAGGCAAAACCTAATGCTTCCACACAGGTAGCAGGTAGCTCTCTGATCCCTGTCCTCAAGGTCTGTCTTTGCTCCAGCAGTGTCTTCTGGGGTTAGGAGTGGTGCAGAGGTGGCCAACTGGGCAGATCACCACACAGCAAGCCCACCATTCTCCTCTCCTCATGGTTGCCTTTACTTCAATGATACAGAGAGAGGTAATACAGCTACCCTGTGAGCCATCCTTCTAGAATTAGGAATGTCACAGAGATTGGTAACCAGGCAAACAACCAATCAAAACAAGTCCTCCAGCCTTTATTTCCCATGGTTCATCTCCACTATAGTGGTACCTTCAGGATTCTGAGATGAAGCCGAGGGTGGCCCAATTGGGAAGATCACTGGATTTAAGATGAAAGAGAGTGACCCAATTGAGCAGACTGCTGTATAGCAAGGCTACCAATTTTTCCCTTCCCCTACAAGTCCTTCCTCCAGGCTCAACTGCTATAAGCAGTATTCTCGTAGGTTTGAGATATCACAGGAAAGTGGCTCAACTGGTAACTGCCTGCCTGAGATGTCAGAGGAGACTGACATGACTGGGCGGACTGCATGCACATATCAAGCCTGACAGGCATCCTTTCTCAAGGCCCGCCTTCTCCCAGAGGTGCCTTCTGGTATCTAAAATGCCTAAAGAAGGTGGTCTGGCTGAGCAGACCCCTCACCAGCCTATCCTTCTTTCTTTATGGTGATGTGCTACAGAAGAACATCACACACAGCAAGACTTTGGGCTGCCCCTCTTCCAGGCCTGACTCTGCCTCAACAATGATTAATGGTAGTAAAGAGAGGCCCAGTGAAATGAGTACCTACCTTACATGATCTGAAAGGTGTTGTGTTTGAGGCATTGTGGACCCTTGGTCACAATGCAGATGACTCCGCCCATGGGGAGGAGCTTTGTGGGAAACCACTGTGATAGGCTGACATATTTAGCAGACACAGAATGGATAGTCTTTATTGTACTGCTGTAATTAGATGGTAATGCAGGAAGATAAGGCACTGATCCACGAGGTGCCAATATGCTCAACAGGCTCAGAAGTGTAGTTTCACCCAGATGTTCATGATAGGCAGGAACCCGCAGTGGGGGTAACACTGCAGCTGGTGGGTGGAGTTGGAGTGCTGGTTCGTAGAGGTACTCACAGAGTGAAGGCATCTTCCTGATGGTAGATTGGGGGGACCGAAGGTCCGTGATACAGGATATGAAGTCAATAGGCCCTCGAGGAGCCAGTACCCAATGGTCCAATATCCTGGCAAGAGTTAGAGAAAAGACCCCCGAGGAGTGGTTGTCTAGGTTACTGAGGACCCCGAAGGGAAGTTGGAAGTGAGAGAGACCCCTGAAGATCGGGTATCTAGAGCTTCTGCTGGAGCGAGGCCCTTAGCGAAAGGAAGCATCTAAGCTGGCAGCTTAGAGCAGGCAGAGTAGCGAAGCGAAGTCTTTGCTAACTCAATTTAGTAGCGGAAGCGGAGGCTAGTTATACCCGGAGGTACTGACGTTATGCGGTGGGGCTGCCCCCGAGGTTCCCGCCATGACATGTATTTGAGTATCAGAGATGTGCGTGCTCGCGCCCTAGGAGGCCACGGGAGTGAGCAAGGCGGATGGGAACGCCCATGCTGGTCTGAGAACGCCAAGGCCCACGGCACCCGGCATCGGAGACAGCCATCTTGCCCAAAGAGAGAGAAAGGAGAGAAAAAGAAGTAAGGCAGAGCAGTCGCAGCTGTCTGCAACCGACAGACGCAACAAAAGTGTTATAAGCATGCTCCACATAGCATGATTGTGTGTTCCAGTGGCCCCAGTGGTACAATTTAAAATATGTATAAGTTATAAGGGAGACCAAAGCACAAGCAGGCTGCATATAAATCCATTTGCCATTGATATAGCAATAATAATAGCAAGTTATGACCGAAAACTCTTGTCATTGATATAGGAACCACTGAGTCCCAGACACCATCGGGCGGATTTTAAATGCCCTGCGCGCGTAAATCCAGCCGGATTTACGCGCGCAGGGCATTTAAAATCTTTAAATAAATTTTGGAGCGGCCTTGGAGGGAATAGGCAGCGCGTGCTGGGCTCGGCGCATGCAGGTTGCACAAATGTGCACCCCCTTCAGCGCGCCGACCCCGGATTTTATAAGATACGTGCGAATCTTATAAAATCCAGCGTACTTTTATTTGCGCCTGCTGCGCAAACAAAAGTATGCGATCGTGCAAATTTAGAAAATCTACCCCCATATGCATACTGGATGCAATAAACACAAATAATGAGAATAAATAACTCAGAAGCCATGAGCAATTAGGTGATCTACAACAAAGGATGTAACCAACTTTGAAACGTAGCACTGCAAGTCTCCTCTTTCTGAAAATTCCAGCTCTTGTAAGACCATATCATGAACCTCTGAAGAAAATCCAGAACCCATGTAATCTACTGTTTCAGAGCAGAGCTAATGGTTTGCCTCCAATGCAACCACAGCTTTTGGAAGTTGGTGGAACATGAGAAAAAAGCTGCTGAATGAATTGCTGATAAATTCTGCATAGGAGGAAGGGAGCAAACGTCACCACTTTTGCAATTATTGCTAAATGCCAACAAAAAAGAAGATACTATACTAGCCATAACATGTAAAGAGAGTAAAATAGCCACTGCTGAGGAACCAAGGCAAGTTTCCTGAAGCAGCTGCAGAACAGGAAAGTGGGTATGGCCAGATTAGTGAATGACACAGGATAAATGACCGAAACTGAATCATGAATGTAGCCCAGTGATTTAAGCAGCAAGCCAGAACCAGGAAGCCAGAGTCCGAATCCTGCCAATGATCCCCATGAGACTTGGATGTAGCATTGAGGCCAGAGCAATTGGCTAAGAACAAGGGAAAAATGAGAAGCTTAGAAGATGGCAATAAGGTGATGGAATGGAGTACAAACTGGTTGACTGACATGAGACAAAGGTAATGGTATTGGTAAATGGATCCTAGTCTGAAGAGAAAGTGGTGTTAAATGGAGTGCTACAAGGATCAATTTTGGTACTCGCTCTGTTCAATATATTTGTAAGCAACTTTTCAGAAGGGACAGAAAGTAAATTTTATCTATTTAAAGATGATACTAAGATCTGCAAAAGAGTGGACATGCCTGAAAGAGTACAGTAGTCAAATATTTGGCAGCTGGGATTTGATGCCAAGAAGTGCAGAGATATGCATCTGGGATGTGGTAATCCAAAAGAGCTGTATGTGATGGGGGAGGTGAAGGACTGAGTACATGGACCGAGAAAGGGACCTTGGGATGATAGTGTCTAGCAATCTGAAGGTGGTAAAGCAATGTGACAAGGCAATAGCTAAATCCAGAAAAATGATGGCCTGCATACAGAGAGGAAAAACAGTAAGAAAAAGGAGATGATAATGCCCTTGTACAGGTCCTTGGTGAGATCTTACCTGGAGTACTGTGATCAATTCTGGAGCCCATATCTTGAAAAGGACAGAGACAGGATGGAGGTGGTCCAGATAATGGTGACCAAAATGGTGTGGGGTCAGTATTGGAAAGCTTACGAGGAGAGGCTGAAGGAACTAAATATGTATATCCTGGAAGAAAGAAGGTGCAGGGGAGATATGATGCAGACCTTCAGATACCTGAATGGTTTTAATGATGCTCAAACTTCAAACTTTTTCCATTGGAAAGTAATCAGTAGAACTAGCTGTCACAAAATGAAACTCTAGGGGGGGATTACACAAAACCAACCCCAAGAACTATTTCTTTACTGAGAGGGTGGTGGATGCCTGGAATGCCCTTCCAGAGGTGGTGGTGAAGATGAAAACAATCAAATAATTCAAAGTGGCATGGGATAAACACTGTGAATCCCTAAAGGCTAGAGGATACAAATTAAGAAAAAGGTGCATGGGGGAATCTTGCTGTTGCAGCGGTTACTACCCTTATCCAATAAGCTTTGGTACTTTTGATGCAACTGCAAACTGTTCTTGGCTTCAATGAGAGGGGGGAAAAGGGGGATTAGATACACACAACAAACAACAAGGGCCCTGAATTGTACGGTCTGGGAAACTGATAAGCATGGGGGTAACTTGCATGGAACAAGTATTACTAACCTTTATAGAAAGCAAGGGACCCTTAACCAATAATCCTTGATAATTTTGATGCATTTCTCTCTGCTTTGACAATGGAGATTATGGGAGAGTGGAATAGAAATTGGATTCAGATGTCAACCAACACAGCCCCTGACTTTTATGGTCTGGGGTACTGATATGCAGATATAAGTGAAAAAGCACAGGACTGCGTCTATGACCAAACTCCTAAACAAAACATGTCAGTACTGTCTAAATTTTCAAGAAAGCTCATCACCCAGTAAAAGTGTTGCTAGCAGTACATTTTTATGAGTTATCATAAGGCTTGGGAATAATTAACAGAGCGGCAGCTGCTAACCTTAAGAGAAACTTGGGGGTAACCTGCATGGTTTGGCAGATACTACCATAAAAAGCTTGATAGGCAGACTGAATTGACCATTTGATCCTTTTCTGCCATTGTTATTAAGTTATTATGTAAGAGAATTATGGACTGAATCCTACCAATGTTCCTCACAGCCCTGGGCAGGTCAACCTACCTTTCCAGTTCCAGGTGCAGGACCCATATCACCCCAATGCTCCCTGTGCTAGTCACTTTGCCCATTGCCACATGCACAAACTGAGGCCACAAGTCCTTGGGGGATAGGAAAGATTCTCCATTCACTCAAAATGTACTCCCCACACTTAAAGGTATAAGCCAAATATAAAGTTAATCAAAATAAACAATGATGTCGCTAAGATGATGATCCAATATCTGACCATAGATATAGTACAAAGTTACATGCTAAATCAAGTAACATCCAAATGCCCCATGGGAATTTGGATCAAGACACAGATGTGTGAATGCAAACAGTATATTCATGTGTGCCTTCCACAACATCCAAATGTGCAAGATCAACCCCACCCCACCTCATTGCTATTGAGTAGAACCACTTACCTTACATCAAAGCTTGCCAATAGAAGGCAACTAGTCTATGTAGGAGGTATCTAGTTGGTCTGCCAAACAAATAGTAAGACCCTTAAGCACAGTGGTCGGTGATGCTAGCTCCATAAGTTCTGGATGTTGTAGTGGTGAGGCTCTCATGGGCCTCTGCAAGGTATGCTGTACTACTTTTTCAATTTGCAGCATCTCCATTCAAAAAGGAATGAGCAGTGCTTGTAAATTTGATTCAGATGTTATGATAGTGAGCCCAAAAGATACAACTGAACCAGCAGTAATCACAGACTTCTTCCATTGGAAAACAAAAGGCACTGTGAAAGAGGATGTACTGCACCTTGAAGCAGAATCAAGTGAAAGGCTGGTTGACCTAACCATATACCAAACACCACGGAGCTGAAATCATGCAGAAGATGGACAAGACCACAGAGGGTATGCTATAGGAATTGGAGTGAGCATGGGAATACAGAGTCCCTTTCCCAAGGTCATAGCAGGCAGTTGTAAAGTGGAGAGTGAACTTTGTCAAGACACTGTTGCTGAACATCAGGACACAAAGCAGCCTGGATCAATGGTTCTGACAGCACACCCCCCCCCCCCCCCCAAGATTAGTTGAGATGAAACTACCAAACCATCTGTGTCATATACCAAGATAAAGATGTAGCACCATCGGATGTTGCAACAAGCACAAACCCATATTAGAATGAAACATAAACAGTTGAGGATTAAGCAGCACCAGTGACACCAAGGGCATAAAACATAAAGAGTAATAATGCTCCAAAGGGGGTGCCACCTGAACAATAAAAGATATAATAGCTCACAGTTCTTCAAATAGAGTACTAGTCATAGTACAATAATGAGCTTCAACCTAGGAAGACTTTGAAATTGGAACAAGGGGAATGAAAGCAAGATGAAAAATAAGAACTCAACCCATGAGGCCACCACATGGATTAAGGTATGGTTACCCTGGAAACCATGAAAGAATGTGATGAAATCAATTAGCAAGGCTGGGTATTAATGGGTTTGCACCAGTTCCTGGTGGAAGGTGCCTAAATATGTAGCAAAGGGGAAACCATGGTTTATCACTGGTTATGAACAAAAGGACTGGATCTGTTCTCTAGAATCCTGCTGAGCACTTATGATCTAGATCAGCCACTGTTTGGGACAGAATACTGGGCTTCATGGAAATAATTTAGTTTATTTAGAGCTACAGTGCTATCTCTGCTACAAAATGATTAATATAGTGATTAGTGTTAAAAAACTGCATGATAAAAAAATATTGGAACGAAGAAATGATATTTACATACATGTTCATTCTATTCCTAGACTGCTTTAACTTCTAGAGGTGCATGTGTGGATTATCTTGTTTTAAATCCATTAACATTTAGTTATCTAAAAATCTTTGGCTAATCACTTCATTGATAAAAATGTTTCTAACCAATGTACTACACAAGTAAAACAATAGATCACATTCATAGGTACAATACAACAATAGATTGTATTCAAGAATACAGTACAACAGCTCATACCTCCTTTTCCACTCTCTCACTTAAATGTTCTTCATTTTTATTGTCAATATTTAAACGATGACTTGCTCCAGAAATTTACTTTCCTGTATTATCAATTAAACTTTCTAGTATGTGTGTTTATGTATACTTTGGTTTTTAGACAGCATTTCTCAGCTGAATAAGACAATGAATGTAATACAGTTTGCTATGGCTTTATAGCATTAAATAGGCATGTGCAATATAAAAATCTTTAATAGCTACAATATGGGACCTAATGACACTATGTCATACAAAAAGATAGTTTTTTTTAATACTGAATGGTTGACCTTTTATCCTTCATATGTCATTTTTCATCGTACCCCTTAGCTTTTACACAATGAACCTAATTAACATAATTAGTAGCAATTAAAAGAATCATGTAGGATATTGTCTTCTTTCAACACAAGGTCACAAAAAACTATTACTTCATTAAAATGTATGTCAACTGAGATTTTGATAGCAGAATATTAATGATTTAATTAACAGGATAAAGCCTTCATGAAAGCTAGATTATCTGTGAAAAGTCTTATTAATATTGGTTTGAGGCAACCATAACAGTAGATTTTACTGTAGAGACTAAAATTAAATAAATTAATCCCCATTAATCACACTACTAAGTTTTAAACAACTAATTTCCCTATGGTGAATGCCTTTATACATATATATAATATGAGAATTTTTAAAAATATAAACTTAAAACAGATCAATACAGCATTGAGTATATAGAAACAGATATGCAGAATTCATACATTGGTGTATAACACTTCAAAGCACTAGCCGTATATAATATGCTAGAAATAAGCCACTAATTAAGTATAATTTATTTTAAGGTTTGTTGATTATATTGTACTTCAGGCATAATATAGTGGAACTTATAATTAATATTCCAAAGGCAACTCTATTTGCTCCATGAAGTTACAAATGTAGATTATATTGCAGTTTCATGAATTCTTCTTCCAGAATCCTAATCAGTAACTTCTTGCTATGTAACATTTTTGCCTTCTATCACTGTAGATGTATTTTAAGACCATTATAAAATGTTGTACAACAATAAATTTTAAAATCCTACTCAAACAAATATATGTCTAGGCCAAGATCTTAACATATGGTAACAAAAAGAGCGTAATTTCAAAGTCATTGCTGAAGCTATGACAGCTTTTTACCCTCTGAAAATGGCTTTTAGAAAATTGCTTGGCCTATAAGCTGGCAAAAGTACAAATGTAGATCCTCTATGTGCATACTTTTACCCTCAGATAAGAGGAGTTCCTGGGGGCAGGGTTGGGGAGAAATTTACATTTACACACAAAGGGTCTGATTTTCAAAGCATTTATATGCTTAAAATTGGGTTTTACTCATCTAAGTGGGCTTTTGGAAATTGTTACAATATATGCCATTGAATTGTTGATAAGTGCACTTAAAATGGATAACATGGGTAAATTCCTTTGAGAATTGCTACAACACTATGTTACATTTACATTTACATTTACAATTCCTTTGAAAATTTACCTGATGCTATAGAATTTTCAAAAGCATACACATAGGGGCAGATTTTTAAAAGCCCTACGCGCCTAAATCCAGCTGGATTTACACGTGTAAGGGGGGTATGTGCACCGAGCCTATTTTGCATAGGCCTGGCAATGCACGTAAGCCCTGTGATGCATGTATATCCCGGGGCTTTGTGAAAGGGGCGGGGTGGGGCGGGGCAGGGGCGGGACAGAGGCCTCCGGCACAGCAGACGTGCCAGGGGTTCGCGTGCCGGCACTTGGCCGGCATGCGCAACCTACGCCTGCCCGGAGGCAGGCGAAACTTCCAAAATAAAGTTTGGGGGGCATTTAGGTAGGGCGGGGGGGGGGGGGGTTAGGGAGGGGAAGGTGGGGGGCGGAAGGAAAGTTCCCTCCGAGGCCGCTCCAATTTTGGAACGGCCTCGGAGGGAACAGGGAAAGCCATCGGGGCTCCCCTAGAGCTCGGAGCGTGCAAGATGCACAAGTGTGCACCCCCGTGCGCGTGCCGACTACAGATTTTAGAACATCCAAGTGGCTACATATGAAATCGTGCACACGTGAATAGCCAATTTTAAAACATGCACACATATATGCGCATGTATGCATGTATGTTTTAAAATCACTGCACATATGTGCATCTGCGTGCAAGTCTTAAAATTTTCCTCTTAGTGCATTTGTGAGCTAACCTGCAGATCTGCTGCATTGCACACCTCCTGGCATTAAAGAGCCTACAAGGTTGAGGCATGCCAAGTCAAATTGCACCAAAAGACCTGCAGAGTGTGCTTGTGCAGCTGATTGATTGGTAAAGACACTGATCCCTGGTCTGGGCAGAAAGGGTCCACCCATGGAACCTTGAAAGGACAATAGCCAATGCTGTGTCATCCCTTTCAATCACAAATCAATATATTTAAAACCCCAGTCTGATGAGTTATCACTTGTTAATTTCTTTCTGAATGGCTCTCATAATCAAGCCAAGCCCAGGCATCCACCAGAAGTCTTATGTGCCCTAAAAATCATATCTAAATAGCTCTGCATCCTAACCAACACCACGGGCCAGATTTTAAATGCCCTGCGCGCGTAAATCCGGCCAGATTTACACGCGCAGGGCCCTCGCGCGCCGGTGCGCCTATTTTGCATAGGCCGCCTCCGCGCGCACACAGCCCCGAGACGCACGTAAGTCCCGGGGCTTCCTAAAAGGGGCAGGGAGGGGGCGTGTCCGGGGGTCAGGGGGCGGTTTGGGGTGGGACCGGGGCGTGGCACTGCCCCGGGGGCGTGGACGAGGTCTCTGGACCAGCCCCCGGGTCAGGTGATGGCGCGCCAGCAGCCCGCTGGTGCCTGCAGATTTACGCCTGCTTTTAGCAGGCGTAAATCTGCCAACAAAAGGTAGGGGGGTTTAAATAGGGCCGGGGGGGTGGGTTAGGTAGGGGAAGGGAGGGAAAGGTGTGGGGGGATGGAAAGAAAGTTCTCTCTGAGGCCGCTCCGATTTCGGAGCGGCCTCGGAGGGAACAGGCAGCGTGTGCCGGGCTCGGCACGCACAGGTTGCACAAATGTGCACCCCCATGCGCGCCGACCCCGGATTTTATAAGATACGCGCGGCTACGCGCATATCTTATAAAATCCAGTGTACTTTTGTTCGCACCTGGTGAGTGAACAAAAGTACGCGCTCGCACAAAATTATAAAATCTACCCCTAATTATACTAGATAACTCATGAAATCATAATAACCAGTTATGGGTGATTTGGGGGATATGCTTCTTCTTGGCCACTTCATCATTTTTCTGTTTTTCCCCTTTTTTGTTCACTGCTTCACAGGGAGCCCATAAGACCAAGGAGAAGATGGCACAATATTTACCTTTCCAAATTCTGTGCTTGATGTGGTCAGGCACATGCAGACTAATTGAGTGAATGGGGCATTTTTTCAATATCCCATTCACTGACTGACCAGCACTGGGAATTAGCATGGAAGCAACAGAGATCCCTTCACCCCCAAAGAGTGGGTGAAGAGTCTGAATCCTAGGCAAATTCTCTGGAGAATTATATTCCAGAACTCAGAGGGATCTGACATCCTAACTGGCCCTGCTTCAGCCATCTTGCTAGCATCTGCAACTCTTTCCTCACTTACCTGCTACCACCTTGTTTATGGTCAGCACACTGATCTTCCTGCCCTAAAGCAGTTTAGTGTCCTCACACAGCTCCTAAAGTTATATATCCTCTAAATCCCTGTACTCACCATCGCCTTCCCAGTCACTAGAGTTTGGATTGGGCCATGGAGCAGTAGCGAGACATTGGTGGATGGACTTGCTAATTGCCCTGAGTATTGCTTCAATGCAGAAGGGTTGCTCTGCTGCTCAGGTAATACCAGCCTGTCCCGGAACCACTCACCTCCATTATCCACTATGTCCTGGTAAATGGTGCTAATCAGGTCCTCCAGGACATCGATGCTGGAGGGAGCCAGGGACTGCTGTGTGAGTTCCTTAGCTGCCCAGGGTGCTCCTTTTCAATTTTGTTTTTTCTTCCTGTTTGGTCACTTCTGTTGCAATTCTTGGAGCAGGGGTTTTGGGGCATCTCTTCAGCACTCCCACCAGCTTAGATTGCTGGGCACTGACAGTTCTCCCAGTTGCTCTTCTTAGGGGTCCTCCAGGGTAGGGGGCACTGACTGTGAGAGCACTCAATGTCATGGGTTAGTCTGCTGGGCTCCCATCTGATATCGGTCAAAAGGCTTGCCGCTCCTCAGTGATGCAGCAAAAATGCAGTTGGAGATGCTTCTCCTGCTGGAGGAGAAAAGTGCTGATGTGGTGGTGCAGAAAGAATGGCACTGCCCTGCTCAAGCCTCAAGGACCTCACTTCTTGTGGGTGGGAGGGGAGGATGGTCAGGTCCATTGAACTATGCTGGGCATCAGATATGGAGGCTGATTCCTGATGCAATGCCCGTAGGGGACCCCACTCTGATGAGGACCTCCCCCTTGTGCTAGGCAGGTCTCTGATAAGCAGACATAACCTGTGTGATAGTCATACAAACTACTATGGTGTGGAAATCTTGGTCCTGCATGCAGCATCTACAGTCACCTGGAGCCAAGAGACAGAGAACTGAAAACACTGCCCCTTTATCCCCTACCAAGTCATGCTCCCCTGATATCATTCTTTTTTATGTTTTACTTTCGGCCTTGTGGCAGGGCCACTATATCACTTAGCATTATTTCCTCCTGTCCAAGTGTGTGGAGGCATCATTTTTTTTTAACCCCAGAAAAGCCTATCCTGCAATATATTGCCTATATGTGCTATGTTTTGCAAACAAGGCTTTAATCGGGAAGTTCCCCTCAATACTATCAGCCTACAAGACTGAATGGTGAATTTTAAAAAATGGTGAATTTCAAAAATGACTAGATAACAGGATAATATATTTGGCTGATAAAGTTATTTTTTGGAACACTTGTTTGATGATTCCATTCAATATATGAGCTTGAAGTTGAGGGTGATAATGATAACAAATAGCTGTAATGACAAGGATGAGAATGATGATGCAGATGATAAAGAAACAAGCACATATTGTATCTAGACTATTAATACTATTTTCAAAAAAACCTTGAAATATAAGTAGTTTGTTTTATGCTATATATATTTCTAATACAGTAATACAATAGTTGTAGAATTTTGATTCTTCTGTATTCATTTTTACCCTCTTGCTTTATACAGTATACTATTTTATTCTGTAAGACTACTCAAAATGCTAATATGCTTAAATCCTGTTTCTATTGAGATGTGTGGATGTTCTAAGGATAATCTATTGTATTTAAACTCAACAATTATATCAATTTCCAGAAGCCTCTTAAATACTTTATTGTGTTAATTATCACATCTGCTTTGAAATGACATACATGTTCTCTTCTGAACAAGAAATCTTCAATTTTGATTAGTAATGAAGAAAGTTATATTTCAGTAATCCATTCAGATCTAATGACTTATTTGGTTTAGAAATAATATGCTTGGTTGTTGCACATATGTTTAATTTAGATAACTGACTGCTTATCAAATTCACTTTAATTAGATAGTTTTTGACTTTGTAGAATTAATAGAGACACTGCTGGGGCTTAGTACATGAAATATGTCAATTTCCCAAATGAGATAATTTTGTTGAGGCTGTCTGTCAATTTTAATACAAAATTTCTTTCTCAACATAATGACTTTCAATATTTAAATGGGTCATTCTGTTTATAATGTTTACATTTGAAATTATTATCTTTTTCTATGTTTTCATTTTTTTAATGTGTTCAAAATGTTTCTTGAGATTAACAAATATTCTATCATAAATCTTTTATTTATGCATGTAACAGCTTAGCATTATTAAAGGTTGATTATTTCAAGCATTGCCCTCTCATTAAAGTTATTGGGCTCAATTCAGCTAAATTGGGAGTCTGAACAATTTATAGCCAATGTTATTCACTGACTTGTTGTAATATTGCCACAGCATAAAGGAAAGAAGCCAAAAAATGTTGGCCCACAAATCAATTGACACACTGTTTCATTTAAATATAGGTCAAATAATTTATATGATACATTCCATAGGATCCATTTGGAAAAACAATAAACAGATTCATGCCTTTTTCTAAGACTTGGCTAAATTATTGATTCATATTGCTCACACCATTTTTCAAAATTGCATCAGCAATTCCTGGGGGGCTCAGGAGAGTGGGCTACATTGAGCAGAGACCTCAATATTATAATACATGAGAAGGGTTGGGGCAAATTCTGGGATTATTTTTTTTAACTTGCTTTTTTTTAGCTCTCCCCCCAAAAATGATAGAAAAGCAACACAAAATACTGAGGGGTTTTTTTTCCTATCGTTTTTTAAAATTCCTGAAATGCAACAAAATAGGAAATATCGTTGGTATTTCCTATTTCATTGCAAATGAATGCCCACCCCTACTAGCCTCACCATTGCAATCAACAATTTGAACTCCACTATACTAAAACATCAGCAGAGCACAGAAGAGCCCGCTGCCGAGAGGCATAGAGGAGGCAAGAAGAGAACAGCAGCAAAAGAGATTTTCTTTTGTTCAGGGTTTCCCATGCTCTGTCATCCTTGCAGCTGAGCCTACCCTAGCTGAGGATTCCCTATGCCTGAGCGATGGGATATATATCCTGAAGTGATACAGGAATCATACAAAAAACTGATTGAGTGTGCTACCATCACAATGCAGAGGGAACTGGCCATACTACTGAATATGGTTCCACTGCCTGAAAAGTTGACAGGGTTGCTGGTGAAGAACAAATACATCTATGGGTGCAGTGGATAAAAGCTGCTTCAAGAAATTGTCCTTTCCGTTAAGTGGACTGCAGTTAATAAATTGAGCATAGAAATCCTCTGTAGAAAGATGGTCTCTGATTATTATCAAGTTTCCTGACATTTGGCTCTTGTACCTGGTCTCCTAGCTTTTACAAATGTATTTACACTTCCACATTGGCCTCTTCATTGGGTAACACCTTTTACAACATTCCCATACACATTTTTCTACATAGGCAATGAGAGTAGGCTTCTAGCCCCGCACCCTTGGACTGTATTGGGGTGTTTCACTTTTTGCTGCCGGCCTATTACCTCTGAACTGTTACTAACAGAAACTCATAGCACTATGCTAAGCAGATGTATAGACATGTTCTATCACCTAGTCATGGGGCCTATGGCCTCTTCAAATGGGTTTCCTAAAATATGGTATCACTGAAAATAATTCATTTAAAAGATAATATAAGAAAATATGGGGCAAATTTTCAAAGGGGTACGTGCGTAAGATACCTGCGTACCCCCCGAAAACCTGCGCAAAGCTCCCCCTGCGCAGCAGCGCGCACAAGCCCCGGGACGCGCATAAGTCCCGGGGCTTTCCTGGGGGGCGTGTCGGGGGCATGTCACGGCGGTGCATCATCCGGGGGGAGGCCGCGGGTGTGGTTCCGTCCCAGGGCATTTCGGGGGCGTGGCCGAGGCCTCTGAAACTGCTCCCGGGCCAGGGAATCGCGCGCCGGCGGCCGGCCCACACGCGTTTGCCAACAAAGGTAGGGGGGTTTAGATAGGGCTGGGGGGGTGGGTTAGGGAGGGGGAGAGAGGGGAAGATGTGGGAGGGAACGGAGGCAGGCTGCGTGGCTCGGCGCGTGCAGGCTGCCGATTTTGCACAGCCTTGTGCACGCCGACCCCGGATTTTAAAGGATACACGCGGCTACGTGCGTATCTATTAAAATCTGGCGTACTCTTGTTCGTGCCTGGTACGCGAACAAAAGTACGTGCGGGCATACTTTATTAAAATCTACCCCTATATGAATAAAATACACTACTACTTAAATGGACCGGCTGAAGCACACTATCAGTCAAATAAACTAAAACATCTTGGCAAAGATGAAGAATCAATTGTTACCCTCCCCCAAATTTACTTACAAATTGGTGAGCAAACACTTATGTTAACACAGCATGGCAGGAAAACTGTCATTCTGACAGCCAGTAGTGCAGCTCCACTATACCAGCTCTATGCCCAAGCTCCAATAATGTAAGCATTTAAAAGAATGATAGAGTGGGAACAATCCTGTCAATCTTAAAACTAATAGAAAAAAATTTAAAAATATTAAAAAGTAAATTAAAATTTGGATGAAGTCCAGTTCTTCATCCAAACGGCAAATTAAATTTAATGTGGAAAAGTGCAAGGTGATATATATAGGGAAAAATAACCATGCTGTAGTTACACAATGTTAGGTTCCAAATTAGGACCTAATACCCAGAGAAAAGATCTAGGCATCATAATGGATAATACATTGAAATCTTTGGCTCAGTGTGCTATGGCAGTCAAAAAAGTAAACAGAATGTTAGGAATTATTAGGAAGGAATGGTGAATAAGATAGAAAATGTCATAATGCTTTTGTATCACTCCATGGTGAGACTGCTCCTTGAGCACTGTAGGGATGTGCATCCGTTTTCCACGTATTTGAAATCCGCAACTTATTTTTTGCTATCTGTTAAATAAGTGGGGAGGCGAAACGCATCACGACTCCCCACGTATTAAACAGATTTCTGTTTAATTCGGCCTAAATAAAAATTTAAACCCCCCCACCCTCCTGACCCCCCCAAGACTCACCAAAACTCCCTGGTGGTCCAGCGGTGGGGTCCGGGAACTGACTCAGACCCTCGGTGCTAGTTTCATCCTGGCGCCGATAGCCTTTATCACAGGGGCTACCGGTGCCATTGGTCAGCCCCTGTCACATGGCCATCGGCGCCATCTTGTGCTCCTACCATGTGACAGGGGCTGACCAATGGCACCGGTAGCCCCTGTGACATAGTATGGGCAAAGGCTATCGGCACCATTTTGAGTCCTGGCCTGGCGTCAGATGGCAGGTCGCTCCGGGACCCCCGTTGGACCCACAGGGACTTTTGGCCAGCTTGGGGGGGCCTCATGACCCCCACAAGACTTGCCAAAATTCCAGCAGGGGTCCGGGAGCGACCTCCTTTCATGCCGGCCGCCCGATCCCAATACTCAAAATGGCGCCAATCGCCGCCATTTTGAGACTCAAAATCGCCATCCCGCCAATACTCAAAATGGCGCCGATCGCCGTCATAGTGAGGGCAAAGGCGATCGGCGCCATTTTGAGCTCAAAATCGCTGTCCCGCCAATACTCAAAATGGCGCCGATCGCCTTTGCCCTCACTATGACGGCGATCGGCGCCATTTTGAGTATTGGAATCGGGCGGCCGGCATGAAAGGAGGTCACTCCTGGACCCCCGCTGGACATTTGACAAGTCTTGTGGGGGTCAGGAGGCCCCGCAAGCTGGCCAAAAGTCCCTGTGGGTCCAACGGGGGTCCCGGAGCGACTTGCCGTCCGACGCCAGGCCAGGACTCAAAATTGCGTCGATAGCCTTTGCCCATACTATGTCACAGGGGCTACCGGTGCCATTGGTCAGCCCCTGTCACATGGTAGGAGCACAAGATGGCGCCGATGGCCATGTGACAGGAGCTGACCAATGGCACCGGTAGCCCCTGTGACAAAGGCTATCGGCGCCATGATGAAACTAGCACCGAGGGTGTGAGTGAGTTCCTGGACCCCACCGCTGGACCACCAGGGAGTTTTGGTAAGTCTTGGGGGGGGGGGGGTCAGGAGGGTGGGGGGTTGTAGTTAATTTAGTAGTAACGTATTTACAGATCGACAACTTATTGAATTCTCCATACTTCCGCATGAAACAGAATTGACCCCCCACGAATATGGATCGCGTACGCAACGAAAACTTTTTGCCTGCACACATCTAGAGCACTGTGTACAATTCTGGTTGCCACATCTCAAAAAAGATATAGCTGCACTGGAGAAGGTGCTGAGAAGGGTGACCAAAATGATAAAGCATATGGAATGTCTACCCTATGAGGAAAGGCTAAAGAGGGTTAGGGCTGTTCAGCTTGGAAAAGAGACAGCTGAGGGGGGATATGATAGAGGTCTTTAAAATCATGAAAGGTCTAGAATGGGTAAATTTGAATCAGTTATTTACTCTTTCAGAATATATAAGGACTAGGAGACAATCTGTGAAATTAGCAAGTAGCACATTTAAAACTAATCAGAGAATTTCTTTTTCACTCAATGCACAAATAAGTTCTGGAATTTGCTGCCAGAAGATGTGGTTAGTGTCGTTAGTGTAGCTGGGTTTATAAAAGGTTTGGATAAGTTCTTGAAGGAGAGGTCCATTAACTGCTATTAATCATGTTGACTTAGGGATTAGCTGCTGTTATTACTGGCATCAGTAGCATGAGATCTACTTAGTGTTTGGGTACTTACCAGGTATTTGTAGCCTGGATTGACCACTGTTGGAAACAGGATGCTAGGCTTGATGGACCCTTGGTCTGACCCAGTATGGCAATTTCTTATGTTCTTAAAGGCTGAATATAACATGGATGCCATCAGCATAAATGTTGTCTTCACTGTCTCCATCTGTGAATCATCATCTAATGCTGATTCATCTTTTTCTTCATAGATGGCGTCATCTTCTTATCCATCCATAGCATTGCTAATGCTGCATTTCAGGATTGACTTCTTGACCATTTCTAGTGGAATTGACTTCCAGGCATCCTTTACCCATTTCACTATCAAATCAATGTCTGATTTCATCAGGTACCCTACTTTTTTTAACTTTACTTGAACAGAACACATCCATTGTTGCCACATATGATGCAATTGGTCCTTGAAAGACTTTTTGAGACAGACATGTAACGGCTGGAGCATTGATGTCAGACCTTCTTGAATCACTGCTAATGTGATCGCCATTTTCATTGCATTGTTCTTCACATCCTCTGTTATATGTGTGGAGAACATATCCCACATTGATAGTGATGGATATTTTCTTAGCCCCATGCCTGGTCACCTACCCCACACATCACACAGCTACCATTTTGTTCCCTCCTCATCCATCCAGCCTTTAGGATGAACCCAAACAGTTAAACCTGCTGGAATTTTTAGGTTCTTTGGCATCATTTTCCTCTTGAATATTACCATGGATGCATTTTTTGTGCAATCTGCCAGGCAAGGGCAGGACTATCATGAAATTGATCTTTTCATGACAAGTTGTTTTTACAAGTATAGTCTTCTCACCAACTCCAGCTACAGTGTGATTGCCAGACATATCAAATGACATAGGCACTTCATCCATATTACCAACATTATTCATATCAAAATGATTCTTTATTCTCTGCTGAATAATGAATTTGTGGAATGAAAAGATCTTTTCATCAAGCTCTTTAGACAGTTTCTGTGAACTCTTTGTACACTGACGAAGGCACGATCCATATCGGTTCATGAATCGCAAACACCAGCCAGATGAAGCTGTGAATACTTTCAGACCTTCAGTCACTGAATATTTTTCTTCTTTTGCCATTTGAAGGGCATGAGTCCTAATGCTCGAGTGAGTCACAATGTAGCCATTCTGTCTGCATTCCATTACCCAGTTATTCAAATCCTTTTCCATTCCTTCAAAAAGCTCAATTTTGAAACATAAGGCTTTCTTTGACTTTGGCATTTCTAGCAGCTTTTCTTTATTTTTCTTCAATTTCTGATGAGTTTTTCACTAATGTCAAATTCTCTTGCAGCTTCACAACTATTGGCCTCCTTTGCACATTCTATAACCTTTAGTTTAGCGATGTGGTGTAAGCTGCTCTCTTTTTCTTCTCAGTGCTCATTTTCCTGAGGGTAAGATGTCATTATTCTAATGGCTGTCCCTGCTGTCTGAATCGTTCCCTCCCTCCCCCATGACTGTCCCTTCTGTCAGAATCCTTCCCTCCCTCCCCCATGGCTGTCCCTCCTGTTGGAAACCTTCCCTCCCTCCAAATAGCTGTCCCTGCTGTCAGAATCCTTCCCTCCCTCTCCAATGGGAGTTCCTGCTGTTTGAATCCTTCCCTCCCTCCCCCATGGCTATCTCTGCTGTCTGAATCCTTCCCTTCCTACCCTATGGCTGTCCCTGCTGTTTGAATCCTTCCCTCCGGTCCCCATGATGCCCCTCCTGTTTGAATCTTTCCCTCCTCCCAATTCCTTAGCTCACCCACTGCTATCTGGACAACAATTGATATTGCTCAGGAACTTCCTTTCTCCTCTACTGCAGTCTCCCAGTGTATCAGTAGGACAGCTTACCCCCACAACTCCTCAGGATCCCTTAACTTGCATGCTTGCAACTGTTATCAGGATGACAACACTCAGGCACATCCTCCCTCCTTCCCCGTGGGGTCCCAGTAACATGCTTTGAACCACATGGTTCTAAGTGTGGCAATCAGACCCTGACTTGGGAGGGGGTAGGATGTTCCTGTGCAACTGCAAGTACCGTTGTATCGGCATTATGTGGATTGACCTATGGATAAGATGACCACAATTTTAACGACCAGTTTTTGGGGTAAGATCTTTTGACTTATACACAAATATATATATGGTAAGTAGAAGACTGCCAGTGAATTACAGTCCATTCTGGTGCAAAAATGTATCACTTGACCTGTAGTTGTATTTTGCCTTGAATTACCCTGTAATGTTAGATTACACATTTCACAAGATCTGCAACAAAAATGTTCTTTGAGTGAATAATTAGTAAATGTCAATTCAGGAAGGGATGTTCGGATTACTTTGTCACTAATGTTTGAACCATGGGTATAGAAAAAAAGTGGAAGTTCTTTAAAGGCTGAATGTGGACTCAAAACATGCCAATAACAATTAATAAGGGCTGTTACAGAGTGGGCACTGTCTGTAAATTTTAAGAAACAAACAATGTTGTCCATCATGGATTGGGATTTGTACTGAAGAAGTTGCTCACAATCTGAAAACCTTGCAGAAAGAAGGCAAAACGATTACTGGCATGGTTAAAAGGGGAGGTGAAAGAAGCTATTTTAGCCAAAAGATCTTCATTCAAAAATTGGAAGAAGGATCCAACAGAAGAAAATAGGATAAAGCATAAACATTGGCAAGTTAAATGTAAGACATTGATAAGACAGGCTAAGAGAGAATTTGAAAAGAAGTTGGCTGTAGAGGCAAAAACTCACAGTAAAAGCTTTTTAAAATATATCCGAAGCAGAAAGCCTGTGAGGGAGTCAGTTGGACCGTTAGATGATCGAGGGGTTAAAGGGGCACTTAGAGAAGATAAGGCCATCGCGGAAAGATTAAATGATTTCTTTGCTTCGGTGTTTACTGAAGAGGATGTTGGGGAGGTACCCGTAATGGAGAAGGTTTTCATGGGTAATGATTCAGATGGACTGAATCAAATCACGGTGAACCTAGAAGATGTGGTAGGCCTGATTGACAAACTGAAGAGTAGTAAATCACCTGGACCGGTTGGTATACACCCCAGAGTTCTGAAGGAACTAAAAAATGAAATTTCAGACCTATTAGTAAAAATTTGTAACTTATCATTAAAATCATCCATTGTACCTGAAGACTGGAGGATAGCAAATGTAACCCCAATATTTAAAAAGTGCTCCAGGGGCGATCCGGGAAACTACAGACCGGTTAGCCTGACTTCAGTGCCAGGAAAAATAGTGGAAAGTGTTCTAAACATCAAAATCACAGAACATATAGAAAGACATGGTTTAATGGAACAAAGTCAGCATGGCTTTACCCAGGGCAAGTCTTGCCTCACAAATCTGCTTCACTTTTTTGAAGGAGTTAGAAAACATGTGGATAAAGGTGAACCGGTAGATATAGTATACTTGGCTTTTCAGAAGGCGTTTGACAAAGTTCCTCATGAGATGCTTCTAGGAAAAGTAAAAAGTCATGGGAAAGGTGGCGATGTCCTTTCGTGGATTGCAAACTGGCTAAAAGACAGGAAACAGAGAGTAGGATTAAATGGGCAATTTTCTCAGTGGAAGGGAGTGGACAGTGGAGTGCCTCAGGGATCTGTATTGGGACCCTTACTGTTCAATATATTTATAAATGAGCTGGAAAGAAATACGACGAGTGAGATAATCAAATTTGCAGATGACACAACATTGTTCAGAGTAGTTAAATCACAAGCAGATTGTGATAAATTGCAGGAAGACCTTGTGAGACTGGAAAATTGGGCATCCAAATGGCAGATGAAATTTAATGTGGATAAGTGCAAGGTGATGCATATAGGGAAAAATAACCCATGCTATAATTACACAATGTTGGGTTCCATAATAGGTGCTACAACCCAAGAAAGAGATCTAGGTGTCATAGTGGATAACACATTGAAATTGTCGGTACAGTGTGCTGCGGCAGTCAAAAAAGCAAACAGAATGTTGGAAATTATTAGAAAAGGAATGATGAATAAAACGGAAAATGTCATAATGCCTCTGTATCGCTCCATGGTGAGACCGCACCTTGAATACTGTGTACAATTCTGGTCGCCGCATCTCAAAAAAGATATAATTGCGATGGAGAAGGTACAGAGAAGGGCTACCAAAATGATAAGGGGAATGGAACAACTCCCCTATGAGGAAAGACTAAAGAGGTTAGGACTTTTCAGCTTGGAGAAGAGATGACTGAGGGGGGATATGATAGAGGTGTTTAAAATCATGAGAGGTCTAGAACAGGTAGATGTGAATCGATTATTTAGTCTTTCGGATAGTAGAAAGACTAGGGGGCACTCCATGAAGTTAGCATGGGGCACATTTAAAACTAATCGGAGAAAGTTCTTTTTTACTCAATGCACAATTAAACTCTGGAATTTGTTGCCAGAGGATGTGGTTAGTGCACATCCTCTGTGCAGTATTTAAAAAAGGATTGGATAAGTTATTGGAGGAGAAGTCCATTACCTGCTATTATTTATTTATTTATTTATTTATTTAAAAGTATTTATATACCGTTTTTCAAAACAAGGTTTTTTTGTCAAAACGGTTTACATTGTAAAATGAAAAATAAAATAAATAGAGTTAAAAATTAAAGATAAAATTAAATAAAATTAAAATACAATAATTGGTATATACCTCATGGTAACAAAAAATCTAAATTAAATAATAAAAAGTAAAAGTGGAGCTGGGCCGTAAAAGATGTTTTATGGAAGGGAAAAAGGTAGGAGAAAATGAATGGGGAGGAGGGAAGGCGTAAGGTGGAAACAGGGTGATGTTAAAGATGTGGAAGAAATTATTAGGTTGCTAAATGTTGATTATTTGACGTAGTGTGTTGTGGATGAATATTAAATGCTAATTGAAATAAATATGTTTTTAGTGTCTTCTTAAATTGTTGGGTATTGGATATTGAACGAAGTAAATTGGGTATCGAGTTCCAAATGGTGGGTCCTGCTACAGAAAATGCTCTTCTTCTAGTAATATCAAGTCTGGCCTGTCGTGGGGAGGGGATGTCTAATAAGTTTTGAGTTAATGATCTTAAATGACGGGTGGGTTTATATATACGGAGTAATGAGCAAAGCCATGTGGAAGATGAGTTATGTAGTAAGCTATGAATAACAGTAAGAACTGCCACTGAATAACAGTAAGAACTGCCACTGCCATTAGCAATGGTTACATGGAATATATTTAGTTTTTGGGTACTTGCCAGGTTCTTATGGCCTGGATTGGCCACTGTTGGAAACAGGATGCTGGGCTTGATGGACCCTTGGTCTGACCCAGTATGGCATTTTCTTATGTTCTTATGTTCTTATGTTCTTGCTCATAAATAGGCATGACAGACTGTTTTATGTGGATAATCTTGCTCCAAAAATCATAGAAACAGAAATGACAGCAGAAGACCAAACGCCCCTTCCAGTCTGCCCAGCAAGCTTTCGTACTTATTTTTTTTCATACTTATCTGTTACACTTGGCCCTTATAAGTAACTTTTTGGTTCTATTTCCCTTCCACCCCCGCCATCGATATAGATAGCAGTGCTGGTGCTGCATCTAAGTGAAGTATTTAGAGTAACTGCCGTAATAAGCAAACTACTCCCAAGCTTGTTTACCCAGCCTGTAAAATTCAGTCCTTGTTGGTTTTTGTCTGAATATAAACCCTCTTTTCTTCATCCCCCTGCCGTTGAAGCAGTGAGCTGCGCTGGATATGTATTCCAAGTGAAGTATCAGACTTAATTGATTCTGGGTAGTAACCGCCGTAACAAGCAATCTACACCCATGCTTATTTGTTTACCCAGACTATGTAATTCAGTCCTTGTTGTTTGTTGTCTGAATATAAATCATCTTTTCTTCATTCCCCCTGCCGTTGAAGCAGAGAGCTATACTGGATATGCATTGAAAGTGAAGTATCAGGCTTATTTGGTTTGGGGTAGTAAATGCCATAACAAGCAGGCTACTCCCCTGCTTTTTTGTGGATGCAAATCCTTTTTTCCACATTTCCTCTTACCATTGAAGCATAGAGCAATGTTGGTGTTGCATTAACCATGTGCATGCTTACTGAATAAGGGTATTAATCTCCAGGAAGTAGCCGTCATTCCCTCAAGCCACCCCCATGCCTCTTCTCTTCATTCACATCCTCTAGACTTTATGGATCCACAATGTTTATCCCACGCCCCTTTGAAATCCTTCACAGTTTTGGTCTTCACCACTTCCTCTGGAAGGGCATTCCAGGCATTCATCACCCTCTCCGTGAAGACATACTTCCTGACATTGGTTCTGAGTCTTCCTCCCTAGAGCTTCAAATCGTGACCCCTGGTTCTGCTGATTTCTTTCCGACGGAAAAAGTTTGTCATTGTCTTTGGATCATTAAAACCTTTCAAGTATCTGAAAGTCTGTATCATATCACCTCTGCTCCTCCTTTCCTCCAGGGTGTACATATTTAGATTCTTCAATCTCTCCTCATAAGTCATTTGATGTCTGCTCTAAATTTATCAATGTTTTGTTAAAGTTCCTTCATAGATATAACAAAGGAATTCTGTGATGTTAGTTTTTTTCAGATTGTCCTCTACTGTTATTATCTCAGCTCACTCACCCATACATATGCAAATAAAGTAAAAATATATATATTATTATTTACCTGTCCCGATGCTGAGAGAAATAGATTGCTCTGGGGTCCCTGGCTTGTGGTGGGCTCTCCAGCAGTGGCGGGGAATGTGGTGAGTCAATTCATGCCTGGAGAGTCCATTGGTATCTGGTTACAAGTTTTAAAAAAAATGTAAATAAAGAAGGCCAAGGAACAGTAGCAGCATGATGCTACTGTGAGCCATGATTGCCCTGGTGATGGTAGGGCATCTGGAGGGCGAGGGAGCATGGCCTGAGGTATTTAAGGGGTCGGGTGCTGACTTGATGTCAGGAAATATGGCCATGAGGTATTTTTTCCTCAAAACTTAGACCCTGGGAGATATGGCAGCCTAGAGCTGATAACCACACAGATTTGGTGTCGCGGGAGCCTGGGGAGCTCTCAGTGGCATCTGTTATGGAGGCCATGAGGATTAGAGTTGCACCAGAGGGCTATGAAGAGGAAGAGAGGCAGTGAGTGAGGGGAGCCAGAGCAAGTGGCTGATGAAGCTGCCACTACCGCTCTAGAACTCCCCTGAAATCAGCTGGGTCATGGTGGTAAAAATCTGAATTGCCATGCAGGTGCGACTGGAGACTGGAGACTGGAGCTGTGGCAGTATTGGGGATACTGCTGTTGCATCATATGGCTGATCGAGGTGATGGGAGGGCCTTCTCTTCCTGCCCTGCCAGCCACATTCAAATCCAGTGGGGATGTAATGCTCCTCCTCTTCCTGATGCTCTCCTAATTCTGCTATGCCTGAGAGGGACATCACTGCTGGCACTGACACCCAGGTCAACTTCATCAACAAAGGCCCATGAAATCAGGCCATTGCTGATGACCTTCTTGCAAAATACCAGTGGGCCAGTTATAATGGTGAAAATTGCATTGAAAGGAGGGCTGAAAAAAGTCTATCATTGGGTCGGGTTTGGCCCACGGACGATCGGTTGCCCACACCTGTTTAAGTAAGTCAGCTGGATAAGACTTAATCAGCTAACTTATAAGGGATACTCAGCAGCACTCCTATATTGCTGAATATCCCCAAAGAAATTGATAGCTGGATAAATATTATCCGGCTAATTTTAGACCTACTATTGAGCAGGTTAACTTATTTGGATAACTTAACTCGATTAAGTCTAAATATTGGTGTTGTGGCACCTGACCACGGCAACCCTTGGCCAGCTCTCCTTACCGGCTCTGGTCGCCCGGCGCAACATGATTTCCTCCGCGGTAGGCCGATTGCGGCCTGCCGCATGCCTGCGATGGCATCCTCCTCCCTGCCTGCATCGAGGCTCTCCCTAGGCTTGTGAGTCTGGGAGGCTCCGCCTTTTAAAGGGGCCAAGGTGGGAAAACCAAGCCCAGCCCAGGAAGATGACGTTACATTGAAGGGGTATTTAAATCCCACAGCTACACACAAGAATTGCCTTTGCAATGGGTCTTCTCTGCGAAGTACTTTGTTGCTGTTCCTGCATTCCTGTTTTGATCCTGCCTTGTTCCAGCTCCTGCCTTGTTCCAGCTCCTGCCCTGCTCCAACTCCAGTTCCTGCCTTGCTCCATTTCCTACCTTGCTCCAGTTCCCACCTTGCTCCAGTTCCTGGCAGCCTGCCTGTGCCTGTGTTCCTGCTTCCAGCCTCACCCCAGTTCCAGAACCCAGTCCTCGGCTTGATCTCCAGATTTGACTTTGGCTTGTCTCCTCGTCTCCACTTGTCTGCTGCCCGTCTTGACCCCTGGCCTGTTTCACTGTTTTTGATTCTTCGCTGCCTGCCCCAGACCTACTGCTTGGACTCTGTTTTTGCCTCTTTGCTGCCTGCCCAGACACGGACTGCTGACCCTGTTTCCATCCTTTTCCATTGGGGGCAATCCCTCGGTGGTCATCACCACTTGCTCAAGCTCAAGGGTCCACATTCGTAACAGTTTGCAAAGGCCATGGACCCAGTGGACTTGTTCGGCCTTCAGGCTATCTCAGGCTTGACCCAATGACTGCAGCAACAGCAGCAATGTCTGGAGGTTTTGTCTGCCATAGTGGAGCGCCTGGCCAGGCGTCTAGAATCTGCTTCTGGGTCCGGAGCTGCCGTCCCTCCCCCCATGGTTCCAGCTGCTTCGCCTCCCTTGACTCATATGCCTGCTCCACCTCAGTTTGCCGGAGAGTCAAAGCAGTGCAGAGGATTTCTGAATCACTGCTTCATAAGATTTTCACTCCAGGCCCAGCAGTTCCCAACGAATCATGTCAAGATATCATTCATCCTCTCCTTACTGGATGGTAAAGCCCTGCCCTGGGCATCTCTGCTCTGGGAGCATGGGGATTCCATTCTTGGAGATCTGCCCCAGTTCATTCAGACCATCTGCCAAGTATTCGATGAGCCGAGCCACCAGTCTACTGCCGCCTCTGAACTGCTTCACCTCCGCCAAGGTTCACACCCACTGGCAGAGTTTGCAGTTGAGTTCCATACCTTGGCGTCTGAACTGGGTTGGCATGAGGACATTCTACGCAGCATCTTCCTTGAGGGATTGTCCTCATGTATCCAGAATGAGCTGGCCCTCGAGATCTCCCAGATGAACTCGAGGTTCTCATTGATCTGGCAAGTCAGATAGATCAGCGTTTGCAGCAGCGTGCAAAGGAACTTAAGCCAGTTTGCCTCACGGTACCTCTGGCTCCTTCCTTTTCTCGCCTGTTGGTCTCTTCAGTGGCATCTGGGGCCTTGCTGAAACGCGGGGAGGAGCCCATGCAACTGGGCCGTTATTCACTGACCACAGAGGAGAAATAGGGTCGCAGAACACTGGGATTGTGTCTCTACTGCGGAGGTAAGGGTCACTTGTTGGCTCAATGCTCCGAGCGTCCCGGAAACTCCCGGGCCTAGGTGTTACTGGGGAACTGACCCTAGGCTGCATCAATCCCGCTTCTCAATGCACAATTCCTGTTACGCTACAGTTCTCCGGAGGATCTTTCACAACACTGGACTTCATAGACTCCGGTAGAGGTGTGCATTCATTTGCAACGTATTGGCAATATGCAACTTATATGCCATATTCGTTATATTCGTGGGGGTCACAAAATGTATGGTGAACCCCCACGAATACAATGTATCACTAATGAATAAACCCCCACCCTCCTGACACCTCCAAGACTTGCCCCCAAGACTTGCCCCCCAAGACTTGCCCCCCAAGACTTGCCAAAAGTCCCTGGTGGTCCAGTGGGGGTCCTGGAGCAATCTCCTGCACTCGGGCTGTCGGCTGCCGGTATTCAAAATGGCTCCGGCCATCCATTTCTCCTAACATGTGACAGGGACCGACCAATGGCACTGGTAGCCCCTGTAACATAGTAAGGGCAAAGGCTATTGGCGCCATTTTGAATACCGGCAGCCAACGGCCCAAGTGCAGGAGATCACTCCAGGACCCCCGCTGGACCAAAAGGGACTTTTGGCAAGCATTGGGGGTTTCAGGAGGGTGGGGGTTTATTCGTTAGTGATATGTTGTATTTGTGGGTGTTTGCCATACGTGTCGTGATCCCCATGAATTCAACGAATATGGCATATAAGTTGCGGATTGCCAATACATTGCAAATGAATGCACACCCCTACCAGAGTCTATGAAGGCCAGTGTTGTGAAAGATCCTCCGGAGAACTGTAGCATAACAGGAGTCCCCCCCAAGACTTGCCAAAAGTCCCTGGTGGTCCAGCGAGGGTGCTGGAGTGATCTCCTGCACTTGGGCCGTCGGCTGCCAGTATTCAAAATGGCGCTGATAGCCTTTGCCCTTACTATGTCACAGGGGGCACCGATGGCACCGGCCGTTCATTGCTCCTACCATGTGACAGGGGCCAACCAATGGCACCGGTAGACCCTGTGACATAGTAAGGGCAAAGGCTATCGGTGCCATTTTGAATACCTGCAGCCGACAGCCCGAGTGCAGGAGAACGCTCCAGGACCCCCGCTGAACCACCAAGGACTTTTGGCAAGCCTTGGGGGGGTCAGGAGGTTGGGGGGTTGTAGTTAATTAAATTTAAATGGTTGGGATGGGGTTTTTTGGGGGAAATGAATACATATGTAACTATTGAACGGATCGGGGTCCCCCGAGAACAGATGCAATGGATTTGGGTCCCGACGAATACGAATACCGAATGGGATGAATCCATCCCTGCTGCACATCACTAGACTCCAGTTCCAGTGGGAACTTCATTCTATCTGATTTGGTTCACCAGCTGCAACTGCCAGTGATGACTCATTCTCCACCATTGCTGGTCTCCTCTATCCAAGGTGACCAGTTTTGGGAAGGGTTACCCACTGCATTACTCCAGGGACCCTCCATACTGGTGTTCTTCACAAAGAAGAGGTGTCCTTTTTTATTTTGGAGAAATATATTCACCCATGGTTCTAGGTCTTCCTTGGCTACAGAGACACTCACCCATCATTGATTGGAAGACTTTACAGATCACAGCTTAGGGACCTGAATGCTTCTCTACCTGTCTTCAACAAAGATCTTAACCTCAACTGACGCTTGCAACCATTACCCTTCAGTTACCTCCTCAGTATAATAACTATGCTGACATATTTTCCAAGGAGAAGGCAGACACCCTTCCAGAACACAGACCCTTCGATTGTGCCATTGACCTGCTGCCCAGTACTGTTCCACCCCGCAGTCGGGTTTACCCACTTTATCTACCAGAGACACAGGCAATGTCTAAATACATAAAGGAAAACTTCGACATGGGCTTTATTCACCCATCCTCCTCTCCAGCAGGTGCTGGGTTCTTCTTTGCAGCCAAGAAGGATGGCTCACTTAGGCCCTGATAGACTATAGGGGTCTCAACGCTATTACTCGAACTGTTGGATCGCCTCCATGGAGCCAAGGTGTTTTCTAAGTTGGACCTTCGTAAGGCCTAGAATCTGGTCAGAATAAAACCCGGCGACGAGTGGAAGACCACGTTTAACATGCGTGATGGCCACTACAAATATCTCGTAATGCCATTTGGATTATGCAACACACCCGCAGTATTCCAAAATTTAATGAACGAGATATTTCGGGACATGCTTTACAAAGGAGTAATCGTTTACCTTGACAATGTTCTAATCTATTCCAAGGACCTAAATACCCATCACGCTGACATTTGTCAGGTTCTCCAACCCCTAAGAGATCACCGCCTATTTGCAAAACTAGAAAAAATGTTTCTTTGAACAGGAGTCCCTGCCTTTCTTTGGCTTCATCGTGTCCACCACCGGCTTCCGAATGGACCCGGACAAGTTAACCAGTATCCAGGAGTGGCCGCAGCCTGTGGGACTCCACTCATTACAATGATTTCTTGGTTTCACCAATTTCTACAGGAATTTCATTCCCCACTATTAACGCATTGTGGCACCTTTAACGGCGTTAACCAAGAAAGGGACAGATACTAAACATTGGCCCGCTGAAGCCGTCTATGCTTTCGAGGATTTAAAGAAGACTTTCCTGCAAGAGCCGTGTCTCCACCACCCTGATCCAACTCACCCATTCATCGTAGAAGTAGATGCCTCTGACTTCACGGTAGGGGCAGTACTCAGCCAACACTCTCCACAAGGGGCTCTCCTCCCTTGCTCTTTCTTCTCCTGCAAATTCTCTTCTGCAGAGAAGAATTATGGAATTGGAGACAAGGAACTCCTAGCCATCAAAATGGCCTTTGAAGAATGGAGACAATGGTTAGAGGGTGCACAACACCCCATTACAGTTTACACTGACCATAAAAACCTTGAGTTTTTCAGTAAGGCTCAACGCCTGAACCCATGCCAGGCCCGCTGGTCGCTTTTCTTCAATTGATTCGACTTCGTGCTACAATACCAACCTGCTGCTAAGAATGTATGGGCAGATGCACTTTCCAGACTACACAAGGCTGAGGATGCACCGGAGTTAACCCATTACATCTTGGACCCGGCCAAAGTCCTACTAACAGCTACCAACACTATACCTCAAAGGAAAACGGTCATTCCCCTTCGCCAGCAACCAAAGGTAATAACTTAGGCACATGACTCTCTTACTGCCAGGCACCCAGGCAGAACTTAAACTTTGGAGCTATTGTCACGGTACTATTGGTGGCCTTGGATGACCAGGACGTGAATTCTTATGTTGATTCCTGCCCAACTTGTGCGCAGAAGAATCATTTGCCTGGTCGGCCCTGGGGTCTACTCCAGCCTCTTCCTGCTCCTCAGGAACCATGGACACATATTTCCACGGACCTCTGGCAATCATGTGATCAGGGTCATGATCGACTGATTCTCTAAGATGGCACATTTTATTCCTCTATCGAAGCTTCCATCATCTCCTGAATTGGCAAGACTCTTCACATTGCACATATTTCATCTGCATGGCCTTCCCTAGCACATTGCATCCGATCGTGGTCCCCAGTTTATGGCCAAGTACTGACATGCCTTATGCAGGAAGTTTGGGGTACGCTTGGATTTCACTACAGCCTTTTACGCACAAGGGAATGGACAAGCCGAACAGCTTAATCAGGGGTTGAAGACCTTTCTTCGATCCTTCGTGGGAAGCCGCCAAGATGATTGGTCTTCACTGTTGCCTTAGGCGGAGTTTTCACACAACCCATTCTGCCACGGGATCATCTCCGTTCCAAGTGGTCTATGGGAGGCATCCTAGACCTCCACTAGCGCTGCCACTGTCGGTACCTTCTCCCGCAGCGCAACTCACTGCTGACCAGATGCATGACCTATGGGAGACCACCAATGCCAACCTGATAAAGGCTGCTGACTCTGCCAAATGCACTTCTGATAAACAGCTCCATATGGCCCCCCTCTTTAACTCGGGGGATTGGGTTTGGCTCAGCACTCACCACATCCGCCTTCGGGTTCCATCCATGTGGCCGGCACCTAGGTACATTGGTCCTTTCTCCATTGCTGAACATCTGGGTCCAGTGACCTATCGTCTACACCAGTGGTCCCCAAACCTGTCCTGGAGGGCCATCAGCCAGTCGGGTTTTTGGGATATCCTCAATGAATATGCATGAGAGAAAATTTGCATGCACTGCCTCCATAACATGTAAATTTTCTCTCATGCATATTCATTGAGGATATCCCAAAAACCCGACTGGCTGGTGGCCCTCCAGGACAGATTTGGGGACCACTGGTCTACACCTTCCCCCCAGTCTCCAGATACACAATTCTTTCCATGTGTCCCTGATAAAGCCCTTGGTGCTCTCTACATACCATGCTGCTTCATTCAAGCCCTAGATGTGGTTTCCGTTGACGATCCAGTCTATCAGGTTCGGGAAGTTCTAAATGTTTGTCAGCACCATAGATGCTGGGAATATTTGATTGCCTGGGAAGGATTCGGTGCTGAAGAGAATGCCTGGGAACCATCATCTAACATTCTGGGCAAGTCATTTCTTCAGCACTTCCATCACCCACATCCTGGCAAGCCCGGTCCTTCTGTGAGGGGGGCATAAGAGGGGGGTACTATTGCAGTGCCTGGCCACAGCAACCCTCGGCCAGCTCTCCTTACTGGCTCTGGTCACCCAGTGTGGCGTGGTCTCCTCCACGGCAGGCTGATCACAGCCTGCCACATGGCTGCGACGGCATTGAAGGGGTATTTAAACCCCACAGCTGCACACAAGAATCGCCTTTGCAACGGGTCTTCTCTGCGGAGTACTTAGTTGCTGTTCCCGCGTTCCTGTTTTGATCCTTCCTTGTTCCAGCTCCTGCTTTGCTCCAGCTCCTGCCTTGCTCCAGCACCAGTTCCTGCCTTGCTCCAGTTCCTGCCAGCCTGTCTGTGCCTCCGTTCCTGCTTCCAGCCTCACCCCAGCTCCAGAACCCAATACTCGGCTTGATCTGAACCCAATACTCGGCTTGATCTCCAGATTTGACTTCAGCTTGTCTCCTTGTCTCCCCTTTTCTGCTGCCCGTCTTGACCCCTGGCCTGTTTCACCATTTTCAACTCTTCGCTGCCTGCCCCAGACCTTCTTCTTGGACTCTGTTTTTGCCTCTTCGCTGCCTGCCCAGACCCGGACTGCTGACCCTGCTTCCATCTTTTTCCTCACAAGCACCACCTCCCAGAGACAAGTTCGATTGGGAGCAATCCCTCGGTGGTCATCACCACTTGCTCCGGCTCAAGGGCCCACAACCATAACAATTGGCACTTATCAACTAAGTTAACTGATTAAATAACTCCTCTCCAAAATGACCATTTTCCACCCAGAACTTAGCCGGATAAGTATCCGATTAGATTCATATCCGGCTAAATGCCAACTGCTGAATGGAGCTGGATATTCAGCTGTCACCACTTAGCCAGATAAGTCACCACTTATCTGGCAAAGTGGCACGAAATAAACATCAGCCTCTTTAAATATAAACAAGATAAAAAATGAAGTATTCAGTATAATCAAAAGCAACCAGTGAAGATATTAATCTGTGACAAAGGCTGTGTAATTAATATGCCTTGACCTTTTTGTCAATTGTACCGCAATGTCTTCCGTGCTAAGCTCCACTGTAAGAGAATTCCAAAGCAGTGGCCTAGATTTAATATGTTTTCATGATTGGGAGATGGGCAGAAAACATCTAAACTGGAAATATTGGAAAAGACACTATAACCTGGGTTGCAGTTGCTGGGCAGAAATCAATTGTGTCCTCAGAAAAAGATCTTCCATGATATGCAAAAACCCTGGAAAAGCAGCAGGTACTCTAAACTCTGAAGTAAACATCTTGAGCTACTTTTTTCAACTTATTCAGCATTAAAAAGGAAAAGATGGTACAAGACCGTTTGCGTTTATTATACATTTATAATTTAAATTATATCTGTATGAAATAATCATTTTGAAAAACATTCCAAATTGAATTGAATTAATATATGCCATGCTGTTTCCACTACCATCTTGTTAACAAGTCATATTAAATTGTACACCTCTTTGATTAATACAATTATAAATCTTGACATTTTTAATAACGATTGCCTGTAAGTTAATATAAGACAGTATTTGCACTACACCTGCGATAATAGCAATTAAAATGTGTATGCTAAATAAAATGCATATTAATAAGAGCTTGTACAAATTTTATTAAGATCTAAAATTGTTTAAATTAATTTTCTTTTGAAATATTATTAAAACATAAAAAGAAAACTGTACAAGATTAGGTATTTTTGCTATGTAAGAACATAAGAACATAAGAACATGCCATACTGGGTCAGACCAAGGGTCCATCAAACCCAGCATTCTGACTCCAACAGTGGCCAATCCAGGCCATAAGAACCTGGCAAGTTCCCAAAAACTAAGTCTATTCCATGTTACTATGCGCCATAGTATAAAAGCAGCTATACGCACATGTATGTGTGCACAATTTTACATTGACATGCGCATCTCTGTGCAAATGCTGCCTCGATCGCGTAAGTGGGGGGATTTTATTAGATATATGTGCTTACACAATTACCTGTTTCCCCAGTTTGTTCCCATTAAATCTTAGTAAAGGAGACTAGGAGAGGAATTCCTAACCCCCCAGTTAACTTTCTCTTTTTTACCCTATTAGCCCGACCCTTACAACCCCGCTGACTAACCTAGTTGTTTTTGTTTCATGACTTACATGCAATCCATAGCAGATGTAAAGTTACGCAGATAGGAACCACGGCATGCACTGGTGTGCATACATATTAATGCGCTGGTTTAATTCATATTTCCTGAAATGCCTATGCCCCACCCATGCCCTGCCCAGACCATGCCCATGCCCCACCCCTTTTCTGAAAAAAATGTACTCGCATACCGTGAGATACACGTGCACTAGGTGCCTCTTAAAATCCACACAGCGCGCGCTGGGCTAATATATGCATATATCTCCCGGCTTTGCCGCACATGGGGCTTTTAAAGTTCATCCATAAATGTTTTGTTGTGTTGATGGCTTTTAATTTAAAATTTTTAAAGATTGCGGTGTTGTATGGTTCTGATTTATTTTTGTTTTGTGGTTTGTTTAGATGGGGTTGATTGTTGTATGCTTTATTTTAATATAAGGTATTTTAAAATGTTTTATGTTAATATGAGTATGAAGTTGATTTTCAAACAGCCCTTAAATAGACAATATAACTGACAAATTTCAGCCAGTTTTCTTTAAAACATTTAGCAGAATGTAGCCAGCTAGATTTTTAGCTGAATATTTCTCTGAATCTAGCCAGACAAAATTTGGCTAGTTAGATTTATTGCAGCTTTTTTGCCCAAATAGCAATCAGTTATTGCTGAACATCAGGCACTAAATCTTAAAAAAGAAAATCACAGCGATGTCACCCTGTCTCCATGGAATAAATGACTGACCCATGATCACATTCTATCACACCCTCAAACAATTTAAATATTTAAAAAATATGGTCCCCGGGGCATTACTAACCCTCATCTCTTCCATCACACTTAAAACTATACAGAAAGAAATGAGAAATTACTACTTACCTGATAATTTATTTTCCTTAAGGTAGATAGATGGATTCAGGACCAGTGGGTTATATACCTCTACCAGCAGATGGAGACAGAGCAAGCTGAAATCACAGTATATATAGTCCTGCTGCAACATCAGTCTGCCAGTATTCTCTTCAAAATTAACTGGGACAGACTAGCAAAAAACTTGATTCAAAACAGACAACCATTTCTGTGTTCAACAAGCAAGGATCACTAAACCCAAGCAAAAACCTATGCATACTAGGCTAGGGACTGGATGAACTCTAACCAGTAATCCCCTGGAATATGTAGCCACACAGGAGGACCATCATACAATCATTCGGCAGCCAAAAGCTGGAAGCTGAATCAGTGGCGTAGCCAGAATTGATTTTTTGGGTGGGCACAAGGGTAACATGGGTGAGCACAAGGCATGCAGGTCTACTAGTTGTTTTCTTACTGATAAATAATGCCATATACTGCACCCTAGAATGGCTTTCTAAGTAGTTTGCAACAGCCATTATGTGTCATGTATGAAACTTTAAAATAATTTACTTCAATTATTTCAAGTATAGAAAACAATCAAATCCAAACATATAATAAAACAAAAATTAATGTATTCTTTCATGAACCATCTTTGCAGAAACCCAGAAATCTTCATAAATACAATAAAATATAATTAATCATCAGAACAGGTGCAGCGCAGAGCTAGGGCAATTCACATTACAAGTAACATGAAAAAACAAATTCTGGTGTCATCTCAGCAAAAAATAACCCTTCACTGCTATTTTGTGAAGTAACAAACTCTTGCAAAGAAAGAGGCATCTGTAACCTTGCCATACAGTCACAGCACTGACTCTCAGGATTCAAACAGCAACCTTATGAAAAAGCAGCAATGCAAATCCTACACCAGGCCCTAGAAAATTAATACATCACCTACTATAATATTTATTACTACATTACTATGTTTAATTGGTTATCTATTCTATTTGTTCCATAATTTATTGTTAGTTCTATTGTTACCTGTTTTATTGATCAACTGTTCTATGTAAAGCCCACTACTCTTTTTGGGCATTTAAAAGTTGTATGTAAACCGGATTGATTTGTAGTTCCTACAAGAACTTCGGTCTATAAAAATTAAAAATAAATAATAATAATAATACTGGAATAACAGAACAAGCTGGACTACTACTAAAGAAAAACTATATGCTAGAAATACTGCATTTCCGTCACGCACACAGGCAAAACTGAGACTGACCCTTACCTAATATAGAAATAAGAGACTATAAATTAGAAACAGAAATATGCAGATAAAGCCAAAATAGAAAGCCTGAGAAACTAAAATGTCTGAACAGTGGAATACTTAAGAGAGAGCAAAATACAAAAATATAAGAATGCACATTCCCAAAGATGGCATATTTAAATTGCTAACAATACCCCAAAATATTGGTAAACCCAGTATTTTTCTTATAACTATAAAGGAATAGCTACAAACTATATTTGTGGGACCACTCCTCACAGGGTCAAGGTATTTTAACCAGACTCTCTCTTGTGGGTTTTGGTCCATTTTACTTTACATTTTTTTCAACATTTTTCTCAATTATCAAACTGACTTTCAGCGCATTTTTTCATGTTTTTTGTTCAATTTATACCAAGCTGGTGAAAAACTTCAAACACAGTCCCATAATACAGAAGTCTTTAAATTGTCACTTTTTTTTCCAAAGAACAATTAATTTAGCAAAAGTACTTATCCTGCATATCCCAACACGATCGCGTTTCGGACCCACGCTCTTGAGGTCCTGCTTCAGGGGACAAAAATTTTCATCTTGTTCTGTGACAAATCAACTAGTCAGAAGTTTTCAATAGCTGTCTCCAATCATTTTTATATAAACGCGATCCCCGCTTGGAATCGCCTTTCTTTGAAACATGGCTCCTACCGGATGGCTTTTAAAGAGCTAGAAGCGGAAATCCCTCCCCTTTCATTACTCACTGATTGGTTATGCTCTGTCACCAACTAGATTAGATAGACTCATAGGCTTTTAACAATCACAGTTCTCTCCAAGCGGGGATCGCGTTTATATAAAAATGATTCTTTGGAAAAAAAAGTGACAATTTAAAGACTTCTGTATGGGACTGTGTTTGAAGTTTTTCACCAGCTTGGTATAAATTGAACAAAAAACATGAAAAAATGTGCTGAAAGTCAGTTTGATAATTGAGAAAAATGTTAAAAAAAATGTAAAGTAAAATGGACCAAAACCCATAAGAGAGAGTCTGGTTAAAATACCTTGACCCTGTGAGGAGTGGTCCCACAAATATAGTTTGTAGCTATTCCTTTATAGTTATAAGAAAAATACTGGGTTTACCAATATTTTGGGGTATTGTTTACAATTGAGGTACCTGGAATACAGAAGGTGTGTATGAGCCTATATTGTGTGATTGATATTTAAATTGCTAACATCTCTCTCTCTATATATATATATATATTTTTTTTTTTACCTTTGTTGTCTGATCTTTGTATTTTTCTAATCAGTTGGTCCTGGTCTCTTTTTCCCATTTTTTTCCCTTGTCGCTCATTTCCTAATTCCTCTTCAGTGTCTTTTCTACTACTGTCATCTTCCCTTCCACACACACACACACACACACACACACACACACACACACACACACACACATATACATACATGCTTTCTCTCACAGACTCCCTCACACCCTCAAGCTCTCACTCATATGCTCTCCCCCCCCCCCAAGCTCACATTCTCTGCAGACTTACATACAAGCTCTCACTTTCTCACCCCTCCCCAGGCTTATATTCTTATGCACACACACAGACACACATCCAGGTACCCATTCTCATCCACACACACAAACCCATACTCCCATTCTCACCCACACATACACATATTCAAGCTCCCATTCTCACCCACACATACACACATTCAAGCACCCATTCTTACCCACATATTCAAGCTTCCATTCTCACCCACACACACAAACCCAGACTCCCATTCTCACCCACACACACAAACCCAGGCTCCCATTCTCACCCATATATACACACATTCAAGCTTCCATTCTCACCCACACACATTCAAGACTCCATTCTTACTCCCATACACACCCAGGCTCCGATTTTCACCCACCCACACACACATTCAAGCCTGTGCACAGTTTCCGCTTCTTCCCCCCAGAGCAGGAAGATCAGCTAGCCTCTCCTGCTGCCACCGGCTTCCTGCTATCTTCGGGCCATACGGCCGACCGATCTTCCTGCTGGGGTTGGGGGGAGCGGAAGCTGTGCGCGGCGCTTCCGCTCTCCTCCCCCCAACAGGAAGATTGGTCGGCCGGAGGCCGGTGGCAGCAGGAGAGGCCAGCTGATCTTCCTGTTGGGGGGGGGGGGGAGGAGAGCGGAAGCTGTGCGCGGCGCTTCCGCTCTCCTCCCACCCCCCACAACAGGAAGATTGGTCGGCCGTACGCAGGAGGCCGGTGGCAGCAGGAGAGGCCAGCTGATCTTCCTGCTTTGGGGGAGGAAGTGGAAGCTGTGCGCGGCGCTTCCACTCCCCCCCCCCCCAAACAGTAAGATCGGTCGGCCATATGGTTGCAGGACCGCTTCCCCACGTGAGCCGTGATGGCGCGCCAAGCATGGGTTCTCTTCTTCCCTGTCGCGGGGATGGGATCCCGCGACAGCCTTGCAGTTCCGGTGTCAGTTGGGTGGGCCTGGGTCTAAATTGGGTGGGCAGCTGCCCACCCAGGCCCACCCGTGGCTACGCCAATGAGCTGAATACTTCTATCCACCTTAAGGAAAAGGAAATTATCAGGTAAGTTGTAATTTTTCATTTTCTAGTATGTGGAATCGTGGATAGATGGAATCAAGACCAGTGGGATGTACCTAACCTACTCTTGAATAGGGTGGGATGCGCACGCCATCCAGTGCTCCTACCATGTGACAGGGGCCGGCCAATGGCACTGATAGCCCATTTTGATTAGTGGCAGCTGACGGCCCGAGAGTGGGAGATCACTCCCAGGACCCCCGCTGGACAACCAGGTACTTTAAAAATTTTGGGGGGGGGGGAGGGCTCGGGAGGGTGGGGGATTAGAAAGAATTAAATTTAAAGGGTCAGGGTGAGTTTGGGGGTTATTTTTAAGTGCCCTTTCTTCCTGCCCTCCCCCAAAATGATATGAGAACCCCACAAAAGGCTAGTGAAAACCGCGAGAACGAAGATTTTCCACAGTTTTTACCCAAACCCGATACCGGAAACGAGTCTGGTACAGATTCACATCCCTAATGCTTAACAGGTGACTGAAGACGTGCGTCCAGCTGAATTCTCACTAAAAAATTTAGGGGCACAAAATGTAGGTGTCCCAAGGCTAAGAGCTGCAAAACTTAAGCACACTGTCACCATGCTAATCCTGGGCACACAACCAATAGGTAGAATGTGCACATAGGAGCATGCTGAAAAGAAACTGGGCGCACAATTCAGACGCACTGCTGAATAGAGATGTGCAGTCGTTTATCACGAATTAGGCAATTACAATGAAATTGCCTAATTCGTAGTGGTTCGGGGGCCCCGAAACCCAAAAAGGATTTTCCCCGAACTTTGGGGAAATTTCTTTTTTTGGGTTTGCAT
Organism: Rhinatrema bivittatum; assembly: GCF_901001135.1. Classification (NCBI taxonomy): domain Eukaryota; kingdom Metazoa; phylum Chordata; class Amphibia; order Gymnophiona; family Rhinatrematidae; genus Rhinatrema; species Rhinatrema bivittatum. Next base: position 167,158,018 of record NC_042615.1, read on the forward strand.
GGGGAGAGGGGCACATTTTTTTTTTTAAATTAAAAACCACCCCAAACCACCCCAAACATTTAGATTAACTATAATACAACCCCCCCCCCATCCCAATCCCTCCCCAAGACTTACGAACATCCCTGGTGGTCCAGCGGGGTCCCGGGTGCCATTTGTTCCTCCGTGCCCATGTGCACCATTGCCAGCCTTGCTCAAAATGGTGCCGAATAGCCTCTGAACTACTATGTCACAGGGGCTACCGGCGCCATTGGTCGGCCCCTGTCACATGGTAGGAGAACCGACCAATGGCGCCGGTAGCCCCTGTGACATAGTATGGGAAAAGGCTATCGGCGCCATTTTGATTACTGGCAGCCGACAACGAAATCGCTCCCGGACCCCCGCTGGACCCCCAGTGATTATTGGCAAGCCTTGGGGGGTCAGGATCCCCCTCCTGACCCCCCCTCCCAGACCCCCGCTGACCCTGGGGGTCCAGCGGGGGTCCGGGAGCGATTTCATTGTCGGCTGCCAGTAATCAAAATGGCGCCGATAGCCTTTGCCCATACTATGTCACAGGGGCTACCGGCGCCATTGGTCAGCTCCTGTCACATGGTAGGAGCACAAGATGGCGTCGATGGCCATGTGACAGGGGCTGACCAATGGCATCGGTAGCACCTGTTACATGGACAGGGGCTACCGGAGAAGAGATGGCTGAGGGGGGATATGATAGAGGTCTTTAAGATCATGAGAGGTCTTGAACGAGTAGATGTGACTTGGTTATTTACACTTTCGAATAATAGAAGGACTAGGGGGCATTCCATGAAGTTAGCAAGTAACACATTTAAGACTAATCGGAGAAAATTCTTTTTCACTCAACGCACAATAAAGCTCTGGAATTTGTTGCCAGAGAAGGTAGTTAGTGCAGTTAGTGTAGCTGGGTTCAAAAAAGGTTTGGATAAGTTCTTGGAGGAGAAGTCCATTAATGGCTATTAATCAATTATACTTAGGGAATAGCCACTGCTATTAATTGCATCAGTAGCATGGGTTCTTCTTAGTGTTTGGGTAATTGCCAGGTTCTTGTGGCCTGGTTTTTGGCCTCTGTTGGAAACAGGATGCTGGGCTTGATGGACCCTTGGTCTGTCCCAGCATGGCAATTTCTTATGTTCTTATGTTCTTATAGTAGTTCAGAGGCTATTCGGCACCATTTTGAGGAGCATGGCTTGCAGTAGCACACCGGGCACGGAGGGACAAATGGAACCCGGGACCCCGCTGGACCCCCAGGGATGTTAGTAAGTCTTGGAGAGGGATTGGGATAGTGGGGGGGCTTGTATGCAATGTATTAAAATTAATTTAAATGCTTGGGGTGGGTTTTTTTTTAGCTTCGTTTCCCGCTTCGTTTTTTGGCCCGGTTTCGGGTTTCCTCGTTTCGTTTTTCAAAAAAACTAAACGAGAAAACCCAAATTTTACCACGAAGTATCCGAGTCAAAAACGACCCAGTAGAAAAAAATGAAGCACATCTCTACTGCTGAATGCATTTGCACGTACACAGAGCAAGTGCTAGCTTTGTTTGCTGCTCTGTGCAACAATTACTGTGTTGCCCCTCCCCTCCCCGTTCATTCATTCTCTGTCTCGGGCTCACCAAAAATACACCCAGCTCTTTTCAGTGATACAAACTTTAAAAATTGACACATCCCTCCCCCCCCCCCCCAGACCCATGGCTGGTGCAAAGGTATTAGGTGCCTAGGCAAACCTTATAACTTTCCATAATGCACCCCCCCCGGCCCATTCCATCCACACAGTTAAGATTTATAATATTCTGAGGTAAATATCACTTACATTATATTTGCATGCACTGCTGTGATGCCAACCTGAAATCCCTGCAAAAAAGATACTTGGAACCCATATGGTATTAGGCCTATTGTGATGTGTGTTGGGTGTGTACTTGATCCTCTGAAAGCCCTAAAACTGTTGCGTCCGTCGGTGCTAGACAGCTTTGCCCCATTTGCCTCAGCTTATTCACGGCTCCTCTTGGCTTACCTAGGAAAGATGGCTACCGCAGCATCTACAAGCCAACCTCTCTGGCGTCCATGGAACGGCTATGGTGCAGCCTCCCGCCATTGCTCCTCCCAGGTACCTACTAGGGTGCGCGCATGCGCCCAACTCACGTCTTTATACCACCCTTGGTGCGAACCTCGAGAGCGTTCCCTCATGCTGACATCACGTCATCCGGGTATATTACCTTCACTAGTTTGCTAGCTCATTGAGTTAGCAAGAACTCAAATTTTTTCTTGTCTACGCTACTCTGCCACTTCCGTGCTGCCGCTGGAAGCTCTCTTTCTGCCCTTCTGGGTAACTGCTAACCTGGGTATCCGCTCCCAGGAGCCCTCTGCTTTATTTCAGGTGCCTTACAGGGAACAGGTACTCGCTCCTCGAGGGCCTGCTCTCCCTGCCTCGGTGCCTGTACCTTCTTCAACATACCTGGTGGAATCACATACCAACAGCAAACACCTAGTGAGTACTCTAACTCTCAGTCTACCTCATCCACAGTATCTCCTAGCTGGGAAACCTGCTGCGGAACCTCCTTTCAGCCTCAAGGAGAGAAGGGCTCCCTCTGACGAGGTCTCTGAGACTGCAACTACCAGACTGCCTCTCTACTGCCACCTCTGGTGGCTCTCTTCAAGCTGTTTAATAAAAGATCTAAATTGTGTTTTGTGCATTACAAGTCTAGCCCAGTGCTGTAGCTCCTCACAGGGCTCCTCCCTGTGGGTGTGGTCATCTCCCACAGCATCCAAGGATCCACCAAACACACTTAACCATAACAAAAACACTAATACACTTCCTATTAAAAGAATACCTTACCTCAGTCACACATGTAGAAAATAAACAGACCCTCACCAAATACAGAAGAGAGCAACCATAAAGTAGAAATATAAGTGTGCAGACAAAAAATGAATTGGAAACCACAAGAAGCCAGACACTCTATGCAGTGCAGCAATGAAAAAACATAATCATCACCATTCCTCAAACATCAAACAATAAAATCAAGAAATAAAATAAATACATTATCATAATACTAAAAACATACCAATAATATTTTTCAAAAATGATGAATAAAAGATCAAATAATTAAAAACATATATGCACGTATTTTTTAAATGTCCAAAACACCAATAAAATATTTCAAAACAGCAGACATATCAAATAACACCTGAAAAATAAAACTAAAAATGATTTTAAAAAATTCACGCTCTCTGTACCTGGGAACTTTAATTTGCAATCACACTGAGATTGTCATGGATTAGTGGTAGAGGGATGCACATACTTTCTTCTCGCTTTCTTATATATAAGAATGCGAGAAGAAAGTATGTGTGTGTGTATATATATATATATATATATATATATATATATATATACACATACATACACACACACAAGCTCGTATATACATTTGTTCCCTCTCAAACAAACCCACAGGCATCCCCAGCTCTTCTTTGGTTGGGATCTATCAGCAGCATCAGATCCTCATCTTCATTTCAGCTGCTGGCAGGTTGGAATCTACCTTTAGCACCCATTCTCCCTCTCTCTCTCACATACACACAAAACCTAGGCAGCTGGCATTCCCTCTCACTCACACACACAACCCCGGCAGGCTCCCATTCTCTCTCTTTCTCTCTCTTTCACATACACACACACACACTTCAGACAAGCTCCCATTTACACCCATACATCCCAGGCAGGTTCCCATTCACAACCCCACGCAGGCTTTCATTCTCATACACATACTCTCTGCCCATCCCAGGAAGGCTCCCATTCATGCGTATGTACACACACACACACACACACATACACACACTTACACAAATATCCCCACCCATCCCAGGCAGACTCCCAATCACTACAAATTCAAAAATGACTTTTTTTTTACCTTTACTGCCTGATCTTAGTTTTCTAATCAGTTGATCACGGGCTTTTTTTTCCACCTTCCCTTTCTTGGTCTTTTGTTAATTCCTTCTACAGGGTCTCTTTTTTTCTGTTCTCTTTCTCTTTCACATACACAGGCCCAGGCTCTCACACTCCCATGCAGTCACACACACACACAGCTCTTACTCTAAAATGCTCACTCTTTCAAATGCTGTCTCACTCACACACACAGACTCTCACTCCACACGCTGTCTCACAGAAACACAGACTCTCATTCTCACATGCTGTCTCTCTCACACACATACACAGAGGCTCTGACATTTTGTCTCTCCATTCATGCAAGCTCTCACTCCCACACACAGTCTCACACACACTCAGTCACTCAACTCACTCTCTTTCACACACACACACACACACACACACACACACACACACACACACACACACACTCAAATTCTACAGGGACTCAGCCTTTCTCTCATCTCTGGGCCTCTACTTTGCGGGTTGCTGCAGGATGGACCTTGCAGCAATGCTGACCTTCTCAGGCTGCTGCGAGGTGGGATCTGCAGTGGTCCTGCTGCCAGGGTTCCTCTTCTCAGGCTGCCGGGCCTTCCCTTTGCTGGCCATAGTGTAACATGGCGGCCCTGACACAAACACTCTTTTTCTGCAGTGGCCACAATGTTCCTCCTCCTTCCTGTCTGTGTAGCTCTGACAACATTTTTCTTCTGGGGCCATGCAGGCAAGAAAGAGGAGGAACACCTGGAAGTGAAATTTTCTTCTGTCACCAGTAGACCCAAGCTCACCAGCAGCACCATGAGCCTCCACTTCTTCCACCGACGGTGGGAACAGGTCCACCAGCGGCAACATGAGTCTCTCCCTGCTCCCAGGGTATACCGCTTTGTGCAATTTCACAGTTTGCACACCTAGTGACACCTGGCCTGCACACATCCACGGTCCTGCATAGGGCAGCCGAATGTGCAGAAAAAAAGGCTAGTGAAAAAGCCACTGTGGCCTACCACATGGCGGACAGCAAAAAGCCTAACCACAGGGCCTAGCCTATCCGGGCTGCTCAACCTGCCAGGCTGCCCAGGTCCCTTAACCCCCACAGAGCAGGAACGAACGTCGGAACGGCACACCGAGCATGGAGACTGGAGCAAGTCCTACAACAACCCCTTTACTCTGTCTCTGTTTCTGACTTTTCTTTTTTTTCCTTTTTTTTAAACTTACTTTAGCTCAGCCTTTCCCAGCTAGTACAGAGATGGTCTCCAGCTACGGGGGGGAGAGGACATATACCATTACCACCTTGCTCGGCTTCCTGCACCCACTGCCTTTCAGCTGTTTAAATCATCTAAGTCCATGCTAGCTGAAGAATCAGCTACCAGACCAAGACACTCATTTGAGGGAGCATGGAAATCACCTCAACTGGGGGAGGGACCATTATGTATCACTGCAGGAGAATGGGGCAACTCAAAGATCTTATTAATTCTCTTCTAAATTTCAAAGCAATCCCAGGTAGGGAAATGCATGTCCACCATCTACTGGAGATGGAGAATTCTGGCAGGCTGATGTCACGGCAGGACTATTTATACTGTGACATCAGCTTGCTTCATCTCCATCTATTTGTAGAGATGCATAACCCACTGGTCCTGATTCCATCTATCCACATGCGAGGAAATTGCCAAATCACAAAGGTTCCTTTCCTGCCTCCCTCCATTCTTTTAATCAAGAATTGATATCCCCACTCAGTGGCAGCCCCTTTCCTTTCCTCCCCTCCAACCTTTAAAAAAATGTACATTATTAGAAGAGGGTTGACCTTGAAGAACCTCTGCTCTTCTTTTATCTCACCAACTATTTGACCAATATACTAAAATGTAGTAAAAGTAGCAAAATATCACATGAAGTGGATTGTGCTCATCATACTCCAAAATGGTTGTATATTAAAAAGCAAGTACATTTTCTCGGCATTTATAACATGATATGGCAAGCTAAATAAAAAATGGAATGATACATATTGCATGGGCCAAGGAGATATTTAGGCAGAATAAATACTGTATTTATGAAACTGTTTTAAATGATGCATTATTTAAAAAATGTAGTAAGAGAGATTTAAAATGTTCTAAATTGTGTTTAAAAGTATGTTTGCTACATCCACTTTCTGAACAATCTCTAGAAAACTCAAGCACTTTCCATTCAATAGTTGCAAATAATTCCATCCAAAAGTTCCAATAAATACATTTTAGGCTTTTAGTAAGAAAAAAAGGTTAAAATAACCTTGAGAAGAAAATTAGAAAAGATGTTATGAGTAAGGTACTGCGGCAAGCAACTGAAGATAAAAATGATGAATTATGCTTTTAAAGTCTTAAATGTTACTATTATGAGATTCTCAGAAGCATATTAGAAATGATAGATTCAGTTTTTCTTTTACATGAAAAAAACACTTGATTAGCAGGGTTGATTAACCCCGGGTCAGGAGATTTCTCTATATTTATGTGTTTTTTTCTTCAGTAAAAAGCAATATATAGTCTGCTAATCGAAAGCCAAATCCTTGATTCAATCAGAACTAGAAAGACCATATAATATGTTGATTAGATGCTTAAAAAATATTAAAATTTCAGTTAATATTATCTTTAGTGACAAACACATCACATAGACATTCTAAGTAAAGATGACCGTATTCTAAAATTTTCACATCTAAATCAACACTTAATCATGCCCTTGAGCCTATAATTTGGATGGCAGGTGTTAGGAACCTCGGCTGCGCTGGCCTGCGACGGGTCCCCTCACCTACACCAGCCGGAGACCCGACTCTGCCACTGCTGCTCCCGGCCACTGACTCCGCCCGCGGCCTGCTCATGCGATGCCCGAATGCCGCCGACTCCAGCTTCTCATGGTCTCTTCTCTAGGCGCACACGTGCGCAGAGTCATGGGATTTAAAGGGCCAGGGGCGGGAAAATTCCCCACAGCCCGAATTGATGACATCAGGATAGGCGGGTATTTAAACCCTGCCTCCCAGCTCCCAATTCCCTGGGTTCCTGACTCAGCCTTCCTTCGTTCCTGATCCCTGGCTCCAGTGTTCCTGTTCCTTGCCTCTGGTCCCTTCCTTGCTCCTTGTCCCTTGGATTGTTTTCTCGGGCTCTGACTCCTGGCCTGGTACTTGACTCTGCTTGATCTCCACCTGCCCTGACTCTTGCCTGGTACTTAACTCTGCTAGATCTCCGCCTGCCCTGACTCCTGGCCTGATACTTGACTCTGCTTGATCTCCAACTGCCCTGACTCCTTGCCTGGTACTTGACTCTGCTTGATCTCCACCTGCCCTGACTCCTTGCCTGGTACTTGACTCTGCTAGATCTCCACCTGCCCTGACTCCTTGCCTGGTACTTGACTCTGCTTGATCTCCACCTGCCCTGACTCCTTGCCTGGTACTTGACTCTGCTTGATCTCCGCCTGCCCTGACTCCTGGCCTGGTACTTGACTCTGCTTGATCTCCACCTGCCCTGACTCTTGCCTGGTACTTGACTTTGCTTGATCTCTACCTGCCCTGACTCCTTGCCTGGAACTTGACTCTGCTTGATCTCCACCTGCCCTGACTCCTTGCCTGGTACTTGACTCTGCTTGATCTCCAACTTCCCTGACTCCTTGCCTGGTACTTGAATCTGCTTGATCTCCACCTGCCCTGACTCCTGGCCTGGTACTTGACTCTGCTTGATCTCCACCTGCCCTGACTCCTTGCCTGGTACTTGACTCTGCTTGATCTCCACCTGCCCTGACTCCTGGCCTGGTACTTGACTCTGCTTGATCTCCACCTGCCCTGACTCCTTGCCTGGTACTTGACTCTGCTTGATCTCCACCTGCCCTGACTCCTTGCCTGGTACTTGACTCTGCTTGATCTCCACCTGCCCTGACTCCTTGCCTGGTACTTGACTTTGCTTGATCTCCACCTGCCCTGACTCCTTGCCTGGTACTTGACTTTGCTTGATCTCCACCTGCCCTGACTCCCTTGCCTGGTACTTGACTCTGCTTGATCTCCACCTGCCCTGACTCCTTGCCTGGTACTTGACTCTGCTTGATCTCCACCTGCCCTGACTCCCTTGCCTGGTACTTGACTTTGCTTGATCTCCACCTGCCCTGACTCCTTGCCTGGTACTTGACTCTGCTTGATCTCCACCTGCCCTGACTCCTTGCCTGGTACTTGACTCTGCTTGATCTCCACCTGCCCTGACTCCTTGCCTGGTACTTGACTCTGCTTGATCTCCACCTGCCCTGACTCCTTGCCTGGTACTTGACTCTGCTTGATCTCCACCTGCCCTGACTCCTTGCCTGGTACTTGACTCTGCTTGATCTCCTACCTGCCCTGACTCCCTGCCTGGTACTTGACTCTGCTTGATCTCCACCTGCCCTGACTCCTTGCCTGGTACTTGACTCTGCTTGATCTCCACCTGCCCTGACTCCTTGCCTGGTACTTGACTCTGCTTGATCTCCACCTGCCCTGACTCCTTGCCTGGTACTTGACTCTGCTTGATCTCCACCTGCCCTGACTCCCTGCCTGGTACTTGACTCTGCTTGATCTCCACCTGCCCTGACTCCTTGCCTGGTACTTGACTCTGCTTGATCTCCACCTGCCCTGACTCCCTGCCTGGTACTTGACTCTGCTTGATCTCCAGCCTGCCCTGACTCCCTGCCTGGTACTTGACTCTGCTTGATCTCCACCTGCCCTGACTCCCTGCCTGGTACTTGACTCTGCTTGATCTCCACCTGCCCTGACTCCCTTGCCTGGTACTTGACTCTGCTTGATCTCCACCTGCCCTGACTCCCTTGCCTGGTACTTGACTCTGCTTGATCTCCACCTGCCCTGACTCCTTGCCTGGTACTTGACTCTGCTTGATCTCCACCTGCCCTGACTCCCTTGCCTGGTACTTGACTCTGCTTGATCTCCACCTGCCCTGACTCCTTGCCTGGTACTTGACTCTGCTTGATCTCCACCTGCCCTGACTCCTTGCCTGGTACTTGACTCTGCTTGATCTCCACCTGCCCTGGCTCCTTGCCTGGTACTTGACTCTGCTTGATCTCCACCTGCCCTGGCTCCTTGCCTGGTACTTGACTCTGCTTGATCTCCACCTGCCCTGACTCCTTGCCTGGTACTTGACTCTGCTTGATCTCCACCTGCCCTGACTCCTTGCCTGGCACTTGACTCTGCTTGATCTCCACCTGCCCTGACTCCTTGCCTCGTACTTGACTCTGCTAGATCTCCACCTGCCCTGACTCCTTGCCTGGTACTTGACTCTGCTTGATCTCCACCTGCCCTGACTCCTTGCCTCGTACTTGACTCTGATCTCCACCTGCCCTGACTCCTTGCCTGGTACTTGACTCTGCTTGATCTCCACCTGCCCTGACTCCTTGCCTGGTACTTGACTCTGCTTGATCTCCACCTGCCCTGACTCCTTGCCTGGTACTTGACTTTGCTTGATCTCCACCTGCCCTGACTCCTTGCCTGGTACTTGACTTTGCTTGATCTCCACCTGCCCTGACTCCTTGCCTGGTACTTGACTTGCTTGATCTCCACCTGCCCTGACTCCTTGCCTGGTACTTGACTCTGCTTGATCTCCACCTGCCCTGACTTCTTGCCTGGTACTTGACTTTGCTTGATCTCCACCTGCCCTGACTCCTTGCCTGGTACTTGACTTTGCTTGATCTCCACCTGCCCTGACTCCTTGCCTGGTACTTGACTCTGCTTGATCTCCAACTGCCCTGACTCCTTGCCTGGTACTTGACTCTGCTTGATCTCCACCTGCCCTGACTCCTTGCCTGGTACTTGACTCTGCTTGATCTCCACCTGCCCTGACTCCTTGCCTGGTACTTGACTCTGCTTGATCTCCACCTGCCCTGGCTCCTTGCCTGGTTCTTGACTCTGCTTGATCTCCACCTGCCCTGGCTCCTTGCCTGGTACTTGACTCTGCTTGATCTCCACCTGCCCTGACTCCTTGCCTGGTACTTGACTCTGCTTGATCTCCACCTGCCCTGACTCCTTGCCTGGCACTTGACTCTGCTTGATCTCCACCTGCCCTGACTCCTTGCCTCGTACTTGACTCTGCTAGATCTCCACCTGCCCTGACTCCTTGCCTGGTACTTGACTCTGCTTGATCTCCACCTGCCCTGACTCCTTGCCTCGTACTTGACTCTGATCTCCCCCTGCCCTGACTCCTTGCCTGGTACTTGACTCTGCTTGATCTCCACCTGCCCTGACTCCTTGCCTGGTACTTGACTCTGCTTGATCTCCACCTGCCCTGACTCCTTGCCTGGTACTTGACTTTGCTTGATCTCCACCTGCCCTGACTCCTTGCCTGGTACTTGACTTTGCTTGATCTCCACCTGCCCTGACTCCTTGCCTGGTACTTGACTCTGCTTGATCTCCACCTGCCCTGACTCCTTGCCTGGTACTTGACTCTGCTTGATCTCCACCTGCCCTGACTCCTTGCCTGGTACTTGACTTTGCTTGATCTCCACCTGCCCTGACTCCTTGCCTGGTACTTGACTTTGCTTGATTTCCACCTGCCCTGACTCCTTGCCTGGTACTTGACTTTGCTTGATCTCCACCTGCCCTGGCTCCTTGCCTGGTACTTGACTTTGCTTGATCTCCAACTGCCCTGACTCCTGGCCTGGTACTTGACTCTGCTAGATCTCCACCTGCCCTGACTCCTTGCCTGGTACTTGACTCTGCTTGATCTCCACATGCCCTGACTCCTTGCCTGGTACTTGACTCTGCTTGATCTCCACCTGCCCTGACTCCTTGCCTGGTACTTGACTCTGCTTGATCTCCACCTGCCCTGACTCCTTGCCTCGTACTTGACTCTGATCTCCACCTGCCCTGACTCCTTGCCTGGTACTTGACTCTGCTTGATCTCCACCTGCCCTGACTCCTTGCCTGGTACTTGACTCTGCTTGATCTCCACCTGCCCTGGCTCCTTGCCTGGTACTTGACTCTGCTTGATCTCCACCTGCCCTGACTCCTTGCCTGGTACTTGACTCTGCATGATCTCCACCTGCCCTGACTCCTTGCCTGGTACTTGACTCTGCTTGAACTCCACCTGCCCTGACTCCTTGCCTCGTACTTGACTCTGATTTCCACCTGCCCTGACTCCTTGCCTGGTACTTGACTCTGCTTGATCTCCACCTGCCCTGACTCCTTGCCTGGTACTTGACTCTGCTTGATCTCCACCTGCCCTGACTCCTTGCCTGGTACTTGACTTTGCTTGATCTCCACCTGCCCTGACTCCTTGCCTGGTACTTGACGTTGCTTGATCTCCACCTGCCCTGACTCCTTGCCTGGTACTTGACTTTGCTTGATCTCCACCTGCCCTGACTCCTTGCCTGGTACTTGACTCTGCTTGATCTCCACCTGCCCTGACTCCTTGCCTGGTACTTGACTTTGCTTGATCTCCACCTGCCCTGACTCCTTGCCTGGTACTTGACTTTGCTTGATCTCCACCTGCCCTGACTCCTTGCCTGGTACTTGACTTTGCTTGATCTCCACCTGCCCTGACTCCTTGCCTGGTACTTGACTCTGCTTGATCTCCACCTGCCCTGACTCCTTGCCTGGTACTTGACTTTGCTTGATCTCCACCTGCCCTGACTCCTTGCCTGGTACTTGACTTTGCTTGATCTCCACCTGCCCTGACTCCTTGCCTGGTACTTGACTTTGCTTGATCTCCACCTGCCCTGACTCCTTGCCTGGTACTTGACTTTGCTTGATCTCCACCTGCCCTGGCTCCTTGCCTGGTACTTGACTTTGCTTGATCTCCAACTGCCCTGACTCCTGGCCTGGTACTTGACTCTGCTAGATCTCCACCTGCCCTGACTCCTTGCCTGGTACTTGACTCTGCTTGATCTCCACCTGCCCTGACTCCTTGCCTGGTACTTGACTCTGCTTGATCTCCACCTGCCCTGACTCCTTGCCTGGTACTTGACTCTGCTTGATCTCCACCTGCCCTGACTCCTTGCCTTGTACTTGACTCTGATCTCCACCTGCCCTGACTCCTTGCCTGGTACTTGACTCTGCTTGATCTCCACCTGCCCTGACTCCTTGCCTCGTACTTGACTCTGATCTCCACCTGCCCTGACTCCTTGCCTGGCATTTGACTCTGCTTGATCTCTGTCTGCCCTTATTCCTTGCCTGGTACTTGACTCTGCATGATCTCCACCTGCCCTGACTCCTTGCCTGGTACTTGACTCTGCTTGATCTCTGTCTGCCCTGACTCCTTGCCCAGCACTGATGCTGCTTGTTCGTCGCTGGCCTCTGCACCTGGAATCCTCTGATGCTGCCTCTCCTCACCTACTGGTTCCACACCTGGGAAGACCCCTATGTAAGTCCTGCCAGCCCCAGTATCCAAGGGCTCAACCTGTAGGGAACGAGGGCTGGTATATGTGAAGGTCCTATTGGGTCTCCTCTCCCTAAACCGCTACCTGAGGACCTCCAGGGGCCACCTCTTGGGGGTAGCAACAACCTCATCTCAGCTCAAGGGTCCACCTTTCCAACAACAGGAGTTTTGGTAGCACTGATACATATTTTCTTTTAAAACAGGGTAAGTGAGGGGTGGGAATTGAGTGTGCCAGCATTCCCTTTCTTTTAATGTTGGGAGGGAGTCTCAGGGAACCCTTTTTGTTGTTATTGTTTAAAGAAGGGGTTCCTGAGTGTCGGCCAGCCAGTTTTAGGCCTACCACTGTAGCACATATATTAACCTGGCCTAGTCAGAAGGATGTGTAACAAACCAAAAAATAATAAAGAACCAAAGCACTTGTTTTGTCAATCAAATCGTATACAACCAAAAAAACAAGTATCTTGTAGTATAAACCGTATCTTCAATGTGCTATCATCAAACAAAATTTCCAAAAAATGTGTTTGTATTTTACTTTGAATTTGTAACCGCATCAGCAAGCCAGACAACGGCAGTGAATACACTTGCCGTCCGGACTACTCGTCATTTGCGGCAAGGTGGTAAATCAACTGTCTTTGTATCAGCTAGGTGTAACTGCAAATGCCTTCTAAGTCCTGTTTAGAAATACTTTGCATCATATGCCCCGAAATGTCAAACAATGACACCCGACAACGGCCGGTGTTTCGCGATGAAAATCGCTTCCTCAGGAGTAATTTATGTAAACATTATCACGGCAGATGCTATAGAAACAGAAAAGGACAAAAACGAATTTTACAAGCTGATAGAATCAAAGTGGATACTTAGCTTTGCATGAGTGCAGCATCACAGACCTTTCCGATGGACACGAATGTCTCTGAAGTTTATTCAGCAACTCGGGACAGAAGAACCCTGGACGCCTTAGATCTTAAAAAGCCCGTGCTTTCCTGCACGTGATGATGTCATCACGGTGCTGCCGTCAAACAAGCGGTCTTAATGAAAACTAATTTGTGAATGAAATCGGTTAATCACATAATGAGCCTGACGGCTCTGCAAATCGCTATGCTGGATATTCAAGGCTGTCAAAAAAGAGAGATCATAGTCATTCACAGAAAGACTTGTAATTCTAATGCGGAGTTGAGCCCATCAGGCTCTACTGTTTGCAGACGGTGAATCCATCGCTGTTCTGCACGTAAGAGGCGGCTGTCAAAATTACCTCCTCTCCAATTAGGAGATAATTGTTCCAATACACAAACCTTCAAATGTTCAAAAGTATGTTGAAAAGCCATACAGTGGGGAGTTAATGGAGCAGATAACCGGCCTGTTGAAATGCATGACCGGTGCTCAATGAGCCTGGTCTTGAGTGCTCGTTTGGTCTTGCCTATGTATAACAAATTACAGGAGCACTGTATCACGTAGATAACCCCTGTGGAACGGCAGTCTGTGAAGTTTTTCAGCACAAAAGTAAAATTCACACGAGTGAAATGTATGGCAGATGTCTTAATCATAATAGAACAGACTGTACATTTCCCACAGGATGTGTGAGCTCCAATAGAAATTTTGGGCTGAGGTATTGTAGAATCGGAGTGAACTAGTAGATCTTTAATATTGGAACTCCTAGTAAAAGCAAATCTAGGAACCTCAGTGAACTCAAAATGTGTCTGTAATATGTGCCAATTGTTAAACATGATCTGTTTCATGGGTGAAGTCATCGAAGAGTATGGCAACACGCAAGTGAGTGTGTCAGGAGGGTCCAACCTTCGTGGTAGAAATAACCAATCTCTATTGGTGAATCTAGCCCGAGTCAAGGCTCGCTTGACACAGCGTGTAGGATATCCTCTTTTAAGAAATCGATCTGTGAGTGATGTAGCCTGATGACGAAAATCCTCCATCGAAGTACATAATCTTCTTAACCTAAAGAATTGACTTACTGGCAAATTTTCTTTGAGAGCACGTGGATGTGCGCTGGTAAAGTGTAGAAAAGTGTTAGAAGAAACTGGTTTTCTATAAATAGAAGTTTCAAAACCTGAAGGTCTCTTGACAATTGTTATGTCCAAAAAATGTATCACTGTGGGGCTAATGTCAGAAATGAAATGAAGATGACTATTCCGCCCATTCAGCCAAAGCAAAAATTCTTGGAACAGAGACTCTGTACCTTGCCAAAAAATCAATATATCATCAATGTATCATTTCCAGGTTTTTATATATTGATTAAAAGGATTGTTATTGTAAATCCAGCTGGTTTCAAAAACTGCCATATAAAGATTGGCCAGATCAGGTGCCATAGTGGCACCCATGGCTGTGCCACAAGTCTGTTGGTAAAATGCCCCTTCAAATGCGAAAAAATTCTGTGTCAAGGCAATCTCCAATAAAGCTGTCAAAAAACTGCTGGGAATCCTATGCGGCCGAGGTCTGTCCTCAAAGCATTTTGTGGCTATCAATATCATTTCATCCTGGGGGATGCTGGTATATAATGCTTCAACGTCCAGGGTCACTAGTAATAAATTTGATGTGTCGTCATTGAATGAATCAAAAAATTGAATCACTTGCTGAGAATCTCTGATGTATGAGTCTTGTATCACTACAAATGGTGCCAAGAAAAAATCAATAAATCGAGACAATGGTTCAAGTAACGAACCTTTACTGGAGACAATTGGCCTTCCAGGTGGTCGTTGAGAATTTTTATGTATCTTGGGTAAGTGATAAAAGACTGGAATGACAGAAAATTTATTCACCAAAAAATTGGTCTCCTGTGTAGTCAAAAAACCTTGATCCGATCCTCTTTGTACCAGCTGTTCAATGGATTGTAAAATTAGGGCTGTGGGATCTTCTTGTAAAGGTGTGTAAAATTGTGTGTTGTGAAGTTGTCTGAGAGCCTCTGCTTGATATTGATTGCGGTCCATAATCACAATTTTACCGCCTTTGTCAGCAGGTTTGATGATTAATTGGTGATTATTTTGTAGATCTTTCATGGCCTGAATATCCAGTCGTGTCAAATTTGTGTAAGACCGAACTATGGTGAAGGCAGCACGTAGATCACGTAGTGTGGTTTGATAAAAAGTGTATATGATGGGGTAAACAGGACCAGGTGGGAACCACTTAGACTTATTTCGCAAAATAGATATGTCACATCCAGATGGTGTTTCCACAAAATAATGTTTTATGTATAATTTACGTGTAAATTTAAATAAAGCGATTTCCAGTTGTAATAAATCAGCTTTCGGTGTGGGAATGAAGGATAGTCCTTTTTCAAGAAGCGAAATCTGCTGTGTTGTCAATTGAAGCGTGGATAGGTTCAAAATTAGTGAGTCTGATGTGTCTGAGACCGGGTTTGTCTGTTCTGGTAGGATTCGTCGGCCCATCGGCTTCCTCGTGCCCGTGGACGTCGACGGGATCCTCGACCTCGTCCTAAAAAAGTGTTTCCAGCTGGTGTTGCGTTGGCACTAGAGGTCACTTCCTCCCCTGAAGAGCTGCCACTACTTGAGTCAAACGTGACTCTGTTGGGTCTTTTCTTTGCTTTTTCGTCCATCCAAGGATAAACGTATCCTGTAGTGTAATCTCTTTCGTCTCTTTGTAGTTTTTCCAATTAAGTTTTTTGAGATCAGCCTTAAACTTATCCAATTGGTCATTGGTGTTCTTAAGTTTTTCAGTGTAATTTTCCAAAGTAGTGGAACTGGTCAGCTGTCCTAGTCAGCTGTCCTAGTCAGAAGGATAACACTGAAAATCATTCATTCATTTTTTTAACCAGGGCAATCAGTGCACCTTGCACATTTAGCCAGTTAAAAATTGGGCAGTCATAGGACTATAATTTTATACTGGCAAGGTTTATACAGTTTAATTTTTTAACACTGCAAGGCAGCAAATTAAACCTGTTAAAAATCCACCCATTCCACCCATTATGTTTAGTCTTCATTGTGATGCCAAGATATGATGATGTTACAGTGCCACAAAGCTAAATGACATGAAAATACATGGAAGATCTGCCAAGATATTGATTACAGCTGTACATACATGTTGAAATTTATACTGCTTGATTTAATTGATATGGATGTGCAAAGGCAACATTTTAATTTTGGTTCAGCAATTTGTTTAGTAGGTTCCTTCATTTGCTTGGTTTGTTTCAATTAAAGTCAATTGGGGAAACACTGAAGCTTATTTTGTGCTCCAAAATTGGGACTTTCATATCAATTCTAAATAAACTTGTAGAAAATCTTGCCTCACAAATCTGCTGTATTTGCATATTCAGAAGGCATTTGACAAAGTCCCTCATGAGAGGCTACTAGCAAAACCAAAAAGTCATGGGATAGCAGGAGATGTCTTTTGTTTGATTGCAAACTATTTAAAAGACAGGAAACAGAGGGTGGGATTAAATGGTCAGTTTCTCAGTGGAAAAAAGGTAAACAGTGGAGTGCCTCAGGGATCTATACTTGGACGGGTGCTTTTTAATATATTTATAAATGATCTGGAAAGGGATTGATGAGTGAGATGAACAAATTTGTGGATGAAACAAAATTATTCAAAGTAGTTAAATCACATGCAGCTTGTTATAAATTGCAGGAGGACCTTGCAAGACTTGAATATTGGGCATCCAAATTGCAGATTAAATTTAATGTAGAAAAGTGCAAGGTGATGTATATAGGGAAAATAACTCATGCTGTAGTTTCACAATGTTGAATTCCATATTAAGAGTTACCACCATGAAAAAAATCTAGATGTCATAGTGGATAATACATTGAAAACATTGGCTCAGTGTGCTGCAGTGGTCAAAATGAAATAAAATATTAACAAATATTAGTAAGAAATGGTGAATAAAATGGAGAATGTCATATTGCCTCTGTATTGTTCCATGGTGAGATCACACCTTCAATACCATGTGTAATTCTGGTCGCTGTATCTCAGAAAATATATAGTCGCACTGGAGATGATACAGAGAAGGGCAATCAAAATGATAAGGGAAATGGAATGCCACTACCCCATGAGGAAAGGCTAAAGAGAATGATTGGGGCTGTTAAGCTTGGAGAAGAGACAGCTGAGAGAGTATATGATAGTGTTCTATAAAATCATAAGAGGATTAGAACAGGTAAATGCGAATCAGTTATTTACTCTTTCAGATAATAGAAGGACTAGTTGAAGTCAGCAAGATCCATGAAGTTAGCAAATAACAAATGTAAAATAAATTGGAAAAAAATATTTTTCACTCAGCACATAATTAAGCTCTGGAATTCAATGCTGGAGAATGTGATTAGGGTAGTTAGTGAAATTGGGTTTAAGAAAGGTTTGGATAAGTTCCTGGAAGAGAAGTTCATAAAATGCTATTAATCAAGTTGACTTAGGGAATAGCCATTGCTATTACTAACATTATTAGCATGGGTTCAATTTATTGTTTGGGTACTTGCCAAGTATTTGTAAGCTGGATTGGCCATTGTTGCAAACAGGATTCTGGGCTTGATGGACCCTTGGTCTGACCTAGTATGGCAATTTCTTATGTTCTTATGTTCATATATTCAGATGGGAGAAAGAATTCCAAAACACCTAGACTCTGGCAAAGTGGCATCAAAAGTGGCATGAACAGTCTAAGGTATAGTAAAGGGGTAAATAGGTACAAGCATCAGAGGAGCAAAGACGCCGCAACATTAGGAAAAACATTCCAAGGCCTCAAATTAGAACAAGAATAATAATGTCATGAACCCTCAAAGGCAGCATGAGAGGCAAAGTGGCACCAAGAAGGGGAAACAAAGCACAAAAGATGGCAGGAAAAAACTCAAGGCACAGATTAAAGGACAAAGCAGCACAAAGATTTGCAATAACATTCTAAGGAACCAAGAGAGGTACAAAGCAGACCCCAGCCCAGCCCACCCACACAGTGGCAAGAATACCCCAAGGTGTAGAGTCTGGAGTACGACAGAAAGGCAGAGTGACAGCAATAGCCTCAAGGTGCAAAGTTTGGTTATCACAGCAATGCTGAAAGAAAGAAAGACTCCTGAGTTGTAAGATAAGAGTTATAGCAGCAAGGCAGAGAGGCATGGGAAATGTCTGTCTTCCTGCTGAAGCACTTACCACTTATCAAATTTGTACAAGAAAATGATCTGTCATTCTGTATCATTTTTGAGGCATACATTTTTATTATATTTATAACTTGAAATTGATCTTGCTGCTGGGTAGATTTTTTTTTTTAAATTAAATTTGCTTTATGATTGAAACTTTTGTCACAATCAGGAAAATGCCAATGGTCTCTCAGTAAAGTGTGGCTCTCCTGATAATTTTTGAGGTTTGCTTCATTAAGAAAGCTATTCTGTAGCTGACCACAGTCTTTTCCCCTAATTGCATGGGTTCATCTTTTTCTGGGATCGGTGTACACAGGGTCTGTGCTGCAGAAGTGGCACGTGGACGCATACTCCCAGAGGGGTGTCTCTTAGGGCTCTTAACCTCTTGCAAGCCGATCACTCCCATAGGTGACGATCAATTCTCCAGGCAAGGACAATTAGTGAAACCAAGGTGTCAGGTAACTCACGTGCTGCCAATTCATCCTTGATGCGGGAGTTAAGGCCCTCTAGGAAAATCACATGTAGACACTAGATCCCAGTGAAGCTCTGAAGATAAAGTCTTAAATTCAATCACATAGTCCGGGAGTGGCTTGGCTCCTTGTTGGAGATGTTACAAAGTAGATCCAGAGACTATCTTGCATGCGGTGTCATCAAATACTGACATAAATAAAGCAAGAAAACCTGGCAGGTCGCTAAGGATCGGGTCACTGTGTTCCCAAAGAGGTGAAGCCCAAGCCAGGGCTTTTCCATCTAGAAGAGACAGGATATACATGTTCTTGGATACTGTACTAGGAAAATAAATTGGTTGTAATGAAAAGTGCATACAACACTGATTGAGAAAGCCACTACACAACAGGGTCAGACCAAGGGTCCATCATGTTGTGCCCGTCTGTTGCAGACGGCTGCGACCTCTGTTGCTTACCTCCTTTTTCCCTGCTTCGGTGAAACTCATACATTTGGCAACCTCTGCCTCTTCATGCCATTCTCTTCATCATTCCTGGGAACGGCATGGGCAATCCCATCCACAATCTTGATTCGGGCATTACATAAGGTGCGCACAAGGCCCCATCTTATACATGTCATGGCGGGAACCTCGGGGGCGTCCGCTCCGCATGACGTCATCTGCCTGCGTGTATTTAACCCTGCCGGACTAAGCTACCTACGAGTTAGCAAGGTCTTCCTTCCTGCTATATTCCACTCCTTCGGAGACACTTTACTTCGCTACACTGAAGACATTCCTAACACTGAGACCCGAATGCCATAGGTACCCGTTCCTCGGGGGCCTTGTTATGTTCAGGCTATCCGCTCCTCGGAAGGCCTTCCTGCATAGAGTCACTCTCCATCTATACTGGGTGTGTCTGGTTCAGGCTGGTGAGTTCGCTTCCTTCTGCTATCTGAACCTTCGGTGTACCCCGTGCCTCGGGCCACTACTGGGATCTTCTCAGCAACCTTCTTGGCATACTTCAGAGTGAGTACCATCATTCCTTCAGCTCTTTGGACCTCCTGCACTACTCTCAAGCACTCTCCTGTGATTCTCAGCATACCCCGCGCTGTGGGCCACTACCAGATCTACTAGAGACATTCCATCTGAGAAGGCATTCCCCGGCGTACCCCACCTTGTGGGCCTCTACCAGGGACATCACCATTGAGCTACCTTTTACTTTGGACTGTGTTTCTCTTCCCACTTGGTGGGATTCCTCAACATTCCAGTATAATAAAGTCTCTTTGCTATTGTGTCCGTCTCAGCTGAGACCACACCTATTGTGGTGAATCCCCACAGGGCTCTTCCCTGTTGGTGGAGTCAGCTCTCACCTCGATCCATGGTCCACAAACATACCAGTTCATAACACATCAAGCCCGGTATCCTGTTTCCAACAGTGGCC
Organism: Rhinatrema bivittatum; assembly: GCF_901001135.1. Lineage (NCBI taxonomy): Eukaryota > Metazoa > Chordata > Amphibia > Gymnophiona > Rhinatrematidae > Rhinatrema > Rhinatrema bivittatum. Next base: position 167,178,247 of record NC_042615.1, read on the forward strand.
AATCCAGGTCACAAGTACTTGGCAAGTACCCAAACATAAAATAAATTTCAAGCTATTATTGCCTATTAATTAATAACAGTTTATGGATTTTACTCTAGGAAAGTATCCAAACCTTTTTTTAAACCCAGTTGTACTAAATGTCATAACCACATCCTCTGGCAATTAATTCCAGAGCTTAACTAAGTGCTGAGTGAAAAAGAATTTTCTTCAATTTATTTTAAATGAGCTACATGCTAAGCTCATGGAGTGCCCCCTAGTTCTTCTATTATCTGAGAGAGTAAATATCCGATTTACATTAACCTGTTCTAGTCCTTTCATGAATTTTTAGACCTCTATCATATATCCCCTCAGTTGTCTCTTCTGCAAACTGAACAGCCTTAACCTCCTTAGCCTTTCATCATAGGGGAGCTGTTCCATGCCCCTTATCATTTTGATCGCCCTTCTCTGCATTTTCTCCAGTGCAACTATATCTTTTTTAAGGTGCAGTGACCAAAACTGCACACAGTCTTCAAGATGTAGTCTCACCATGGAACAATACAGAGGCATTATGACATCCATCATTTTATTAGCATTCCTTTACTAATAATGTTTAACATTTTGTTTGCTTTTTTGATCGCCACAGAACACTGAGCTGACAATTTCAATGTAGATCCCTGGTGGTAATTCCTAAGATAGAACCTAACATTGTGTAACTATAGCAAGAGTTATTTTTCCCTATATGCATCACTTTGCACTGGTACATTTTAATTTTCATCTGCCATTTGGAAGCAAAATCTTCCAGTTTCGCAAGGTCCTCCTGCAATTTATCACAATCTGCTTGAGATTTAACTACTCTGCATAATTTTGTGTCATCCACAAATTTGATGACCTCACTCATCATACCCCTTTCCAGATCATTTATAAATGTATTAAAAAGCACTGGTCCAACTACAGATCCCTGAGGCTCGCCACTGTTTACTTTTTTCCACTCTGAAAACAGACCATTTAATCCTACTCTCCGTTTCCTGTCTTTTAACCAGCTTTCAATCCAAAAAAGGACATCACCTCCTATCACATGACTTTTTAGTTTTCTTAGAAGCCTCCCATGCAGGACTTTGTCAAACACTTCTGAAAATCCAAACACACCACATCTTCTGGTTCACTTTTGTCTACATGTTTATTCACCACTTCAAAATTGACAATATCACCTCCATTTCACTTCTGACCATTCCTCTTCCCATGCAGCCAAGCATCTTTCTGGCATTTGCTGTCACTTTATCCACCTGTTTGGCCACATTAAAATCATCAGATACAATCATCCCAGATCCCGCTCTTCTTTTCTGCTTAGAAGAATTTTGCCTCCAGTGCGAAATCTTTCCCTTGGAATTTTGCATCCTAAATGCATTACTCAGCATTTTTTAACAATAAATATTAGCTTCCAGTCTTTAGACCCTTTCTTGAGCTTTGCTAGATCTCTTATCATCTTTTCCACACCTTCCAGGCTGTCTACCTTGTTGCATGTTTTGGTATAATCAGCAAAAAGACAAAACTATCCTAACAATCCTTCTGCTAAGTCGCTCATGAAAATGTTGAAGAGAACAGGTTTCAGGACTGATCCCTAAGGCACACTACTAGTAACACCCCCTCCTCAGAATAAACTCCATTTAATGCTATCCTTAGTTGTCTCCCACTCAGCTAGTTTCTAACCAGGTCAGTCACTCTAAGTTCTATACCAATTGTGTCAAAAGCCTTACTGAAATCCAAGTACACTACATCTAGTACTCTCCCTTGATCTAACTCTCTTGTTACCCAAATAAATTGATCTGAATTGTCTGATAAGATTTACCTCTAGTAAAACCATGTTGCCTGAGATCATGAAATCCATTGGATTCCAGAAACAGCACTATCATTTATTTAAGCAGCATTTTAATTCATTTGTTCACCACAGAGATCAGATTAACTTGCCTGTAATTCCCAGGCTTCTTCTTATTTCCACTTTTATAACTAGGAACCACATCCATCCCTCTCCAATCCTCTGGAAGTATTCCCAACTCTAAAGAAGCATTGAAAAGGTCAGCCAGTGGAGGTGCCATAACTTCTCCAAGTTCCCTCAATACCCTCATATATATACCATCCAACTCCATCACCTTATTTAAGTTTCACTATCTCCTCTTGAACACACTGTTCTGAAACTCAGTTGAGCTTTACCTCACTATTAATCTTGTTTGTGTTCATTTTATGTGGTCCTACTCCAAGCCTTTCCACAGTGAACTACAAACAGAAATATTTGTTATGTAATTTTGCTTTTTCCTCATCAACCTCTATATATTTCTCCCCTTCACTTCTGAGTCTCACAATGCCACTTTTGTACTTCTTTGTATCACAGAAATATCTATAAAACATCTTGTTCCCCCTATTTTATCATATTTGCAGCCTGAAGTCTGGACCACGAGTGAACCAAAGTTCCAGTTCCACAGCCCCATCTTCCAGAGGACCCACATCCCTTACAGCAGAAGAAGACTAGAAGGCTCATCTGCATAAATTGCCCTGAAGCCCCTGGGAGGGGACTCCAAAGGTCACCACAAGAGTGATCCAGACTTCAGGTTCCACAGCCCCAGCTTCCAGAGGCCCCACATCCTTTGCAGCAGAAGAGGAATGCTCATCAGCATACATTATCCAGCAGCCCCTGGGAGGAGACTCCAGAAGTTATCACAAACTATTCATGAACATTTCATATTGAATAAGTCATAACTATTGGACTATCTTTTGGCAGGTTTTCCAGTAAGTTATGATGAATATACCTACTGAAAAATTAATGTATTTTCGGGGAAAACCACACATTGTGCTAAATTGTCTGAAGTGTTTGGAGTGTTTTTTCTGACACGTTGTGATTATAGCCCAATTATACCTGATGTGTGCAGGATATATTATCACTCCTCTATATGAATGTATTTTTTTTCACTCCTTCACGTAGCTGTCTTCAATGTTGTATTTAATATCAATTCAAAACCTGTTTTTTGTATTCAATGTGCATTTTTGGGGACGCTCCTCATTTTAATTATTGCGATACTCTTGAGTTACTCTTTTCTTTGAAATTTTGCTGCTATTATTCTTAATGCAGGTTTAGGTTTTCAGATATAATAAAACAGATCACTTGTAGGTTGTGGATTTTAGTTTTCAATACTGTATCTGTACACCCTAGAGTGGACACACTCAGACATCATAACATTCAGTTTCTTTTGTCACAAACAGAACACAGTGAGTGAACTGATGATGCTTATTGAGTGACTATGTACACACAAAAATGACTACACTATCACACTGACACTTTTACAGATTCCATAGCTTATGTCAATAAATAAGATAATCACAGATTTGTAAATCCTAAAGAAGTAAATTAGATTTCTATTTTTATTAATGTTTGGGAAAGTATCTTTGTATAATGCACAATTACAATTATAATAAAATCATGGCACTGTGGATTGGAGAAGTATTCTAATGTTTAGAGCAGCAGGTTGTGACTCAGAGAAGCAGAGTTCAATACCTGCTGCCACTCATTGTGAGCTTGGGCAAGTCATTTCACCCTCCATTGCCCCAGCTACAAACTAAGGTGGCCAATTACTTAAAGTTTTCCCCTATTTTGTGTCGATAGGAAAAATGCTTACTAATTAAGGTCCTTTGGCCTAGATTCATCAAATTGATATAAATACAGCAGAATTAGTTTGATTGATACCTTAAGCTTTAGGCTGTGCCTTTAAGGTTCAAAGCTACTTGTGATTTATAGGATTTCTAGAGCTGTTGCTCTCCATGTTCAAGGCCCAGCTGGCGTTCCATCACACTTATGTCACTATCTTACCTACATGTGAGGGCTAATTCAAGGTCCTAGGCATAGTCCTGCCAAGCAAAATGCCACAACTAGGCAAAGCTATATACCCGAAATGGCAATTCTACACAAACTGTCTTGCGACAAAATGCCTTTTTTAGACTCACTATCAGTCAGAAAACATTAGGTGTTATCTTTACTTTGACTACAGTTTTTACAGTCTACTGCTCCATTGTCAAGATGAAGCTTAAGTAGGCATACATGGTTTCTGTTACACATGACCCAGACAGAGGAGCGGTGGGTGAAAGAAAGATCATAGAGAGGAGATCAGCTGCAAACACTCTACTGGCCTCCCTTCCATGGAAGAGGAAGGAGTAGTTGAGACCTAACATGCAAAGTAGCATTCTATGAGGCTTTGCCGAAGCTGGATACCATTCAGCATGTTGTCCCTGGCTTGTGCAGGTGCACATGGAGGATCCAGGGGTATGTCCGGAAGTAACTCCACTGGTATGCTAATGCGAAGACTGAGATTATGGAATAGACAACACAGCAGCACTATAATCTCTTACTTTGGGTAGAGCATACATTAAAGCTCCACCCATTTTGTCCAAACAGTGAAATCTACTTTTGAGAGCTCCAAAGGGGCATTCTATGAGACAGCAGGTAGAACACTGTACCTCGTCTGCACTGGCGTATTGGGAATAGCAACGGGAGTGAGAAATGAAGTCCTGCAACCGTATCCCAAATCTCCTGTGGAAAACACTGAATGGGGGCATCATTCATACCACAGTCACTTTGTGATCTGGCTGCCAAACCACAGCATGCTATAAGACAGGAAAAGCTAACCTCTAGCTTAGCATGAACTTTAAAAGCCTATTTCTCTACCCTAGATGCATGCCACTTTTTTCTGTGACTCTATATAACCAGTATAGCAGTAGTTGAATCTAGATCAGATCATCCTGACTAGTAAACTGTATTTGGGTATTCCACCAAATGTGTAGCAGACCCTCAAAACCAAGTTAAGGCTACTCAATCACAGCAGTCATTAAATCCTGAAGCAATACATCAGAGCTGCCACACCTAATTTAGCAGAAAACCTCAACCTCGTGGTCTGAATGTGCAAGTCCCTGGCTGCTCTCCAGTTTGTCCTCCATAGATACCAATTTATGAGCCCTGAAACAGAGAATGTACTAGGCCCCAAAATGAACAGAGAAAGCAAAGGGGTAGGCGATCTATGATACCGTTAGGTAAACACACAAAAATAGATGCCTGATTCTTTTTCAAAACCTTTATTGATGCGGAGACGTGTCAACTAAAATTGCCCGACTCAGGCCGAGTTTCGCAGCTCTTTGGCCGCTGCCTCAGGGGCTACAAAATAGAGTGAACAAGCACAGATCAATAATTTACTGAATATCAATATTAATATTATTAAGATCTCATACATATTAAAAATAATTTTATCTAAAATTAAATAAAACATCCTTTTTAAATATTATTAAGATCTAAAATCAAATATCCATATTAAAGTGAAAAAATGAAAAATATAAAACTTAAAAAATATATAAAAATAGTAAATTAAACGGTGACATTAATTGTAATTTAAAAAAACTGTTAAATAAATAACAATTATTACCTCAAATATTCAAGTCAGTAATGCTGTTTCATCCAATGATTTGCAATGATATGCCAGCTCTAAAAAAACGACTAAAAAGAATACCAACCACTATTAAGATTTCTTGCAAGCAAGTGGCAAAAAATATCATAGATGTATGACTAATATAAGAAAACATAATTCCAAATCACTTTACAAATGCTAACAAATATATAACTTGAATATACTAGATATCCAGTAAATATTCACTATAATTCAAATCAGAACATTTATTAAACCACACCCAATCAATCAATCCAAAAACCATTATATCTCAGTCACATTTAGAATATTTGTATTTTGACAAAATAACACGTATATTTCTATCAACCTAATTCTTTTAAGCTAAGTCTATTTTTATCTCCCAAACTGAATGTAAACACATCACTGTTATTGTTATAATTTTTCAATCTTAAAATCGAGTTAAGTCATTATTTACCTCACGCCCATCCCTTTCTCATAAACAAAACTACCAAAAGTTCCTCCAAAGTTTGTATTTACCTTGTACACAAATGTTCAGAACTCTGTGCTGGCTGGTTGGTTTAATAAATGTTAAATAAATTGCCTAAGCATAAAGTAATCGTGCATGTCTCCCGGGTACCTGGCCACCACGTCAAGGATGCGCATTTGAGCATCACAGACCACTTGTACATTGATGAAGTGGAAGAGCTTTATGTTGCAGAAGATTTCCTCCCTGTCACGGGGGTGGTATGATGGCAATGTGAGTGCAGTTGATAGCTCCCAGAACACTGGGAAAGTTAGCAGTGGCATAAAAGCTTCTCACCATTTCCATCAAGTCCTGTCTGTCCTGTGGAAATTCTATGTAGGAGACATTCGGTCAAATACAGCTGTTACAACCTGTTCCAGACAGTGGAAAAAAGTGGTTTGGGACACTCCCATGACTCCTACTGTCATTTGGAAGGAGCCGGTTGCCATGAAATCCAAGGTGGACAATAGTTTGGTGAGGCATGACACAATGTGGGACCTATATGTGACTGGATCCAGATCATCTCAGATTTCTTCATATAATTCCAGGACAGCCTTGGTGCTGAGGCAATACCTGCTAACCACATAATCCTCTGGTAGGCCCTGCAATGATGCTTGTTGAGGAAAGATGTACTCCTTGTTTCTCCTCTGCCATGCCTGCCTGTGTGCCAAGCACTGCCATGGGCCCCGACCCTCTCCCTGCGGCGCCAGTGGCTTGGGATCTAGAGCAGGGACTTCTCTAAGAGGGGTTGGAAATTAAGAACATAAGAAAATGCCATACTGGGTCAGACCAAGGGTCCATCAAGCCCAGCATCCTGTTTCCAACAGTGGCCAATCCAGGCCATAAGGACTTGGCAAGTACCCACAAACTAACGGGCGGATTTTAAAAGCCCTGCTCGCGTAAATCCACCCGGATTTACGCGAGCAGGGCCTTGTGCACCGGCGCGCCTATTTTCCATAGGCGGCTGGCACGCGCCGAACCCCGGGACGCGCGTAGGTCCCGGGGTTTTTGGATGGGGGCATGTTGGGGGCGTGTCAGGGGCGGGGCGGGACGCGGCGTTTTGGGGGCGGGACGCGGCGTTTCAGGGGTGGGCCCGGGGGCGTGGTTTCGGGCTGGGGCGTTCCGTGGGCATGGCCGCGCCCTCCGGAACCGCCCCCGGCTCGGGTCTCCGGGAGGCGTAAAACCATGGATAAAGGTAGGGGGGGTTTAGATAGGGCCGGGGGGTGGGTTAGGTAGAGGAAGGGAGGGGAAGGTGAGGGGAGGGCGAAAGAGAGTTCCCTCCGATTTCGGAGCGGCCTCTGAGGGAACGGAGGCAGGCTGCGCGGCTCGGCGCGCGCCGGCTGCCCAAAATCGGCAGCCTTGCGCGCGCCGATCCAGGATTTTAGAGGATACGAGCGGCTATGTGCGTATCTTATAAAATCCAGCGTACTTTTGTTTGCGCCTGCTGCGCAAACAAAAGTACGCGATCGCGCAGTTTTTTTAAAAATCTACCCCTCAGGGGAGCAAAATGGCCGCCTAGAGAGAAGCAGTGAAAGACATTCGCTCCGAGATTACTTTAAAAACTTGCTTAAAAAAAACATGCCTCACTCTAAAAGAAAGGCCAAACTTCGAGAGGCGATTGCTTCATCTTCATCGCCAACTCTCGAATCTGGCCAGACTCGAATCGAAACTTTTTTCGCTGCTGATGCAGCAGAGAAAACGCCGGCAGAAGCAGCCGCTGCAAATGCCGATTTTGGGCGGATCTCGGCATTGCTGGCTGAAGAAATCACCCTCAGTCCCGGCGCTCCGACTACCCCCCCCTCCCCGAATCCGACTAGTGCTGTGCTAGGAGGGGTAAGTACACCTGAGGTACATTTATTACTTGGAACTTTAACAAATGAAATTTCTAACTTACCCCAAGCCAGCACAGTTGAGGAAGAAAAAGCTATCGGAGAGATTGTGCGTGGGGAAACTGCTGGGGGGGTAGAAATGGCTCAAAGGCCACTGTTGGTAACATACACACCGGCTGAATTACCAAAGACTTTTACGCTGGAATCACTGTGGCATGCAATAAAAGGCTTGGAGAAAGCTGTTATGGATTTAACAAATATTACTCTACAATCAAATACAAAAATATTAAACTTGGAGAAAAATATAATGGACCATACTACTATAATTCAAGGAGTGGAACAACGTATGGAAAAAGTGGAAAAGGTCCAATTGGAAACTATGAGAGTAGAGAATATAAGCGTGAAAAAACTAGAGAACTTGGAAAATCAAATTAAATACTTGAATCTTCGGATTCTGAATTTCCCATATATAAGAGAAATATCCGCACATGATATGCTGAAAGAATATATGGTAAAGATTTTGAAGATCCCAGCTGAGGGTCTACCAGTGATATCAAAACTATATTACATACCAAATAAAGAAGAAAGAGGGAAAGAAGAACAACAAGAAGAAGAAAATGCTTTGAACTTGACTCAAATTTTGGAAATGTCTATTGAAACAGAAGTTAAGAAAAGAATGACTTTATTTCTGCAATGTACCTTTTCTTCTGATAGGGATTTAATCTTAAAAAGATATATGAGAAATAGAGAGGCGGTATATTACGGGAGTAAGATCTGGATTTACCCGGACATATCTCGAATGACACAAGAAAGACGTAAGAAATTTTTGTCATTCAGGTCTGAAGTTGTAGCCAGAGGTTCCAGTTTTAGTCTTAGGTATCCCAGCAAATGTGTAATTAAGCATTTGAATGCAAAATATATTTTCTTTGAACCTATTCAATTACAGAGGTTTCTTGAGCCTAATAACCCCCAGACCCCGTAGTTGTCGAAGCTAATGTGGAAGTCTATGCTGCACTCCCTAGTTGGTCAGTTTACTTATTAAAATATGTTAAAAATTCTTATTAACCGCCGTTTAAAGTCTCCCCCCAGGTTCTTGGAATAGTAGAAACTATGTTATGTTATGTAATGACTGAGTAAGAGATGAAAAGTCTTATTGTTTAATAATTGAAAAGATTTGTTGTCTACGCACTGTTCTATATTTGCTGGAAGTGAATATTGGAAAATTAATAAAGATTAAATTTAAAAAAAAAAAATCTACCCCTAAGTCTATTCCATGTTACCATTGCTAATGTCAGTGGCTATTCTCTAAGTGAACTTAATAGCAGGTAATGGACTTCTCCTCCAAGAACTTATCCAATCCTTTTTTAAACACAGCTATACTAACTGCACTGACCACATCCTCTGGTAACAAATTCCAAAGTTTAATTGTGCATTGAGTAAAAAAGAACTTTATCCGATTAGTTTTAAATGTGCCCCATGCTAACTTCATGGAGTGCCCCCTAGTCTTTCTACTATCCGAAAGAGTAAATAACCGATTCACATCTACCCATTCTAGACCTATCATGATTTTAAACACCTCTATCATATCCCCCCTCAGTCGTCTCTTCTTTTGCCTGTTCTTGTTATCTGCAGTGAGCCTTGGAATCATCCAGTATCCATCCAAGACAGAAGCAAACCTTGCACATAAGCAAGTATCAGCAAAAACGGTGCAAGAACACACTTAGGCAATCCACCTTCAAATATAAATAGTCTTTAATAGAAAGTCTGTCATTCAATGTAATCGGCAACTCCACATAAACTTGCAAACATAATTTAGATTGGTCCCCCGACACGGGTCCGTGTTTCGCTTTGTCGCTGCATCGGGAGGGGCCACAGATATAAATATCAATCTACAATAGAAAGAGTAACAACTGGTGGATCGCTAGAAATATAAAGGCTACATGGCTTATAACATGCTTCGCGCTCCTGGATTGGTTTGAAAGGTATGTACTGACTTTATGCATGTTATAAGCCATGTAGCCTTTATATTTCTAGCGATCCACCAGTTGTTACTCTTTCTATTGTAGATTGATATTTATATCTGTGGCCCCTCCCGATGCAGCGACAAAGCGAAACACGGACCCGTGTCGGGGGACCAATCTAAATTATGTTTGCAAGTTTATGTGGAGTTGCCGATTACATTGAATGACAGACTTTCTATTAAAGACTATTTATATTTGAAGGTGGATTGCCTAAGTGTGTTCTTGCACCGTTTTTGCTGAATCATCCAGTATCCCCCAGCAAATAAACTTGACAAAAACATAATGGATTTAGGAAGACAGGCTGGAGTGTTTTTATTGGCCCAGGAGGGCCTGGTAGGTGTGTCTGATGGGAGAACTATTTTCATAGTGTGTGATAATAGCTGTAATAATAGCTATGATCTGCAGTAAAATCTGCGGGTGCATGCTAAAAATGTATTTCCCTTGTATCACAAAAAATATGTGTAATTATTTCTGAAAGTAAATTCTGGATGTGCATTAAACTATTGATTAATGTGGTAGGACCCCATAATTTGCATTAACTCCTCCCACGTGCATGCTAAATTTTAAATTTGCATGCTAGCTTGCATTGCGGTATTTATCGCACTTGCAACGTGCATTAAACCCCATTTAATGCACACGTTCAGGCCCTATCGCACTTTGATGAATGATCCTATTAGATTATAAACTCTCTGGGGGTAAGGAAATACCTACAATACCTAAATGCAATCCACTTTGAAGTGTCATAAAAAACAGAATATAAATTAAGAAATTATTACTTGGGCATTTTTTTACACCAACAACATAGAGAACGCCTTTTGAAAATAGGATCTTATATTTCTCTGTCATTGTTTTTGAATGTGCTTCATGTACAGATTAATTTGTTACACTGCTATATGTGGAGTTTCATGATGGCTTTTACTATATTATGCTATCAAGCTTTGGTATGATATATGTATTTAAAAGAACAATTTACCCTTTAGTGTGTCGACCAAGTAATGTAAGAATGAATCCACAGTGACCATTTAAAATGAAATTCAAGAAAAGGAACTCTTTATTTGCTTCATAAAAACCTATGAAGCATTCAGACTGAATAACGTAAGCAGAATGCAGCAGTATAAATCTCTTTAATTTACATCTTGGGCTTCATTATGCATATTTTATAGCACTCTGCAGATCTTTAATTTACAGATTTTTTGGAACTTTACCAGTCCCACTAGAAGTGCTAAATATGCCTGCTGGAACATTTAAGCAAAGTAAGTCACTGAAGATTTTCATAATGAGTACAAAATTATCAGTTATTTGCATTCCTGGTATATTTAAAGCAGTAGGTTCTATTAACAAGATAATGATAAATACTATTTGACTGTTAACCTCCACAAACTCCAGGAACATGAACAACTCAAAACATACATCTAAAGATAGCAGAGCACTTTTTCTTCACATTTAGACAGGTAATTTGATTGAAAATGTTCTCTTGTTTACATTTGCAATTAACAACTCTAGTGAAGAATCTCAATGTAAACTCACAGCTGGATATTTTAGGCTGTAGGCCTTCATCTACCAGCTTTATAACTGTCATAAATAATAGCAAGGAATGTTTTCAGCTGTAATTTAATTTATTATGATACCAATGAAGATTCCATATTTAGATTCTTCATAGTTGGGATTCTTCTAACTTCTATTTCCATTTTGCTTTACTCTGATCTTCTTCAATTTTCAGTTTAGCAATACAGAGAATTGCATTTATTGATTCAGCAACTTCCTCATCCTATTATATATGTGCTGAATGTGATGTGTCATTTTACATTCTTCATTTTTATATTGTATGGTCACTGTAAGTATGATGGGCTAGGTAAAAACATTTGAAAGCTATCATTGACAGCATTAGAGGCATGTGGTGGTCATTAAATTGCCTGCAACCTAAAAATTGTACATATAGATGCTAACATTGAGCACCTGGCAGTTCAGAAACGTTTAGCCAGATACTATTCTTTGGTGCGACTATACCAGTGAATGTACCCAGATAGATCAAAGTTATCCGGATAAGTTTGTCTGAATAACAAAGACTACCTCATAGCACAACCAGACTTAGCAAAATAATTATCAGGATAACTGAATATTGGAGTCATCTGGACAGTTATCTGGCTAAGTCTAGCCCACCCCAAAGTGCCTCCAACTTATCAAGGTAAGTTGATTTATCTGAAAACTTAGATAAGTCAGAGTTATTCACCATGATAGCAAATTTAAAAGCCATCATGCATGCACCATCTGGCCCAGCAATTCACAGCAGAAAATTATTTTCACTAAAATATATTATGAGGCATAAATGTCTTTTTGCCTCAAACAGGCTTCCTTAAATTTAAATTTATTTCAATAAGAACTGTTTTTCCTGCCGCGCAGTACTGCACTGGTCAACCTCTGGCAGTTTGCCTCTTTAAAATCTCTTCAGTCTTCAGCTGAGCTGCTTTTCGTGCCCTGCTGAACCACACTGGCTTGTAAGCAAGTTTAGTGGTGCAGGGACCTGTCTGCTACAGGACACTTCCAGTTCACCTCCCACTTCACTTCACAATCCTAAGCTCAGGAAAAAGATAATGTGTTCTAGGGATGTGAATCGTTTTAGGACGATTAAAATTATCGTCCGATAATTTTAATATCGTCTTAAACCGTTATGGAACACAATACAATAGAGATTCTAACGATTTATCGTTATAAATCGTTAGAATCGTGAGCCGGCACACTAAAGCCCCCTAAAACCCACCCCCGACCCTTTAAATTAAATCCCCCACCCTCCCGAACCCCCCCCAAATGACTTAAATAACCTGCGGGTCCAGCGGCGGTCCGGAACGGCAGCGGTCCGGAACGGGCTCCTGCTACTGAATCTTGTTGTCTTCGGCCGGCGCCATTTTCCAAAATGGCGCCGAAAAATGGCAGCGGCCATAGACGAACACGATTGGACGGCAGGAGCTCCTTCCGGACCCCCGCTGGACTTTTGGCAAGTCTTGTGGGGGTCAGGAGGCCCCCCCCAAGCTGGCCAAAAGTTCCTGGAGGTCCAGCGGGGGTCAGGGAGCGATTTCCCGCCGCGAATCGTTTTCGTACGGAAAATGGCGCCGGCAGGAGATCGACTGCAGGAGGTCGTTCAGCGAGGGTTCCGGCGCCTCGCTGAACGACCTCCTGCAGTCGATCTCCTGCCGGCGCCATTTTCCGTACGAAAACGATTCGCGGCGGGAAATCGCTCCCTGCCCCCCGCTGGACCTCCAGGAACTTTTGGCCAGCTTGGGGGGGGCCTCCTGACCCCCACAAGACTTGCCAAAAGTCCAGCGGGGGTCCGGAAGGAGCTCCTGCCGTCCAATCGTGTTCGTCTATGGCCGCCGCCATTTTTCGGCGCCATTTTGGAAAATGGCGCCGGCCGAAGACAACAAGATTCAGTAGCAGGAGCCCGTTCCGGACCGCTGCCGTTCCGGACCGCCGCTGGACCCGCAGGTTATTTAAGTCATTTGGGGGGGTGTTCGGGAGGGTGGGGGATTTAATTTAAAGGGTCGGGGGTGGGTTTTAGGGGGTTTTAATATGCCGGTTTTGCGATTTTACGTTTTTTCAATTTTTTACGATTTTTCACGATTTTTCACGATATTTTACCCCCCCCAAACGGCAACAATACGATTCCCTCCCCCTCCCTGCCGAAATCGATCGTTAAGACGATCGAGGACACGATTCACATCTCTAATGTGTTCTCTTCAGAAATAGACTTTTATTATCAGATTTGTCAGGACTTAGCATTTAGAAAATAACAACAATTCCTGTCTCTAATATCCTGGCTACTACGCACCAATTTTCCCTAAAGAAAGTTCTGTACCATAGGTAGTTACAAACATACTATAAATCTTGGCCTGCTTAGTATGTTAAAACTTAAGGCTAACTTACTTACTCCTGCCCCAACTTCAGGTGATATCCCTCTGTTCACCTCTGAAGCAGATGCTGGCTGGAGGTCTGGAGAATGTGTGCAGGGATGGAGACTTGATTCCTGGGTTTGGTACTGACAGAGCTGGTGGCAGTCCAGGAAGGAGAAGACTGGCTTCTGGCTCTGATATTTGCCAGGCTGTCTGGGACTTGCTCTCGCCCCTCGCTGTATTGGACTCCATGTCACTTTCTGAATCTGAGCAGGGCGTCTCCTCTCTATGATCTCCTGTCCCAGTCTTCCGGCCATACCCAGTCTTCTCCCTCTTCGATAGCAGAGGGTGCTGGTCTGTTTTGGACTCTCCTTTCGCTCTTCTGGTTTTATTTCTTTCAGGGGTTGCTTTCAGGGTTCATTTCTGGTTTTCACTCCTAGGGTCTGCTTTATTATTATTTTTTTTATTTCCCCCCCATCTAATACTTTGCAGCTAATAAATATGCCACATTACAGGTCTCTCCATTACTTCGGAGGGGTCCTGCCACATTGCAGGTCTCTTTCACCCTCCCCATTTTTTTCAGAGGGGGGGTACTGCCATGTCTGTATGCCAAGCTGTTATGCCAGAGTGTCTCAGGCTGCTCCTCTTCTCCCAGGGATGGAGGTCTTTATTTATGTATTTATTTATTTAAGAACTTTTATTTACCGATATTCCAGGAGCACATCATGCCGGTTTACAATGAACTGAAGATAGGAAATTACAATGAATAGGGAAGGGGGAGATTGGGGGGGCAGGCGAGAAAAGGGAAGAAGGAGGGGAAGGGAGGGTAGATACTAAGGGAGAAAAATAGGAGAGCAGATAAGAAAAGCCATGGAGAACCAAATTAAGAAGTCAGAAAAATCATAAAACTGAGAACAGCAGAAACTATATACATATTATACCTGTAGAGACTAAATGCAATTATACAAGGATATGAAATTAAAATGCAATTGAGGCGGATTCTGAGGGGGGTGGGGGGCAGGGCTACAAGGGTACAGGTGAGAGGTACCAGGAGGTACAGGAATGCAGGGAGGTGAGGGGCAGGTAAGTACAGAACAGTAACTGTCTAGGTTTGATTCACATCGAAGAGTCATGTCTTGAGTCCTTTTTCTAAACTTGTATGAGGATGGCTCTAGACGGAGAAAGGTGGGGAGGGAGGTCCAGAGGGAGGTGCCAGCGATAGAAAAGGCTCTTTCCCTGGTGAGGGCAAGGTGAGCAGTTTTGAGAGATGGGGTGTGTAAGGTGCCAGCAAGGGCAGTTCTGGCGGGGCGCTCAGTGGAACGGAAGCGCGGCATTTCCTCTAGCCAGGGGGAGATTGTGTTCGTACAGTGAACTGTGTAGATTGGTAAGGGTTTTGTATTGAATACGGAAGGTAACGGGCAGCCAGTGCAGTGCAGATCCTTTCTGACCCCTGGACTTGCTTGGCCAGTCCATGACTCCGGCTTATGAGCTAAAGTTGTTGCATTGTTTCTCTGTCTTCTTTTTATTTACACAGGCATTTTGAAACAGGCAGATCTAGATAAAGTATCCTTCAGTGTAAAGTTTTCAATTTCATCTGGCCAAAGTTTCTAACTTCAGCTGTGATAGTGCTTTTGGGGCCTGTCAGTATCTGACTGCATACTTCTTTGGTTCTTATGATTTACATTTGGTGCTTTCTGTGGTAAAAGATGGGCTATCTCCCTACATGCTGACCCCTGGCAGTTCTGCAGCTTTAAAGCCTCTTCAGTCTTTAGCTAAGATACTGTTGTGGGTCCCTCCTAATGTAGCCCCATTAGCGAAACCCGGCCACATTGAGGACTATATTGAATTGAATTTTCATTACAATTAAATCACTCAGCTTGGAGTTTGAAAGTTGTAATTTTCTTTATTGAATATGTAAGGAGTGAACAGGTTTTACCTTATTTCACACATTCATCTCTATATTTTGTCACTTTATGCGTAACCTTTTTATTCCACCAATATCCACTCAGCTTGAGTAATATGGGGAAACATCCTAGTTTGGTAGACCAAACTATTTGAGAGTTTATCTTCAGTCAATGTGGTAAGGATATTTTTTTTGTTAAAAAATGTATGTACGGTACATAAGAACATAATATATGCCATATTGGTTCAGACCAAGGGTCCATCAAGCCCAGTGTCCTGTTGCCAACAGTGGTCAATCCAAGTCACAAGTACCTGGCAAGTACCCAAACATTACATAAATCAGAAGCTACTATTGATATTAATTACCATAATAGCAGATTATGGATTTATCCTCTAGGAACTTATCCAATGTTATGCTTGCCACCTGCAGGAAGCCCGCGGCACAGCATTCTCACCTTCCCAGACAGACCTCAGTGCTCAGTTCTCTGTTGCTGGCGACAGTTGGCCCTTGGCTCTGACCTCGGGCCCCTGCCAGTGTCCATGCTCCTGCTGTGCTGACCAGGACCTCCAGCCAGGATTCCTCCTCCAAGCAGGCCTTTCCGCTTGCTCCGCGGAGAGACACCGCTGACGGCACCGCACCCCCTCCTAGGCGTGCGCGCGTGCAACGCTGATGCTTTTAAAGGGCCCGCGGCGGGAACCTGGCCACTGACCTGGATGTTGACGTCATCGATCCCAGTGTACTTAAGCTCGGGCAGCACTTCTAAGCGTTGCTTTTGCAACAGGTCTCCTCGATTCCCTGTTGATCAAGTGCTCGTTACTTCCAGAGATTCATCTCAGCTTGTGTTCCTGTTTCCTCATTGTTCCTGTGTTCCTAATTTACTGTTGTTCCTGGTTCCTGTTCCTTTGTCTCTACCTTGCTCCTTGTTTCGTATTGACTTCATGGACTTGAACTCTGCTACGCCTGAATATGTCTGCCTTCTCCAAGCCTGACCTCTGCTACACCTGACCACGTCTGCCTTCTCCAAGCCTGACCTCTACTAATCCTGACCACGTCTGCCTTCTCTGAGCCTGACCATTCTTTGCCTGACCACACCTGCCTTCTCTTTGCCTTGTTCACTGCTACACCTGAACACATCTGCCTTCTCCAAGCCTGACCTCTGCTACGCCTGACCACGTCTGCCTTCTCCAAGTCTGACCTCAGCTACACCTGACCATGCCTGCCTTCTCCGTGCCTTGACCATTGTTTCGACTGACCATGCCTGCCTTCTCCGTGCCTCACCATTGCTACGCCTGCCTTCTCAATGCCCTGACCAATGCTATGGATAACCTTGCTATAGACTCTTTCTTGTCCAGAGTTCTACGTTGCTCACAGCTTCCATTGGCCACCAGCCTCCATCCCAGCTCAACAGTGATGCCACTGCCTCTATCTTCTGGACGTGGACTTTCAAGGCTTTGGCCTTTCTTTGCTGAAGCACCTCCTGTCATTCCTAGTTCCCTGGTGATTGGGTTCCAGTTCCGTTACCCGTCTTGGATAGACTTTCGCCACCTGCTGGCTGCTGTATCTGGGCTGAACCATCTACCTCTATTCCTATACCTCGAGGCCTGCCTACTCCTGCTGGCCCTGGCACCCAAAGGCTCAACCCGAGGGGAGCATGGGCTGGAATAGGTGAAGCTCCAGTGGCCTCTAGATTCAGCCCACTTCACCTGCTGATGGTGTGGACCTGTGGGCCCTTGCCACGGGTAGCATCTACCCCACCTCAGCCCATGTGTGAAAGCTTGCTGGGCAGACTGGATGGGCCGTTTGGTCTTCTTCTGCCATCATTTCTATGTTTCTATGTATGATCTCTGGAAACAGAGATAGGTGTGGATTACCTCCTAGTGCATCATGATTGGGTAGTGATGACACAACTGAAACAAATCCTGAAGCCTTTCAAGGATGCCACAGAGGATCTGAGCTCCAGAAGTACCACCCTGGGTGAAATTCTGGAGAAAAAGTAGACGGTTTCCATGAGCAAGAGAAGCAGAAACGTTACAGTCTATGTACTTCTTGCAGCAGCAGGTGCAAGTGAGACTGAAACCTTTGATATAAAAGAATATATAAATGCTTTCCACACTTTGTGATCCATGGGTGAAAGCGAGTATCGCTCTCTAGTTCTAGCATTTCATGAAGGAGATACTGGCAACTAGCATGCCTGAGCAAATGAACCAGATGCTGAGGCACTATGGGGATGTAGGCAGGAAAGAGGAACTATGGGGATCTAGGGTAGGAAAGAGTAACCACCCTGTCATACCAAAGCCATGTTGCTTTCACAGAACTCCTGATAAAGGCCATAGCTAAAGCAGCTGGCAAGAGAGACCCTCTCCCTACTCCAACAAAGGAGAATTCAGCAGAAATTTCTGTGATATGCTATCTAACAGAGCCCATTGAGGACACGGACACAGATGCACTGGCATATTAGGGATACAAATTCAGAGTATGGCCGACTTTTTCAAAGATGTTCAGCAATATCTTTCCTGCCCATCAGTCAGTGTGTCTAGCAAACATGTCTTTTCAATGGCATTAGACATTGTAGGTCAGAGATGGCGAACTCCAATCCTCGAGGGCTGCAAACAGGACAGGTTTTCAGGATATCCACAATGAATATGCATGAGAAAGATCTGCATGCGCTGCCTCCACTAGATGCAAATCTTTCTCATGTGTGCTAATTGTGGATATCCTGAAAACCTGGCCTGTTTGCAGCACTCGAGGACTGGAGTTTGCCATCCCTTTTGTAGGTCCTCGTCATATAGACTAGTACCAGAGATTTTAGAAAAGCTGGTCTTGATGACTAAAAACACCTTGGAGTTCTCTCTGCCACCCTGCCCAGATGCCATTCCTCAAATGTACCACCTTGGAGATTTCTTTGACACCCTTCCTACCTGCCATGCCACAGATGTATCACTTTTCAGGCCTTGCTGGCATGATTTTGAAAAATGGTGTGGCCCATCTGTTGCCTCTACCATGTGATAGGGGCAGCCCTATAGCTCCTGTCACAAGTTAAACGCAAAGGGTGGTTGGCGCCATTTTCAATGAGGTCCACACGGGCCCAGGAGCAGGAAAATGCTCCTGGGCCCCCACTAGACCACTGGGGCAGGGCAGGTCAGGAGAGGCAGTGGGGGAGTCGACTGATCGGGGAAGTTCGTTTTTTTTTAAATATTTTTTTTTTTTAATGAAAATGATGCACCAATATTTAAAACAACGAATCAGGGGTAGACCAAAAATGCTCCACCCCTGGAATGAAAATGAAACAGGCTCCAAATTTTACAAGGCTCCCATCCTTATATCCCATACTCCAGATGTACTAACCTCTGGATCTTACTGCCACTCTACCTAACTGCTATGCCCTGGATGCAGACTTTATATGTAGATGGTATCATAACTAGCTACTGTATACCTCAGGAAGATGCAGTTTGGATTTTTATATAAATTCATCTGCAGTAAGGGCCGGATTTACGTGCGTAACCGGTCTTACGCGTGCCGGGCCTATTTTAAATAGGCCCGGTGATGCGCTTAAAGCCCCGGGATGCATGTAAGTCCCGGGGTTTGCAAAAGGGGTGGAGAGGGGGTGGGGTGGTGGCGGAGCCAGAGGCTCCAGGCACAGTGGCCATTTGCCTCTGTGCTTGGGATCGTGCGCCGACAGTCGGCCAGTACGTGCAACTTACTTCATCCCCAGGGCTGAAATAAGTTGTGAAACAGAACCATAAAAAAGGAAAAGGTAGGGGGGAAAGGGCGGGGGAGGTAAGGGAAGGAACGGGAAGGTGGGGTGGGGGGTAAGGGAATAGGGGAAGGTAGCGCAGCTCGGTGCATGCAAGGTGCACAATTGTGCACCCCTTGCCCACGCCGACCCAGGATTTTATAACATGCACGCGCCTGCGCGCGCATGTTATCAAATCAGGCATACATGTGTGCGTGCCGGGTAGCGAGCACACATGTATGCCCGTGCACAACCTTTTAAAATGTACCCCTATATCTGCAAGTTTTAAAGTATGTGGGTGCATATTCAGCTGCTGTGCGGTTCTTCGTTAGCCATTATACTTAACCAGCTAACAAATGATGTATATTCAGTGGTACAGCTTCATCACTGAAGATAACCAGCTATCTTAAAGTTGGCCAGTTATGTATAACCGACTAACTTTAGGTCAGTCCTTTAACCCAACCAGCGGTAGCTGGATAAAACAGCAGACTAACTCTGAATATCAAGTTAGCCAGTTAATTTATCTGGCCAATTTGACTCCTCCCCGATCTACCTATTCCCCACCCCATCTTAGTAGGCTAAAATGTTAATCAGCTAAGGCGGTAATTTTGAAACAGGTGTGCATCCAGAGATATGGCCATGTTATAATATACACGCATATATGAGCGTATGTTATAAAATAGGCTGAACGAGTGCACATGTGCGTACAATTTTAAATGGATGTGCACAAATGCCACTTCTACTGCATGAGGGAAATTTTATAAGAGTTGTGTGTCGACACCATAGGTATTTTTCCCAGTTTTATCACAGTTCGCCCAACCCCATAGTTTAATAGTATCCCTTTCCCCTGTTCGCCCCGACCATTAAAAGTATGCTGACTAGCCTAGATTTTTTTTTTATTACTTACATGCCACCCATAGCAGTATCATGGCAGGGGTCCCCGGCACATGCCTGTACACATAAGTATTTAAGTGCTCATCTACTGGCGTTCCCCCACATGCCCATGCCCAAACCAAACTTTTTCTGCCTCTGCACCCCTTTTAAAAAACATTTGACTTGTGCATGTAGCCAGAGATACACACATACACGGGCAGATTATAAAATCCTCTTGGCACGTGCTGGCCCGACTTGTGTGTGTGTCGCCTGGTTCTAACGCATGCAGCACTTTTAAAATTTGTCGTTAAGCCTCTTTTCCAGCTAAGTAGTGCCCAATGACCTTAGCTAAATAGTCAGTGGTGCCACTAAGCTAGCTAAGACCATTTTGAATATGGGGCTCATAGTTTTCTCACTGTGCTAATAGGCAATGCTCTAATTTGCATACTATACACCTAATTACCTGATTGGCATAAGTTTCATTTTAGCACTATCATAAGCCTGTTTATGCATTTTGACAGCATTGTTATTACATTAACTACTTGTGCTTGACAATGCAGGTCTTTAATGTTTTAATGCTTGTGATAGGTGTAAAATAATGTTCCCTAACATTGTTGCACCTTTGTTGCCAAATCACATTAAATTAAAAAAAAAAAACTGTACAAATCAAATAGTTAAAACAACTTTTCATTGTAAGAATATTTATTAAGCTTTTATCTAATACAAATTGGAAATGCTGAGCATTTTCTGTACTATTGCTGTAGCAGCTATGATGGTTTAGAATGAGTTCTGATGTAGAGGCATAAAGCTGACATCTGTTGACAGCATGACCTTTGTTTCTGTGATATACTCACCAGTTTCCAGCATATTTTCTAACTTAATAAAGAACTTGCTTACCCTTGTGTATATTAAATATATTGGACTCACTAGTTTAATCTTAGATCACATGTAATTGCTTAACTGATTTTCATTAGGAGCCATAGATTTGCCATACTAAAAAAGCAGTCTCAAAGCAACTTAATAAATTAGAATGCATTCCATGTTGTTAAACTCCATGTGGAATATTCAAATCTCATAGATGTTGCTAAAGGCATATTTCATGATGAATAGAAATGAAGCATTGTTCATTTATCATGCATATACTTATTAAAATATGGATAGGTGCTTGCTATGTGAACTTTACTTTAATAATGGAAGCTAAAGTCTTAAGTGTATTGTATGTAGGAACTTAAGAAAAGTAATAAACATTTAGCATGTCTAATAAAAATGCTAAATATAGCAAGTGTGGCAAGATAATGTGCTGGTGGTGTGGCATTTGAATACTTTAATTGAGATGTTATTTCTCATACAGTATTATAATTGTGGTCATAGAAAAACAAAGTGGAGTTATTAAATATGATAATTTTCAAAGCCTTTCTACGAGTAAAATATTGCTTTACCTGCTGAAATAGGCTTTAAAAAAATTACCTGAACTATTGTAGTGGTGAACCACAATACTATATTTGGATAAATTTTCACACATAGAACTTGTATGCTTGTATGTTTATCTGCAGTGAGCAGAGGATCTCCCTGGGATGGGGCTGTGGAATGCTTTGCACTTATATGCATACTTTTGAATTGCCAAAAGTATGTATGTGTTTTTCTCCCCAACTCCCTGTCACCAGCCCCCCCCCCCCACACACACACACACACAAATATATGTGCACATTAGTAGGTATTAACGTCTGTGGGTAGATTTCATAGGATAATTTTCAAAGGGAAAAAGCTTGGAATTTGGGGCTTAGACATACAGCGTCTTGCTTTTGTGGCTATGCTACTTGCCATTGCTGCTCACCAAATATCACAATATAGTAAGTACTAGGTTTTGCAAAGCCTCCTCATCAACCAGCTTTCCTATACCCTCTTTCTCTAGCTCTTCAAATCCCTGACATGATTCCTTTGATTTAGTAGTTTTGCAAAGGTCTGCCATAGATACTGGTCAGAACAGAACAGAAAGGATCATGCTTGTCTTTGCTGATGCCCTCTGGCTTCTGCTCCTCCCAAAATGCTGCACTTTTTCTGCCTCTGCACCATAATAACAGAGGAGAGGGGAGTAGGTGGTGGCTTTTCCAGCTTCTTAGGCAACTCTGCTTCTCTGTTTGGGTTTTATTACCTCAAAAAATATCTCTCCTTTTCATAGCAGGAGGATTTCTAGTCCTCGTGATTCTCTGTCTTTCATCATCACCACTGCTACTTGTGATTAACCTCTCCCATTGCCACATCTTCCATTGTTTCTTGATGTTAATGACATGACATAATTCATTCAAACATTTCAGTAGTAGATATGAGCCATTAGTGTTACAATCAGTACACACCTTGACGTGGATACATACAGAAAGCAGAGAAGATAATCACTTATGTTACAAACAGAACACAGTGAGCTGCTGATGCTTGCTGACTATGTAAACTAGGACTTAATGCAAGACTGATACACAAAAGCATTAGCTCAGTATCAGTGACTCTGTTACACAGACAGCCCAATTTTAAAAGGGTCACGTGTGTAAACAACGGGAGTTACACGCATGGCAGAGCATGGCACGTCCTGCGCGCATTTTTGGAAGGGCCCGGCCACGCGCATAACCCCCATTCCGCATTGACGTGCCAGGCTTCTCCAAAGAAGTGGGCCAAGGGGCAAGGTCTGGGTGGGTAGGCCGGGACAGCACCATTAGCCACTGTCCCTGGGAAGTGCGTGCCAGCCGATACTCTTCTCCGGAGCAGAAGAAAGCATGAAAAAAAAAGGGGGGGTTAGTAGGAATAGTTTAGGTGTCAGGGAGGAGAGAGGAACAAGGAGGGTTAGGGTTAGGGTTAGGGAAGTTCCCTCCCAGTCCACTCCTTAATTGGAGCAGACTTGGCGTGACCTGGGAAAGGCCTACCTGCGTCGCTGCGCATACTTTTTAAAAATCCCCTCCTGTTGAGCGCGAGACAGATATCCACCCGCACATGTGCACGCCAATTATACAATCGGCCATGCATGTGTGCGTGGATATCGTACTTTATAATACTGGATTGCATCGACCCCCTAGAGTCAGAGGTAAGTGGTTTGTGCTAAAATTAGTGCATAGAAGCATATAAATAAGGGAATATCATTTGATAATTAAGTTTTAGTGTGTGTGTTGTGGGGAGGGGTTCTACCACATAATACTTATTGTGTACTCAATAAAAACTGAAATTTAACACCATTTCAGAGTGCCACAAGTCTGACAGGCCAACATTTAATATTAGGGGAGATGGCACTATTTTGAAAGTCAGCAGCAGCAGGATCAGAGGGAATTATGCACTTTCCTGAACTGATCATTTAAATACCGTCAGCGGAAAGGCTGGGGGAGATCTGCTCATGATGATCTGGGCATGGGGGCCCACTGATGTTATGACTAACTAAAACCCTTATTATTTTTTCAAAGGGAGGGAGACACTCTGGCTGTGGAACCACTCCCCAATGATTTTTTGGGGAGATAGTATGGGGAAGAGCTCTGTTGGGGCCATGAAGTTCCTTATTAGATGCCTGGTGTGAGATTCAAAATCTACTGTATTAATTGGCTCTTTTGTTTTGGGCTGGTTATAACAGAGGATTTTGATATACTGTGTGTACACATTACAGTTTTTGGCTTAGTGTACATGCTTTCTTTAAGCATCTATTATAGCAACTGCATTTCAGCAGGTGCACAAACATATTCTGTTTTACCTGTTAAGTGAGGTTTTAGCATGCATGTTAAAATTTTTAGCCTATGTCAGCCACTTAAAAGCAGATTACAATCAGATACTCTAGACATTTCTCTGTCCCCAGACTGCTTACAATCTAAGAAGTCTATTTACTAAGGCATGTTATTTTCACCAAAGTGGAAAATATCATAGGTTTCATTAATATGCAGTACTGAGTACAGCTGTGAATCCCCAGTGGTAAAATACAAGGTAAAATACTCCTGGTTAATTGATACCAGGACATAACACACAATGGCAGCACAAAATCACAATGAAAATTAGCTGTAATGTTTACAGGTATTATGTATGCACAGATTTTGCCATTATATTTATGGTCATATTTATTTATTTTATGTTTTTATGCCATCAGTTCCAAAGCTCTAGGCAGCTCACAATATTACATAATCTTGGAAACAAGACAAACAGAAAATAGACATAAAAACATGGCCCCCCAGTATGATGAGGACTCTATGTCAAAACCAAAAAACAGGTTACAAGATAGCCTGCCTGAATGAGTGTGTCTTGAAACTTTTAGTATAGGTTATTAGACACAGTTCCTGTGGAAGCAAGTTCCAAAGTATAGGTGCCACCACGCGCAAGCCCTGTCACATGTTTTTGCCAGTCGCTCATGGTGAGCAGTAGGGATATCATGCAGACTTCTCTGCAATGATCATAAAGGCCATCACAGACTGTAGATAGATGTGCAGCATAATGTTTGCCAAGGAAAAGAATCTAATGAAAAGAGCTTATGCACAATCATTGCTAGTTTGTAAGTCACTCTAGATTCAATTGGCAATCAGTGAAGTTGATGTAGTACTGGAGAGAGATGATCTCTCATAGTGCTGCCATAGATTAAACAGGCCACTGAACTTTGTAAAAGTAGTAGAGCATGCAATGAGTTTGAGATAGTTTAGCAATATCTTGAAGTAAGCACAACTGCTTAGAAAATTCCACAAATATTCCCAGAATACTCATAGTTGTAGAAAAAATCGTACTCATTCACATTTAAATCTTCTTTATCAAGTTTCACAATGAAGACTGAAAAGTTAACAAATAAGTATCCTATCTGGTTTATTGCCCTTCTTATTATGTTTCCATCTGGAAATTTACAATGCAAATTCTCTTTTATGGGTTTTCATATTATCTAGTTCTCCCTTGGTTGCTATTAGTTCCCTTATAATAGTCTTATGTGGAAATGATTCATGCCTCATCTCAAGTTCTCTCAATCAAGTTTGCAGTTCTGTGATCCTACTCTTTCTATGGTATTTTTTTTACTAGCAGCTATACTACTAAAACATAGGGATGTGCATTTGTTTAAAATGAAAGTGTAAAACACAACAAATAAGGCAAATTCATTTCATTCAGAGGGCCCCCCGAATAAAGCAAACATTATTCATTTGTTTCATTGCAAATGAATGCACTGAGCCTAGGTCTAGGTCCAAAGCCAGGGCCTCATCCAGGGCATAGGTCGAGGACCAAGGCATGGCCTGTGGCCTAGGCCTGAGCACAAGGCCAGAGTCTCAGTGGAGGCACAGGCTGATACCAGAGACTCTTCTGAGACCTCTGAAAATAAAAATAAAATAAAAAAAAGAGCCTTATCTAATCTTTCAGGTATCTGACTTAGGCCAGGTCCCAAAACCAGGAATTCAGCCTAGGCCAAGGCCCAGACCCAGGCCCAATTCAACCACCGAACATGGAAATTGTGGCCCAACACCAAGGCCATAGCCCGGACCTAGGCCCTACGCCACAACCTGACCAAAAGGTCAGGTTATGACACCGGGGACTTAGTATAGACCAGGGCCTGGGCCCAGTACTGTTGCCATGACCCGACTTGTAGGCCATATCCCAATGCCAGGGCCTTGGCTTGGACCCAGACCTGACACAATGACCCAGTGCAGAGGCTGGGTCCCGAGGACATGGCCTATGCCCAGGCCTCGAAGCTCCTCTTCATGGGTCCTCTTATTTCTTCTATGCTTGAAAGCCAAATGACACCATCCACTGGGGTCAAACAGGAGTTAATTATTTCCTGCATATCCCCAGTGGATAGCATCATTTTGCTTTAAAGTACCGAAGAAAGAAGAGGACCCAAGAAGAGGAGCTCCCAGGCATGAGCCCCAAGGTCTGGGCCTGACCTGGACCTAGCCTTCTGACTGAGGTCTCGGAATTGGGACCCTGCCTCTGGATTAGGTCATGTTGTGGGGCCAAGGTGTCAGGGCCTGGCCTCCAGGTCAGATGGTGGCATTGGGCCTGAGCCCAGGCATCAGGACTCAGCCTCTAGATCTGGTCACAGCATCGGGCCTTGTTCCGAGCCAAGGCCATGGTGTCAGGACCTGGCCTCCAGGTTCATTCAAGACATTGGACCTGGGCCCCAGTTACAGCTTAGACCAAGGCCTCAGTATCAGATCCTGGCCTTCAGGCCAGGCTATGGCATTGGGCCTTGGTCTGGGCTTCAGCCTAGATCAAAACCCAGGCATTGGGCCTGGGTCCAGCCAAGGCCGAGGCATTGGTCTTGAGTAGGCTGAGGCCAGGGCGACCTATTGAAGCCTCAGCCTATGCAAGTTTGAGTCTTTGGCCTAGTCCTAGCTAGTGGATCCCCACTGGACCAGGTAAGTGGGAGGAGGGGTGGGTCTTGGCCCAGGCATTTTTCAGGAGGGTGGGAGGTAGGCCTATCAAAAACAAACCAAAAACACAAATACATTTTTTTCCCTGCACATCCCTACTATGACATCCTGTAACATAGTTTTTTTCATCCTATCTAAGGGTATCATAAATTTCTGATTATATTATTATCTGATAAACTATTCAATATTGTAGAAGCAAGTTCCATAGTGAGCTACTATTGTTGTTAGCACTGTCACTAGTAATATGTTAAGATGACAAACCACTGCTCTCGTTCTGCTATAATCTATTTTCCCTGGCACATTCTATGCTGATTTTAACAATAGTGACTCAGAGTGTCCTATATGCTTTGATATGCTTGCTGATTAGCTTTCATTTGATTTAGGCATTCTGATCAATGCACTCAGTGTTTCTTTTTACTAGGAGCTCCCTTCATCTTTTCATTCTCCTTTCTTCCTTCCAAAACTCTGCCAATATCATGGACCAATGAAGTGTCAATTAGATAGTCTTTATTTTGTTCCATGAACATTATTTGACAGCCTGCATGGAAGATCTATAGAATATAGTTAAAGAAATTATAAGTTATAGGCATTGGCAACCAAAGAGAGATGCGTGTAGTTCACATTCACATTGTCTATTCAAAGAGGCCACATTTCTTTTCAGCTGTGATGTGGGTCTTAGTGAGATCCTACCATTTATATATTTGTTGGAAATAAAACTTGAACAGTATAAATATTGAATGAGAAAATACAGACAACCTTGACCTGCGATACCAAGTTGACTATATTTAGGGACTTTCGTTTTCAAAGTTTTTATTTTATTTTTCCTGGGAATTAATGTGTTTATTATAACAAACACAAACAGGAAAAAAAATTAGTGGGGAAAAAGTGACTCATTTTTTCCCCATTGACTTTCTCCCATTTTTGCTTGGAAAGATCTCACTAAGACCCATATCTCAGCTAACTAGAAATGTAGCCTCTTTGAATAGACAAAGCGAACGACACACAAATCTCATTGGTTGCCAATACGTATTACTTATAATTTCTGTAAACACTACTAAATCAATTGCATTTACTTCCCATAAGATCTCAATGCAAGTGTTAGATTTGGCAGGCCATGAGGTAGGCCCATGACCACACTCTCTCCCTGACTCACCCCCAGCATCTTCTGCACCCTCCCGATTCAGTAGGAACACCACCATGATCCAGCAAGGCTCAGCATCCAACGTGGCTCTGATGTTGCTTGCATACCACCATCATTCTGCTCCTCCCCAGGATGTTTTAAGTACAAAATCACCATGCATCTGTATTTAAAAGGCCAGTGGTGGGAAAGCTCTGTGGTGCCTAGTGATGATATCAGCAGGCCCTCACTAAGTGTGGGCTGGACTGCCTAATGCCACCTCAACAATGAGTCTCCTGACTTGTACACAGTGTGTTGCTCCTGTGTTCCTGAGTTCCTGTGTTCCTAAATTCAAACATTTCTGTGTTCTCTTGTCCAGTCATGCCTTGCCCACCCTGCCACATCCAGCCTTTCCTTTCCCAGCCAGTCTCGTTCAGCCTTGCCTTGCCCAGCCTGTCTCATCCAGCCTTATCCTGCCAGTTTTGTCCTGTGTCTTTTTGTTAGCTGTTGTCCATCCTGGTACTGATTTTAGGCCTGGACCTGACCACGTTTTCCTGTCACCTGAACCTAAACATAGCTTTGGACCTTATCATGTTTGCCTGCTGCCTGGAGCTGATTCCTGCCTTGTATGTGACTGTTTGCTTGCCAACCACCTCGACTCCTGGCCTGCCTCCGTTATCACCAGTCTGCTGCCTGTCCTGACCCGGTGTGTCCGTGGACTCCCATTCTATCTCCATCAACCTAGGGACCCATCTAATCCCTGCCCACCACCAGAACCCAAAGGCTCAACCTGCGGGGGAGGTGGCTGATATAGGTGAAGCTCCAGTCTGTCCCGCTTCAGGATGCATTTGCCCGCTATCGGCGTAGGCCTTGTAGGTTTGCCAACAAGGCAGCATCACTTAGTGAACAAACTCGTCTCTGACAATAACCCTACAGCTACCTTTACAAACACTAACTTGAGCCAAGACCTAGCTATATTCTTCAAACAAAAAATCAACAAAATAACTACGAACTTAAACAACCTACCACAACAAAACATCACATATATCAGTAACAGCACCACACTTTGGTCTACCTTTCAGCATATCTCCTGCACAGAAGTAGAGAATCTAATTAAAGCCTTAAAGCCTGCCAACCATGACCTTGACAAAATTACAACCAACTCCCTTAAAGAAATATCACAAACCATTTCCCCTACAATAGATAACATCATCAACAAATCACTGGAAGAAGGATCTCTCTCTGACACCTTAAAACTAGCTATAATCAAACCCATCCTAAAAAAAAAAGAATCTAGATCCCACTGATCTCAACAACTACCAACCTATCTCAAACTTAACCTTTCTCACCAAACTAACAGAAAAAGCTGTACTCAAACAACTGAATCAACACCTAGATATAAACAACATTCTATACCCAACTCAATACAGATTCCATCAACATTTCAGCACAGAGACTCTACTCACTGCCCTTTCAGATACAAATATAAGGGATTTTGACAAATGTCAACGCTTCATCCTCACCCTCCTCGACCTATCAGCAGCCTTCAACACAGTCGATCATAATAGCTTAATAAATAGATTATCTGAAATTGGTCTCACTGAAACACCCTTGAATTGGTCTCACTGAAACGCCCTTGAGTTGGTTCAAATCCTTCCTATGAACATCAACAACACCAAATCTGATCCAACCATCCTTGAGACCGGAGTCCCTCAAGGATCTGCCTTGTCAGCCATACTGTTCAACATTTATCTTCTGCCTCTATGTCAACTACTTTCTAGTCTCAGCATCACCTACTTCATGTATGCTGATGACATACAACTACTAATTCCTATCTCCGACACATTTGAAAATACCCTCAATCAACCAACTACCTAAACTCCATTAAACAACTACTAAACAATATGAAACTCTGCCAAAACATGGATAAGACGGAATACATACTACTAGAACAAAAATCCTCAACAAACAAAACCACCATCTCTAACACCATCAACATTTCAACCCCCAAACTCAGTAATACAGTAAAAGACCTCGGGATCTGGATCGACCCAGAACTAAACTTTAAAAAGCACATTTCCATGAAAATAAAAAAAGGTTTCCACAAACTACTAACTCTAAAACACCTTAAACCCCTCCTAAACCCACAAGACTTCAGAACCATCCTTCAAACAATGATTTTCACATGTTTCGACTACTGCAACTCCCTTCTCCTGGGACTCCCCAAATCAACCATACATCAAATACTGCAGAATGCAGCGGCAAGAATTCTAACCGAACAGAAAAAAACTGAGCACATCACACCAGCACTAAAAGCCCTCCACTGGCTACCCATAAAAAAATGAATTGAGTTCAAATTGCTTACTCTACTACACAAATCAGTTTACAGAAAAGAAATTGAGTGGCTAAATGATGTAATACACCTATACATCCCACAACGCAATATAACATCAACCAACATAGCACTACTATCAATACCCACAATCACCTCCGCCAAACTCACATCAGTTTGGGAAAGAGCATTTTCACTAGCAGGACCCCGCCTGTAGAACACCATGCCGGAAAACGTACGAAAACAAAACAACATAAAACACTTCAGAAAACAACTAAAGACCTGGCTCTTTGAAAAAACATATAAAGGTATAGATTAATATACACTCCCCCTACACAATATAAAGTCCACCACACTCCCCAATTTTCTTGATACTATGTACACAGTTATTCCCTGCCCGACCTAAACAGTATTAATCCCATGACCAGTTGTTTACACCCACATCTCCCCACCTTAATTTATTACCAAAATGCTATCACTTAATATGCTCTGTTTTAATACTCTGTTTATTGCTCTGTTTATTTCCTTGTTATTACCCATTATAATGTAATCAGTTAATTTGATCAGTTATTCTCGTTATAATGTAAATCAATTAATTTGCTCATTTCAATGTATCCTGTTGTTTTCACTGTAAACTGTGGTGAAGGCTTGCTCCAAACTATGGTATATAAAAACCGTCAAATAAATAAAAGATAAATAAACTTTTCCACTGCACCAAGAGTTCATTTCCACTCCATTCTTCATAGCAAGTTTAAGGTGCTAGTCTTAGCCTTTAAAATATTGAAGGGAAAATACCCACTGCATTTCAGGAATTGGCTAACATGGGAAACATAGAGTAGGTTATAGAGATCTCAAGTAAAATGTCAGTTACAGTTGCCATTAGTTAAGGCTTTTTGCTATGTCAGGCTTCAGAATAGAGCTTTCGCCATAGAAATTCTTAAGCTTGGAATGAGCTACCCCTAGAGATCAGGGAGGAACATGACTTACTGAAATTTCTAAAGAAATTGAAGGCCTGGCTTATGCCTAATGATGTGAATTAAACATATCTCAACAGCATTTCTTGAGTTGCATCATATTATAATGTTTTGTACATTGATGAGAACGGTTTTGTTTTATTG
Organism: Rhinatrema bivittatum; assembly: GCF_901001135.1. Classification (NCBI taxonomy): domain Eukaryota; kingdom Metazoa; phylum Chordata; class Amphibia; order Gymnophiona; family Rhinatrematidae; genus Rhinatrema; species Rhinatrema bivittatum. The sequence continues at coordinate 167,209,356 of NC_042615.1, forward strand.
TTTTTATGATGTTTGTATTTTATTGTTGTACATCACTTTGATTGAATTATTTAAATCTAGAAATTGGTTTATAAATTGTATTAAATAAAAAAATAAAAAATAAATATACACAGAAAGACCTGTGTTTTATAGCACTGGTATACAGCTGCAGTGATTCTGTGACTGGCAGATGGGTACAGCAATATTTTTCTTTTGTTTATAACATTCTGCTTTTGAAAAGAATCAGTTTTGGGTACAGTGTATATGTTTGTGTCTGCATGTGATTCTTCTAATAGTGTCTGTTCTGGGAGGTTCAAACCTGAAAAAACACAGACAAGACAGAAAGTAAGTTTCAGGAATTTATTTTTTAATTACAGTAAATATGGCTAAAAATAACAAGATTATGATGAGTTAAAACCAGGATTTAAGATATGAAAATCTTCTTCAAAATAATAGATTTTTAGCATGGTTTTTAATTTGGCCAGAAAAAGGACATGGTATATGAAGTCAGGAAGATTGTTCTAGGCATATGACTCATGAACGTGGAAAGCATGGATGATGATGAAAGAGAAGGATGCAGATAAAAGCAACTTGTGAGATGAATTTAGGTTATGAGAAAGGGTGCATAGGAGATAAAAAAGAAAAAGAAAAAGGAGAGAATGAGAATGTACCATGATGGAAAAAAATTAGTGGATGGAAAACTTTAGGGATGTACATTCATTTAAAATAAAAGAGTACATGACAAATGAGTCAATTTTTGTTCCATGTCATTGTTTCCAAAACAGAAAGGATGGTATCATTGAAAATGCCAGAAAATGTATTTATTTATTTATTTGAAACTTTTCTATACCGACATTCATGAAAAAGACATATAACATCGGTTTACATTGAACCAAATTGGAAAACATTACATCGAACAGGGGTTACATCGAACTGGGACCTTAAATAATACTGCTAAAATACTGCTTAAATTATATAGCAAAAGGGTGAACAGAACAGAAAAAAACCACTTTATCTGAGATACTTATATAACAGTAGAAGGATAAAGATCTGGTACCTGAGAAATATGGATTACATATGAGAATTTAACAAGAGGATTACAATAGTGCCTAGACGCGGCTTAAACCCTAACAAATTGATTGGCTATAGCAAGAGATAAAAAGGCGGGACCACGAGAAAGGAAAGGTAAAGTTTGAGATTTAAACAGGTCGGTAAAAAGATGTCTATAATCTGTGAGCTGGCAAGTGTCGGAGCCTGCGAACAGGAGTCAGGCCCCATCAAGGGTCAATATGAGAGCATCCGTTCTTTAAAGAAATGCTTGTCTGAAAATCCATGTCTTAAGCTTTTTCTTATAGGTTAACGGGCAGTGTTCCTGGCGGAGATCTGGGGGGGAGAGCATTCCACTGGGGGGGACCAGCTGTAGAGAAGGCGTGTTTCCTTAGTGAGGACTTGGCGGGAGGAGCATACAGAGTACCTTTGTATGCTGTTCTTATTGGTCTGGTAGACATGTGGAGTCGAAGAGGGATATTTAGCTCAAGTGAGGTCTGATTGTGAATGGTTTTGTGTATCATAGTGAGGACTTTATGGAGGATTCTGAATTTGATGGGGAGCCAATGCAAATTCTGAAGGATGGGTGTAATATGCTCTCCTTTGCTGGTGTTGGTCAGAATCCTTGCGGCGGTGTTCTGCAGCATCTGTAGAGGTCTGGTGGTGTTTGCTGGGAGGCCAAGAAGGAGGGAGTTGCAATAGTCAATTTTTGAGAAAATGATGGCTTGAAGCACCGTGCAGAAGTCCTGTAGGTGGAGGAGGGGGTCTCAGCTTTTTTAGGATTTGTAATTTGTAGAAACATTATTTTGTGGTGTTATTGACAAATTTTTTCAGGTTCAGACGGTTGTCCAGAATTACACCGTGGTCTCTCACATGGGTGGTGGAGGTCATTTGGGATGAAGGGAGGTTGTTGACTGCCAGGTCATTGTCATCCTGTGTGATAAGAAGAATCTCCGTTTTGGTTGTGTTGAGAACTAAGTTGAGGCTGGCGAGGAGATGGTTGATATTCTGTAGACTATTCCAGAAACTGAGGGTTTTGGAGAAGGATTCAGTGATCGGAATGAGGATTAGCACGTCGTCGGCATAGATAAAATGAGTTATCTTTAGATTTGTGAGTAGTTGGCAAAGTGGAAGGAGATAAATGTTGAAAAGCATAGGGGAGAGAGAGGATCCTTGTGGGACTCCCAGTGTTGAGCTGACCAGGTGAGATTCTTTGTTGTTGATTCTGACCTTGTAGTTCCTATTGCTGAGGAATGACTTGAACCAGCTGAGTGCTGTTCCTGTGATGCCGATATCTGAGAGATGGTCTATGAGCATGGAGTGGTTCATGGTGTCGAATGCAGCTGAGATATCTAGTAGTGCCAAAAGATATGGTTGTTAGGGATGTGAATCGTTTTTTGACGATTTAAAATATCGTCCGATATATTTTAAATCATCAAAAATCGTTAGGGCCACGATACAATACCAATTCCCCCGATTTATCGTTAAAAAATCGTAAATCGGGGGAAGGGGGAGGGCAGGAAAACCGGCACACTAAAACCCCCTAAAACCCACCCCCGACCCTTTAAATTAAATCCCCCACCCTCCCGAACCCCCCCAAATGCTTTAAATAACCTGGGGATCCAGCGGTGGTCCAGAACGGCGGCGGTCCGGAACGGCCCCCTCAATTGAATCCTGTTGTCTTCAGCCGGCGCCATTTTGCAAAATGGCCGCCGCAAAATGGCGGCGGCCATAGACAAAAACGATTCGACACAGGAGGTAGTTCCGGACCCCCGCTGGACTTTCGCAAGTCTTGTGGGGGTCAGGAGGCCCCCCCAAGCTGGCCAAAAGTTCCTGGGAGTCCAGCGGGGTTCAGGAAGCGATTTCTTGCCGCGAATCATTTTCCGTACGGAAAATGGCGCCGGCAGGAGATTGACTGCAGGAGGTCGTTCAGCGGTGGTCCGGAACCCCCGCTGAACGACCTCCTGCAGTCGATCTCCTGCCGGCGCCATTTTCCGTACGGAAAACGATTCGCGCAAGAAATCACTTCCTGAACCCCGCTGGACTCCCAGGAACTTTTGGCCAGCTTGGGGGGGCCTCCTGACCCCCACAAGACTAGCCAAAAGTCCAGCGGGGGTCCGGAATGACTTCCTGTGTCGAATCGTTTTTGTCTATGGCCGCCGCCATTTTGCGGCGGCCATTTTGCAAAATGGCGCCGGCTGAAGACAACAGGATTCAATTGAGGGGGCCGTTCCGGACCGCCGCCGTTCTGGACCCCCGCTGGATCCCCAGGTTATTTAAAGCATTTGGGGGGGGGGTTCGGGAGGGTGGGGGATTTAATTTAAAGGGTCGGGGGTGGGTTTTAGGGGGTTTTAGTGTGTCGGCTCACAATTTTAACGATTTTCATGATAGTTTACACACCCAAACGGCAACAATTTGATTCCCTCCCCCTCCCAGCCGAAATCGATCGTTAAGATGATCGAGGACACGATTCACATCTCTAATGGTTGTCTTTTTTCTAGGGCCATGAGGATGCTGTCCATGAGCGAGGTTAGGAGGGATTCAGTATTGAGAGATTTACGGAATCCGAACTGAAAATGCTCATTTGATTCATTTTCCATTACTCTACTTATTTACTTACATTTTTTATTCCCTCTGAATCACTGAAATGGTGCTCCCAGTGGCTCACAACAATTATAAAACATCTCAGCAAGATATAAAGCTACAAAGGATAAAGACCCAAAGCATTGTTTAAATTATCAAAGTAAAATAACACTATCAACATAAAAGCAACATAAAATAATCTCCAACTTCCACCCTCTGTCACACAACCTTCATTCTACGAAATCAAAATTAGAAAAAAGCCTGTAACTCACATAGGTACCTGGGCCTATGAAGCAAGGACAAGTGCACCTTTATATTGCAAGCTAGTCAGAGCAGAGTTGGGTTGGGAAGGGACAAAGAAGGAAGAGGACCAATGAAGGTGAAGCATGTTTTTAACCAGATTATCAGAGGGAATTCCTCATGTTTTTTGAACCTGAAACTGAAAGCAAAATATAACTTTGAGCAGAAACCATTTTGGACTCAGTCATTTCTCCACTGGGTATCAGAGTGAGGATAAACTTTCTTAAGTAGTTAGAGAGAAAGAACAAGTTAAGAAAAATGGGGCGGATTTTAAAACGAGCGCGAATAGCCTACTTTTGTTTGCGCTCCAGGCGCAAACAAAAGTACGCTGGATTTTAGTAGATACGCGCGGAACCGCGCGTATCCACTAAAATCCTGGATCGGCGCGAGCAAGGCTATCAATTTCGTATAGCCGGCGCGCGCCGAGCCGCGCAGCTTACCCCCGTTCCCTCCAAGGCCGCTCCGAAATCGGAGCGGCCTCGGAGGGAACTTTCCTTTGCCCTCCCCTCACCTTCCCCTCCCTTCCCCTACCTAACCCACCCGCCCGGCCCTGTCTAAACCCCCCCCTTACCTTTGTCGGGGGATTTACGCCTCCCGGAGGGAGGCGTAAATCCCCGCGCGTCAGCGGGCCTCCTGCGCGCCGGGACGCGACCTGGGGGCGGGTCCGGAGGGTGCGGCCACGCCCCCGGGCCGCCCCGGGCCGTAGCCACGCCCCCGGAACGCTCCCGACACGCCCCGAAAATGCCGCGCGGTTCGGGCCCGCCCCCGGACACGCCCCCTCCGAAAACCCCGGGACTTACGCGAGTCCCGGGGCTCTGCGCGCGCCGGTAGGCCTATGTAAAATAGGCTTCCCGGCGCGCAGGGCCCTGCTCGCGTAAATCCGCCCGGTTTTGGGCGGATTTACGCGAGCAGGGCTCTGAAAATCTGCCCCACAATGTAGGAGAAAAAATGGTGAGTTGTTACACATCTTGTTGGCAAGTTTTCATTGTGCTAGAGGAGATGCTATAATCTATCCTTTGACTGTTGCAGTTACCATAGCAATCAACAGGTGTAAAAGTGTGTCTCTGCAGTCTGCAGCAGAGAGACCTGTGTTTCACAGCTTAGTGGACTCTGTATCTGGAAGTCGGGTATAGCAATATTTTCTTTGGTCTCTGACTTTCTGCTTTCTGAAAAGAGTCAGTTTTGGATACAATGTTTATATGTATATGTGTGCATGTAATTCTTCCAAAAACTGTGTCACTTCTTAACTTACTAGTGTAAGCCTATCTAGACAGCAAACAATGACTAGAGCCACTAAGACGTAATTATTTTTCGCAAGAACAGTTACACTATCGTGGAGGGGATGTCACTGCAATAGTGGGGCCCCTTCCCCTGACAAAAGATTGCAGGTCTATGGTGTTTCTTTTGTCTTGCAGCCAAACACCTTGGGTCAAAAGAACTCAGCTAGTGGCCCTATAGGTGTGATGGTAGCCCCAACCTCAAGGGACTACCATCACCTTAAAGGTTTGCGACCTCAAAAAAGAAAAACAAATGCTGCGGCTAAAGAAAAGGTTGAACGGGGGTCAGGGCTGACCCGGCTTCAACCAGGGGCCACTTCTCCATATAAAAAATACTGTGTCCAATTCATGCAAGGTGACCCCTCCCCCCATTCCCCCAATGTTTAAATTAAAGTTATTGGGGTGTTCTCACTCCCCCAGCCCAATAAACACCTCATCTCTGTGGGGTGTAGTGTACCCCCCAGCAATGCCCTCTCCCTCCCCCCAGGAGGTGCCAAGTTCCAAAACCAGGGTTCAAGGGCACCCCTACACCTTGCAACTCCACTACTCTCTACCCCTTCCCACATTCCCCAAACTTTAAAATTGCCTATCTGGTCTAGCAATGGGGTCAGGGCCCCCCCTTGTACCCCACCCAATCGATGTCATTATTCAAAATTGTGCTGATCTGACCTTGCCCCTATCACATGATGGGGCAAAGTCCACGGATTGGACCTAGGCCATGTGGCCTGCCTAGGTAGAGTTGTTTTGAGTATAACCATAGATCTCAAACGTGGTTTTAAAATCACCTCTGACAACTGTGCAGTTGCAGTTTTTATTTGTTTATATTCCGCTTTTTGGCACTTGTTGAGAGTAATAAAGTGCTGAGCTTCATTCAGTCTCTGATTATATATTAATAATTATTCTATTGGAAACCTTTGCTTTTGGATTGACTCAAGTTAATTTAACTTTTAATTTTACCACTTAGCTTGTCATCTACAAAAACAGCTATGTTCTGATTTTCACTACTTACCCGTTCAGTCTCATGTTTAAATATCCTCTTAATATCATTTAGCCACCTAATTTCTAGCTGGCTATTCCCATATATACTTAGCCAGTTAACTATTTTCTTATTTGAAAATTTTCAGTCTCTTTTTGCTGAACAAACTTATTAGGATGTATCAGTGCTAGCCATCTTACTGAATATTGACATCTATATGATTCAGATTTAATATATTTTATGCAATTTTTGAAATTGATTTCATACATGAATAACTTCTCTAAACAGACACATATTCATTGCTTTTATAAAAGACATTTTGGGGCAGATTTTAAAAGCCCTCCGCACGTAAATCCAACTGGATTTACGAGTGCAGGGGGGTTACGTGCACCGAGCCTATTTTGCATAGGCCCGTGACGCGCGCAAGCCCCAGGACGCACGTATGTCTCTGCGTTTGAAAAAAGGGGTGGGATGGGGCGGGATAGGGCAGGGAGGGGGCATGGCCAGAAGCCTTCGTAGGGCCGCTATGCCAGGGGATCGCACTCGGCCGGCGTGTGCAACCTACGCCTGCCCAGAGGAAGGTGCAACTTGTAAAATAAAGTTTAGGGGGAGTTAGGTAGGGCTGGGGGATGGGTTAGGTAGGGGACGGGATGGGAGGGGAAGGGAGGGGGGCGGAGGGAACATGGAAAGCCATCGGGGCTCCCCTAGGGCTCGGCACACGTAAGGTGCACAAGTGTGCACCCCCTTGCATGTGCCAACCCTTGATTTTATAACATGCGCGCGGCTGCGCACACATGTTATAAAATTGGGTGTAGATTTGTGCACGCCAGATTGTGCACACAAATCTACGCGCGCGCGTAGGTATTAAAATCTGCCCCTTTGTTGTTACATTGAATTACATCTTGTAAAGGTTTGTGGACCCTGACCATTGTGATTCCATGACTCATTGAAAATATCACCTAGGGTTCTCAGATTCCACCCCAAATTCATGTTGGATACCTTTCAGAGATGGAGCTTTCCAAGAATAAAGCTCATAAGACCAGAACCAACATCCAATGAAGTTTATTAACGGTAATTAAAAATGTCCCTTAATGGTATATTTTAATGGAGAAAAGTAATTTCAACCATGTATTACTGAGTTCTCAGTTTTAAAGTTTGTTATTTTTTTTAACATTTTTTTATTTTTTTATGCACTAGTTCCCCTGGAGAAGATGTTCATGCTGAAACCCACAGCCTAAAGATCACTTACATTTTAGGAGTATATCAAATCCAATAAAGAAAGAAAGAAAGAAAGAAAGAAAGAAAGATACTAATGTTGAGACTGGATGTTTAATATTACTTTGCAAAGATATTAATAATATGCAAGAAGCAAATCCATTGGTATTGCATAGTAAGAATTTAAAATGCCATACTTCACTCATTCAGCAATTGGCATTAGGTGTACAGAGTAAAAATATTGGTTTGTTTTTTAATTTCGTTATTAGGGTGTATTTTTTCTCAAATTTTGTTTTGCTTAATGTTTATTTCATTTTTTTTTTAGTTTACAAAATTAAATATTAAAAAACACCTCAAAAACGCATTAAAAATAAATAAACGGGATCTCCCAAGGCAGCCCATCCTCACTATCCATCCCTCCCACCTGAAAAAAGTCCAGGGCCAGGATTATCCTGGCCCTCACTTACCCGGTATGGGGGGATCCGTTGATAAGCCTAGGCCCAGGCCGAAGCCTCACCCTTGCATAGGCCTACACCATGGTAGATTACTGTAACCTCAGTCTAGCCTCTATGCAAAGACCTGGTCCCAATATCTTGACCTAGGCCCAATGCTAGGGCACAGCCAAGAGGCTGGGTCTTGAGGTTGGGACATTGCCAAGGCCTAGTCAAAGGCTCTGTGCCAGGACCTGGTTTGGATGTTGGGTCCTGATGCCAGGGCCTTATCCTAGACTTCCATCATGTCATCCTCTTCTTTCTTCTTTACAATGATGGTGTCCACTGCGGATGCACCAGAATTAATTAACCCTAGTGTCTACCTCCTCACCGGAAGCTGCCATTTTGTTGTACAACAAAATGGAAACCTCCACTGAGGAGGGAGATGCTGGAGTTAATTAAATCTGGTGCATCCCCAGCAGACAACATCATTATAAAGAAGAAATAAAAGGACAATGCAATGGGATTGAGCCTAGGACTTGGCCTAGGCTGTGGCACAGGCATGGGGACCCTGGCTCAACATCAGGCTTCTGTATTGGGCATGAGTCCAGGCTGAAGAACAGGCATCGGGATTCATGTCTTCTGCTTGGACCCCATCATTGGGCCTGGGCCTGGGTTGAACACCAGGCATAAGGACCCAGTCTCCAGATTGGGACCCGGTGTCAGGCTTGGGCCTGGGCCTGGGCCAAAGCACAGGTAGTTGAACCAAGCCTCTGGGTCAGGTCACACTGTTAAACCCAGCCTGGACTACAGCCCATGCTTTGAGACCCAGCCTGTGAAACATTCCCCAGTATTGAGCCTTGACCTGGGCCTTGACCTAGGTCAAGGTCAGGATGTCAGATCAGGTAAATGGGGTAAACTTTTGGGGTCTGGTCATTTGCTCGGTTCTCGGCCTAGGCAGAGAGTCTGGTGTCATGCTCAGGCATAGATTATGGCCCCTGCATCAGGCTGCTGCCTAAGCATCGGTGATGTCCCAGTCTTGGGCCTGGACCAAGGCCAAGGCAGCAGTGTCAGGCTCAGGCATAGCCCAGGACCCTAATTTGGTCCTTGTCCTATTCTCTAGGAGAGGCCTCGGCATCAGGCCTGGATCTAGGCTAAGATCTGGTGTCATGCTGAGTTGTAGACCACTGACACTGCGTCAGTCTGCTGCCTAAGCCTAGGTGAGGCCCCAGCCTCAGACCTAGGCATAGGTTGAGATATTGGCGTCATGCTCAGTTGTTGGCCAAGGACCCTGCTTTGGTCCTTGCCTATTCCCTAGGAGAGGCCTTGACCCTGGGCCTGGGTCTTGGTCCAAGGGGTTACTTTTTTGGGGAGGGCTGCAAAACAAAATATGAAAACCAATAAAATTTTGTGGCTTTTCAAAGGTTTCATTTTGAGAACAAAATGAAAAGAAATAGAAAATGTTGTTGTTATTTCCTATTTTGTTTCTCCTGAATGCACATCTCTAATGGGCAATAGCACTGGCAGTATGAAGGGCAAAGTAGTTAATAAGAAAAAACAGGCAATCACATATCTGGATTTGTCAGGTAGGCTGGAATGGTTGAATCAACTAGTAGCTCTGGCTATCTGACAAGCTGCAGTATTTCAATAACTGGAGTTCCCAGTGGAAATGCAGGCACTCACATTGCTGGGTCACTCTGTCAGGCCATGCAGAAGACTCAGTAGTAAAAATTTGTAATCTGTCTTTAAAATTATCCATTGTACCTGAAGACTGGAGGGTGGCTAATGTAACCCCAATATTTAAAAAGGGCTCCAGGGGTGATCCGGGAAACTACAGACCGGTTAGCCTGACTTCAGTGCCAGGGAAAAAGGTGGAAAGTGTTCTAAAACAAAATCACAGAACATATAGAAAGACATGGTTTAATGGAACAATGTCAGCATGGCTTTACCCAAGGCAAGTCTTGCCTCACAAATCTACTTCACTTTTTTGAAGGGTTAATAAACCTGTAGATAAAGGTGAACCAGTAGATGTAGTGTATTTGGATTTTCAGAAGGCATTTGACAAAGTTCCTCATGAGAGGCTTCTAGGAAAAGTAAAAAGTCATGGGATAGGAGGCGATGTCCTTTTGTGGATTACAAACTGATTAAAAGACAGGAAAACAGAGAGTAAGATTAAATGGACAATTTTCTCAGTGGAGGGGGTGGGCAGAGGAGTGCCTCAGGGATCTGTACTAGGACCCATGCTTTACAATATATTTATAAATGATCTGCAAAGGAATACGATTGGCCACTGTTGGAGTGAGATAATGAAATTTGCAGATGATACAAAATTATTCAGAGTAGTTTAATCACAAGCAGATTGTTATAAATTGCAGGAGGACCTTGTGAGACTGGAAAATTTGGCATCCAAATGGCAGATGAAATTTAATGTGGATAAGTGCAAGGTGATACATATAGGGAAAAATAACCCATGCTATAGTTACATGATGATTGGTTCCATATTAGGAGCTACCAACCAGGAAAGAGATCTAGGTGTCATAGTGGATAATACATTGAAATCATCGGCTCAGTGTGCTGCGGCAGTCAAGAAAGCAAACAGAATGTTGGGAATTATTAGGAAGGGAATGATGAATAAAACAGAAAATATCATAATGCCTCTGTATCGCTCCATGATGAGACCGCAACTTGAATACTGTGTACAATTCTGGTTGCCACATCTCAAAAAAGATATAGTTGCAATGGAAAAGGTACAGAGAAGGGCGACCAAATGATAAAGGGGATGGAAGGGGAAGGGCGACCAAATGATAAAGGGGATGGAACAGCTCCCCTATGAGGAAAGACTAAAGAGGTTAAGGCTATTCAGCTTGGAGTTAAGACTGCTGAGGGGGGATATTATAGAGGTGTTTAAAATCATGAGAGGTCTAGAACAGGTAAATATGAATCAGTTATTACTCTTTTGGATAATAGAAGGACTAGAGGGTACTCCATGAAGTAAGCATGTAGCATATTTAAAACTAATTGGAGAAAGTTCTTTTTCATTCAACGCACAATTAAACTCTGGAATTTGTTGCCAGGGGATATGGTTAGTATGGTTAGTGTAGCTGGAATCTGGGTTTAAAAAAGGTTTGGATAAGTTCTTGGAGGAAAAGTCCATTACCTGCTATTAATCAATTTGACTTAGAAAATAGCCACTGCTATTACTAGCATCAGTAGTATGGGATGGACTTAGTTTTTGGGTACTTGCCAGGAACTTATAGCCTGGATTGGCCACTGTTGGAAACAGGATGCTGGGCTTGATGGAGCCTTGGTCTGACCCAATATGGCATGTTCCTATGTTCTTAGGCTGTGAGAAGAGAATCATACTAGCAGCTGATCTGACTATCAGGCTACATTTACAGAGGTAAACAAGGCATAGCAGTCATGCTGTCATATCTGGGTCTGTCTGGCAGACAAGGAAGAGAATGCAGAGTATGTATGAGACTAGATGTTCAGTCAATGACCACACTAGTATTGCTGGCTATTTAGATTATTACAGAGTTTTGTTTTTAGACATTGAGAAAGTAGAATGCTGGTGGAAACTATGTGATGATCTTGTTGGTCCATCTACTCAAAATGGTGAAATACAGATAAGGAAAACAAAAAAAAATAGACTGTCTTATATAAGGAAAGATATCTTGCAGGCAGTCACATTCTGTGACTGGCAGCTGAGATATATTTTAGCCGTGTGGACAGAGTATTTTGGGAGAATGGATGGGCCACATGATCGTCTTTTTAGTCACCATTTACTATGTTAAAACTAGCTCTTGGATACTTGATAGTGTTTATGCATCATATATTAAACATTCTGGCTTTATTGTCCAAACAATGAAAATATTGTTGGTTTACTGCATGCATGTATTTATTTATTAATGTATGTAATGATACAGTGTTATAACCATAAGCATCATTCCTTTTTTACCACAAACTGATGAATAGTCCTGCCTAAGAAACAGGAAAAGTTGCTTCTATCGCTGTTCCACATTGTTGAAAATATCATTATGTATCTTGGAAGAAATAATTATGTTTGACAATAAAGTATATTAAATCTGGTTAAATTCATTATGCCATGAGCTCAAATTCTGAACTCTTTCCTAGCAGCATATGTTAATTTAACAGTCGCATGGCTGTTGCTAACCTGTTTTTCTCCATTTTGCCTTATCAAGTTTAAACAAGCCAAGTTCTAAACTTGCAGAGGGAGGGAATGAGCTGCTAATAAATCAGGCATACTGAATAAAGACAGATAAAGCCAGACTACACTATAAGTCTGAGCATGAGCATTTTGCAAACAAACAAATGTGTCAGTGCAGCATTGCTTAGATTCATGTTTATTTTATTTATTTTTAAACTACTGTATTTTATAAGTCAGAACACCTGCAATGAGGATTTAAAGGAAATTGGAGTAGATGTAGATGGCAATCTCTATATAGTTTTTTTTTATACCATTTACTTTAAATCATCTATTTACAAACATGTAAGCTGTACAATTGTATAAATGTTTAATGACTGATTAGAATATTGTCATCTGTAAGGAACACTGTGTTCCCTGTGCAAGTGGGAGTTCATAAAATATTCATATGCAAAATTAATGATTGACCTCTAAAACTGCTGACAGTTTTTTCATTCTGACCTATTTACATTGTGTGCTTAATGCTTTTGGAAAATATATATATATTTTGACACAAACACATGCAAGATTGGTACCTTATGTATCACTTTCAGAAGCAATTTTCAATGTTATTTCTCTAAGGGAAAGCAACCATAATGAAGGTTTTATAGAGAGTTTTATGCACTAAAACTTGGGCTAAAATTATTTTATCATGTTCATCACTGAAAATGTAACATGCATGATAAAACACCACTCAGGGCTTTATTTTCAAAGCCATTTATATGCATAAAACATGGTTTTACATGCATACATAAATGACTGATATAAAATTGTTGAGGGCTCAGTGTTTGTTCAAATATACTTGTAAACTGATTCTGTATTTACTTTTACATGCACTGGGGAGTGGGTTTGGCATGTATGCACATACTTTTGCATTTTACATAGTATACACTTAAGTTTGCCTGCACAATTTACACCCTCAATAGATGTTTTGAAAATTCAGGGTAAGTCTGCATGTAAAAGGTGCATGTAGACCTTACCCCTTCCTGCACAGTTATAAAATTACTCTCTTAATGATTGATGCACCCCATTTTGGCATGTGTATGCATGAAAAGCACTCTATAATATTTACATGGTATTATTGTCTACATCAACTTTGTCTGAGAACTAAATAATGTGAGGAACCTATACAAAACAATGTACATGTGCTAAACTGAACATGGTCAGTTTACTTTTCCTCATCACTCCTCCTCACATAGAAAGGGTTTAAAGGGAAGCCTGGCACAAAAGGTTTGTAATCAGTTAGGCCTTAAGAGAGGAAGTTGAAGAACAGAGAGGTCAAGGAGAATAGAAAATAATTCTGAGTGGCTTGTAAATTGTCTTGTACCCCCTTTGAGTAATATATTTCCATTGTTTGTCCATTGTTACAATTATGGGCAAGACTGAGTGTGTGATTCTTTCCCTTCATCTTCTGTGTAAGTTTGGGTTTTGGAGGGAGAATGACACATAGAAAGGGCTAAGCAACTTTGTGTGCGCATGAAGACAGATGGTCCATGAGAGGGGAACATTTCAGTGGCTCTAGCAGGGATAAGCTGATGGTAAGAGTGTAAGGAGAGAAGTGAAAACATCAGGAAGGAAGCTTACAGCAGTGCAAGGAGAGGTGGAAAGACAACAGGGGCAGGGTGCAGGCAGAGCATTCAAAGAAGGATGGATGAGAGACTGCACAGAGCTCAGGTCAAATCTATTATGCATAGGAGGAGAAAAACAGGACATTACAGCAGAAGATGAAAGATGCGAGGAAAAGAAAAAAAGGAGGATATATCTAGGAGACAGAGTTTCTCCAAAGTATGGACCTCCTATATCTGTCATGGAGGTAGATTATATTAAAGAGGAGGATATGCTGGCGAAGGAAAAGGAGGTGGAAGAAGAGCCAGAGGCTACACCACAGCAGTAGGAGTATAACCAACCATATCAGTGGAAGAGGTGCTTTACTCAGGAAGAAAATGGATGCATTTTTTAGTTAATCCTCAAGAATGTCAGCCAACGTCACCCGTATGACATAGTGAGGGCAAAGGTAGCGCCGACGCCATTTTGAATATTGGCAATACGGCCCGCGTACAGGAGGTCGCTCCCGGACCCCCGCTGGACTTTTGGCAAGTCTTGTGGGGGTCAGGAGGCCCCCCAAGCTGGCCAAAAGTCCCTGGGGGTCCAGCGGGGGTCCGGGAGCGATCTCCTGCACGCGTGACGTAGGGAGCCAGGAACCAAAATGGCGCTGGCACTACCTTTGCCCTATCATATGATAAGGGCAAAGGGCCACCGGCGCCATTTCTATTAACACAGCCATGGCCAGAGAGCGGGAGATCGCGCCAGGACACCCCCCCCCCCCCCACTGGACCCCAGGTAATTTAAAACATTTTGGGGGGGTTCGGGAGGGTGGGGGATTTATTTTAAAGGGTCGGGGTGGGTTTTAGGGTTGTTTTGGTGTGCCGGTTTTTCCGCCCTCCCCCGATAAAACAATTTTTTAACCAAAAAAACTAAGACGATCAGATTTCCCCCCCCCTCAGCCAAAATTGATCGTTAAGACGATCGATCACACGATTCACATCCCTAATAATGATGACTGCAGTAAACCCAGTAAAAAAGAATTACAGTAATCTAAGGATGAAAATATAAGAGCCTGTAAAACAAAACGGAAATAGTTAAGGTCTAGTAGTTTTAGCCGTCGGAGGACCAACAGTTTATAAAATCTATAAGAACATAAGAAATTACCATGCTGGGTCAGACCAAGGGTCCATCAAGCCCAGCATCCTGTTTCCAACAGAGGCCAAACCAGGCCACAAGAACCTGGCAATTACCCAAACACTAAGAAGATCCCATGCTCCTGATGCAATTAATAGCAGTGGCTATTCCCTAAGTCAACTTGATTAATAGCAGTTAATGGACTTCTCCTCCAAGAACTTATCCCAACCTTTTTTGAACCCAGCTACACTAACTGCACTAACCACATCTTCTGGCAACAAATTCCAGAGCTTTACTGTATGTTGAGTGGAGATGTGTTTTTAAAAATTTTAAAATTTAGTTCGCAGTCGATGATTATTACCAAATCCTTAACTTATTCAACTAAGTCTAACTTAATATTATTTGATAGGGAGAGTCTGTTTTTATTATTAGTTTTGGGTTTTCTATCCAGCAATATGATTTCTGTTTTTTCCATATTAACGGCAAGTTTCATATGGGTTAGCAACTGCTTGATTGCGGATAAATATATGTTTGTCAATTTAAATGTCTGTTCAAGAGTATCAGTTATGGGGATGAGTATCTGAATATCATCGGCGTAAATATAGAAATTCAGACTGAGTCAGGCTAAAAGATGACACACCGGTAATAGGTAGATGTTAAATAACGTAGCCGATAAGGCAGAGCCTTGGGGTACCCTGGTATTCAGTTCAAATTTATCTGAAGTTGAATTGCCTATCTTGACCTGGAAGGATCTTTGATGAAGAAATGAGATCATCCATTTAAGTGTAACATTAGTAATTCCAATCTCTTTCAATCTGTTTATTAGGATATCATGATTAACAGATTCAAAAGCGGCAGCTACGTCAAGTAATACAAGGTAATATTTTTGCCCTGTGTCCAAACCTTTCAATATAGTGTCTGTAAATTAAATCAACAATGTTTCTGTGTTCAAATGTTGTCTGAAACTGAATTGATTCGGATATAAAATGTTATTTTGCTCTCCCACTCAAATCTCTGTACCTCCACGAAGCCAGACAGGTTGAGGGACACATTGAGTGGGCTTGGGGATCCCAGATGTTGCAGCATTGCCAATGCCAATGGCTCCTGAACCTGTGCATGCTGCAGCTAATCTCATCCTCTTCACTGACCTGGGTCTAGGCATCCATGAGGAAGGGCCTGTGAAAAGGTGATAGTGTGCTTCTGTTCCCTGGGGCTTCCCTGGTGGTCCCTGGGGCTTCCTGAATGAGACTAGCAGCTTCGTGGGTGAGAGCTGTGGAAACAAAACATTTGGCATTAGAGGTTCACTTTGCTTCTTAGCTTTGAGAGCATCTTATGGCAAATGATGTGTACACCTGTTACTGCCTGCCCTTTTACAGGTGAGATGAACTTACCAGCTATGGTTTGGGTGGTGTCCAGCCACTCATCCATGCGAAGAAATCCGGTCCCAGTCTTTGCATGAGTCAGTCTTCCAGGGAGGTCAGAATTATGGACAAGGGACTCCTCCTCGGTCTGCCATATGTATTTATTTCTGGATGCCACTTTACTTTCAGTTGGGCCTTGATGTCCCAGTACCTGTGGGCCACCTGCTTCCCGATTCATTGTACTCTGCTGTGCATGGTGATGCCCTGGGTTTTGTTGCACCAGATATGGTCCTTGGTTGCTTTCAAGGTCTTGACTGTATGGTTGCTGAAGAGCATGGCATAATAATATAAGAACATAAGAAATGCCATACTGGGTCAGACCAAGGGTCCATCAAGCCCAGTATCCTGTTTCCAACAGTGGCCAATCCAAGTCACATGTACCTGGCAAGCACCGGGCAAGGGCCCCTGCAATGACCATCTCATTCTCCTAGATGTTGAACTTGATAGCCTTGAAATGAGGGCATCCTGCAGCCTGACTGCCTCCCTTTCCTCACTCTTCCTCCCACTCCCCTCTCCCCTCCTTTCCCCCTCACCTGCCTCTGCCCTGTCAATTACCTTCCCCTCTGCCCTCTATCCCTAGCCTGCCATCCTCCTTCCTCCAACCTCGCCTGCCCACCCAATCCCCCTCCTGCCTCCTCTTATCCCTTCCCTTTTGCCTGTCTCTACTCCTATCCCTGTCCCTAGTCCTACTCCTCCTTCCCCTATCACTCCTGCCCTCGGCCTCCCACCTCCTCTCCTCCCTCTTCCCCCTCTTCCCCCTCCTCTCCCCATGATCTCATGCTTCATCCTCTCCACAACCTCTACTCCTCCACACACCTCCTCCACAGAAAAAGGCAAACTGGCAAATGTGACAAACAAAAACTTTCACACACACAGATAGACAAAAGAAAAGGTCAATTTAAACACAAGGAAAAACAGTAGAGAAAAGGACAATGTACTCAAAAATTGCAATAACAACTTACTCCTAATCTACTAACCACTACTCACCTCCTCTCCTCTAACCTATGCCTCGCCATACTCTCAAAGAGGCAGCTGCAAGAAGCCTGCATTTATAAACTAAAAAAATAATGCACCACGCACTAATTTATGCTAGCCACGTAAAATGAAGCAGCACATGCTGACGCAACGTGCCATGTGGTGACACAACGTCCGACATGCTGACACAACGCTGCATGCGCTGACACAACGCTGCACTCGCTATTTACCTGTGCAATGAGGCAAGCTGCTAATTTGTCTAACCACACCCATTTTTTATTGTGAGTGCTATTTTCACTATATTTAGAGCAATTTGATGAATCTAGGCCTTAGTCCCTTATAAGAGAGAAAAAACTGTTATGATTTGTTTAAAAAGAGTTACAGTTAAAGCATGCAGCTTTGTGCTTAAGTTCACTTAAAAACATATAGCTTTCGCTTTAAACCCCCCCCCCCCTTCTCCCTCATATCCCCTAGTATGATCACAAGTTAGTGAAATGGAGAAGGAGGACATTAGAGAGCTAGAAACAATAAGTTATACTCCGTTATTATACTACATGTATAATAATGGAGTATATTATGTATCTTATACATATATTATACATGTAGTATAATATACTAGCATGTAGCTTGTTGGAAAGTACTTAATATTTTGCCAGGAAAGATGACAGAAACACAGTACTGCTTAAAGCCTGAAAAAGAAATTACAGGATTCTGGGCTGTTAGGTAGCCCCCCCTTCCCTTCACAACCCTTCACAGTCCACACTTCCCCTCCTTTCTCCTCCTTTTCTAGAAGCAGCCCGGCATACTTCACAGCCTACAGTTCCCCCCTAGCCTTCCTTACCTCCTAACTTCACTGAACACTTCAAGGTCTTAGTCAGAAGATAATAATACCAGCTGGCAGTTAGGGAGTTTAGAGTTTTCTGTCCAGAGGAGCATAGCACCAAGCAGCTTTACTTGTGCTGAAATTGAAATGCACTTGGCATCTGCCAAGATTAGATTATGGTAAAACTTCTTTATTAAGTAATGGATTATAGACAGTATAAACTGCACATAAGATTTAGACTTTATGGATACCAGTGCACTGTTAGATTTTAGGGCACACACATTTTTACCTAGTTTCACAGTAGTGTTTGCTTAATACTTAGATTGTGAGCCCTCTGGGGACAGAGAGATAACTACAGTACCTGAATGTAATCCACTTTGAAGTGCTGAAAAGCTAAATATAAAATAAATATAAATTACAAATAAATAAATTACCTGACAGATCATTTAAATTTATTTGGGAAAGGGGGGGGGGGGGGGGACTTAGCTAAGGCCCCGGCATTGGCCCAGGCCTAGTCTTAGACCCTGCATCATGGTCAGACCTAGGCCTAGGTCCAATGCATTCATTTAAAATGAATGCAATGAATAAGGTTCATTTTATTCAGGGGGCCCCTGATTCATTTCAGGGCCTTCCAAATTAAATGAATCGGCCATGTTTGATGTGTTTTGTGCATGCATTTAAACAAATGTTCATCACTATTGCCTGGCTTCTAGGCTGCACATGTTGCCTTCATGCAAGGGATTTCTGCTGTGCAAGCTCAATATTTCCTCTCAGGTGGTGACACTTCTGCAGATATCATCAGGCAGGAAATGGTTCTGTTTCAGTCACCTCAACAAAATACAGTGCTTATCAAAACCAAAAATATATTGGAAATCTTTCATAAACAAAGTTAGCAATGTACACAGCCACAGGAAAAAGGTTGAGGGTATTAAAAAGAAGTCTAAAGCAGAAATATGTTGTATACTTTAAGAGATATTGCCCTAATCAGGTGCTACTCATGAACCAGAGAACAGCAGATGCTCAACAACCTAATGTGGCAGAAAGAAGCCTGGTGAACTTAGACATTTCAGGACATTCAAGGACATAGATTAAGTACTGTATGGTTTCCTTTGAATGATCCAATCTAGTAATACAACAACATAGCAGCCAGGTGTCCCTATGTACCATTAAATCTGTCCTTACTTGTATATTTTTTTTTGGTTAGGCCAGAGTCCAGATCTTTGACGTTCTCTTACCCTCCTCTGGAGAACTCCAATGGACATATCCCTGCCCCTTACAATTATGCCACTGCCTGGGTCTATTTAAAGTCCCTCTCCAGTGAAGACCTATTTCTATTGCATTTCCTTAGTCTTGCCTCTTTCCATTTCAACTCTGGACATATAGTTCTCCAAAGTATTTGCCATAGCCTCAGAATATCATTCTTTTCCTTTGACTTCCATCTTGTTATCTCTCCTACCTTCTCCTAGACCCAGGATAGGATATCAGTAATCAATATGCATATATTTATTAATTTAGGAACACTTATTCATCACTTTACAGATTAAGTAAATCTCTTAAAGCTATGTACAATAAACAGAAACATCGAACATTGAACCTGAATTATTAAAAACTTAAACAAGAGTTTGAACCAGAACATACACATAATACAGTTAGGGTAATTGGGATGTAACATCTGGACAATGGTGGCTATGGCACAGTGGGAAGATACTTAAATTCTGAAGCCTTTTATATATATTTTCTGATTACATCTGCCTTGGATAGGCTCCCACGGAGGAATAGGGTAGTTGAGGTGGCAATGAAAGACTAATCATGGGGTAAGATGCCTTCTTGATGAATGGAGTTGCTGGTAGTGAAGAGTGAAGAGACTTAGTTCATATGATCAGGGTCATAGCTAGTAAAATTGGTTAATCTATGATAGGATTAGGGAAGGATTGGATGGCAATTGAAGATTAGATCTTGTAGATTAATGTTATTGTGTGTCGGACTGAAGATAGGTTTGCTTGAACAACCATGTCTTAGTTCTCTTCCAGAAGGTGAGGTCAAGGCAAATGGGCTATGGAACCTCATTCCAGAGGCTGGGAGCATAGCAGCTAAAGGCTCTTTATCTTGTGCAGGATAGTTTTGCAGCAGTCAAGGTAGGGGTGACAAGAAGGGCCATTTGAGAAGAAAGGCATTCTGTAGAAGGGGCATAGGGTATCAGGAGCTAAGAGAGGTTTTCCGGGGCCAATCTGTTCACACATTTGAAAGTGAGGCAGGGAATCTTGATTTTTTTCTTGGCTTTCATGGGAAGCCAGTGTAGATCATATAGGATGGGCCTTATATGATCTGAAGATTTGGCACTTACCAAGATTCTGGCAGCAGTATTTTGCATGAGTTGCAAACATAGAATATTGGTCTTGGAGATACCATTAAGTAGAACATTGCAAAAATCTAGTTGATTGGTGATTAGAGCATGGATAATTGAAGATAACTGATTTTGATTAAAGAATTAGCATAGCTGTCTAATTTGATGGTGGTGCATGAAGGAGGCTCTCACTACATTGGTGATGTATGAGATTTATGTGCATACAGTGGAGGTAATGCATACAATTATACCTCATACATATTATGATGGGCATCATAGTCCCCTGGTAATTATAAGACGTTTGGCTATAAGCAAGTCTGGGAAGAAGATCCAGTATGAAAAAGAAATCAGAATAGGAGGTGGACTCCAACTCCCAGAAGCCACAGGGTTTCCCAGGCCCTATTGAGAGGACAGGAGAGCCCAGGCATGGTGGAAGAAGGGTGAGAGCTTGTCTGAAGGAGGGGCAGGGCAGGAACAGAAAGGAGTCCTACTAGAACCAGATGAAGAGACAGAGGAGATGGAGGCAGAGGTATTGAGTGGCCCAGAGGATGAGCTAGAGCCAATGGACTTGGGAGAGGAGTGGTGGTGACTCCTTCCAGAAGAGTACACATTTATGGAGACTCCAGGTCAGGAGTTTTAAGTGAACACTGCTGTGGGGTGGATGTAGTTGCAGCCATAATGAAAGAGGAAGCACAAACCCCAGATTTAGACTACAGTGGGAGGTGCAGTACAGCCCTAAGAACCAGGCACATAGAACCAGCCAAACTAAACTATACATGAAGCAACTGTGAGCAGCGTGCAGGAGGATTAAGACGAGATTTGCTTTCCCATCTTATGAATCTGAGATTGATGTGGTTTGATAAAGTAAAGCTATAGAGACTTTGAACTACCAGGATAATCTGAGACTATGTGTACTTAAGCCCATCTCACCAGCTGGAGTGAGATGATTGGGGTAACATATAGGCAATAGAGACTGGAATACCTGGAAGGAATGGGGTAACATATAGCAATAGATCTGGAATACCTGGCCTAGGGAGCCTCTAAGGGTGGAACCAGGGAAGCTGCAAGGAGGAGTTGGGCAGCAGGACTGAGGAAAATCCCTCCCCCCCCCGAGACAACCAGTGGTTCAGTTTCTTATTTAACCAGATAATTCCAGCTGGGTTACGACTGGGAGAGTGGCCGGTGGCATGAACCCTCGACAATATTCATTGTGGATATCCTGAAAATCAGACGTGTTTGTGGCACACAAGGCCCGTCGTTACCTATTCCTGTCCTGGACCCTGGGGGCCAAGAATGTGAATAATAGCATTGTCTAGATCAGTGTTTCCCAAACTCTTCCTGGAGGCACACCTATCCTTCAGGTTTTCAGGATTGCCACAATAAATATGCATGAGGTAGATTTGCATGTACTAGATTTCCAAAATATGAAAATGTATCTCATGCATATTTATTATGGATATCCTTAAAATCAGACTAGTTAGGTGAGCCTCCAGGAGAGGGTTGAGAAACATAAGAATCTAAGAACATAAGAAAATGCCATACTGGGTCAGACCAAGGGTCCATCAAGCCCAGCATCCTGTTTCCAACAGTGGCCAATCCAGGCCATAAGAACCTGGCAAGTACCCAAAAACTAAGTCTATTCCATGTTACCATTGCTAATGGTAGTGGCTATTCTCTAACTGAACTTAATAGCAGGTAATGGACCTCCTCCAAGAACGTATCCAATTCTTTTTTTAAACACAGCTATACTAACTGCACTAACCACATCCTCTGGCAACAAATTCCAGAGTTTAATTGTGCGTTGAGTAAAAAAGAACTTTCTCCGATTAGTTTTAAATGTGCCCCATGCTAACTTCATGGAGTGCCCCCTAGTCCTTCTACTATCAGAAAAAGTAAATAACCGATTCACATCTACCCGTTCTAGACCTCTCATGATTTTAAACATCTCTATCATATCCCCCCTCAGTCGTCTCTTCTCCAAGCTGAAAAGTCCTAACCTCTTTAGTCTTTCCTCATAGGGGACATTGGTCTAGCTACTTATGAAGCAAATATTTAAAAAAAAAAAAACAAAAAAACTGAATGGCTGACATATCCTGATAAAGCCAGATGAGTTATCTTGAATATCCCAAAACAAAATTATCAGGCTTCCTCCTATTCAGCTACCTTTTGAATATTACCGGATAGGTTTAATATTATCTGGCCTCATGTGGCCAGATAATAGGGATGTGAATCGTTTTTTGATGATTTAAAATATCGTCCGATATATTTTAAATCGTCAAAAATCTTTAGGGCCATGATACAATACCAATTCCCCCGATTTACCGTCAAAAAATCATAAATCGGGGGAAGGGGGAGGGCAGGAAAATCGTGAAAATCGTGCCAGCTCACGATTTTCACAATTTTCACGATACTTCAAACACCCAAACGGCAACAATATGATTCCCTCCCCCTCCCAGTCGAAATCGATCGTTAAGACGATCGAGGACACGATTCACATCTCTACCAGATAACATTAAATTGAACCTGCTACAGTATATTCAAAAGAATATATTAGTTAACTGGTTCAATGGGAAAAACTAAATATGAGATGCAGGCCTGTGGCCCATTTCCCATAGCCCCATTCAGTGTTTAAAAAGCAGCCCTGCTGGGCAAAGCCCCTCCAACCCCCAAGGTTAGATATAAAAATTTAAAATACAATGTCACTCAGTGGTTTCTACCCTACCCCCACCTCATCCCTGGTTCTGCGAAGTTTGAATAGAATGCCCTCTCTCCTTCTCTTCCTTGGCCTCCCAACCTTAATGCTAACCCTTCCACCCACCTGATACCTTAAAAGCTCTTCTATGGAGATCACACTTCTGGTTAAGGGATTCTGGCTGCTTGAAGCATTGCTATGACAGCAATATTTCAAGCCTACGCTTTCACTAATGCTGACAGAATAGCAATGCTGGCAGCTTACACTATGTTCTGAAGAAGTTTCCCCCCCAAAACAACAGGTAGTACTGTGATTCATACTTTTTCAAATCACATGCTTGTAGCCTAAACTGATAACAGATATTGTCAGATAATTGTTCTATCTGGTGTCCTGACTTTTGAAGAAATACTGAAGCCAGCAAAGTCAATTTCAATAGTTATTGGTGGGTATAATGTTTCCTTAATTTCTTCTCAAATGTAAGACTTACAAAGAATAACAGATATCAAGAGACTGGCTAGTTGGTAGCCCTACTAGTCAAGTGCTATATTGATTTCATGTTGGTTAATTTATAAATAGAGACAAATATAATACATTATGCAGGCAAAAAGTGAGGGATAATCCCAGGGATGATAACTTTAAAACATGCGCATGGGCACTATAACAAACATATGCTGGAATTTTAAATCATGTGTGCATTTACGTGTGTATGATTTAAAATCTGCCTACCGCACTTATGTGTGCCCCTAATTTTAAGCATTTACTTGAGCAAACGTATTTTGCATATCTTCCTCAGGACTTTCTCAGCCTTAATGCATGCAGGGAAGCAGATTTTAAAGCATGAAGGATATTTCCATTTTTACCCATTAGATTTATTTATTTATTTATTTTATTTATTTAAAATTTTTATATACCGACATTCATCCAGGATATCACATCGGTTTACAGTGTAACACAAACAAACGCCAGGCATGGCACTTTACATTGAACAAATAAAACAAGTTAACAAATGAATAAATGAGGGTGTGAATAACAAGGGGAAATTTGCATTAAATAATCAACGAGGTTTGTAAATATATACATATGTACAAAAGGAAGACACTAAGAGATAAGCAATTTAGGAGTGCTAGGAGGAGAGGGGGGAGTTGCGAGCAGAGGGAAGGGAACGAGGTGAGGGGGGAGAAAAAGTGTATGAGGTGAGGGGGGGAGAAAAAGGTAGGAGAAGGGCGAAGTGAGGGGATAGAGGGCCAGAAGAGGGGGCAGAGGAGAGGAATGGTGGGCAGAGGAGAGGACGGGAGAAATTACATGTATGCCTTGGCGAAGAGCCAGGTCTTGAGCTTCCGCTTGAACGATTTGAGGCATTCCTCTTGCCGTAGTTCAACTGGCATTGTGTTCCAAAGGGTCGGCCCGGCTATCGATATTGCATGGGCTCTGGTAGATATGGAATGAACAGAGTGAGATTCAAAATTCAAAATTCAAAAATATCAAAAATATTGTCAGATGTTATCTTATGTCTTGCTTCAGAAGATTTAGCCTACCAAGCAGATAATAATCCAATAGAGTTCATTCTTTGGATCATCTTTCTCGGAAAAAATGAGTTAATTGTTCATTTATTTATTTAAACACATTCCCATGCCCCCTATCACACTGTTCTAGGCAGCTCACAACTAAGAACTAACATTAAAATATTATTATTATTAAATAGAGATTAGACTGATACAACAAATAAAATCTGGAGCTGGTTATATCATCTATTCAACCAAAACAACATTAATATGGTATCTAAGACAACACACCTGAAACAGTCCAACTAACCAGCATCAGATTATGATAGTTTCACTCAGAGGCATTTGACCAAAGTCATAAGGAAGCAAACAGAAGGCAAAATGATGCAAGTACAGTCTTATTAACCTTATTGAGTTGTGTGCTAAGAGTGTTTAGAAGACCATCCTTTTTTAAAGAAAGTAAAGAGCATTTCTTATTCTATCTTTTGTGATGTTCTTCCTGATGTCTCCCACTACACCATATAAACATATTCCAAAATGTAGTTCACAACAACATACTGGTATGTTCAGCATTAAAGAAACATTTCTCTCTTTATCAACATTGATTTAAAAGATAGAGAACAGATAGCTAACATGTTTATTGCCGGTTTGAGACATCATAACTTTCCTCTTAACGAATGTAGAAGTCAATGTTTTGATAATTGCTCTAATATGTCAGGAAAAATAGGTGTTCAGTCTTACTTTGGGAAAAAACAATGAGCTTGCTCTGTATTATCTGTGTGCTTCCCTTTCACTAAAACGTGTAGAAGTTAAAGAAGTAACATATACTCAGACATTTTATGGTTGTGTGTAACAACGTTTTGCATTTTTTGCATGTTAGCTCTGTGAAGTAGAAAATCATAACAGATAAGATATTTGGCTCACTCCACTGTCAGTCAGACAGAGGCTGGAGAGCAAATGCTGATGGCAGTTATCCATTCAGAAATCTTCCAGGTATTTTGGAATCACTAGAATATACTCTTGAATTAAACTTGACATATAAAGCTTAATCACAACTTGAAGCACTGAAAAGGTTCTTCAGCTCATATTCATACCTTTTATTGGCTGGCTAGCTTCTGGTACAAGGTTCTTTCAAGTACTGATGGCAGAAACACAATTTTACAAACCAGGTAATCTCTCTTGAATCAGAAGCAAATATGATTGCTGGCATTATTGAAAAAATAAAACAACTTAGAGATCAGTGACCTACAGTTCTACAGAAAACATCTTATAGCATAGAAATTTGCCACAATTAATAATGAAGAAAGGCGAAAAGCAGAAAAGATTTCATGATGACACACGGAGAAATTGAGTTCTAGAAATGATTGAGATTCTTTATTGACAAAGAATGTTTTCAGTGAAACTTTGGACAATGTTATCTTTAAATTAGATTGTAGATTGATTCTAATAACATTTGTTTTATATTCTGTTCAGTCCTAATTATGTGATACTAGAGCCTGAGGACTCTTAAGCTTATAAATGTCTTCTAAATGGCTACAGATCTTTATGAGAGATTTTCCTGTGCAATGTTGCAATTGAAAAAATCTTCAAATCTACTTTTGAAAAAGAATATGAAATACCCCCACTTATCTTATTTAATGAGATATATAAAAAACTGCAAATAAAATGTCAGTGAAGTGTGCATAGCCCTATGGATTTTTGCATAGAATCAGTGTTTACAGCAGAAGCTGAAACAAATAAGCCAGCACACATGAAAAACTGAGGGGGGGGGGGGGGGAGATAAACCACATTTCTGTTTTGTCTATCAATTTTGAAATTGCAAGAAAAATTGACAAATTGACTTTGGAAGAAAATTCAGGATTTTGCATTTTGAAAATCCAGTAAAATAAAGCTTAAAGGATAATTGATTCATAAAATATTTCCAGTGAAAGCCATGATAGCATCCATCCTGCTTTGAGGGAGTGTATAGGAAACTTCCCCAGAACTGCTTAAAGGATCAGCTACAGCTCTCTAGCCTGGTCCTCCAGCAAGGAATTCTGGTCCCAGGGAGGTTCCTTTCAGCACAGGAAAAGCAGGCAGGGCCCAGAACGGTTGAGGGGGCCCCAGGGAGGAGGCTGGAAGCCATTGTACAGGCATACCACTTATGTTTATGGACTTTGAATTGCTATAAGATCTGTAAAGCTTTTGTAAATTAAGTTTGTATATGGTATTCAACCAGAATCTGCCTCCCGCTGTCCTCATGGCTGCTTCCCAAGCTGTGACCATTCCCAGTTAACACATAAAGTGACAGAAGCACAGACTGGAACCCAGTGCCACAGGAAAAAAACAAAACAAGCACTCAGGATTTTTTCTCTTTTCCCAGAGCCTAGATACAGGGACAGCCCGGGAGTCCATTTATAGGAGGCTAAGGGAACTAGCCCCAACTGAAGAAGCTAGGGAATATTAGGGATGTGCAGAGGGACGGCATATGTTGCATTCGGTATTCGTATTCGTCGGGGGGCAGATTTGTTGCATTCGGCAAGGGGGGCTCCCGATACGTTCATGCGTTCATTCTTATTCGTTTCCCAGCTAAAATTGAATTAACTACAACACCCTGCCCTCCTGACCCCCACAAGACTTGCCAAAAGTCCCTGGTGGTCCAGTGGGGGTCCGGGAGCGACCTCCTGCACTTGGGCCGTTGGCTGCCAGTATTCAAAATGGCTCTGATAGCCTTTGCCCTCACTATGTCACAGGGGCCGACCAATGGAAAAGAGGGAGACTCAGGGATATGATTTGAATGTGGCTGTGCCAGAAAGTGAAGACTGAGATGGAAGTAGCCAAAGCAGGTTTGCTGGAACAGTTCCTCGATGACCTAGAGTGGGCCTTGTATGGTAGTGGGAGTGCTGACACCCAAACCTTATGCTAGAAAGGGCATTATAAGTTGCAGAAGCCAATTACCAGTCTCAGACCATGCCTGAATCACCACAGAGCCAGGAGAGATCACTCAATCCCGATAAATGATGCAAAAATCCTAAGGGTAGGAGGACCCAACTACCAGCAGGGCAGGACCAGCCAGATGTTTCTCCTCAAGAGCAAACCCTAACTGGACCACCATATTTCAGCTGCGGAAAAAGAGGCCATTTTGCTTGAAACTGCCCCTGCTTGGAAGATGAGCTAATGGATATTAACATCATGACCCCATATAAATCTCTATTTTTGTGATTCCTGTTGAGTTAGCTGGCTGTCCAACACAGACACTAATGGAATCTGGGAGTGTTAAAACATTTATTCAAAATGTTAGTGAAGTGGATCCAGATTGATTATGAAAGAACCATGACCCTGGCTTGCATACACAGGGGCCAACTGCAGTATCCAACAAGCCAAGTACAGCTGAAAATCCTAGTCATCCAGGACCGAATAGAAGTGGGACCTTTCCTTGGCTTCCTTACCCTGTAGTGATAGGATGCGACTGTTTGAATTTCAAAATCCTATGGAACCAGCTTACGTTGGGTTCACCCAAACCTCAAAATGAAGAACTGACATTTCCAGAGCTCTTCTGGTTAGAAGATCCCAACCTGTATCATAAAGACCCTAGGATTCCTAAATCCCAGAAGCAACGCTAACAGGAAAAATGCACTTATGCTGCTAATTCAGGGGTAGCCAGGGAGAAAGGGTCAGAGTCAGGGGAAGGGCAGCAATCTACCCAGGATGGCCTTCCTAACCCCTATGTGTGGGAAAAATAGGGAGGCCTGGGGAATTTCAGACAGGCCTAAAGGGAGGTTGAGTCCTTTAAGTCTGCATGGGAGTATGTCCAGAAGTTGGATGGAAAGTTATCCCCTGAAGTGGAAGTTAAGGCCCCATGCCTCCCCATTTTATAATAAAAGGGGGCCTAACTTATGGGTAATGAATGGAAGACTAGAGGGGGAAATCAATGCAAAAGACTGAGCTGAGGGGGAGGGTATGTGAAAGATTGTATAGGAAATTCCCACAGACCTCCTTAATAAATCTACCACAGCTATATAGCCCAGTCCTCCTTAAGAGCCAAGCCAGCAAGGGATTTTGTGTCCAGGTAAGTTCCTTCCAGTACAGAGTAAGAAGGCAGGGCCCAGAAATGTGGAGGAGGCCCCAGCAGAAGGCAGGAAGCCATCGTACAGGCATACCATGTATATTTAAGGACTTTGAATTGCTATAAGTCTGCAAAAGTAAGCAACCTTTTGTTCTGTACTTTCTGTTTTGTAAATAAAGTTTGTGTGTAGAAACCAGCCAGAGACTGTCTCTCTCTGTCCTCCTGGCTGTTTCCCAAGCTGTGGCTATTCTGTTACCACACCTGTGTCAAGATAATGAGTAAGATCTAGGGACGTGGCTTATAATTTATATTATCCTTGTACTCTAATACTTTAAATGAGTAAAAGGAAGGGCAAGACTTTTGAGCCTCCTACACCCATAGAAAGCCTGAAGAGGAAAAGCTGGCAATCTTGGTGGAAAGTACTTTATCAATCAACATCCAATCAAGTTGTGAAATCTGTTGGCAGATAACATTGTCAAGGTGACTAGCATAGCAGGGTTCAAAGGAGGTTTGAACATGTTCCTGCGGGAAAAGTAAAAAAAATATTATTAGGCAGATAGACTAGGGAAAGCTCTTGATATACCTTAGAGCAGGGGTGGGCAATTCCGGTCCTCGAGGGCCGCAAACCAGTCGGGTTTTCAGGATACCCCTAATGAATATGCATGAGAGAGACCTGCATACACACTGCCTCAGTTGTATGCAAATCTATTTCATGCATATTCATTAGGGGTATCCTGAAAACCCGAGGACCGGACTTGCCCACCCCTGCCTTAGAGTGAATAACAAGAACTAGGTCTAATTTTGGGCTCTGCCAGGTACCTGTGACCCAGTCTGGCAACTGCTAGAGATAGGATTCTGGGCTCAGTGGATTTTGTTTGTTCTGATCCAACATGGCATTTCTTATGGTGTCATTTTGCTCCAATGAAACGTTACAGCTGCCATTGCTGGAGAACTTCCTTTGGCTCTCATCAGTGGCAGACATGAAAAGCTGCACTGGAAGCATAGCTGGAGAGGGAACTTCCAGCGTAAGGTAACAAGTAAGCTGCAGTATGAGAGAGAAAGAACAAAGTACTGGAGAAATGAGGAATTGCAGGGGTTACCGGTGGGCATTTGAGTCCAGGGTCCCCTTGCAGCTTAGAAGAGGGCCCTGGGAGATCTGGAGACACAATGGGTGGTTTCCCACCAGTAGTGATCCCGAAGTTGCTGAGTCCCCACCCCTCCCTTCCCCAAGAGTGAAACCAGTATCTTCTGGGGAAGCCACCTGGCCCCTGGGGCATGATCTATGACCTTTGGGGCATGATCAATGACCTATGGGGCATGATCGTTAGGACAGAGGGGACTTTTTCTGAATGTGTCTTCCAACTATGTAAGTTAACTGCAGAAGAAATGACTAAATGTACTTCTTATGACCAGGTTCTGATAGACTATAATCAGGGAGGATAAATTTCAAAGAATTGCATGTAAACATATGGCACAGGGAGCACATAAATTTGCAACAGTATTTTATAACCTGCACATATTACAGATAGTCATATTATAAAATACGCCCCTGCAACATACACACATATATTTGCTTACACGCAAATATATGCAATGCATTGAACACATATACTTTTTTACCTATTTGTAAAATATATGTTCAAAAATAAAGAGGGACTTAATCGTGTTAGTGAGATTTATGTGCATTAAATCTGTATGTTTTAAAAATGCACATGCAAGTGAAATTACCAATTTACCAATTACACAACTAATTCACCAGGTCCTTCTCCAGGTCATTGAGATCCTTCAGATTCTTCAGCCTGAACTCCTCTCAGTTCATCCAGAACTCCCACCCAGCCCATAGTACACAACAATCACATTTAATATCACTTAGGCAAAATAATCAGCAGGTGTAAAATTTTGTGAGTAAGCTGGCAAATCTAAATGCTTAAGTGTCTTTTAAAATAGCAGCTTAAGAGCATAAATGTTGCCCTCCCCTGGAATGCCCCTCGACTGCCCTCTTTTTACACACATATTATGTGCGTGTGAAAGCAAAAAGACATGCATATATTTGAGGTTTATAAAATAGAATGTGCACGTGTAGATGCTATTTACGAACATATATGGCAGCAGTCTCCAGTCTAAAAGCAAAGCACGATATGCAGCTGAATTTTCAAGAAGGCTCCTCACCCAGTAAAAAAGTTGCTTTATGGGTTTGATAATTGCTTGATTTTAATTGTAAATATAACTACCCTTATCATAAGGCTTGGGGATAACTGCATGGAGCAGAAGTTGCTACCCTTAAAAGAAATATGAAGATAACATGCACGGCACAGCAGATACTACCATGGGAAGCTTGCTGGGCAGACTGGATGGTCCATTTGGTCCTTTTCTGCCATCAATAATATGCTACTATGCTACTATGTTACTATGCTACTATGGGCTCAAGTCTTTGAAAATTCAGCCATGTAGGTCAAATAGAACGAAAAATAAAATAAAAACATTATCTGGAAAATACCATTATTAGATCAAGCAACCAAAAAGTTACAAATAGCAATATAGAATGTAATTTCAGAATTAAAATAAACATTTTAAAGATTCATAAGATTTTTATGCATGTGAGATTATATGTTTATAGGAGGAGACCCACCTTACAAGTTTGTACTGAGTCCAAACAAACGATGCTTGGACCTTGTGTACTAAACCAGTCTGCCAGCCCTGACATTATCAATGATTGTAAACAACTCACCATCAGCTACAGATTCAACTGCGCCTCCATGCTCTGATGCTACTTGTTGCTTCCTGACTTCTTCCTGCTCCTATAGGTTGCCTGGTGTCGTCTACCTGACCAGTCATTTCTTTATGGGTGGGTCAGTGGGCTGACCATTCTCTGCCTGGTGTTGACAGCCTGACCCTGGCCGTGCTTCACTCTGTTAATGAACTGGTGACAGCTGCCATTTTTTTGTGCTCCCTGTCTGTGCCATATGTACAAGCTACAATAGGATGCTTCAGTTTCAGTTTTTTTTTCCAACAGCTGTCAAAGCTCTGATGAGAGTGCCCCCGTCACTTGTGCTTGTGCACATTTCTTCACAATATGCTGATTCTAGCCTGCTCCCCTGATGTGCCAGATCATTGACTGCTACTGCAGATCAGTGGTGAATGAATTCCTTAGGTTTTTCATTGCACAGGGCTGTCTGTCTCCTGATCCTTGCTGCTATCTGGGCCTACAAAATAATCTGCTACTTTGCTGCTGGCTTGCTTGGAGATTTCCACTCTTGCTCTGCTGTGCTGCCAGTATCTGCTCTGTAACATGACACTGGTAAGAGTTGCTCTTCTTAAAAGGTAGTGGGGCCAATCCGCAGTTTTTATTCCACTGCCTGATAGCTGCACCCCCATTTACTCACACTGAGACTGCCCCTAACTCTTTAATCTTGTTGTCCTGCAGCACCCATTATTTCCATGCCATGCTAGGCTTGACAATGTAACCCCAATATTTAAAAAGGGAAACTACAGACTGGTTAGCCTGACTTCAGTGCCAGATAAAATAGTGGAAAGTGTTCTAAACATCAAAATCACAGAATATGTAGAAAGACATGGTTTAATGGCTTTACCCAAGGCGAGTCTTGCCTCACAAATCTGCTTCACTTTTTTGAAGGAGTTAATAAACATTTGGATAAAGGTGAACCGGTAAATGTAGTGAACTTGGATTTTCAGAAGGCGTTTGACAAAATCCTCATAAGAGGCTTCTAAGAAAACTAAAAAGTCATGGGATAAGAGGCAATGTCCTTTCTAGGATAACAAACTGGCTAAAAGACAGGAAACAGAGAGTAGGATTAAACGGTCAATTTTCTCAGTGGAAAAGGGTAAACAGTGGAGTGCTTCAGGGATATGTACTTGGTCCGGTGCTTTTCAATATATATATATAAATGATCTGGAAAGGAATACGATGAGTGAGGTTATCAAATCTGAGGATGATACAAAATTATTCAGAGTAGTTAAATCACAAGCAGATTGTGATACATTACAGGAGGACCTTGCAAGACTGGAAGATTGGGCATCCAAATGGCAGATGAAATTTAATGTGGACAAGTGCAAGGTGTTGCATATAGGGAAAAATAACCCTTGCTGTAGTTACACGATGTTAGGTTCCATATTAGGAGCTACTACCCAGGTAAAAGATCTAGGCATCATAGTGGATAATACTTTAAAATTCTCGGCTCAGTGTGCTGCAGCAGTCAAAAAAGCAAACAGAATGTTAGGAATTATTAGGAAGGGAATGGTTAATAAAACGGAAAATGTCATAATGCCTCTGTATCGCTCCATGGTGAGACCACACCTTGAGTACTGTGTACAATTCTGGTCGCCACATCTCAAAAAAGATATAGTTGTGATGGAGAAGGTACAGAGAAGGGCAACCAAAATGATAAAGAGGATGGAACAACTCCCCTATGAGGAAAGGCTGATGAGGTTAGGGTTGTTCAGCTTGAAGAAGAGACGGCTGAGGGGGATATGATAGAGGTCTTTAAGATCATGTGAGGTCTTGAATGAGTAGATGTGAATTGGTTATTTACACTTTCAAATAATAGGAGTAGGGGGCATTCCATGAAGTTAGCAAGTAGCACATTTAAGACTAAACGGAGAAAATTCTTTTTCACTCAACGCACAATAATGCTCTGGAATTTGTTGCCAGAGGATGTGGTTAGTGCAGTTAGTGTAGCTGGGTTCAAAAAAGCTTTGGATAAGTTCTGGAGGAGAAGTCCATTAACGGCTATTAATCAAGTTTACTTAGGGAATAGCCGCTGCTATTAATTGCATCAGTAGCATGTGATCTTCGTAGTGTTTGGGTAAGTACCAGGTTCTTGTGGCCTTGTTTGGCCTCTGTGGAAACAGGATGCTGGGCTTGATGGACCCTTGGTCTGACCCAGCATGGCAATTTCTTATGTTCTTATGTTCTTAATTAAATACAAAGAAAACTGTACTATAATACTTAAAGTGTGAATACAGAATTAACAGCTGAGGAGCAACCTCAAAGAAAATATTGAAAGGAGGAAGTATGATACAAGATTGAGGACACATCCATCTATTGTGAAATAATCTAATTTAAGTTAAAACAGATTTTTGTGAAAGCAAGATGGAAAAAAAGCCCATTGAGCTTCTTGTAGCTATTTTGAGGAAAATAAAAGTGGTATTGTGCACTTAATAGGGATATGGTTAAAACATCATGCACTCATTGGAAATGTGATTAAAAGGAACTCATGATTAATGTGGGGAGCCTTTTAATAGAAATGAAGTTAATATGAATGTTGATTAATTGGGATGTGGTTTGTAAGAATAAGCTCTTAATAGGAATATGTTTAATATAAGCACACACATAGATATGGTCAATAAGAAGATACATTTAATGAGGATGTGGTAAATGGGGATAAGATATATTGTTGGAAACCAGTTTAATTTAGACTATTTTAAAGGTAGCTGCAGGAACTCTGCATCAGGATCCCACCAACGTATTTCCAAAGGAAGAAAATGAAACCATTAAGTGTACCTGAAAAAGGAAACTGAGTCTGTTTTAAAACAGAAAGGGAACATGGACAGACTAAATGGACCCTTTGGACTTTATCTGACATCATATTCTACATTTCTGAAGCCCAATATTTGCAACTTTCTAATTATTTAATTGGATTAACATGGCAAAAGTAGTCAATCATTCAATACTATAGAACAGAGGAAGGCAATTCTAGTCCTCAAGTGGCAAAAACAGATACAAATTTTATTTTTAAATTCTAATCCATATATTTTTTTTCTGTATAGGTTTGCTGTCACTATTATTAAAGTTCATTTTTTTCAACCAGTATGATAGTTAGTTCAGTTCATCTGTTGAGAAACCTTTCTGTATGGTTGCATTTTTTACAGTTCAATTCTGAATCTATAATATGGATGAGCCTTTCCAGTCAGGATACAAAGCAATTACAGATGATGTTTTTTCAGGGAAAGTGACAAGTATTTTTGTGAAATGTACCCACTTTCCTTGTAATGTGTTTTTTGGCTTATGTGAGAGTTACAAATAAGTAGGCAACACATTTTACTCACTATTAGAAGCATTAGTGATAGTGATTTCTTTTCATCTTCACACTGTATTCCCATAAAATAAATATTGTCTCAAATCAGTTCTCAATAAAATGAACAAGTAAATCCTCATAAACTTTAGCACATTTATTATTGCTCATATACAGACATATAGTCCATTGACCATCGGACTGGAATATCTCAATTTTATAATGCTGCCTTCAAGTCAAGCACATTTCTAGATCCACATCGTACAGTATATTTTACAATAAAAAAGTGATCTCAGAAGAACAGCAATAGCTGATGCCTAGGGATTCTCAAAATTAAAAATTTATTGACTCACCACAGTCAGCTTAATAGCTGACTTCTTGCTGTTTTAGAAAAAAAAAACCACACAAGAAATATAATGCATGCTGTTCCTATACTATAATCTTATTCATATAAAATTTCAAAAGCCCACTCTTTCACTAATCTTTTTTTTTTTTATCTGTCTCTCATGCAGGTGGCACAAAATATTTGCACAAGTTGTCCCTAAAGATTTGCCCTAGGTTCAAAGGAAACTGACCTCAGCTGCAAAGGAATCCTTCAGATACAGGTCAGATTATTTTCTCCTAGAGACAGGCATTCATTTGAAAGGACACAATCAATGACAACGATATTGCCTCTGTCGTTTCATGTCATTTTCAAAGCAAAACAATACAAACCCCTCCCCCCCGCCCCCATGCAATTTCATGTTTTTCCTTCTATTCATTTTGGTGTGTGCTATTCAGTAATAGAAGGTAGCTAGGGAAGCTGGGTTTAAAAAAGGTTTGGACAAGTTATTGGATAAAAAATCCTTAAACTGTTATTAGCCATTTAGACTTGGGACAATTCACTACTTATCTTTGGAAGCCTGCCAGGTACTTGTGATCTGGATTGGCCAGTGTTTGAAACAGGATACTGGGCCTGATGGACCCTCAGTTTACCCAGTTATATATTCTAATGTTCAGGACTAAGAAGCACCTGGGGTCAGGGGGTACCTTATTGAAAATGGTGCTAGTTAGGCAGGAGCAAGTGAGCTTTGCTCCTGCCTCCCTCTTGACTGCCAGGGATTTGGTGGTAAGCCTAGGAAGGGTCCACAGAAGGGCATTTTGCATGTGGGTGCACTATTTTATCTATATGTGAACAGGGCTTCAGAGCAATGGGCAGGGTTTAAAAGAGGCTTACTTGTTTTTTATGACTTAAGGGTACAGAGGGAAGTAGGGAGTTGACAACAAACCACCAGTGAATTTTGGACAGGAGGCTTTTGCATGGCCTAATGGTTCTTTTGTGAAGATGCTACAAGATCATTGGCATGCATGGTAGCCTGCCGAGGCTGTTGGGGGAAAGTTAGTTACATCTCTTGAGATATAGCTAACTTTCTAAGAGTAGTACAGTGGGTAAAGTATTTTGATCCTTTAATGTTTTTTTAATTATATATAGTCATACATTTCTCTTATTACGTGATTTAAGTGTATCACTTTTTGAACTTTTATTTAGCTTTTTTTTTTTCTCTCTCCACCACATTTTTTCCTTTCTATTGTTTGGTGATTGTACCTCTGTTCCTTTTCCAATTAGTATCTAGGACTCGACTGTAAATTGATTCTGGTCATTCCTAGCAGAGAGAACCCAACAAATCATTGTGGGTGACTCCTGCCATATGGTATTCCACAAGTATCATTTCTTTTATCAACTCTTTTCAATATCCATTTCAGGTCACTTACTGAAATAATTAAGAATCCCGAGCATCAATATTTTTGTTTATGCCAACAACATTCGGGTCTTTATATCACTAGGATCTGACAGCAGCATAACTAAGCAAAAGAAAAACAGCTATCTTGCAGAGATTTGGAACTGGACCACCTCTAATAAACTCAGTTCAATTTCAGCAAAACAGAGGTATTAACATTTTATCTCCTGTGCCCACTGAAGTCATAAAACTGGAAACAAACAATATCCCTCTGTCAATAAATTCTGAGATATGAAGTCTGGACTCATGAATTCCAAATTAAACATGGAAACACAAATTACCTCAGTTACATGGACTGCCTATTAACATCTTTCACTATTAAAACTGGTAAAACCATACTTAAATAGTGACAATCTGACTACTGTGATATA
Organism: Rhinatrema bivittatum; assembly: GCF_901001135.1. Taxonomy (NCBI): domain Eukaryota; kingdom Metazoa; phylum Chordata; class Amphibia; order Gymnophiona; family Rhinatrematidae; genus Rhinatrema; species Rhinatrema bivittatum. The sequence continues at coordinate 167,246,030 of NC_042615.1, forward strand.
TACTGTACATTCATCCTATCCTGACTAGCCTAATGTAAGATACTCTACATAGGTTTCCCTCAAAAACTCCTACAACACTGCAGCATGGATGTTATCTGTCTGCAGCAACATCAGAGACCACATTAGCCTAATGTTCTGGAACTACACTGGCTACCAATCCCTTACCAAGTCCAGTTTAAAGCCTTCTACATTTTTCTTGAAGTCACCAGGGCCCAATCTCTCTGAAGGATCATCTGTTTTACTTCAAACTCTTTTGTAGTCTGTTACACAACTGTAACCTCGATTTAAGGGTGGCAGTTTACTACCAACGGGGCTATAAAATAATTTGTAATACTTGGGGCTGGCTCCACTTCCACTGTCTCTCTCTTTCCACAGGGCCCAGGTTCTTTATTGACAGGGATGGGGGGTGGGGGGGGGGGTGGCCAGAGAGGAAATTCTCCTCCAAGCCCGAGTGGCAGGAGTGACACTGTAGTTGTTTTGCCTGGGAAAGGTATAAATTAATAATGGGCCATTGTGGGTAATGTTGTAGATGACAATAACAACACAGGAGACTGATGACGTGTCCAAAATTATCTTTACTAAAGGTATTCTTAGATAAGTGACTGGCACAGTTTAAACAGTTCTTACCACCACAGATGTTCTTTGTTGTTCACAGTCTTTCCTCTACCTGTACAAGAATATATTTCTACCAGAGTAAAGGAAACACAGCCTCCAGGACTTGGAGAAATAAGATTCCCAGGTGGGCAGGGGGTACTCTTGTCTGGGCAGGAAAACCTTCTCCAAGCTGAAAAAAGGATAACACCGTATCTGCACAGAGTCCCAATTTTCTCATTAGCCAAGGGAAAATACCCCAAGTGGGAGTCCTCAGACTTAGTTTAGTTTCGATCTTACTCACAGTTTTCCAGATGTCTAGTTTCTAGAATCCTTTGGGCCAAATTTTAAAAGCCCAGTGTGCAAACAGCATGAGATACTGGAGTGGCTGGACCGTGCATGCACCGAGTGCATTTTAGATAGGGCCTGGCCATGCACGTATCTCCTGATACGCGCAGAAGTACTGGGCTTAGTAAAAAAGGTGGGCCAGGGGCAGGGTCTGGGGAGGCCGAGGGTGGGATGGGAGCCAGCCGGAACAGCAAGAAAGTTAAGTAAGATGCTGACCCGCAGAAGCGCGTATCGGGAACTTACTTCTGCTCCGAAGGAGCAGTAACTTATTTAACAAAAAAAATTAGGCCAGCTAGGTAGGGGTTAGGGGTTGGGGAGGAGAGGGGAAAAGTTAGAAAGGGTAGTTAAGGGGATAGGGAACCTGGGAAGGGACTATTGCGTCTCCGCACATTTTTTTAGAAAACCCCCTCACGTTGCGCGCACAAGTCTGAACCCGCCCGCACATGCGCTCGCCGATTATAAAATGGGGCACGCATGTACGCATGGGTATCGTATATTTATAACATGCACGTGGTGACGAGCGCATGTTATAAAATCAGTGCAACCATATGCACGTGCTGGGAACTGCACGCAAATGGTTGCGCGTGCATGGGTTTGATGGGAAAAGATCCACTCCAGAACATACAGCCCTCTTCAAGGTAGGGAAGGGGGCAGCAAAACTCTTCCTCCCAGGTCTTCCAACACAAAAATCTCTTCCCAAAAACTAAGTCCAAAGCACCAAAGGTTCCTTTCAGCATGACAACACCATACCTCTGTCCTCCAGGAGGTTGTAGAGAGGCAGGTCTTCCCTATCTTGGGCACCCTAGGGAAAGGTTTCCCCATGACCTGTCTCCAGGCAGAACCCGGAGGTTCAGAAGGCTTCTTACAAATGAAAATTCAGCAAATGCCCAAAACAAACCCTGAATGTGAACCCTACCAGCCAGTAAGTAGATTGGAAGGCAGTCTTCCAACCTCTCTCAGGGATACCAGTCTGGAGTGTCTGAACCCCAAAAGTAGCTCTAAAAATCTCAAGAATGGGTACAAACGTCTGTGCTTCCTCTCAATCAAAACATATACTGTATTTCCCCAAGCTGTCAAGGAGAGAATTGTTTTAATATCCACAAGGGGATGGCCATCCCAGCTTCCTCAAAGGGGGGCGGGGGGGGGGGGGAATTGTACTGAATGGTTTCTTTCCTAAGTACTAACCTGTACTATTCTTAGCTAAAGGAGTTACTAGGGCAAATACTAGTAATGAATCCCAGAGGGTCATTACACGACAAAGAGCCATTACTAGAACCCCTTGCTCCAAGACTCTAGACTGGCCTTAACCCATAAGTGCACCTTCTCATCAATCATCTCCAAACTCTGAAACTCTCTACCAAAAGAGGCCAGACTAAGAACTGACATACTGACTATTATGACTCTCAGTCACAGACGGCTGTAACCATATCTACTCAAGTCTTGTACTGCCCTGGTCTGCTCGCGGCAGGAGCTAGCATCTACCTTCACATATCTCATGGTTCCTCGTGGTGGCCGGGATGCCGCCGCCACCCATGATGACTCTGGGCTTTCCTAGGTGTGTGCGCGTGCCACCGGGCCCTCTTTTGAAATTGCTATGGCGGGAACCTCAGGGGCGTCTCTGACTGATGACATCACTTGGTCAGGATTCTTAAGCACCGCCTTTGCCCCCTACTAGCCCCCTACTTGCTAGTAGAGTAGCGAGTTCCATCGCTACTCTACTAGCTCCTGTCTCCTCGGACCTGTGGTGACTGTTGCAGACACTTCTTGGACTCTGGACCCTGGCTCAGGTACCCACTCCTCTGGGGACTGCGTTCACTCTCTGTGGAGTCTCAGTCTCCTGGCTTCCCCTGCTCTTCTAGCTAGCCCTGAGCCTTCCAGGAGTCGTACTTGCTGGCTTCCTGCTCCTCAGGGTTGCCTCTGGGAACTCTCTCACCACTTGAGAGACCTTTCTTCGTGCTCCCCCGTTCCTTGGGGCAGTGCCTACGTTCTACAACAGAGACTGTCTGTGCTTCCCTGCTCCACAGGGCAGTGCGTATGTTCTACACAACAGACTGTCTGTGCTTCCCCGCTCCTTGGGACAGTGCCTATGTTCTATACCAGAGACTGTCTGTGCATCCCCTCTCCTCAGGGGAGTGCCTACTCTCTACACTAGAGACTGTCTGTGCTTCCCCACTCCTCGGGGCAGTGCATACGTTCAAACACCGGTGATTGCCGGTATTTCCCCGCTCCATGGGTTAGCCTACATCATCACATCAGTACCTTTCTCACTATGCAGCTCCACCCGTCAGGGTTGCCTCAGCAGTATACCTCCTGCACTTTCTGTCTCGTGCTTCCCGCTCCTCAAGCCTGCCTAGCGCTACCCTCTTGGAGGGTAGCGCTAGGTACTGCCCAGGTACTGCTCTCCAGCCCAACCTGCATACTGTGAAGTTCCTCATTGCTGTGTTGCTCACCCCGCTCCTCAGGACCTCTCCAAAGATCCTCTCCCAGAGCTCCTGCTGTACCTGACCTCGCCTCCCAATGGTGTGGACCTATGGGGCTCCTCCCCACAGGTGTTAACAACTCCCACCTCTGGCCAAGGATCCATGAAACCCACAAACCATAACACTGATATTCCACCGGGAGGTAAAGAGCTGTCTCTTCTGTTAAGCCTCCATCCACTTAGCCAATAACACTGGACTCCTTTACAACTATATGGCCATCTATCAAAACAGCCTCATGGTTGTACTGGTACACCTAAATACTATCTCATACCCTTGACTTCCCTCATCCTAATACTTTGGTCACTGACTCCTTTTCTACCTTCTGTATATGTTTACTATGTAACTGTGCTTTATCCAAATAGTATGTATTATATTTACATATTTTGTATTATGTATGTAAATTATTTGACTGATTAAGAACATAAGAAATTGCCATGATGGGTCAGGCCAAGGGTCCATCAATCCCAGCATCCTGTTTCCAACTGAGGCCAAACCAGGCCACAAGAATCTGGCAATTATCCAAATACTAAGAAGATCCCATGCCACTGATGCAATTAATAGTAGTGGCTATCCCCTAAATAAATTTGATTAATAGCCATTAATGGATTCTCATCCAAGAACTTATCCAAATCTTTTTTGAACCCAGCTACACTAACTGCACTAACCACATCCTCTGGCAACAAATTCCAGAGCTGAATTGTGCGTTGAGTGCATTGAGTTGATTCTGTGCCTCGCTCTGAGTACTCTGGTTGAAGAACAAGTAAAAAGTTTTTGTAATGCATAGAATAAATACATGCATCTCCTGCTCTCTTTCCCATAGCAATGTATCTCTTCTCTGCATATCTTAGTTTTCACAGGCCTACATAACATTGGACTTCTAAAGTGATTTCCTGCTAAGCCTTTGTTTTCAGAAATTAATCAAGGCCAATGTCACTTACAAATTAATTACAAGAAAAAAATGTTACAGAATGAACAGGAAAAATGAAAGAAAGATTTTCTTCTGGGCACGTTAGTCTGACATGATTTCTCAGGATCCCTGGTAAGTAAAATACATTGACGCTTCAGTTTCACACATTTCATCTTTATTTATTTCCTAAAATGTTATTTCCCCAATTTACAATTAGATGGAAGTGACTATTCACTTCCCACAGGCTTGCCTTCACAACCTGCTAGCACACAGTCCTCTCAAACTTTAAACAAACTTTATTCTTTGGGAGATAGTTTCTAGAGATGGGCATTTAGGAGAAATAACACTGGAAGCTGGGTCACAATGCCAGGGCCCACTACTGCAACCCAGTCCAGAGATCAGGTCCCAACACCAGGGCCTCAGCCCAGGGGCTGGGTTCCAATGCCTGGGCCTTGTCCCAGGTTCAGGCCTAGGCCTTGTAGCCCAGGCCTCAGAGCACTCTTCTTCCTTCTTCTCTCTTCAGCTCTTGAAGCCAACTGACACACTATCCTCCGGGGTCATGCTGGAGTTAATTAACTCCGGCTCATTCACCCAACCTTGCATAAACGTAGGCTGTGGTAGGTCTCCACAATTTTAGCCTATGCCCTAGCCAAGGCCCTACCCAAGGCCCCCTACCTCCAGATTAGGAAAGTGGGGGTCAGGGATGATCCTGGCCGCAGCATTTTTTTGGTTGGGAGGAATTGTTGGGGGACTTTTTTTTTTTTTTTCATTTTTGTTTTTTTTTGTTCAAACATTTATTTCATTTTTTAACTAAATAAAAAAAATTAATATTTGATGAAAGGAAATTCATGGACTATCATGTCCTTGAAAATGAAATGAAAAACAAACAAAAATATTTTTTCTTCCCAGAGTTTTCATCTGGACTCTTCTAGTAATTGAATTATACACTCTTATCACAAGCATCCTAAAAGTCTGAATTTTCTTAGGCTAAACAGGCCTTGTTTTATGGGCCTTTATGGATCCCAAACTAATAAGAGTCACAATTGTCATTCCTACTATGTAGGACACCTTCTCACTCCTACTGCTTCTGCTTTAACATTTCTGTGCAGATTAACCTCAGAAAAGGGACATCCATGGTTTATGCATGCACCGAGGTCTCCAGCTATAGTAATGAGCTTCACTCCGCTGTCTTCCCATGATAGATTCATCCCTTGCAACTGTACCTTTCCCTTTTTAAAGCTTAGCCATTTCCCTCAGTGCTTTTTAAAAACTGCTGTTCTAAAATTCCTTCATTGCAAAAGGCACTGAATAAAACTAATGCAAAGAAATAACAATTCCTTGCTTGTCAGATCTTCTTCTCTCAGCATACAGTAGTACACAAAATGGAGCAGTGACATCTTAGTGATTCGATATATTTCACAGAAACATCACATACCAAAACACGTTTTTGTTCAGAGTCCAAAATGACAGGACATAATTAACTCTAATCCAACACTATAATGACAACTCAGCTCCTTTCAGCATACAGCAGTGCACAAAATGAAGGAAAGGCTTAGGGACTGACACAAATTATAAATTAATTAGAGAGCAATGTACAGTAGTTAAATAACCAATTTTGGAAAAAATGCATTTTCTATTTATTTTGTTGTTATTTATCTGATTTATACACAGGCAATTTTGATACCCTTTGGAGTTTCCCTTGGAAAATGAAGTAGCTGATCATGCCATTGATACATCAGTGTCCACAGATTTCACGCCTGTTTTGCAGCAGATACAAAGTCCATAGGTTAAAATCCTGAGGAGATTTTGAAAATGAAATTCTTGCAAGTTGTCAGGTGGATCCACCATTCCCATGCCCCCCAGACTACCCCATTTACCCACATGTGAGAAGGGCAAATTTCAACTGAGATTTTTATACATGTAAATGGCTGTCTACCTGCATTAAAAACTTTAAAAATTGGCTTCACAAGGATTTTTTCATTACTGATACACTATCTTGAAATCACTCTCTGCAGATCTGCACAAGAATTGTACTATAACACCAGGGCTGCTTTCAGGGGTTATGTGCTCTTACTGCGTACAGGCACCTTTTCCCACACCTGCTTGAATTGTTCTGAGGCTCCCCCTCATTTGGTGCTGCCTCTGCTCCCCTTCCCTGTGTTTGCTCTTCTGCATGGAGGTGGACCTTGGGGAAGAGAGTCTGCTATCAGGGCAGGGACGTCAGGGAAAGAAAAGGACTGATGCTGCTCCCACAGAAAGAGAGAGGAGATTCAGCCTACTTGCTGGGAGGAGATAGGTAAGAGACAAAGAGGACCCTGGGAGGAGAGGGAGAATGCAAAGTAGTGTGAGGTGATGGGATGTGTTATGATAGAGTTGCCAAGCCCCAGTCATTATTCTTTTATGTGTATGTGTGTATGGAAGGGAGATCTTATATTGGGGCCACTGAGCATATCTGGATTTTAGGCCATGTGACTTGAATGTCTACACAATGTGCCATGACAAAGTGGCCACCACATCTCAAAGATAGGCTCAGAGGAACTTCTGGAGACCCCTTCCTACTGCAAATGAATAGAGACCCAGTGTGGCTACAATGGACCCAATCCTACCACAGCCCAAAGAGAAGCCCAGCAGGACCATGACCTTGACCCCATTCCACCATAACCTGAATTGGGGAGGGGGTGGTGAGAGCCTATGTGTGTATATGTGTGCATGTTGTATGTATGTGTGTGATGTATAGACTCTCACATGCACACGTACATACACACACAAGCAACGTGTGTGAGAGAGAACCTGTGTGTGTGAAGAAAGAACCTGTTTAAGTGAAAGAGAGGGAGTGAGTGTGCGAACATGGACATATCTGTGAGGGAGTAAATGTGTGAGAGAATGAACATGTGTGTGTGAGAATCTGTGTGCAAGTGTGTGTGTGTGTGTGTGTGTGATCCTATATTCACATATAGACTCTCCCACACACACAAACATATGTCTAGTGACTCATACACATATACATATAATGTGTGTATCTATTTGAGAGAAAGAGGTGTTTGTGCAAAAAAAGAAAGAGCCTTCCAGCATGTGTATGTGTATGCAAGGAAGAGAGTGAGAACCTGTGTATTTCAGAGCATGGGAGTATGTATGAGTGAGGGAGTGTATGAGAGAATGAAAATATAAGTGTAAGAGTATGTGTGTGTGTGTGTAAAGATAATTTTTGTGTGCCCCCCTCCCCCCAATCCACACCAATCTTGCAGTGACTGGAATAAAAAAAAACCTAAGTTTGGAGAGTAGGAAATATTTTAATCCTTATTACTTTTAATTAGTTTTTAAAAATATTTATTTTTTCATTAGTATGGTTTTACTATATGATTGATAATTCATATTTCTTGTTCTTGTCTGTACATTTCTAGTTGTGCTTCATGGTCTCTTTGTTCTGTATTGGTCTCCCACAGTTAATTCACACCTGTGGGTTTAATTTGTGTATTCATAGATGCATTAAACTTCATCTGAATAAGATCTTGTATCCATTTTCTACAATTGTTGATACAGTGCTGTCAGATGATTTAAAAATAGTTTTCCTGGGTGGTTAAAATTAGCCAGGGCTTTATTGCTTATAGGACCCTTAGCATTTTTTTTAATGTCTTATAACCAAGTTGCCAGATAAATTTAATGTCACATCAAAATATGCATAGTGTAGGGATTTGCTCTACTTCTTGGTTACTTAGACAACATTTGAAATTTGTGTTGTAGATTTTTTGGCTCATTTCTGCTGATGATGTGTGATCTAGTGCTACATGATTAATAGAAAATGAAAAAATGTCTTTATATTCTGTAGATACAGCATTTTTATATATAGAGAATGTGTATTTCTATATTTCTATGGTCAGCACTGGAGTGATGGGGGGTGGAGAGAGTGCTGAGGTCAGGGAAAGTGTGCTCACTAGGGATGTGAATCGTTTTCCATATCGTCTTAACGATAGAAATCGTGTGGCAGGGCAAGAAAATCGTCTTAGGCACGATTTTTTAGTTAAAAAATCGTTAAAAATCGTTTTTTCCGATTAGTGCGCACTAACTCGAGTTAGTGCGCACTAACGGGAGTTAGTGCGCACTAACTGGGAGTTAGTGCGCACTAACTGAAAATGATACAATTTGACACTTTTCAGGTCAGTTAAGGTCAGTTAAGGAATGAATATGTATTCCTATTGGCTGCCCTCTTATTTATTCATGTTACCAAGTTTCCTACTGACAGTATATGGGGGATGGGAAATGGAAACAGTTGGTAGCTTGACAAAACAAGTAATGTGATCAGTCAATGTGACTAGAACTTGTGCCCTAACCCTGATACCAGGGGTATTGTGATCTTCCTGCACACAGTGCCCTATCCCTATTAATACCAGGAGTGTTGTGATCTTCCTGCACACAGTGCCCTATCCCTAATACCAGGGGTGTTGTGATCTTCCTGCACACAGTGCCCTATTCCTGATACTGGGGGTGTTGTGATCTTCCTGCACGCAGTGCCCTATTCCTGATACCGGGGGGTGTTGTGATCTTCTTGCACACATCCCGGTATCAGGGATAGGGCACTGCATGCAGGAAGATCACAACACTCCTGGTATTAATAGGGATAGGGCACTGCATGCAGGAAGATCACAACACTCCTGGTATTAATAGGGATAGGGCACTGCATGCAGGAAGATCACAACACCCCTGGTATTAATAGGGATAGGGCACTGCATGCAGGAAGATCACAACACCCCTGGTATCAGGGATAGGGCACTGTGTGCAGGAAGATCACAATACCCCGGAGGAGTGAGGGTCAGGCAGCTCCCCCCTGTCTGTGAAGCCAGCCTCTCACTAGTAATGCAGGGAGGGAGCTGTCTCAGACTTCACCATCCTCCCCCCCCCCCTCACCCACACACCATTCACTAGCTGGGACATGGGGGAAGTCAGGAGTGAGGGTCAGGCAGCTCCCCCCTGTCTGTGAAGCCAGCCTCTCACTAGTAATGCAGGGAGGGAGCTGTCTCAGACTTCACCATCCCCCCCCCCCCCCCCTTACCCACACACCATTCACTAGCTGGGACATGGGGGAAGTCAGGAGTGAGGGTCAGGCAGCTCCCCCCTGTCTGTGAAGCCAGCCTCTCACTAGTAATGCAGGGAGGGAGCTGTCTCAGACTTCACCATCCTCCCCCCCCCTCACCCACACACCATTCACTAGCTGGGACATGGGGGAAGTCAGGAGTGAGGGTCAGGCAGCTCCCCCCTGTCTGTGAAGCCAGCCTCTCACTAGTAATGCAGGGAGGGAGCTGTCTCAGACTTCACCATCCACCCCCCCCCCCCTCACCCACACACCATTCACTAGCTGGGACATGGGGGAAGTCAGGAGTGAGGGTCAGGCAGCTCCCCCCTGTCTGTGAAGCCAGCCTCTCACTAGTAATGCAGGGAGGGAGCTGTCTCAGACTTCACCATCCTCACCCACACACCATTCACTAGCTGGGACATGGGGGAAGTCAGGAGTGAGGGTCAGGCAGCTCCCCCCTGTCTGTGAAGCCAGCCTCTCACTAGTAATGCAGGGAGGGAGCTGTCTCAGACTTCACCATCCACCCCCCCCCCCTCACCCACACACCATTCACTAGCTGGGACATGGGGGAAGTCAGGAGTGAGGGTCAGGCAGCTCCCCCCTGTCTGTGAAGCCAGCCTCTCACTAGTAATGCAGGGAGGGAGCTGTCCTCAGACTTCACCATCCTCCCCCCCCCCCTCACCCACACACCATTCACTAGCTGGGACATGGGGGAAGTCAGGAGTGAGGGTCAGGCAGCTCCCCCCTGTCTGTGAAGCCAGCCTCTCACTAGTAATGCAGGGAGGGAGCTGTCTCAGACTGGTATCAGGGTTAGGGCACTGTGTGCAGGAAGATCACAACACTCCTGGTATTAATAGGGATAGGGCACTGTAAGAGATGACTGTAGTAGATTGAATAAAGATCTGATGTTTCTGCTCTCCTCACACCAAACAAAAACAACACACAAGCAGAGAAGCCCTTCTTACAAAGCTGAGCTAGTGAGTTAAGTAGGAGGAAAAGTAAACATACTGGTGCCAGTGTGGCTACTTAAAAAATACACTTACCAACAATCAATTACATATATTTGAACTGTGTACAGTTCCAGCCAGGACCACCTTTCTAAAATGCACAGTGATTGGCAAATTCAACATGCACTAGCATTTCAGGTGCCTGCTAACAAAAATAATAAACAAACAAGTTCTAGTCAGGTGAGTGCTGATCATTACATTACTTTTTTTGTCAAGCTTCCAACTGTTTCCATTTCACATCCCCCCAACCATATTGGTAACATCAATAGATAAGAGCACAGCCAGCCAATAGGAATACATACATACATATTCATTCCTAAGTGACCTTTACTGACCTGGGAAGTGTGAACACTTGTTTCATTTTCTGTTGGTGTTCGTTAGTTTCCAGTTCCATTTCCCATCCCCCCAACCATCACCTCAGTGGTAACCTTGGTAACATCAATAGATAAGAGGGCAGCCAGCCAATAGGAACACATATTCATTCCTAACTGACCTTCAGTGACCTGGAAAGTGTTTATTTGTATCATTTTCAGTTAGTGCGCACTAAATCGAGTTAGTGCGCACTAACGGGGAGTTAGTGCGCACTAACTCGAGTTAGTGCGCACTAACACGATTTAATGATTTTTAACGATAAATCGTTAGAATTTCTATTGTATCTTGTTCTATAACGATTTAAGACGATATAAACATTATCGGACGATAATTTTAATCGTTGAAAAACGATTCACATCCCTAGTGCTCACTACTGTTAATTCATGTCAATTTGGGATGAAGAGAGTGGGTTTCACCCTTCTTCCTCCCTTCCTAGTCTTATTTCCTTACCCTTTGCCCCTCGAGGAACAGGGATCAGTTGTGGGGATGGGAGGGGGGCACTATAAACAATTTTCACTCAGGGTACCATTTACCCTAATGTTGACGTTGTACATAATTGTGGGGGGGGGGGGGGGGGGTTTGGGGGGGAAGGGAAGGGTTGTTGTTAATTTCAGTTTTTTCACAGGGTACTGTTAGCCTAGAGTCGGCCCTGCCACTAAGCCCCCATCATTGACCATTTGTGTGTGGCTGAGGTATTATGGTGAGCTACTGAGCACCCCGTCATTGTAGTGAGAGAGGAGTGTTATGTTGATGCCCAAATTATTCAGACAACAAAGGTAGATGATAAAGTATTTTCCCTGTGGTTTAATGATCTGAATATGTTAGCTTTGGGAATGTGAATCTGCTGCATCTGTGATGTCTCTGTATTTTGCACAGAACAGGAGGAAATGTTTTTGGTTCTGTTTCTCCGCTACAGTGTAACCATGCTCAATGACAGCATGATAATACAGTGGCAACAACGTAGCTCTTGTCAGTGAGCATACATCTTGCTTTAGATGACCATGTTCACACTACCCATGCAATACATCCCAGCAAACATCCAGAATCATAGGGCCGGATTTTAATACCTACACACGGGCGTACATTTGTGCACGCAATCCGGCGTGCACAAATGTACGCCCGATTTTATAACATGCGCGCACAGCCGCACACGTTATAAAATCTGGGGTCAGCGCGCGCAAGCGGGTGCACTGCACAATAGCGCACCTTGCATGCGCTGAGCCCTTGGGAAGCATTGCTGGCTTTCCCCATTCCCTCCAAGGTTGCTCCAAAATCAGAGCAGCCTCGGAGGGAACTTTCCTTCTGCCCCACCCAACCTTCCCCTCCCTTCTCCTCCCTAACCCCCCCCCCCCAGCCCTACTTAAACCCTCCCTAACCTTTATTTTATAAGATGCGCCTGCCGGCTGGTGGCCAGCCCACAATCCCGGGCACAGCGGCAAGTGGCCTAAAATAGTCTCGTGCTAAAGATCTTATGACAGTAGGCAATGGTGGGTTTTGGACTACTTCCTCATTAATTGTAAGGAGTAGTTCGATTCCTCTTTTTTCCACCCTCTCCTCCTCCATCTCTTTGGTTTCCTCTCTCTAGCTGATACTGGACCAATAGTACCTCTAGCTAGCCCTGCAATTTAGACCTAGAAACTTCCAACTTGAAAATTGCAGCAGCAGTTGCAGGCACTAGTAGTGTAGGTATAGAAGTGGTGTTGATGGAGTAGCTGATATAGGGAATGGCAAATGTCTAGCTGAATGGAAATTCTGTTGGAATCATAGCTACTGCCACACCTCTCTCTTCTACCTTTCCTCATTTTTCAAAAAAATCGGCAATATGACAACAAATGAGATTAGGGATGTGAATCGTGTCCTCGATCGTCTTAACGATCGATTTCGGCTGGGAGGGGGAGGGAATCGTATTGTTGCCGTTTGGGGGGGTAAAATATCGTGAAAAATCGTTAAAAATCGAAAAATCGAAAAAATCGAAAAACCGGCACATTAAAACCCCCTAAAACCCACCCCCGACCCTTTAAATTAAATCCCCCACCCTCCCGAACCCCCCCCCAAATAACTTAAATAACCTGCGGGTCGTTAAAAATCGAAAAATCGAAAAACCGGCACATTAAAACCCCCTAAAACCCACCCCCGACCCTTTAAATTAAATCCCCCACCCTCCCGAACCCCCCCCAAATAACTTAAATAACCTGCGGGTCCAGCGGCGGTCCGGAACGGCAGCAGTCCGGAACGGGCTCCTGCTCCTGAATCTTGTCGTCTTCAGCCGGCGCCATTTTCCAAAATGGCGCCGAAAAATGGCGGCGGCCATAGACGAAAAAGATTGGACGGCAGGAGGTCCTTCCGGACCCCCGCTGGACTTTTGGCAAGTCTCGTGGGGGTCAGGAGGCCCCCCACAAGCTGGCCAAAAGTTCCTGGAGGTCCAGCGGGGGTCAGGGAGCGATTTCCCGCCGCAAATCGTTTTCGTACGGAAAATGGCGCCGGCAGGAGATCGACTGCAGGAGGTCGTTCAGCGAGGCGCCGGAACCCTCGCTGAACAACCTCCTGCAGTCGATCTCCTGCCGGCGCCATTTTCCGTACGAAAACGATTTGCGGCGGGAAATCGCTCCCTGACCCCCGCTGGACCTCCAGGAACTTTTGGCCAGCTTGTGGGGGGCCTCCTGACCCCCACGAGACTTGCCAAAAGTCCAGCGGGGGTCCGGAAGGACCTCCTGCCGTCCAATCTTTTTCGTCTATGGCCGCCGCCATTTTTCGGCGCCATTTTGGAAAATGGCGCCGGCTGAAGACGACAAGATTCAGGAGCAGGAGCCCGTTCCGGACCGCTGCCGTTCCGGACCGCCGCTGGACCCGCAGGTTATTTAAGTTATTGGGGGGGGGTTCGGGAGGGTGGGGGATTTAATTTAAAGGGTCGGGGGTGGGTTTTAGGGGGTTTTAGTGTGCCGGCTCACGATTCTAACGATTTATAACGATAAATCGTTAGAATCTGTATTGTATTGTGTTCCATAACGGTTTAAGACGATATTAAAATTATCGGACGATAATTTTAATCGTCCTAAAACGATTCACATCCCTAAATGAGATACATAAAACTTTCCACCCAAATAAAACATGAATCACCTATAAAACACATATAAAATCCCATCTTACACTTTAATGCACTCTCTTTTTATTTTTCTTCTTTTTCTTTATAGCTCAGCTCTTTTTGTTTATCTCTTCTTTTTGTTTATCTCTTCTGCTTGTCTGCACTAAACTCCAAAAACACTACACAGATGAATTATTTTATAAGCTCTGTTTTTGATACATTTGCTGACAATATCTGTTAGACTGTTACAATTGTTTAATTTTTCCAGTAGATTCATCAACACTAAACTTCTGATAAAACTTTCAAATGTAATTTATCTTCAAGAGAGTTTACAAACTTTATGTAACTACTGAAATATTAGATGACATTTTACTGGAATGTTTTTCACAAGTTCACACATTTCTAATTCATTTTTCGCATTTCACACACATTTTCATGGCTTTTCTGACTAGATGTATCAATTTGTTTGCACATAGAGGAGTTAAGTGACATGTTTGATGATAGGGTATCCTTGTACAGATTTGAGAAAGAAGGAGGTTAGCAGGCTTGCCTAGCATACAGCACTCTTTCAAACTGTGGGTGATGGATGCAATGTAAAAGTACCTAGTAGCTGAAAGGAGAGGCAAATATGTATCAGGGAAAGAATGCTAAGGATGCATAGCATCGAGTAGGTGTGACAAAAAGTAGGAGATATTCTGGTGGGGTGATGCGTCGTCATGTCCCAGTGATCCAATCTTTTTCTGCTCTGTGTACCATGTGTAGATGTGTTCAGTACTATGTGAGCTATGAGTTCATGAAAGCAATGCAAAGGATGAGTTTTATTTGGTCTAAATAAGGAGTAGGTTTGATTTGCTTGGTGATATGTCACATTAATCCAGATCAACTGTCATTCATTGTTGGAGAATAAAGATTACAGGGCTGGGAAAATGTATGTAGCATTTGTTTATGCATGCTGGCCTTCTATGTCATTAGTTCCTGATTCTTTCTACCTTTCTAAGCAGTTGGGATTGATTTAAGGATCCGACAAGATATTTTATATATATATATGTCCTGATGCTGGCTTTTTCTTCTTTGTTTTCTATGGCTTATGATCACATAGGTGTATTGGAACATATATGAAAAGGAGGCAGTATTTAGAATAAAGTGTGGGTGTGCATTTTTGTCTTCTTGCTCTTACATTCAGCTGATCTCATTACTTTAGCATACTCAATGCATTTGTTTTAACCTTTTTAATAAGAGACCAATGTCATGAAAGTGGCCTTACATGTTAAAAAATAAAGGATGAACTTCATGAATATTGCAATAAGATAGATAATGTATTATTTGCATAAAATATCTCATTATACACTCATTATTGATACATTTACTGATGTTTGGGCATCCACATATCAGTAAACAGAATGACATATAATATGGCATATTGATTAAAATGTTCAGCCGAGTCTCCTAAGCAGCCAGTCATCATGGTCCCATTTCTAACTGTAGGAAGCAGATATTCTAAACTATGGGATTTCCTGTTTCATAGTAGCTTCATTTGCATGGAAGTTTTCTATTCATGTAAATTAGCTGTGTAGAAAAAAGAACTTGAACTCAAGAGATGGCTGAAAAAGATAACCACATTACTGAGCTGTAGTTATCTTTGTAGTGACTGAAGACTAGAGTGTGAAGACATTTTTCTGGGCCTGTTTTCACAAAATGAATTATTAATGACTTACTTTGCGTGATTTTGCATTGCAGAAGTTCATTATTTATTTATTATTTATTTTATTTGTTGATTTTATATACCAACATTCGTCAGAACATCATGCCGGTTTACATTGTAACAAATTAACAAGAGAGTGAAATACAATAAACAGGGAAGGGGAAGGGGGAGCAGCAATGAAGGAGGAGAGGGGAGAGCAGTAGGAAGGATAGAGAAAGAGAGATTTTATAGGAACATTCGAAATATAAATTAACAATAGACAATATATGTACAGGTGGGCTGGTAGGTACCAGACCATTGATGTCAGTGAAAGGGATAGAAGGGTGGGGGGGGGGGGGGGGAGGGAGGGACAGGGAAGGATAAGCTAAGGGTGGAGGAGGGGAACTAATAACACAGTATTTAGTAGTCTTTGCTAGGGGGAAGAAACACTGTATTTTGGAGACTTTGCTTGGGGGGAAGAAAAGGGGAAAAAGAGGAGAGGCAGATAGGAGGAGGGGATGGTGAGAGGGCTGAGGGGTTAGAGTGCAAGCTAAGGTGCAAGCTAATCCATTAATAATGGATTGAAATATACTTTTACATGCGGTGAACTGTCGTGTGAAAGTTTCTATCCTACAAGGTGGTGGTATTGCAGAAAAATATATGAAAACATTGAAATGTTAGTGTTCTTGCATATATCAGGGCATTTTGACTCATTGACTCAAGCCCCTCTTGCTGAAAAATTTGTGGTTAGCACATCAGACACCCTAGTGGTTGAATCAATTCCAAGTTAATAAATTGTTTTCTAATAAATTAATTTCCAGTTTCTCTTTATAATTTTGCTTTTGTGGAACCATTTTCCATCAGTATGGTGATCCTGTTAATCATGAAATTAAAGGATGTTCGCTCACTCTTACTTCCCTTGATATAGGGCTTCAATGACACCAGGTTCATTTCAGTCTTTCAACACATTTAACTGGGCCAACAAGAGCAAAGTAATACATCAGTTTGTATAGAGCTCACTGAGTTACAGTATATATTAAATATTATATATTTGGAATCTCTGTAAGGGATGTCACAATGTGCATCGACATAGTGGGGTAGATTTTAAAAAAATGCACATTCGCGTACTTTTGTTGGCGCACCAGTCGCAAACAAAAGTACGCTGGATTTTAGTAGATATGCGCGTAGCCACGTGTATCTTCTAAAATCCAGGATCGGCGCGCGCAAGGCTGCCAATTTTGGGCAGCCGGCGCGCGCCGAGCCGCGCAGCCAGCCTCCGTTCCCTCCGAGGCCGCTCCGAAATTGGAGCAGCCTCGGAGGGAACTCTCTTTCGCCCTCCCCTCACCTTCCCCTCCCTTCCCCTCCCTTCCTCTACCTAACCCACCCCCCCGGCCCTATCTAAACCCCCCCCTACCTTTGTCCACGGATTTACGCCTCCCGGAGGGAGAAGTAAATCCACGCATGCCAGCGGGCCGCTGGCGTGCCGAGACGCGACCCAGGGGCGGTTCCGGAGGGCGCGGCCACGCCCCCGGACCGCCCCAGGCCGAAACCACGCCCCCAGGCCTGCCCCCGAAATGCCGCATCCCGCCCCCAAAACGCCGCGTCGATCGGCCCCGCCCCCGACACGCCCCTGACATGCCCCTGACAAAAAACCCCGGGACTTACGCGAGTCAAGGGGCTCTGCACGCGCCGGCGCGCCTATGGAAAATAGGCGCGCCGGCGCGCAAGGCCCTTCTCGCGTAAATCCGGGCGGATTTACGCGAGCAGGGCTTTTAAAATTCACCCGAGTGTGATTGCCTGAGGATCAGACCATACTAATTTTGAAAACTTGCATATTGAGGTATTTTAACGTAAAACAGATACCTATTCTACCAGATAAAATATTGGTTTTCTTCACATTTAAAGTTTTCATATTACCTTAAAAATTAACTACCCTTTCCTGATTTGCAAAAGGAAATAATTCAGTTAGAGGATTCCTTTCAACTACATTTACCATATGATAAACTATGGGTATGTGTAAGCCTTGGATAATTAGTCAGTGCTTTTCCTGACAAATATTTTCCTGATTTATAGTTAAACCTTTACTTTATAACCTTATCCAACAGATTTTATTAACTTTGAACATGAGGTAAAAGTAGTTTGTTCTGTTTTATAAGTTAAGTTCACAACAAATAATTAACTTTGTGGCCTGAAAGTCATTATACCCAAAGCATCAAAGAATGGAATGAGACAGAAAAATATTATACAGCATGCTATCAACCTTTGGAATTGAGGGCATTACTGATTTTGAAGACATTAAACAGAATGTTATCAGATAATTTATGCATTTTATATGTGAAAATTAAGTGGCTAGTATAATCATGATTTTCTTCCCTTTCTACATAGCACTTAGTTATCCTTTATTCAAATATTCAGGGTTATATTCAGGAAAGCTTATGGTTTTTTTTTTTATAGAAGCTTTAGTAATGTGAATTTAATTACATAGAGTAGGTAATATTGGAAGGTTCTGCCTAAGGACATCCTTTGATTTTAAAGGGTCAGCAATTTCTTATCTAATTTAAGAAATTGGTTTCTTCAATTTATATTGATTTTGAGACTGTCTAAATGTGCAGTTTAAATGGGATAAATTAACATACTGCTCTTGTAGAGTGTTAAAACTAATCTGGTAAGATGACAAGATCAGTTTGCTTCTATTTTCTCTTCAAGGATAAGCTTTGAATTAGTTACAAGCAAAACATAAGGACCTGGGTGAACATATAAAACCACCCTTTGAGTAATTCATTTGAAAGCATAACAATCAGGGATGTGCATTTGTTTCAATTCAAATAGGGGAAAAAAACATGATGAAAGAGTCAATTATTGATTTGGTTTAGGGCAACCAAACCAAATGGCTGTGATCCCTCAGAAAACCTAATCCTTTAGGGTTCATTCAGTTTGTCCCATTAATCAATACGTTTTTTTTGGAGTTGAAGGCAGACAGAGCAGAACCTTTTGGGGATGAGCCAAGAATGAAACAAATCCAATCATGTTTCAGCAGTTTTTCAACTAGTCTATTCCAGCTGGTAGCTGTATGTGATAACTTCATCATTTTTTATGTGAAAGTGAAACTAAGAACACTTTGAGCCAGGGCCAGATTTAAGGTTTTGGGATCCATAGGCAGAGTGCCAAGGCACACCTCTTTAATGCTGTGTTTACACATGACACTAGAGCAAACAGAAATAGGCTCCTTTTTGGCCTAGATATTTGTAACCTTCAAAATTTGACTCCCTAAGCAATTTTCTATGTTGCCTATGCCTAAATGCAAGCCTGCTTTGAGCAGTGGGCTTTTTATTACAGTCCTATTCTGCTGCATGGGGTGGGGGTGGGGGTGCTCTAGAAGCTGGGGCTGTGAAGTTTACAGCGAGCAATCCAGGCTTTGAACTCCACAACACCAGCTCCCAAAGGCCCCCACACCCCTTGCAGCAAAAGACAACCGGAAAGCTTATCTGCATATCCTACCCAGCAATCTTTGAGAGAGAACTTCAGAGGTCAAAGTAAGTGTTCCAGGCTTCATACTACACAGCCCCAGCTTCCAGAGTCCCCCACACCCCTTGCAGCAGAAGAGGACCAGAAGGCTCATCTGAATATCCTACCCAACAGCACTCAGGAGATGACTCCAGAGGTCACAGTGAGCTATCCAGGTTTTGAACTCCACAGCCACAGCTTCCAGTGGCCCCTGCACCCCTTGCAGTAGAAGAGGCCTGGAAGGCTCATCTGCATTTTCTATGCCTTGACTCGATTTGCCTTTATGATTGCCACCCTGCTCTGAACTCTGTGTTTTGTAGTGCTTATGTCACAGTACTTGATAGCTTACTCCTTACTGTATACCATTGAATTTGCTGCCACTGAGCTCTCTGCCTTACCCCTAACTCTATGTTTTGGGGTGTTTATGCCACTTTGCAGACTACCCCACTCTGCACTCTGTGTTTTGTGGCCTTTAAGTCTCTGTGCTTTCTGTCTTAACCCTCATGCTATATCTTGAGGGATCTAATCAGTCTGCTTCCTGCCTAGCTCCTCTCTCCTCTTGGTGTTTCTGCCACTGTGGTTTCTTTTTCTAACAAAAGTGACTGCTCTGTGTGTATGAGTCCATTTCACAATACAAGGTATATTGAAAACCTCTAACTTGTTGCCATACCCCTCAATATAAACCTTGGGAGTTTCATGGAACTTTTGATGCTTCTTTTCTCCTCTCATGTTTGTTAGGATAGTTGAGCCTCTTTATGTGCAACTTTGACCCTGTACTGTCTTTATGTACCTTGGAATTTTCATGCATTATTGATATCTTATGTTTTATGGTGCCTTGAGGTATATTTGCTACTGTTGTTAGTGTCCTTTGCTCCTCTTTAGATGCCTCAAGATATTTATCACACTGACAGTGTAAAAAAAATAAAAAAAAACCCTAACTTAAATGAATTAACTGCCAGGCAGTGACTCCTATAGACTTTAATACGGGATAGAAATCCTGTGAAAGCCATGTCACGAGGACACAGCCTCATGCTGCTGAGGTTGCCAGGCTACCAGTAGAGCTGGTGTGTGCAAAGAAAATCCATTAGTGCAGTTGGATAATGAGTAAGAGAGAGATCAGAAGCCTAAGCAAAGTGATGCTCTACTCTGGAGGGAATCACTTCACATTGAACATTTTTAGAGATAAATTCTTAAGTAGTAGTGTGAAGTATGGTTTTATCATTGGGAAAAGTGTAATTGGTTATTGAACAGGCATACGCAATCCCTAAATTTTTGGTATGGCTTATTTTTGTCATTTTGGAGGGGGTTTAGTTTTTGGTTCTTTTAATATATTTTTTTCTGGTTTGGTTCATTTGCTGACCGAAAAAAAAAACAAAAACCAAAAAACAAACTGCAAAAACAAATAGTCAAACAAAAAAAATTGATAAAAATAAATTGGCTGTCTGTGACCCTGGAATCACCCTTCCAATTTTCCACAATTGAACTCAGGTTATGGGCCAGGCTAATCCTTCCGGGGCACCACCCATCCCTATTAAAATCTGCTGGAGCTGGAGGAATCCTTACCCTCTTCCAATTATCCCTTCCCAAGGTCCTTGAAAAATCCTATGGGGGCAGGAATAAAGCCAACTCATTTCTTCGTCAACCCAAGGACTTTAAATCTGCATGAAGAATGGCACCAAATTGACATCACTTCGACACTTCCTCCAGTGCGACTGGTGCCATTTTGTTTTATTCAATAAGGAAAACAGGGAATGTTCAAAATGAGCCTGTAGAAGATTTGGCACACTAGGAAAACAGGGATCAATATTCAGTGGCATTTGGCCAGATAATGCATAAGATAACTGGCCAAATGCTAATTTTTCAATATTTCCCCTACCTATCCAGATAAAATGTAACCAGATAACTCATTATCCAGCTGAAATTTAGATGGGTTACATAGGGCTCCTCTGGGGGTATTCTGGGGCAGAGTTAAATTATCTGGATAAGTGTCACAGTTGTGGAACCTTGGGCTATGGACTCATTGCTCCTACCATGTGACAGGGGCCGACCAATGGCACCGGTAGCCCCTGTGACATAGTAAGGGCAAAGGCTATCGGCGCCATTTTGAATACCGGCAGCCAACAGCCTGAGTGTAGGAGATCGCTCCAGGACCTCCACTGGACCACCAGGGACCTTTGGCAAGTCTTGGGGGGGTCAGGAGGGTGGGGGGGTTATAGTTAATTAAATTTAAAGGGTTGGGATGGGTTTTCTTTGGGAAATGAATACATGAACGGATTGGGGTCCCCCGAGAACGGATGCAACATATTTGGGTCCCGATGAATACGAATACCGAATGGGATGAATCCATCCCTGATACACATCCCTAGCAAAGGGACAGCAGGGAAAGGCACAGGAACAGCAAGGAAAGGCACAGGGAGTAGCAACATGCACTGCAAGGCAGGAGGACCTGTTGCTGATGTGTCTGTATTAGCACAACTGGGGCTTAAATACCCAGTCACATGATGTCACCACTAGGCACTGGCAAGAAGATTCCCACTGTGGGGCCTTCAGGAGGCTGTGAGTGCTCTTCTAGGGAATGCTGGGAAGAAGTGGTATGGTGGAGTTCTGGCTGGTTCAGCAGCATCCCAGACTGTGGGCCCATCTTCTGCCAGTCAAAACATTGCAATACATTATCTGACTAGCTGTGATATTCAGAGTTAGCCAGATAACGTTTCTGGCTAACTCTTGTCATGCCACAGAGTAGTCCTAACGACAGGTGAATAAATATACCCAGTATCCAGCTACCTTTAAGCTAGCCAGCTATATTCAACAGTGCAGCTGCACTACTGAATATTCCTCCAAAGATAGCCAAATAAATTAATCCAGCTAACTTTGGAATCTGGTCAGTGATTGAATATTACCCCATAGTATTTTTTTTTTGATTTAATAATACTTAGGTTGGTAGGAATCCAAGTGGAGAGCTAAGAAGACTGTGGACCTTATATTTGCCAGGAGGAAAGATGCATTCTGAATAGATAGTGCAACTTTCAAAGAAGATTTCTTACAAGACAAAGAATTTTCTTTGGCTCTGTATACACAAGCCTGCCAGAGAAATAATTTTTGATCAGAAATATTTCAGTTAACAGATATTCTATAATTTATCAAACTGACAGGGAGATTTATCAAGCCATGATAGTGCTCTAACATGTTTTAAACATTGTATATCACATGATATAACCCTATCACAGCAATTTTTATGATATATGAAATAATTGCATGGCCCTGCCCAAATTCCTTCCCATATTACACTGAGTTGCTTTGCCTGTGATTTGCATGCATGAATTTTGCAAATCCATTTAAAGCAGCTCATTAATAGGCACGTTCATTTAGTAACTTAACTGGCTCACTTACAGCTGAGTTTTCTAAGACCTTAGCGGGAGGGCAGGCCTGCGAAAGATGGCAACGATCACACCTCCACGGTGTGATCGCTGCTGACTTTCGCACCGAATAACTACACCATAAAAGGTATAGTTATTCGGCGTGAAACTGGCGGCGATAAGGAATCTTACTTTTCGCCATCAGCAAAGTCATCGCGGAGTCTGCCCCGAGGCCTCCCCGACTCCTCCCCTTCCAGTTCGGACTCCACCCCGATTTAGCTATCGCATGCAAAAGCTTTCGAAAATGACCCCCTTAGTTGTCAGAAGCGATAAGTAACAACACCTCCCTGGGAAATGGTAATGTAATGTAGGAGACTTGGAACACTAACATAGGTCAGGAGGCTGCTGCATTAGATTTAAAGGGCCATGCTGTAAAAAAAAAAAAAAAAAAGGCACAGCAAAACAATGTTGAGTGGGGGTCAAGGCTGACCCCCCTATTTACTCCAGGGCTGTCTCACCTGGCAGCCTCAGGGTGAGTTGGGGGTCAGCTTTGACCACCCCGTCACACCTTTGTGCAGATTTTTTTTAACAGTCAGCCTTTTAAGGCGATGGTAGTCTCTTGAGGTTGTGGCCACCATTGCGCCTAAAGGGCCGCTGCTATGTTATTTTGCTCCACAGTGTTTTGGTGCAAGACAAATCAATGCACTATACAGCCACAATGTTTTTTTCTGGGGAGAGGTCCACTATCACAGCAACACCTACTCCCCACTATAATGGGAACTCTCCCATGTTAAAACATTGAGGTTTAGTAAATCTCATTGTGAGTTGCAATAATTGAGTTTAAAAATATAGTACACTCAGAGAAGAAAATTGGTCTTCACCTTTGATCCCTATCTATAAGGGATCAAATTTAGCAAAAAGAATGATTTTATTATCAACAAGTACAATAACAAAAATTACACTGGCCGTAATTGGTTATGAGTACTTACCTGAGTTTGTGCTTTGTAAGAAACTTTACTTGTAAAGAAGATAAAGAAAATGTTTTATAAAGTGTTTTGTTCTTAAGTGAATCTGTTAATCTAAAAGTAAGACATTTGTTAAGACTAACCTTGAGTTTGTTCCAGAGAGTTATAGCTTGTGAAAAAAATACCATTAGGGAAACACCTTTGAGTACTGGATAAATGTGATTGTGAAGAGACCACTCTGTTGGTGGCGATCATTTTTGACATCTGCAAACACAGTCTGAGCTTCCGTCAAGAGTTCCCCATAAGCCTAGGTTGACTCAAAATAAGAGAATTAAATGTTGTTGGTCTCAGGCTTAATGATTAAAGGGAAGATCTTCTCACCAGTGAACAACCAATTGCCTCAAGGTTCCTGAAAATTATGGAATTTTTAAGTATAATTCAGTGGCCATAGAAGAAAACCAATTCAGTTAATGCCATAGCAAAAAATGGGACAGTAGCTTGAGAAGTGAAAGTGAACAACAAACTGGCAAGCCTCAAACAACAAACTCTTCCAAGCCTCTATGTAAGCTGTGTTCTTGAACTGCCACAGTACAGATACTTAAAACCCTGTGGATGAGTGAAACTAGGTCAGCTGAATCCAGCATAAAATGAATGAATTTCAGCATAGGTAATCATACAATTTCTAAGGTGGCTTGCAGAATTAGGTCAGTGCAGTTCCTGCACAGATAACCTCACAGTTTCAAGGCTAGCTTGCAGAATTGAGCCTGTGGAATTTTAGCACAGGTCCTCACACAGTTTGTAAACTAGCTTGAAGAATTAAATCAGTAGAATTTCAGCACAGGTACTGTTTGTAAACTAGCTTGCAGAATTAACTCAGTGGAATTTCGGCACAGGTACTTAATTCTTCTATTCCTTTCAAGAGGGTCCACCATCTCCACTGGCTCTTCTATTTATTCTATAACCAGTAAAGGTTCAGCCTGCTCGCACAGCCTGGGATCAGTGCAGAGGAATTGCATCAATACAGGTGCAATCAGTGACTTCCTCTGTGGATTGTAGAGCCATAAGTATCATAGACAGTTTCAAATCTTAATCCTTCTCTGCAAACATTAATTTTTGCAAGAAATGAAGGGAAAGATAATAAAAAGTAAATTATACAATGGATGCAAAAATTATATTTGGATTCATAAAATTCTTATAGTGTTCCATTTGGGGGAAACAAAGCACAGCAAGACACACTCATGTTATGAAAAGTCAGTTATGATTTATTTCTTTGCCAGTGAAATCATGTGACAAGTTTGTATCCTTCTTAACTGGCAGATGTTATACAAATACAGACACTACTGAAATACTTCTTTCAAAAAACTGTACGTTCAAATAAACAAAATGCATGCACAGACAAATTATACATAGAATAAACAATCCCATACTTATGAGAGGCTAAAGCAGTGTTTAAATTGCTTCTTAGAAAGTCTTTATCCACAGATACAGTATAAAGAGGATCATTGGAATGAGATTCAAATTAATACATTACATTTTTCCTTATTTCAAAAATCATCTGGGATGGCATGTATGAATACAGCAGAGCATCAAACCCCATCTCCATAAAGATCTTACAGACAGCAGCTTGACCTCAGAAAAACAAGAAAAATGCATTACACAAATCTAATTATCTCATTTGGTTAAATTACAACTTCAAGTGAGGTACATTGTCAGTAGGTCTCCCCCATTTATCACATTTAATTTTTCCTAGTCCTGAGGAACAGAGCAGACCTATCTCAGAAGAATAGTTTGAGTAAACTCATCTGGTGTAGCAGGGGGGTGCATTTCCTTTCACTGGATACATTAGTTGTTACGATGTGGCTCGCTGCTGCATGAGCACTGCCAGTCTCTCTTCTGCTTCTGTCTTGTGTATGGCTGAATAATATAAAAAATAATATAAATCCAATACCTAGTGTTTTTCTTTCTTCAGGTTCTTACTCTGTCTTGTCATTTGTGGTATTATCTTTCTAGTTGTTATTTTTAAATCCCTGTGTATTTTTAAAGACAAGAACACAGCACTCTCTACCAGACTTTCTCGCCCTGGTATAATCATTTGCACAGCAAGGGGTATCCAACCAAGCACTACTAAATTCTAGTTACAAGAAGGAGGAGACCTGTTGCCAAGGCAAAGGCTGGAAGTGGGGTCCAGCTTTAAATAGATCAGAAGGTCTGATGTAATTAGGGAGGGCCGATGGAATTTTCCCAATGCAGACCCTTTAAAAGATTGAAGGAGGTGTGCGCGTGTGCCTAGGGTGCAGTCCTGTGCAGGAGGAAGTTGGCGATGTACCAGCCATAGAGGAGTCAGGGACGCCGTCAACTGACAGCGCAGAGCTGTGCAAATGGGAAGAATTGCATTGGCAGTGGCTTCCTGCCACTGCCAAGGAGCCTGGGCCCACTTCTGAGATGGAGGTAAGTGAAGCTGGTTGCGGGGCTCCATGGCTGGCAAGCTTAAATGTAAGCCCTTCTCTAAGCCCCTCTACTGAGGGTTTCGACTTCTTAGGGTGAGAGGCATGAAATTGTTTAATTAGGTTTCTGTCCAAGATATTGGAGGCCAGCTCCCAAGTGTTCTCCTCTGGGCTGTATCCTTTCCAAGCGAGGAGGTACTCCCACCTATGACCAAGTCTTATTACATCCAGGACCTCCCATACTTGATACGTCATATCAGACTCTGAAGCAATTTCCAGTGACTGGGGTGACATTAGATTGGGCCAAGAAAATATCAGCAGTTTGAGGAGGGAGACATGGAAGATGTTATGAATACTCTAAAGAACTAGATAAGCTTAGCTGGTAGGCTACAGGCCCCATTTGTTTGATAGTGGGAAACGGGCCAATGTATCTGGGTGCTAGGCACATAGAAAGTAGCATCAAATTGATGTGGCATGTACTGAGGCATATCTCCAGGTCTGAATTGGTCTACGATTGACTTAGAGACCACCTGTCATAACAAATCAGAAGTGCGAATTGAAAGCTTATGAAGTTCCTTAGCTGTTAATTGAGCCTCTGGAGATGGAACATTGACAGGAACAGGTAATAGATGTAAAGGATGCTTTTCGTACATGATATGAAAGGGTGAAGAACCTATAGCAGTGGAGATATGGGAGTTATGAGAGAACTCCACCCAGGGTAAAAGATTGGCCCAGTTATATTGCTGGTCTTTGGCAAAACACCTGAGGAAGTTATTTAAGGAACGGTTGCTTCATTTGGCCTGACCATTGTCCTGCAAATGATAACCAGTAGTAAAGTCCAGTGTTATGTTGAACTTTTTACACAATGAACGCCAATAGTGGGCTGTGAACTGAGAGCTTCTGTCAGAGACAACATGCTAAGGCAACCCATGAAGATGGAACACATGCTGAGAGAAGATCCGGACAAGCTTGAGAGCTGTAGGAAGGCCCAGTAATGGGACAAAATGGGCCATTTTAGAGAAATGGTTGATCACGACCCAAATAACTGAGTTGCTATCAGACATAGGGAGGTCCACCAAACATTTGGTGGACAAGTGGGTCCAGGGTTCCCTGGGGCCCAACAATTGCTGTTAGAGGTGTGCATTCATTTTCGCCATATTGGCGATCCGCAACGTATATTGCACTTTTCGTTGTATTAATGGGGAAGCGAAATGTATCGCGATTCCCCACGAATACAACAAATTTTCGCCGAATTATTCGGCTGCCAATTTAAACAACCCCCCCACCCTCCTGATCCCCCCCAAGACTTACCAAAACTCCCTGGTGGTCCAGCGGGGGGTCCAGAAATCATACCCTGCACTCACACACCCTCGGTACCAGTATCAAAATGGCGCCGATAGCCTTGCCCTTACTATGTCACAGGGGCTACCGCTGCCATTGGTCAGCCCCTGTCACATGGCCATCGGCACCATCTTGTGCTCCTACCATGTGACAGGGGCTGACCAATGGAACCGGTAGCCCCTGTGACATAGTAAGGGCAAAGGCTAGCGGCTGCCAGTACTCAAAATGGCGCCGGTGCTACCTTTACCCTCACTATGTCACAGGGGCCGATGGTCAGCCCTGTGACATAGTGAGGGCAAAGGTAGGGCCGACTCCATTTTGAATACTGGCAATACGGCCGGAGTGCAGGAGGTCGCTCCCAGACCCCTGCTGGACTTTTGGCAAGTCTTGTAGGGGTCAAGAGGCCCCCCCCAAGCTGTCCAAAAGTCCCTGGGGGTCCAGCGGGGGTCCGGGAGCGATATACTGCACTCGTGCGTCAGGTGCCAGGAATCAAAATGGCGCTGATAGCCTTGCCCTTACTATGTCACAGGGGCTATCGGTGCCATTGGTCAGCCCCTGTCACATGGTAGGAGCACAAGATGGCGCCGATGGCCATGTGACAGGGGCTGACCAATGGCACCGGTAGCCCCTGTGACATATTATGTCAAAGGCTATCAGCGCCATTTCGATACTGGTACCGAGGGTGTGTGAGTGCAGCGTATGATTCCTGGACCCCCCCTGCTGGACCACCAGGGAGTTTTGGTAAGTCTTGGGGGGGTCAGGAGGGTGGGGGGTTGTAGTACATTTTATTTTAGCCGGGTAACGAATAGATTTAGACGTATAACCGTATCGGGGCACCATACGCACGTATGCAACGTATCTGCCCCCCGACGAATACGTATCCCGAATGCAAAGTATGGTGCCCCTCTGCACATCCCTAATTGCTGTAGCAGCTCCCAGGGTTGTCCCACCAATGGTTTCTGTTGTGTGCAGGTGGGACAAGAGTCCACATAGGCTCGGACATCGTGTTGCATTTGGGGCCACCAATGGTAGTGTTTAAGAAGAGTGAGTGTCCGCGCTCAACCAGGGTGACCTGCTACATGGGAGTCGTGCTTCCATTCCAAACCATCTGCGGAGTCTACGAGGCATGACTGTTTTCCCTGGAGGAACAATATGAGAAACTGAGAAGATGATTCATGCTGGATCTATGTTGTGCTGTGGTTGTTCAGGAAGATCCTCCAGCAGAAAGGAGCATGAACTGGCATCAGCCCAAGCATTCTTGTCTGCTTGGCAGTACCTCATGTTGAAATTGAAATGGGTGAAGAAGAGGGACCATCGGGCCTGTTGGACATTCAAATGTTGGACATGTTGCAGGTGTTTGAGATTTTTTTTTTCTTTTTTCTTTATTCATTTTCAAATCATTACAAACATCCAAAATAGTTGTAACATGAAATTGTTACATTTCAGTACAAACCATTCTTCTGCTATATTTTTTAAGAAGCAACAAGGACCCTTAGAATTTCTTCAGAGCAAATAAATCAGGTAATTTCTAAATTTAACAAGGAATTTTTCAATTTCTCTTTATATTATCCCTCAATCTAATTGGGTGTTACCTACCTCAATCTTACATCCAGATAGTTATTAAATATCCATGTAAGTGTACATTTAAGTATAAGGACAATAATTATGTCTACTTTGAACCTATACATTTAAGAGCTTTTTTAGATAAGTGTTTGAGATTTTTAGGAGCAGTGTTGATCGTGAACTGATGTTGTGCACCCTCCAGCCACTGGTGACATTCCTCAAAGCTAGCTTGATAGCGAGGAGTTCTCTGTCGACAATCCTGTAGTTATGCTCAGCAGCAGATAATTTCTGGGAAAAAAAGAACATGGATGCAGAGTGCCCTTAGGAGAGTACTGACTCAACACGGCCCCAACTCCTACCGAGGATGCATCCACCTCTAGGATGAAGGGGCGATTAGGATCTGGATGGTGCAAGCTGGGTTCCTGTAGGAAAGTTTCCTTCAGGTCCTGAAAGGCTGCCATGGCCTCAGGGATCAAGTTCTTGACATCGGTTCCCTTGCTTGTGAGGGCTGTAAGGGAAGCTGCAATCAGGGAATAATTAGGGATGAAATATCAATAATAATTTTTGAACTCCAAAAACCTTTGGAGAGCCTGCAGTCCAGTTGGTTGAGGCCAGACACAGATGCTCTTTAGGTTGCTTGGATACATGGAAAAACCATGGCTGGAAACTATATACCCTAGAAAGGGAAGGCTCTCTTTTTTGAACAGGCATTTGTCCAGCTTGGCATACAGGTGATGCTCCCAGATATTGCAGAACTTGGCAGACATCACGGCAATGAGATGGAAGATCCTTGGAGAATATATGGATGACATCCAGATGCACCATGACTCTGTTATAGAGGATATCATGGAAGATCTCATTCATCATTTTTAGGAAGAACACTGGTGCATGACACAACCTGAAAGGCATAACGAGGTATTCATAGTACCCATCACTTGTGTTGAAGGCAGTCTTCCATTCATTATTGGGTCAATTGCAGATCAGGTTGTAGGACCCTGGTAAATCCAGTTCAGTGAAGGTCTTGGCTCCATGCAGTGGACAAATAATTCTGCGATCAGTAGTAATGGATAACAAACCTTTTTGGTGATCACATTGAGGGCATGGTAATCAATACAAGGCTGTAGGGTGCCATTCTTCTTAGTCATGAAGAAGAATCCTGCACCGGCCAGAGAGGTGGATGGTCGGATGAACCCATTCTTGAGGTTCTCCTGGATATAGTCCAACATACCCTTGGTTTCCAGAATGGATTGCGGGTAAACCCTACCATGAGAAACTGTGGTACCTAGTAGCAGTTTGATGGCACAGTTGAAGTCTCGGTGGGATGATAGAATCCCCACTTTGACTTTAGAGAACATATCTGGAAATATGCATAAGCAGCAGGGATCTCAAATACAGAGGAAGTCAGTGGGAGTTGCAAAGGAACCATAACTCTTTTGAGGCAGGACTGGTGACAATGAGGGCCCCATTTCAAAAGTTCAAGAGAAACTCAATCGAATTGGGGAGAGTGGAGTTGTACCCATGGTAGACCTACGACCATCAGTAGGCTCAGGTAGGCCCCACAGTCACCCATTCTTGACAGATGGGCAGCCAACAGGTACACCCCCCCACTCAAACAGGTCATTAAGAAATTCTTTACAATCCAGGATTACAGTGGGCTCTGGTAGAATTAGACCTGTGATGAGGAGACACACAATGTACCAAATGCAAAAAGAACAACAAGCCTTCTCTATATTAAAAACTGAAGAAGTTCTTGAGAAAAACATTGAAGTGTTACCAGCAAAGAGAGAGAAAATACAATGCATGCAGTATTTCAAGATCCATAACCAAAAGAAAAATCTAATTGAGATGAATAACTCTGTCAACAGTGGCACAACTACAAAAAGAAAGAGTGAAGTGAATAACAAATCTCAACTAATATCTTATAAGGAGTCCAGGAAAAGCAATAATCTTAAAGAGAGTACCTGGAAGGCTATGACCACAAATGCTCATAGTTTGGGAAATAAAATCCCAGATCTGCAGGCCCTAATGGCTGAGGCAGAATTGGACATTGTTGCTATCACAGAAACATGGTTCACAGAATCTCATGAATGGGATACAACAATACCAGGCTACAACTTGTTAAGGAAGGACAGAGAGGATAGAAAAGGGGGAGGTGTGGCTCTTTATGTTAGAAACAACATCCAAGCATCTGAGCTACAAGGAAGTTGGGGTAAGGAAGAAGCTCTATGGCTCGACCTAAAAAAAGATGACGGAGCGTCCATTTATATTGGAGTGGTTTACAGGCCTCCAAACCAAAAGGAAGAGCTGGACAGAGATCTGGTTGAAGACATCCATAAGATAAGTAAGAAGGGAGAAGTGGTGATCGTGGGTGACTTTAATATGTCAGATGTAGACTGGAAAATCCCATCTGCAGAAACTAAAAATAGTAGAGCGATAGTGGATGCCATGCAAGTATCTTTGTTCAAACAAATGGTGTTGGAACCCACGAGAGAAGGAGCTATACTCGACTTAGTGCTCACTAATGCAGATAATGTCTCAGATGGCCAGGTAGGCGCCCACCTCAGCAGTAGTGATCATCAAACGGTATGGTTTAATATCACTAAAAGAATAGGGAAAAGAACCACAAAGACCCGAGTTTTACAGTTCAAAAACACAGACTTTGAGGAAATGGGGAAGTACCTGGAGGAAGAACTTAAAGGATGGGAGAACGAGAGAGATGTGGATCAACAGTGGACCAATCTAAAAGGAGCAATCACCAAGGCAACTGCTCTATATGTTAGAAATGTAAAGAAAAGCAAAAGAAAATTGAAACCTATCTGGTTCTCAAAGGAGGTGGCTGACAAAATTAAAGGTAAAAGAACAGCATTCAAGAAATATAAAAGATCCCAAAGGGAGGAGCACAAAGAAGAATATTTGTATCAACTGAGGGAGACAAAGAAATTAATCAAGTTGGCAAAGAGTCAAGCAGAAGAGAGGATTGCCAAGGAGATAAAAAATGGTGACAAAACATTTTTCAGATACATCAGCGAAAAGAGAAAGGTCCAAAGTGGTATAGTGAAATTGAAAGGTGGTAATGATCAATGTGTGGAGAGAGAGACGAAGAAATGGCAGAAATATTAAACGAATACTTCAGCTCTGTGTTCACTAAAGAAGACCCTGGAGAAGGACCATCTCTACACAACAAGAAACTGGAGGGAAGTGGAATGGATATAAATCCTTTTACAGTAGAAAATGTGTGGGATGAGCTAAAGAACCTGAAAGTGGACAAAGCCATGGGGCCTGATGGGATTCATCCAAGGATATTGAGGGAGCTCAGAGATGTTCTGGCAGCTCCGCTGTGTGACCTGTTCAATAGATCCCTAGAAACGGGAGTGGTGCCAAGTGATTGGAGAAGAGCGGTGGTGGTCCCGCTTCACAAGAGTGGGAACAGAGAGGAGGCTGGTAACTACAGACCAGTTGGCCTCACTTCGGTGGTGGGAAAAGTAATGGAGTCACTGCTGAAAGAGAGAATAGTGAACTATCTACAGTCCGGGGAATTGATGGACCAGAGGCAACATGGATTCACCAGGGGAAGATCCTGTCAGACAAATCTGATTAACTTTTTTGACTGGGTAACCAAGGAATTGGATCGAGGAAGAGCGCTTGATATCATATACTTGGATTTCAGCAAAGCTTTTGATACGGTTCCGCACAGGAGACTGGTGAATAAAACGAGAAGCTTAGGAGTGAGGGCCGAGGTGGTGACCTGGATTGCAAATTGGCTGACAGACAGAAGACAATGTGTGATGGTAAATGGAACCTTCTCTGAAGAGAGAGCGGTTTTAAGTGGTGTACTGCAAGGATCGGTGTTGGGACCGGTCCTGTTCAATATCTTTGTGAGCGACATTGCGGATGGGATAGAAGGTAAGGTTTGTCTTTTTGCGGATGACACGAAGATCAGCAACAGAGTGGACACGCCGGAAGGAGTGGAGAGAATGAGACGGGATCTAAGGAAACTGGAAGAGTGGTCGAAGATATGGCAGCTCAGATTCAATGCCAAGAAGTGCAAAGTCATGCATATGGGGAGTGGAAACCCGAATGAACTGTATTCGATGGGGGGGGAAAAGCTGATGTGCACGGAGCAGGAGAGGGACCTTGGGGTGATAGTGTCTAATGATATGAAGTCTGCGAAACAATGCGACAAGGCGATAGCAAAAGCCAGAAGAATGCTGGGCTGCATAGAGAGAGGAATATCGAGTAAGAAAAGGGAAGTGATTATTCCCTTGTACAGGTCCTTGGTGAGGCCTCACCTGGAGTACTGTGTTCAGTTCTGGAGACCGTATCTACAAAAAGACAAAGACAAGATGGAAGCGGTACAGAGAAGGGCGACCAGGAAGGTGGAGGATCTTCATCGCATGACGTACGAGGAGAGATTGAAGAATCTAAATATGTACACCCTGGAGGAAAGGAGGAGCAGAGGTGATACGATACAGACTTTCAGATACTTGAAAGGTTTTAATGATCCAAAGACAACGACAAACCTGTTCCGTAGGAAAATAATCAGCAGAACCAGGGGTCACGATTTGAAGCTCCAGGGAGGAAGATTCAGAACCAATGTCAGGAAGTATTTCTTCACGGAGAGGGTGGTGGACGCCTGGAATGCCCTTCCGGAGGATGTGGTGAAGGACTTCAAAGGGGCGTGGGATAAACACTGTGGATCCATAAAGTCAAGAGGCCGCCAATGAAGAGTGGGTGACTCACCAGAATGACAGCTACTGCCTGGAGACAATACCCTTATTCAATAAACATACACATGCTTACTGTGACTCCAACATCACTCTAAGCTTCAACAGCAAGAGGAAATGTGGAAAAATGGATTTACACTCACAAAGAGGGGAGTAGCTGGCTTGTTACGGCGGTTACTACCCCAAACCAAATAAGCCTGATACTTCACCTTCAATGCATATACAGCATAGTTCTCTGCTTCAACGACAGGGGAGAAGAAAAAAGGGTTCGCACTCACAAAGCGGGGAGTAGCTGGCTTGTTACGGTGGTTACTACCCCAAACCAAATGTGTCTGATACTTCACTTTCGATGCATATCCAGCATGGTTCTCTGCTTCAACGGCATGGGAGAAGACTGATACATCACGCATTTCCAGCATAGCTCCCTGCTTCAACAGCAGGGGAGAAGAAAAACAACCAATAAGGACTGTATAACATAGTCTGGGTAAAACAAATAAGCATGGGTGTAGCTTGCTTATTGTGGCGGTTACTACCCCTACTACCCCTAACTAATCAAGCTAGATATTTCAATGGTGGGGGTGGAAGGTAAATAGAACCAAGAGCTAAGAGAAACAGATAAGTATGAGAGAAAAAATGTGTGAAGCTTGCTGGGCAGACTGGATGGGCCGTTTGGTCTTCTTCTGCCGTCATTTCTATGTTTCTATGTTTCTATGGGATGAATGGACTTGTTGATCATGTGGCATTCAATCTCCTCCACATGTAATGTTCCGATACTCACAGTGACCGGGACCATAGTTAGGGTAACCCTCCCTGGCAATGGATCACCTTGGATAGAGGTTATGATGAGAGTCCACTCCTTAGGCAAGGTTGGGTTATGCAGGTGTTCCACAAGGGATTTCATGAGAAACTTTCCACCTGGCCCTGAGTCCACAAGGGCCAAGACTGGGAAGCTTTCTTTGTCCAGAGAGATAATTGCAAAGAGGGTTAGCTAGAGTGGAGAAACCTAGGGACAGGCCCTCATGGTTCCCTAGGCTGGGAAGTCCAGGATGGATGGGGACTCTGCAAGTCGATGACCTGCTGCGCAGTTCAGGCAAATGCCAGCCTGTACATTGTCTCCGTAGGTGCTTTTCAGGAGTGGCTGAGGCCCAATTGCATCAATTCCTCAGTCTGAGTGCTAGAGGGAGACCTCTAGGTGGTAGCTGGGATGGGACTAGGAGAACAAGACCTGGTAGGAGCAAATCGACGAGGGGTACGGAACTCCTGAGCACATTCTTGAAGGCGATGATCAATCCTCCTGGCCAGGTTGAAGAAGTCCTCTAAGGACTCCAGGAGAGATCACGGGCTGCTAATTCATCCTTGATATGG
This sequence comes from Rhinatrema bivittatum, assembly GCF_901001135.1. Classification (NCBI taxonomy): domain Eukaryota; kingdom Metazoa; phylum Chordata; class Amphibia; order Gymnophiona; family Rhinatrematidae; genus Rhinatrema; species Rhinatrema bivittatum. The sequence goes on from NC_042615.1 coordinate 167,280,828, forward strand.
CCCTAAAGTCCTTCCAGGAAAATTGGGCATAAACAGTCTTCCCACCAGTCGAGCTCCATGGCTGGGGTGTGGAATTCTATGGTGTAATCAGTCAGAGAACGGTTCCCCTGACGGAGATGCAGGAGATCCACAGAAGAAGTTGCCAGTCACCCGGGGTCATCGAAGACCTTCTTGAGGGAGGAGATGAAATGGGATAAGTCCCATAGGAGTGGGTCTGAGCCTTCTTAAAGTGGAGAAGCCCAAGCCTGGGCCTTGCCATCAAGGTGAGAGAGGATGAAAGTAACCTTGGTGGAGACATGTGGAAAAAGAGTCGGCTGGAGAGAAAAGTGCATAAAGCACTGGTTTATGAACCCCCAACACTGTTTAGGGTCACCACCATACTGTGGGAGTGCCGATAAAGGTACCAATGGACGCGGAGGTGTTACCCAGATCAGTAAAGTCATTGCCAGAAGAGAAGGCATGGCCTAGTTAGCTGTAGCATCCAACCAGGCATTGAGGCGTTCAATGGAGGTCGCCAGAGCCTCTAGGAAGCACTGCTGCTCCTGAATTTTATGAGCAAGTCCAGGAATGGCCTGAAGCGCTGAAGCCTCCACTGAGTCCATGGCCTTGGCAATCTCTTGCACTAGTGGACCCTTGGACTGAGAGGGAGTTGACGCTACGTGTGGGGAGGAGCCCCAAGGTCCCCACCATTGATAGGTGATTCTGGAGACAGGCAGAAACCCCACTGGAGCTTTACCACTAACAGTCCACTTTCCCCTTAGGTTGAGCCCTTGGATGCTGGAGCCAGCTGGACTTACGTGGGGTCTCTTATGATTATGGAGATCCAGGAGAAGCATAGGAACTGGAGAGTAGGTGCAGCGCTAAGTCAGGCAGCAGAATATGAGGACAGACTCCAGGCAGGGGTCGAGGCAGGCGGCGTATCTCGTGGTCGGGTTCCAGGCAGGAGTCAATCTCCACATGTCTTCCCTCTCCCAGGGGCTGATACAATAAGATGCAGGCTGAAAAAAGATGCACTGAAAACAGACAGAAAACAGAGTACCCATTTTTTTTCTAATGCACATGCAGCCACATCCCCTGGGTGCCTGATGCAGTATTTAAATGAGGGGCTGCATAAGAAAGAAAATGCTATGGGAGAATTGTGTGTCCACAGCACTAAATTACATTGGGTGCCCACAACTGCAATGGGTGCTCAGTAGGAGCATTCATTTTTATCCCACTTCTTCAAGCCAATTTCGTTGTTAGTTTGCTGAGGTTGCTGAAGTGTATATTAAGTGTACCTCGCTATGAGCATTTAAATTGTGCAGCCATAAGAAATTATTTGTTTTTTTAAATCAAGCCAATATACATTTATTTTGTCCACTGCAAGCAGTAAATTAAAGGTATCATAATGACATTAAGTAGGAGGACACACTCATCGCAGCACAGAGGACTGCATTTTTTATTTCTAATGAACCCTTGGCTTGCAAATTCACTTTAGTCCACTTCCAGGGCTGGAGTTAACTTTGTCACATCTCAGGGAGCTTCTCAAAAACTGATAATTCTCAACCAACAGCTAGAGAGGAAATAGAGAGTTTCTTGCACATGCTCAGACTATTCAATGATGGAGACATCAGTGTCATTTGATCCAGATGGCAGCTATTAGAGATGTGAATCAGTTCCAGAATCGGTTCCGGTATCGTGTTTGTAGAAGCGCGGGAAACCTTTGTTTCCCGCGGTTCTGACCTCTTTTTTTTCAGATGTCCCAAGCCGAACCCCCCCCCCCACCCTGACCCTTTAAATCTAATTATTTAGAATCCCCCAAAACTTTTCTAAAGTACCTGGTGGTACAACGGGGGTCCCGGGAGTGATCTCCTGCTCTCGGGCTGTTGGCTGCCAGTAAACAAAATGGTGCCGATGGCCCTTTGCCCTTACCATGTGACAGGGGCTACCGGTGCCCCCTGTCACATGGTAGGAGCAATGGACGGCTGGCGCCATCTTAAAAAATGGTGCGGGCCATCCATTGCTCCTACCATGTGATAGGGGCCGGCCAATATCACCGATAGCCCCTGTGAGTGAGTGAGGTGATCAAATTTTTAAATGACACAAAATTATTCAGAGTAGCTAAATCACAAGCAAATTGAGATGTATTGCAAGAGGACCTTGTGAGACTGGAAGACTGGGCATCCAAATGGCAGGTGACATTTAATATTTTCAAGTGCAAGGTGATTCATATAGGAAAAACTAATCTTTGCTGTAGTTAAATGATGTTAGGTTCAATATTAGAAGTTACCACCCAGGAAAAAATCTAGGTATCATAGTGGATAATACATTAAAATTGTTGGCACAGAGTGCTGTGAGAGTCACAAAAGTAAACAGAATGGTAGGAATTATTAAGAAGGGAATGGTGAATAAAACAGTGAATGTCATAATGCCCCTGTATCACTCAATGGTGAGACCGCACCTTAAATACTGTGGGGTAGATTTTAAAAGGGTTACGCACATAAGTTATGCACATAACCCTTTAAACCCCCCCCCTGTGCACGCCGAGCCTAATTTGCATAGGCTCAGTGGCGCACGCAAGCCCCGGGACGTGCGTAAGTCCCGGGGCTTTGCTAGGGGAGCGTGTTGGGGGGGGGGGCGTGTCGGGGCGGCGCAATGTTTGGGGCATTCCAGGGGGCGTGGTTCCGGCCCGGGGGTGTTTCGGGGGCATGGCTGAGGCCTCCGAAATTGCTCCTGGGCCGGGGAATCGCGCGGCGGCAGCCGACCGGCGCGCGTGAGTTACGCCTGCCTGGGGCAGACGTAACTTTCACGACAAAGGTAGGGGGGTGTAGATACGGCTGGGGGGGTGGGTTAGGTAGGGGAAGGGAGGGGAAGGTGGGGAGGGCCGAAGGAAAGTTCCCTCCGAGGCCGCTCCAATTTCGGAGTGGCCTCAGAGGGAACGGGCAGCGTGCGCAGGGCTCGGCGCGCTCAAGGTGCACAAATGTGCACCCCCTTGCGCGCGCCAACCCCAGATTTTATAAGATACGCGCGGCTACGCGCGGCTACGTGCCTGGTGCGCAAACAAAAGTACGCGCGGGCGTACTTTTCTAAAATCTACCCCTGTGTGCAATTCTGGTAGTCGCATCTCAGATAAGATATACTTGCAATGTAGGAGATACAGAAAGGGCAGCCAAAATGTTAAAGGGGATAGAATGGCTGCCCTGTGAGGAAAGGCTAATGAGATTAGGGCTATTCAGCTTCAAGAAGAGTCAGCTGAGGTGGGATATGATAGAGATCTTTAAAATCATGAAAATACTTGAAGGGGTAAATGTTAATTGGTTATTTACTCTTTCAGATAATAGAAGGTCTGGGGGTACTCCATCCATAATGTTAACAAGCATCACACTCAATGCACAATTAATCTCTGGAATTCATTTCCAGAGGATCTGTTTAATGCAGTTAGAGTGGGTGGGTTTGAAAAGGGTTGGGTTAAATTCATGAATGAGAAGTCTATAAACTGCTATTAATTATGTTGACTTAGGGAATAGCCACTGCCGCTTATTACCATCTTTAGTAGCATGGGATCTATTTAATGTTTGGATACTTCCCAGGTACTTGTAACCTGTATTGGCCAGGCCTGGAAACAGGATGTTGGGCTTGATGTGCCCTTGGCCTGACTCAGTAAGGCATCTTCTTATATTTTTATGTTCTTATGGATATTGAAAACTTTGGCAGTTTCTGAATTGTTGACCTTCCCAATGCAGCTTTCAGGTGAAACGTTGCTCCATGTCAGGAGATGAATTATGCATGTTCTATTTTGAAGTTTCCATCAAAATCAAGAAAGTTTATGAAGAATAACCCTTTTTAATATGACATACAAAAACTTTTTAATAGTAAGGGAATTAGTATCAGAATTAGAAGTACTTTTATGAAAACAGTCTTCAGGCTCTTGCCCACAATGGGCTTCAACCAGTTTCGTGTTTAAGGCACTAGATGTCATGTCATTTACTTATTCCCAATTTTCTTTTATCATAAAAACTCATTACCCCTAAAATTGAAAAACATTCCCCCAACAAGTAAACGCGCTATCAAGCGTTCCCCTAAACAAGTGAACACTCAGGAGCGCTTTTAGGGGAGCACTTGAAGATTTAGTAATCACAATTTGAGAATTCTATTATTTTTTTTAAATTTGCCATTAAACTTGTACTTTTGGTATATGGAGACTTGTTTGTCCGTGTGAGTTTTGGAAATATTTATCCAAAAACATTTTGGAATGACTTCCCTGTGAGTTTGAGGATGTTGTAAAGCAGTAAGTGTAACTGGGTTTAAAAATGACTTGGACAAGTTCCTGGATGAGAAGTCTATAAACTGTTATTAACCAAGTAGATGTAAAAAATAGTCACTACTTACCATGACAGCAGAATGGGAACTATTTACTGTATGGATCTTGCCAGATACTTGTGACCTGGATTAGTCTCTGTTGTAAACTGGATACTGGGCTTGATGGACCCTCACGGACCCAATATGGCAATTCTTATAGATTTATGTTCTTTTGGCAATTTCTTATGTGTTTTTGGACTACAAAAGGCAAAACAAAGAGTTGCAACCCATTAAGGAGAGCAGACACTGCCTGGGTGAAGGAATTGCCTAGAAATTAGAGCAATTGAGTGTGAATTAGGGAAACCAAAATTCAAATCCATTTCACATTTCTTGTGATTTAGGTGAATCATTTTATCGCCCATTGCCTTAGAAACCCACTTAGCTTGTAAGCTGTTTGGGGCAGGATTTATCATAACTGAATACAATTTTGCAAACAGCCTTGAAGTAAAATTAGAAAATCAGTCTACCAAAGCAAAATATTATTACCTCCCTTTAAACCAGATAGTTAGATGTCACTAGGAAGTTGATTTTTGGTTCTATGGGGCCAGCATCTGCAGTTCCCTTTGTTATGGCCACCGGTGGCGGCAAGCCGCAACCGGGGCCAAGCACTCACAGGCGCGGCAGACCGCCCCGCTCACGATAACTTCTCCGGTGTCGACGGGCTCGTCACACGGCGATTCCTGCTGCTACCAACATGGCTGCAGCGTCAGCCATTCTCCTGTTCCATTGGCTCCGCCCCCGCTGAGTTCCCTAGGGCTGCACACGCGGCAAAAGCTGATTATTAAAGGGGTCACGACAGGAAATGACTGGACACCTTCCTGTGGGCTCCAATGGGGATTAGACTATTTAAGGCAAGGTCTGGAGCCCCAAGGCAAGAAGCCAAGGCAAGGTCTGGAGCCCCAGACCTTGCCTTGGCTTCTTGGCTCTCGTGGTTTGTTCCTGAGTTCTGTTCCTGCGTTTGATCCTCCGTGCTTGATTCCTGGACTGGCTGCGTTGTATTTTCTGGCTCTCAACCCCTGGACTGGCTGCGTTGTATTCTCCTGGCTCTCGACCCCTCGACCGGCTGCGGAATATTCTTTGGTACTGGACTTCTGGACCGGCTGCGGAGTTTCCCTTGGCACTGATTTCTGGACTGTGCATACCGATTCCTCGACCTGCTGGAGGCGCCAGCTCAGCTTCTGATCCCACGACCTGCTGGAGGCCCCAGCTTCTGATCCCTCGACCTGCTGGAGGCGCCAGCTATCTGGACCACACGACCTGCAGGAGGCGCCTGCATCCAGATTTCCATCTTCCACCTCTCGTGAACCTTGGAATTGGCCTTGCCTTCCGGCGGCTGGGCACACGCTCATCGCCGGACCAAGGGTCCACCTCCCTAGTCATAACACCCTTACCCTCAAATTGTGGAAGAAGAATAGATATTTGGTTTTTAGGAAGATACTTAAGTCCTGGTTATTTGAACAAGGTTTTGGACCTTCTCTTTCCTATGATTTAGTGGGAGTTAGGACTAGATAGAGAAATGACTCTGTATCTGTGGGTAATTGGGCTTATTTCAGGTAAAAAGTATGTTCATGACTTGAGGTGGGACTGATTAGGGGTTAGAAAAATTGTTATATATTTTATGTTTTGATGGAATCCACTATCTTGGCAAGTACTGGAGCTTCTTCCCTAATATTTATCCCCTTTGTACACTCAGGAAGTGTAATTTGTAAAGCTATTTATCCAGGTAAATATAGATTTTTCCATTACTGCCTGAAAATGCCGTTCCTCAATTTGCCTAGAAGTCTGCACATTTTTCCATAGCATGCCACATTTATCTATACTGTGAGAATACATTCCTAGAGATGTGCTATAGGCTAGGGAAGAACAATAAAGCACATTGTTTTTGTCAAATTTACATTAGATTTAATTAAAATTTCAAACACATAAATGACAGGCATGGAGTCTATGGGCAATTTCCTAAGTACATGTGTGTACGTTCCCTTTGAAAATTAGATGCAAGATCTCTGGATACAAAATAAGCATGGACCTGACACCTAGGTGATGAGTATTGATTTGTGGTACTGTTTCACTATCTGCATATGTACAGTATATATATTGTTAATTGTTTTCTCACTGACTTTTCTGGAAACTAGTGATAATTATATACCACTAGGAATATGCATTCCTTAGAAACAAATGAGTAAACATAACAAATATGCCCTTAATTGTTTCATATGTGGCCCTTGATATGAATGGAGGGTTCTCAGGAATGAAAGGAATATTCTTTATTACAGTTGTTTTTTTCTCATTCATTTCAAAGGCTACTATTGAGAAAAAAAACAAAACAACCTGGTGACTATAGCAGCAAGATCTTGTCTATAGGAGCTCACCACCTTGTCAGAGCAAAAGCAGAACAAGTTGTCAAGAAGACTAGCCAGAGGACAAATTATGTTGCAACATCATTTTAACTAGCCTATAGTTGCTATCTGGATCATGTAATGCTGTTGTCCTCCTACTATAAAATCTGAACATTTGCAAGAAGCAATCTGTATTTCTTTTCCAGTTATTTGTATTGAAGTACATGTTAGAAGAAGGTCTCTGAGAATTGTTTTTAAAAGCTTACATTTTTGGATTTGGAACAGGCAAAGGGCTGCTTCTAATCTGTGCTGTGATGGCCTCACTCACTTTGCCAAGAAGGGAGGCAGTGAACAGCTGCTGATCTAGTTTTTTCTTCACTGAGGGGAGGGTGTGGATAGGAGACAATGTGGAGATTACAGTTGTGCCTGTGATTTTTTTTTTTTTGACTCTAGACAATAAGGTGGCACAGCACACTCAAAGACTGACGAGAAGACTTAGGCTGACAGGTTTTTGTGTCTGTTAGTGTTTGTAACAGTTTTTTGTGTATAGAGTCAGTCAGCACTAGGGATGTGAATCGTTTTTTGATGATTTAAAACAATCGTCAGATATATTTTAAATCATCAAAAATTGTTAGAGCAGCGATACAATAACAATTCCCTCGATTTATCGTCAAAAAATCGTAAATCGGGGGAGGGGGAGGGCGGGAAAACCGGCATACCAAAACAACCCTAAAACCCACCCTGACTCTTTAAAACAAATCCCCCACCCTCCCGAACCCCACCAAAATGTTTTAAATTACCTGGGGTCCAGTGGGGGGGGGGGGGGGGGTCCCGGCGCTACTTTTGCCCTCACTATGTCATACGGGTTGTATGACATAGTGAGGGCAAAGGTAGTGTCGGCGCCATTTTGAATATTGGCAATACGGCGCGAGTGCAGGAGGTCGCTCCCGGACCCCCGCTGGACTTTTGGCAAGTCTTGTGGGGGTCAGGAGGCCCCCCCCCCCAAGCTGGCCAAAAGTCCCTGGGGGTCCAGCGGGGGTCCGGGAGCGATCTCCTGCACTTGTGATGTCGGGTGTCAGGAACCAAAATGGCGCCGGCGCTACCTTTGCCCTTTCATATGGTAAGGGCAAAGGGCCACCGGTGCCATTTCTATTAACGCAGCCGTGGCCCGAGAGCGGGAGATCACGGGAGATCGCGCCGGGACCCCCCACTGGACCCCAGGTAATTTAAAACATTTTGGTGGGGTTCGGGAGGGTGGGGGATTTGTTTTAAAGGGTCGGGGTGGGTTTTAGGGTTGTTTTGATGTGCCGGTTTTCCCGCCGTCCCCCGATTTACGATTTTTAACGATTTAAAAAAAAACAACAAACATGACGATCAGATTTCCCTCCCCCCCCAGCCAAAATTGATCGTTAAGACGATCGATCACACGATTCACATCCCTAGTCAGCACTACTGTACACATCACAGCACACATTCACTGTATATGTGTTGGGGCGTATGTGTGACACAATTCTCCATTATAGTGAGTGGTACAATGAGTAGAAATACAGTTAAAGTATCAATATATTCATTATCCAAACCCCCCCCCCCCGCAGGCAGTGCACTTCAGGAAATTCTATCATATCTAGAAAAATGAGAGGAGATCTTACCAAAGTTGGTAGCTTTTGCAGGGCAGTAATAAAAAAAGCGGCAGTCCAGCACTTAAATTAAAGAGGGACTTATTTTAGGTCCAGAATGGCAGCAGCCCAATTCAGAAGAAAGTGAAATTTGGAGAGCATGTGTCACCACAACCTGTTACTTTCCATTTCTTTTGGAGCAAAGGGAAAAGATGGGAAAGTCATCCAAGACTGGCATTAGCAGGGCAAGGGTAGCAGCATTGAAATACCCCAAATCAGCAGCAAATCCCTCTTTGGCTCCTGCTTCTAACACAATGAAGGCTGTATTTGTACCAACTGATTCACAGAAATAATCTTGTCTGGGATTCTCTAAATTAGAAGACATTGAAGAGCTAGCAGCTGAAGAAAATTTGGGAAGTTTAGTACATAGCATTTTAGCATCCAGTTCAGTGAGAAGAGAGAGATGATTCTGATGACTTTGAGATCAATCTATAGAATAACAGGTCGCACAGGTAGAGGGCATGAGCAATACTCCTAGCATTTTTATCAGAGTCCATCCCCATCTCAACTCCAGTGCCAACATCAGCTTTCAACGAAGTAGAGAATGGATTGTGGATGAAATCCCTGATAAGGATGCTGATCAGTGATGGAGAATGCATATTTTGCTCAATGTACTAACTTCTGGAAGGACATCAGTCAAGGAAAGCAAGAGGAGCTTCTGACAAATACTGGTATGCAGCATCTCTGTTGTGCCCATCAGTCACAGGTAGCTGCGACCTCTCATGCTCACCTCTTTTTTCCCTGCACCGTCAATCATGGGAAGAATGGCGGCCTCCGCCAACCAACGCCAACCTCCACGGCATCCCCAGGATGGCGTGGGCACTGCCGACTGCCATCTTACTTCCGGAATCCCCTAGGCACATGCGCAGGGCCTCCTTTTGTATACATCATGGCGGGAACCTTGGGGCGTCCCCTCCCGATGACGTCAACCCACTGGTGTACTTAAGCTGACTGGCCAACTGCTAAGACGAGTTAGCAAGGAGTTCTCTCATTGTTAAATCTGCTCCCTCTTGGATCTCCTGCTCCAGTATCTCCTCGTGGCATTCAGACGCTCTGTGTACCCACTCCACGGGGGCCCTTCCACATTTTGGCTATCAGCTCCTCGGAGGGCCTTTCTGCCTTGGACTTCACCTAATCCGCTCCTCGGGTCTCTCTCTTGGAACTTCCTTGTGTGAGCACCTTCTTCAGTTTCCTACGATACCAACATTGCTGAAGTCTCCACAGTGTACCCCGTGCCTCGGGCCACTACCGTTCTTCAGCATTATCACTTCTATATATCCTGAGCTACAGAGTGTTTCTGCAGCTACTCAAGATCCTCTGCTTGGTTCCTGTATCTCAAGACCTCATCTACCTCATCACCTACAGTACAGTCATTCTCAGCATACCCCATGCTGCAGGCCACTATGGCCTGCAGCACGGGGTATGCTGAGAATGTGCACTATGCACTTCTGAGGTATCTTCACCAGCCTGTAGGAACCTCCTGGTGTTCCCCACGCTGCGGGCCACTACTGGACCTTCTCATCTACAGTACCACCCTGAGAATATTGTATTGCTCAAGAACTGTGTTTATTGCATTTCCCGCTCCTCGGCTTATGCCTTATATTTTCTCTCTAATAAAGTATCTCTCACAGCTGTGTCCTACGTCGCTAAGATCATGCCCACCGATGGTGAGGCCCACGGGGCTCCTCCCTGTGGGCAGAGACATCTCTCATCTCAGCCCGTGTTTCACAATTTCCTACAAAACCATAACAATCACCTGTAGAAGCAGCATTAGCATCAAGGAAATGTGGCAAACTAACCTGGGGGCATTGTATGCCACTCAAGTAAAAGACAGAGGAAAGGTGTTGAAACGGGAAACAGTTCTCCCCAAACTGACAGCACTGCCCCTTCCAGCAGTCAAGTGGAAAACCATCAGTCCTCATTCATGCTTCTGAAGCTGTAATACACCATGGAAGAATTGGGGTGGTATTCCATAGAGGAATGCAGCATCTAAAATAGTAATGAAGAATATCAGGGAAATGATAATCCTTGATGACTATCCCCTGTAGGTAGTGGACAACATGGGGTTTATGCATCTACTGCATTACAAAGATCTCTCCAGGGCTATACTTGGCAGGAAGGTCATCCTATCCTGTGCAACCAGTGCCATACTCTCATGCTGATGCAGCTGGCTAAGGCAGAGGTTAGTAGTGTGAATTTCAACAGAAATATCTGGATCAGCATGAATGCTATGCACTCTCTCCCTCATAGCAAACCAGACGGACTTGGCTGAGACAGAGGTTGTCAGTAGCTCTAGTGGGGAAATAGCATCAGGGTGCATATGGGCTTTGCTGCACTCCCAGTTGATGAATAGCTTCCATACCTCATTCAATATTCTTTTAGCCAAAAGAAAGATAGTGGGGGTTTGGCAGATAGACCAAAGAGGCAGAAGTGTTCATGCAGGTTTCTTTGTGACCAACTGTTGTGCAAATATGGTAAAGGCAAAAGAAGTTTAGGGCTTTCAGAGAATCCTGTCACATCTAACAGTGAGGGCAGCAGAAGAGAACCGGAAGGCTCATCTGCATACTGCTCCCAGCATTCCCCAGGAGAGGAGTTCAGAGGTCACTGTAAGTGATCCAGGGATTGAATTCCACAGCCCCAGCTTCCAGAGGCCCAGCAGTAGAAGAGGACTGGAAGGCTCATCTGCACACTGCTCCCAGTGTACCTTGGGAGAGGCGGTCAGAGGTCACCGCAAGTGATCCAGGGATTTAATTCCACAGCCCCAGCTTCCCAGAGGCCCCACTCCCTTTGCAGTAGAAGAGGACCAGCTAGGTGTGCAATTCTCAAAGCCTTCAATTATTTGACTGAAGATCACTTTAATGGTGGTTAAAGAGGATTGGTAAGTATAGCTTTGGGAAATATTTGGACCTATAAAAGTTTAGAGAAAGGTGAAATAGTAGGATATATTCTTTAGAGTTTGTGTGTGTCTGAGGTAATAAGCAAGCCAGAGATAGTTAATTCTATTGTCCGTCTTTCCTACCTACTCAACCCTTGATTTTTAGACAAGAGACAATTTCTCATTAAAAATCATTCAGGCTCCTATCTAAAACATACTATTGTACCAGCTCTTATTGAAAGATTAATCATCCCCTTGTAGGACACTAGCTGATTAACTAGTAAATTCATCTGTAAATTTAAAGTACTCTAATTCCAACTCCCTTAGTATCCTAAACTTAACTAGGAACTCAATAAAATTAAGATGAAGGCAGCAGTCCAGCAGCAAATGGGGGGCTTTCCAGTCTTTTGCATTGAGTGTCACATGTATGACTTTTTACCTGCTGGTGAGAGATTGTATGTGTGTACTCGGCACAAAGAGTTCCTGGCTCTCAGGGAATGAGTCCGATCTCTGGAGGCTGGAGTAGCAGACTTGGAGGAGCTGAGGCAGACAGAGAGGTACATTGATTAGACCTTCAGGGATATAGTAGCCAAATCCCAAATCCAGTCTGGCAGCGCCTTTGCTGTCTTGGATCAGAAAAGTCTCCCAGTAAGAGAACATCACCCTGGTGTAGCAGGAAGTGATCCTGTAACAAGGACCTGCTCACCAGGTGATGTATTATCCTCTCGCACTGAGGACAAGTCTCCCAGGGCTACTGCCCAGGAGGGAAGGGTTAGTCTGGCCATCATTGTTGGTGATTCAATTATTAGAAAGGTAGCAGGATGGCTTGTGGACGTGAGGACTGCCTGGTAACTTGCCTGCCTGATGCAAAGGTGGCAGACATTATGCGTCACCTTGATAGGATTATAGACAGTGCTGGGGAGGAGCCAGCTCTCATGGTACATGTGGGCCCCAATGACATAAGAAAATGTGGGAGAGAGGTTCTAGAAGCCAAATTTAGGATTTTAGGTAGAAAGCTGAAATCCAGAACTTCCAGGGGGGCATTCTCTGAAATGCTTCCTGTTCCATGTGCAGGTCCCCAAAGGCAGGCAGAGCTCCAGAGTTTCAATGCATGGATGAGATGATGGTGCAGGGAAGAGGGATTCAGTTTTGTAAGGAACTGGGGAAACTTTTAAGGAAGGGGGAGACTTTTCCGAAATGATGGGCTCCACCTTAACCAGAGTGGAACCAAGCTGCTGGCACTAACCTTTAAAAAGGAGATAGAGCAGCTTTTAAACTAGAACAAGGAGGGAAGCTGACAGTCACTCAGCAGTGCATGGTTTGGAGAAATGTATCCTTGAAGGATACTAATGAAACTAGAGAGTTAGGACATCCCAACAGAGAGGTTCCAATAAAAGCAAATGTAGTCCATGTGCCAGTATATAAAAAATCACCTGAGCTAAAGATTTCCAAATTATGCCTAAGAACTGAAAAGCAGGTTCTAAATACAATAAAAAGGAAAATGTCATAATGGCTCTATATCGCTTCATGGTGAGACCTCACCTTGAATACTGTGTACAATTCTGGTCGCCACATCTCAAAAAAGATATAGTTGCAATGGTACAGAGAAGATACAGAGAAGGACAACTAAAATGATAAACGGGGTGGAACAGCTCCCCTATGAGGAAAGGCTGAAAAGGTTAGGGCTGTTCAGCTTGGAGAAGAGATGGATAAGGGGGAATATGATATAGGTCTTTAAGATCATAAGAGCTCTTGAATAAGTAAATGTGAATCGGTTATTTGCACTTTCGGTTAATAGAAGGACTAGGGGGCATTCCATAAAGTTATCAAGTAGCACATTTAAGACTAATCTGAGAAAATTCTTTTTCACTTAACAGATAATTAAGCTCTAGAATTTGTTGCCAGAGGATGTGGTTAGTGCAGTTAGTGTAGCTGGGTTCAAAAAAGGTTTGGATAAGTTCTTGGAGGAGAAGTCCATTAACGGCTATTAATGAAGTTTACTTAGGGAATAGACACTGCTATTAATTGCAACAGTAGCATGGGAGCTTCTTGGTGTTTGGGTACTTGCCAGGTTCTTGTGGCCTTGTTTGGCCTCTGTTGGAAACAGGATGCTGGGCTTGATGGACCCTTGGTCCGACCCAGCATGGCAATTTCTTATGTTGTTATGTTCTTATGCCCTAGGGAAGGGGTCCAATGAAGATGGGAATATATTCCTGAAGAACCTGATAGAGAGGTGTAGGAAAATAGCAGAGCATCTCCATAGAAGCATGAAGATAGAATAGCTTCTGTGTGAGAAAGAGAGAAAGAATTTGGGATGCTTCCCATTAATCTGATTCAAGACATTGGACCTGCTGGAATTCCAAATATATGATGTAACAGACATTCCTTAATGATCTGTCTCTGGAAAAAGACATAGGTGTGGATCACCCCCTGGGGCATCAAGGTTGGGTAGTGAAGAGGCAGCTGGAACATATCCTGAAGCCCTTCAAAGATACCGCAGAGTATTTAAGTTCCAGAAATGCAAGCATGGGTTGGATCATCCCTATAGTTAATATTCTGGAGACAAATCTAGAGGGAATAAAAGGAGAGGGAATAGAAGCAGAAGTGTTGCAGACTCTGGACACTTTGCAACAACAGGAGTAAGAGAAATTGAAACCTCTCAAAAAACAATATATACATACTTTGAGATCCAAGGATGAAAGGGAATTTTACCCTCCAGTCCTTGAGTCTCACATTCATGAAGGATATGCTGGTAGCTAGGGTGTGTGAACAGGAGCACCAGAAGCTGAGACACAGTGTAAATATTAGAGATGTGAATCGGAACCGGAATCGGTTCGGATTCCAGTTCAGATTCACATGTGGGTTTTTCCTATCGGGCCCGTTCACGTTTTGTTTATCGGCTGCCCAGCCGATAAACAAAAAACCCACCCCGACTCTTTAAAAGTAACCCCTTAGCTTCCCCCACCCTCCTGACCCCCCCCCCCCCCCAAAACCTTTTTACAGGAACCTGGTGGTCCAGTGGGGGTCCCGGGAGCGATCTCCCGCTCCGGGCTGTCCTCCGGCTACTGGGCCGTCCTTTGCCCTTACCTTGTGATAGGGTATCCGTGCCATTGGCCGGATCCTGTCACATGGCACCGGCGCCATGCGCTAACTTTGCCCTCACTATGTGACATATGAGGGCAAAGGCTAGCACCGGCACCATTTTGAATACTGGTAATACGGCCCGAGTGCAGGAGGTCGCTCCTGGACCCCCGCTGGACTTTTGGCAAGTCTTGTGGGGGTCAGGAGGCCCCCCCAAGCTGGCCAAAAGTCCCTGGGGGTCCAGCGGGGGTCCGGGAGCGATCTCCTGCACTCATGCCGTCGGATGCCAGGAACCAAAATGGCGCCGATAGCCTTGCCCTTACTATGCCACAGGGGCTACCGGTGCCATTGGTCAGCCTCTGTCACATGGTAGGAGCACAAGATGGCGCCGGCCATCCAGTGCTCCTACCATGTGACAGGATCCGGCCAATGGCACGGATACCCTGTCACAAGGTAAGGGCAAAGGACGGTCCGGTAGCCGGAGGATGGCCCGGAGCGTGAGATCGCAGGAGATCGCTCCCGGGACCTCCATTGGACCACTAGGTACCTGTAAAAAGGTTTTGGGGGGGTCGGGAGGGTAGGGGAAGCTAAGGGGTTACTTTTAAAGGGTCGGGGTGGGTTTAGGGGTTATTTTTGAGTGCCATTTTTCCCGCCCTCCCCCAAAACGATAAGGGAAGCCCCATGATCAATATCGTGGGGTTTTTCTATCCTTTTGGGAGAGCCCCCGATTTCTGACGATTTTGAAAATATCAACGATATTTTCAGTCGTCCGAAGCCTGATTCACATCCCTAGTGGATATAGCCCAGGAAAGAGTGGCCACCTCAGAGTGTAGTACAAGCAGGAGACGTGCCTTGTCAGCTACTACTTCATTCCCCAGTTCCATACGCCATACTCACATTGTTCGCAAAGAACCATCTCTCCTGAAAAAGGCCATACCTAAAGCAGCTTACGAGAGAGACCTTTGGCCCACCCCAGCAAATTAGACCCCAGCAAATATTTCTGTGACACGCTATGTCATAGAGCCCATTGAGAATATGGATACAGATGCACTGGCATGTTGGTCACACATGAGAGTTGATAGAAGTCTGATCTTTTTGAAAATCAGTCTGCCTTTCCTTGGGTTTCCAGAATTTTCATGTGAGTGGCAAGATAAGTGAATGCATCTTGAAGGCCTTGCTGCCACTCTGTCCTCCTACCATTATCCAGATTGTACTACCTTAGAGATCCTGCTGCTACTGCCTCTTATTACCTGCCTACTTAGAGGCTTTGATGGTATCATTCTGCCACCATATAGATATTAATACTATCACTATTTCTACCTGTCATGCCCCAGATGTACCACTATAGGGGTCTTGTCACATGCCTATCTGACTTACCTCTTATATACACCTTAGTAGTTTGCTGCCACATGCCTATCTGCTATGCCCCTGATATACCATCTTAGGGGTCTTGCTTCTGCTGTTCTGCCTACCTACCATCCCTCAGATATACTACCATAGAAATCTTGCTGCTACTGTTCTGTCTTCCTGCCTTGCAATTATGTACCAGCATGATAGATTTGGTGTCTTTATGATGTTTACTGTGATCTAGTTTTCCCACCCTTTTTTCTTGTTTGTTGGTTATTCTGTGGTGTTTTTTCTCTCTGAAATTGAATTTGAATATAGAAAAAATAAATATTTCTCTTCTCACACCACCTTTTTTTTGTGTTCTTTATTTTGTTAAATATCTCTACAATCAAACCCTAGTTCTCCCACCCTATGACTTTGTTGGTTTGTCCCCAGAAAAAAAAAAGAAAATAATACAATGTTCTACTCCCATTCCCATCTCTTTTCTGATTCTCTGCCTTACTGTGTGTTGTTGTATATTTCTAGGATTGCATCCTATTTCTGCCACTTTTCTTCTTTCTTGATGAATTGTCCCCAAAATCCCAAAGTCAGAAAGAAGAAATGCAGTTACCAGAGAAAAGATGTACAGCAGAGAAATTTTACATGTTCTGAATATGGTAAAGGTTTCAGTAGAAAGAAAGAACTAATGCAACACCAGAAAACCATCATTGTGTTCAGCTATAGAATATAGTAAATGCTTTCTTTTAATAAAGTAAATCTTACAAATTATGAGAAAAGCCACACTGATGAGAGACCATTGTCATTTCCAGATTGCAACAAAAATTTCAATTGGAAAGCAAATTTTACAAGAAACATAATAAAAGGTTTTATCTCAAAAGTGATATAGATGTCATATCATTATCTTGTACTAAATCAACAAATGGCAAGTGCTTCAAAAAGAAGACAGAACTCTCCTATGCTGCTCTGCCTTACTGCTGTATCATTATGCTCTAGTTTGGAGGGTCTCTCTGCCATTTAGCCTTGCTGACATACCCAGACTTTACACTTTGGGTTCTTTCTGCCAATCTGGCTTGCTCCCATACCCAAAACTCTACACCTTTGGGTATTCTAGCCACTGTGATGGGCTACTTTATACCTTTCATAGTGCCTTGGTGTGTTGATGCCACTCTTTGTTCTGCTTTCTCCATGCCTTGGGATCTTTTCTCCAAACAAAAAAAATGCCACAAAGTGAGTGAAAATAAATTATCAACAAAAATATGCAAAACAAGCCCTCACTACATTACAACAAAGCCATCTACTATTCACTATCATTGTATGAAACCCTCACCATCCATGTTCATATAATTTTAGCTTTTTGCTTAAAGCTTTGTTGTAATGTAGTGAGAGCTTGTTTTGCATATTTTTATTGGGATTTTTTCTGCCGTGTTTTCTGCTATGTAACCCATTCATGGTGTCTTAGGATGTTGATGCCACTTTTGGTGCCACTTTGCCTCTTATGCTGCCATTAAGGGTTCATACCACTGTTATTGGTGCTCTGCTTTGAATCCTTGGGGTATTCTCCCCCCTCTTGGTACTGTTTTGCTCCTCTGATGGAGCCTTTAAGAACTCCTGCTACTGCTGGTACTGCTTTGCCCTTTTAAGGTGACTTAAGTTATTCATGTCACTTTTGGTACCACATTGGCATTGTCTTGATGCATTGGCCTGCTTTCACCCTTCTGATGATGTCTATCAACATTTGTTTTTGGACTTGATCAGAAAAACCCAATTCTGGAGACCAAAATGGGGTGCAGTGCTTCCCTCATAGATTTTAATGGTAAACAAATGAACAAATAAAATGAATAGACAATTCCTTTTGTTTGTTTTAAACTAATGAAACAAATAAATTAATTGAAATATTTTGTTTTCCTCTGCACACCCCTATAATCCACAGTTCTAATCTGTGACCCAGCTGCTATAATGAGGTCACATTCTGTCTTTTGCAAGGTAGATCTTCAAAACATTCTGAGCAACATGGGAAATGCGGTCTGAGCCTTACTTGTTTGTATTCTGTTCCCATAACCTTTTTCTCCTCAGACTGTTACACAAACAGGAACAAATAGTAGATAAAGATCAAAATCAATAATTAAAAATAAATGAGATCAAGGAAGGCACTTGCTCAAAGAAAATGAATACACACTGAGTTTAATGGATTATAATGAAATTATACATAGTGCAATGTAAGGAATAAGAATAAGATAACTAGGGAAAAGATGCACAAACTTATGTAAACAATGAATAGGAAATTATTCAGAGTATATAAAAGCACAAGCATTCATGACTATAAAACAAAAAGATGACAAAATATGGGAAAATTCACTTAAATTAAAATACCAGTATATATTTAGGGAAAATAGATATTTAAAACAACTATGAGAAAAAAATGAAATCCAACAAACAATATAGATAATTAATTAACAAAATGTGTAAATAACATTATAATATAGAAAACTGTGGAAAAAGCACTAGCATATGTGTTGTCTAGCACTCTAGCCTGTCTAGAGAAGTGAAAGCTTCCTTGGTACCCTGAGATTCATACAAAAGTTTGTAAACAATGAATAGTTTGCCACAGAGAAGAGATATACATCTTTTGTTATGGTTTTTTTTATTAAAATATATTAATCATTTATGCCTAGGCACTAAGCAATTTACAAAATAACATAGATGATATAAAATACAGTACATTTAACAAAAGAATTACATTCACCATATCTGTAAGACTTCTATATTAACTCTGTCATGGGGCGTGAGTCCTCAGACTGTGGTGCATGACCAGTTACAGGTAAGGATAGTTGGCCAAAGGATGAACACCATCATCAGCGGCTCTTACAAACTTTGGGATATTATACGTATTTTTATCAGTAAAAATATTAACAAACCTCCCTTACTAAAGCTATTTGTGCATAAGCCAGGCTAAAGAAAAATGTTTTTAGCATTGATGTGAAAGCCTTTATGCATTCTATTTGTTGTAGAACTTCCAGAAGAGAACTGCAGATAGAATGAGCTGCAATGGAGAAAACACAGTATCTTATCACTGCAAGGCAGGCTTTCTTTAGAGAGGGTATATCTAGAAGACCCCATTGTGAGGATCTAAGAGCTTGTGTTGACTCATATTGCCATAACAATGCATTTGCCAATGATAATGAATTAGTATTTATTAGTTTATGAGTCAGGATGCTTACTTTATATTATATTTGATAATGAACTGTTAACCAATGTAGGCTACACTGGATTGGAATGATATGGTGTCTGCGCTCTTTCTCTGCAAATAACCAAGCAGTGGATTTCTGAAAAGGCTGAAATGCCTTTAAAGTAGATGCAGTCAAACAGAAATAAATGTGTTGCAGCAATCTATCAATGGTAACTAGGGGTGTGCATTCGGTCCCTACGTATTGGCAATCCGCAATGGATGTGGCCATATTTGTTGTATTCGTGGGGAAGTGAAACGTATCACGATTCCCCACAAACACACAAATCTTCGCTGAATTATTTGGCTGCCTAAAGAAACCAATTTAAACAACTCCCCCACCTTCCTGACCCCCCCCCCCCAAGGCTTACCAAAACTCCCTGGTGGTCCAGAGGGGGGTCCGAGAGCCATCCCCTGCACTCACACCCTCGGTGCCGGTTTCAAAATGGCGCCGATAGCCTTTGACCTACTATGTCACAGGGGCTACCGGTGCCATTGATCAGCCCCTGTCACATGACCATCGGCATCATCTTGTGCTCCTACCATGTGACAGGGGCTGGCCAATGGCACCGGTAGCCCCTGTGACATAGTATGGGCAAAGGCTATCGGCGCCATTTTGATTACTGGCAGCCGATGGTCTGAGTGTAGGAGGTCACTCCCGGACCCCCGATGGACCACCAGGGACTTTTGGCAAGTCTTGAGGGACCCTCCTGACCCCCACAAGACTTGCCAAAAGTCCAGCAGGGGTCCATGAGTGACCTCCTGCACTCCGGCCGTTGGATGCCAGTACTCAAAATGGCACTGATCGTCTTTGCCCTCACTATGTTACAGGGGCTTAATAACAGTTTATATCTTGAAACCCTGTTTAACCCCCTCATCCCTGTAACCTTATATTTTGTAAACCGTTATGATGGCATTGTTTTGACGATTCCAAATGATGGTATATAAACTTGTTAAATAAATAAAAATAAATAAAATTGAAATCTAGAGTAGAGAGCCCTACTGGTCTCTACTAAAGGAGCATACCAATTAATTAAGTGGTTAGAGAAAAGAGTTAGGTTTAGGTGGGTTATAGCTCCACTATGTGGGAGAACTTAAAGGTGGAGTCCTTGCCTATGAAAACCTGTCACCATTTAGTAGGTATTGATTTTGAGAAGTCTTCTTCGGGGCAGCATGCAATCATGATTGCTCCTGGCTTTTGTTATTTTCTGGAAAAAGGACCTTTGGTTAATTGGAAAGAGACTTGGGGTATGGACTAGAAGAAAAAGTACTTTTCTCCCATTTCAATGATTTTAGCTTTTGACCCTTTTGCTTTTCGGGAAGGAAGTTTCTCCACCATTCTATTTGTCATTTTTGGGTTACCTTTTGAAACTGTTTTTATTATTATCTTTCTTCTGAGTTCTGTTGAATACAGGAACTATGAACATGATATCTTGAAAGAGGGCAGGAGTTTTGTCATCCAAAGAAGCTCAATAACCCTTTAGTAGGGGTGTGCATTCGTTTTGAACTTATATGTAAAACGCTACTTATTTTTTTTTTTAACTTAAAAAAGTGATGAGGCGAAAACGATCAGATTTCCAACGTATTCAACATAGCTATGTTGAATACGTTGGAAATCGCGATCGTTGATCCTAAATAAAAATTTAAACCCCTCACCCTCCTTAATCCCCCCCAAGACTTACCAAAACTCCCTGGTGGTCCAGCGGGGAGTCAGGAAGCCATTCCTCTATTCCTTTGCGAGGAGCACGTGACGTCCGCGTCACGTCGGAGTGACGCGGCCGTCACGTGGTCTACCGCGTTTCCGCTCCCGGACCCCTCATTGGACACAAACGGAACTTTTGGCCAGCTTGGGGAGGTCAGGAGGCCCCCCAAGCTGGCCAAAAGTTCTGTTTGTGTCCAACGAGGGGACCGGGAGTGGAACCGCGGTGGACCACGTGACGGCCGCGTCACTCCGACGTGACGCGGACGTCACGTGCTCCTCGCAAAGGAATAGAGGAATGGCTTCCTGACTCCCCGCTGGACCACCAGGGAATTTTGGTAAGTCTTGGGGGGATTAAGGAGGGTGAGGGGTTTAAATTTTTATTTAGGGAACCGGTGCACGTATGGACATAGACTCAACTTATGGAATTCTCCATATGTCCATATTGACCGAAATTGACCCCCCTTTTCGACTTATGGACTTATGAACATAAACTTTTTGTCTGCACATCCCTACCCTTTAGAGGTTACTAGAGGAACGCATTCTCATTAATTACAGGAGGAGATGACGACCTTAGAAAAAGAATAGTGGCACCTTTTGGGTATGGACCACTATGATGTCATCTGTATAGTGAAGAGAGGAGATTGAACTGGGAAGTACAAAGTACATTCTATTCATCTTGAGAAAGATATGTAATATGAAATTTTATGTTGTATCATAAATCTGCCTGCATCCTTAATTTTGGGAAGGTTCTTTTAAACTACCTATACAATTGACAAAGATCAGGAATGAAAGAAATGATGTATTGCGTATTTCAAAGTCACAGATTTATTGAAGATCCAAACATTTAAATAGATTGGATTGCCTGAGAATTTGCAAATAGTCATTTTCACTATTCCACCATCAATTGTCATTATAGTTAAGTTGGAAACCACAATTAACTTCCAGCATATTTAATATAATTGTATGCAAAGACTATCTTAATAATACCCAAGGATAACCAATGAGACAGTGCTATACCGGGGTACAAATTATATCGCAATGACAGAGAGGAGCATCTGGTAGGCGGGGTGGTGCTTTATGTCCGGGATGGCATAGAGTCCAACAGGATAAAAATCCTGCATGAGACTAAATACACAATCAAATCTTTAAGGGTAGAAATCTCTTGTGAGTTGGGGAAGAGTATAGTGATAGGAGTATACTACCGTCCACCTGGCCAAGATAGTGAGATGGACAGTGAAATGCTAAGAGAAAGTAGGGAAGCTAACCAAATTGGTAGTGAAGTAATAATGGGAGATTTCAATTACCGTCAGTAGAGAGGGAAACTGATTTTAATTTAAATTTTTGCCTATAGTGACGGTGTCATCAAGCCAGACGTTGTGATGACACCGTCACTATAGGCAAAAATTTAAATTAAAATCAGTTTCCCTCTCTACTGACAGTTTACCTATTGGGTTACTGTATCGGCTCTCTTTATTATAGATTTCAATTACCCCAATATTGACTGGGTAAATGTAACATCGGGACATGCTAGAGAGATAAAGTTCCTGGATGAAATAAATGACAGTTTTATGGAGCAATTGTTTTAGGAACTGATGAGAGAGGGAGCTATTTTAGATCTAATTCTCAGTGGAGCACAGAATTTGGTGAGAGAAAGGGGGCAGTAAGGAAATCCACAGATCTAATGCTAAACTTTCAAAAGGGAAATTTTGATAAAAGGAGAAAAATAGTAAAAAAAAAACCTGAAAGGAGCAGTTACAAAGGTAAAAAGTATGCAAGAGGCATGGATATTGTTAAAAAATACCATCCTAAAGCACAGTCCAGCTGTATTCCACACATTAAGAAAGGTGGAAGGAAAGCAAAACGATTACCGGCATGATTAAAAGGTGAGGTGAAAGAGGCTATTTTAGCCAAAAGATCTTCATTCAAAAATTGGAAGAAGGATCCAATAGAAGAAATTGGATAAAGCATAATCATTGGCAAGTTAAATGTAAGACATTGATAAGAGAGGCTAAGAGAGAATTTGAAAAGATGTTCGAAAGAAGATGGCCATAGAGGCAAAAACTCACAGTAAAAATATTTTAAAATATATCTGAAGCAGAAATCCTATGAGGGAGTCAGTTGGACCATTAGATGATCGAGGGGTTAAAGGGGTACTTAGAGAAGATAAGGCCATCATGGAAAGATTAAACAATTTATTTGTTTCGGTGTTTACTGAAGAGGATGTTGGGGAGATAACCATTCTGGAGAAGGTTTTCAGGGGTAATGATTCAGATGGACTGAACCAAATCATGGTAAACCCAGAATATGTGGAAGGCCTGATTAACAAACCTGGACAGGATGGTATACAGCCCAGGGTTTTGAAGGAACTAAAAAATTAAATTTCAGATCTATTAGTAAAAATTTGTAACCTATCAATAAAATCATCCATTGTATCTAAAGACTGGGGAGTGGCTAATGTAACCCCAATATTTAAAAGGGGTCCAGGGGTGATCCAGGAAACTATAGACCAGTTAGTTTGACTTCAGTGCACGGAAAAAAGGTGGAAAGTGTTCTAAAGATCAAAATCACAGAACATATTTAAAGACATGGTTTAATGGATCTAAGTCAGCATGGCTTTTCCCAAGGCAAGTCTTACCTCACAAATCTGCTTCGCTTTTTTGAAGGGGTTAATAAACACGTAGATAAAGGTGAACTGGTAGATGTAGTGTATTTGGATTTTCAGAAGACATTTGACAATGTTCTTCGTAAGAGGCTTCTATGAAAAGTAAAAAGTCATGGGATAGGTGGAGATGTACTTTCATGGATTACAAACTGGTTAAAAGACAGGAAACAGAGAGAAGGATTAAATGGACAATTTTCTCAGTGGAGGAGGGTGGGCAGTGAAGTGCCTCATGTATCTGTACTGGGACCCGTGCTTTTCAATATATTTATAAATGATCTGGATAGGAATATGACAAGTAAGGTAATCAAATTTGCAGATGATACAATGATAAAATGATGTGACATTTTCCGTTTTATTCACCATTCCCTTTCTAATAATTCCCAACATTCTGTTTGCTTTTTTGACTGCCGCAGCACACTGAACCGACGATTTCAATGTGTTATCCACTATGACACCTAGATCTCTTTCTTGGGTTGTAGCACCTAATATGGAACCTAACATTGTGTAATTATAGCATGGGTTATTTTTCCCTATATGCATCACCTTGCACTTATCCACATTAAATTTCATCTGCCATTTGGATGCCCAATTTTCCAGCCTCACAAGGTCTTCCTGCAATTTATCACAATCTGCTTGTGCTTTAACTACTCTGAACAATTTTGTGTCATCTGCAAATTTGATTATCTCACTCGTCGTATTTCTTTCCAGATCATTTATAAATATATTGAAAAGTAAGGGTCCCAATACAGATCCCTGAGGCACTCCACTGTCCACTCCCTTCCACTGAGAAAATTGTCCATTTAATCCTACTCTCTGTTTCCTGTCTTTTAGCCAGTTTGCAATCCACAAAAGGACATCGCCACCTATCCCATGACTTTTTACTTTTCCTAGAAGCCTCTCATGAGGAACTTTGTCAAACGCCTTCTGAAAATCCAAGTATACTATATCTACCAGTTCACCTTTATCCACTTGTTTATTAACTCCTTCAAAAAAGTGAAGCAGATTTGTGAGGCAAGACTTGCCTTGGGTAAAGCCATGCTGACTTTGTTCCATTAAACCATGTCTTTCTATATGTTCTATGATTTTGATGTTTAGAACACTTTCCACTATTTTTCCTGGCACTGAAGTGAGGCTAACCGGTCTGTAGTTCCCGGATCACCCCTGGAGCCCTTTTTAAATATTGGGGTTACATTTGCTATCCTCCAGTCTTCAGGTACAATGGATGATTTTAGTGATAAGTTACAAATTTTTACTAATAGGTCTGAAATTTCATTTTTTAGTTCCTTCAGCACTCTGGGGTATATACCATCCGGTCCAGGTGATTTACTACTCTTTAGTTTGTCAATCAGGCCTACCACATCTTTTAGGTTAACCGTGATTTGATTCAGTCCATCTGAATCTTTACCCATGAAAACCTTCTCCATTACGGGTACCTCCCCAACATCCTCTTCAGTAAACACCGAAGCAAAGAAATCATTTAATCTTTCCGCGATGGCCTTATCTTCTCTAAGTGCCCCTTTAACCCCTCGATCATCTAACGGTCCAACTGACTCCCTCACAGGCTTTCTGCTTCGGATATATTTAAAAAAGTTTTTACTGTGAGTTTTTGCCTCTACTGCCAACTTCTTTTCAAATTCTCTCTTAGCCTGTCTTATCAATGTTTTACATTTAACTTGCCAATGTTTATGCTTTATCCTATTTTCTTCTGTTGGATCCTTCTTCCAATTTTTGAATGAAGATCTTTTGGCTAGATTAGCTTCTTTCACCTCCCCTTTTAACCATGCCGGTAATCGTTTTGCCTTTTTTCCACCTTTCTTAATGTGTGGAATACATCTGGACTGTGCTTCTAGGATGGTATTTTTTAACAATGACCATGCCTCTTGGACATTTTTTACTTTTGTAGCTGCTCCTTTCAGTTTTTTTCTAACAATTTTTCTCATTTTATCAAAGTTTCCCTTTTGAAAGTTTAGCACGAGAGCTGTGGATTTGCACACTGTTCCTCTTCCAGTCATTAAATCAAATTTGATCATATTATGATCACTATTGCCAAGCGGCCCCACCACCGTTACCTCTCTCACCAAGTCCTGTGCTCCACTGAGAATTAGATCTAAAATTGCTCCCTCTCTCGTCGGTTCCTGAACCAATTGCTCCATAAAGCTATCATTTATTCCATCCAGGAACGTTATCTCTCTAGTGTGACCCGATGATACATTTACCCAGTCAATATTGGGGTAATTGAAGTCTCCCATTATTACTAGGGATGTGAATCGTTTTAGGACGATTAAAATTATCGTCCGATAATTTTAATATCGTCTTAAACCGTTATGGAACACAATACAATAGAGATTCTAACGATTTATCGTTATAAATCATTAGAATCGTGAGCCGGCACACTAAAACCCCCTAAAACCCACCCCCGACCCTTTAAATTAAATCCCCCACCCTCCCGAACCCCCCCCAAATGACTTAAATAACCTGCGGGTCCAGCGGCGGTCCGGAACGGCAGCGGTCCGGAACGGGCTCCTGCTCCTGAATCTTGTTGTCTTCAGCCGGCGCCATTTTCCAAAATGGCGCCGAAAAATGGCGGCGGCCATAGACGAACACGATTGGACGGCAGGAGGTCCTTCCGGACCCCCGCTGGACTTTTGGCAAGTCTCGTGGGGGTCAGGAGGCCCCCCACAAGCTGGCCAAAAGTTCCTGGAGGTCCAGCGGGGGTCAGGGAGCGATTTCCCGCCGCGAATCGTTTTCGTACGGAAAATGGCGCCGGCCATACGCGTATGGCTGGCGCCATTTTCCATACGGAAAATGGCGCCGGCAGGAGATCGACTGCAGGAGGTTGTTCAGCGAGGCGCCGGAACCCTCGCTGAACGACCTCCTGCAGTCGATCTCCTGCCGGCGCCATTTTCCGTACGAAAACGATTCGCGGCGGGAAATCGCTCCCTGACCCCCGCTGGACCTCCAGGAACTTTTGGCCAGCTTGTGGGGGGCCTCCTGACCCCCACGAGACTTGCCAAAAGTCCAGCGGGGGTCCGGAAGGACCTCCTGCCGTCCAATCGTGTTCGTCTATGGCCGCCGCCATTTTTTGGCGCCATTTTGGAAAATGGCGCCGGCTGAAGACAACAAGATTCAGGAGCAGGAGCCCGTTCCGGACCGCTGCCGTTCCGGACCGCCGCTGGACCCGCAGGTTATTTAAGTCATTTGGGGGGGGGGGGTTCGGGAGGGTGGGGGATTTAATTTAAAGGGTCGGGGGTGGGTTTTAGGGGGTTTTAATATGCCGGTTTTGCGATTTTTCGATTTTTCGATTTTTCACGATTTTTCACGATTTTTCACGATATTTTACCCCCCCAAACGGCAACAATACGATTCCCTCCCCCTCCCAGCCGAAATCGATCGTTAAGACGATCGAGGACACGATTCACATCCCTAATTATTACTGCACTACCAATTTGGTTAGCTTCCCTAATTTCTCTGGACCTTGATGGTACCTTGAATACTGTATACAATTGTGGTCGTCGCATCTCAAAAAATATATAGTTGTGATGGAGAAGGTACAGAGAAGGGTGACCAAAATGATGGGATAGAACAGCTCCCCTATGAGGAAAGACTAAAGAGTTTAGGACTGTTCAGCTTGGAGAAGAGACAGCTGAGGGGGGATATGATAGAGGTGTTTAAAATCATGAGAGGTCTAGAACAGTTATTTACTCTTTCAGATAATAGAAAGACTAGGAGGCACTCCAAGAAGTTAGCATATAGCACATTTAAAACTAATTGGAGAAAGTTCCTTTTCACTCAACACTCAATTAAACTCTGGAATTTGTTGCCAGGGGATATGGTTAGTACAGTTAGTGTAGCTGGTTTTAAAACAGGTTTGGATAAGTTCTTGGAGGAAAAGTCCATTACCTGCTATTAATCAAGTTGAGTTAGGAAGTAGCCACTGCTATTACTAGCATCAGTAGAATGGGTACTTGTCAGGTACTTGTTGCCTAGATTGGCCACTGTTGGAAACAGGATGCTGGGCTTGATGGACCCTTGTTCTGACCTAGTATGGCATGTTCTTATGTTCTAATGAAAGGGTATAAATTGTGCTCCAAAGAGTGTAGACTACAGAGAAAGTTGATTATGACAATCTACCACAGAGCCATAACAAAGGACAAAAATAGGTACTTATGCCAATATTTTAAACAAGCACTAAATCCAATCAAGAAATTATTTAAAATAGTTAATGGTCCTCTATAACAGAGCCAAATTCCTCAATCAAAATTAATATCAAGGTCTACTGTTGGAATGTGCAAGATATCTCCTTCTTGGAGAAGAAGACAAACCTGACCCCTCTGAGTACACAAGAGAAATAATGGCCATCTCCAGTTCTCAAGAACCACAAACAGGCCTGGTTTTCAGGATGAAATACATACATGAGATAGACTTGCACTGCCTCTATTTTATGCATATCTATCTAATGCATATTCATTGTGGTTATGCTAAAAACCAGGTTTGTTTGTGGTCATTGAGGACCGAAGCTAGTCATCCCAACACTAGAGGTATAGGACGTATTTACCCCAAACACTGAAGAGAGTCTTTAAAAAATATGTGTGCCCAATGTCCAACATTCTGCAGCCTCAATCCCTGCCTTTCCAAGGTTGTGAAACTGCCTAGTAGGGGACTAATAACCTAGTCTTCATATGTAAAGTTTGCTACCAACAGAGCTAAAAAAAAACACCCAAAAAAACTATGGTATGTCCCCTGCTAAAAAAAAGGTCATTCAAGACCCCTACAAACCTGAAAATTACAAACCAGTAATTCCATTTTTTGAGGACAACAATAGAACAGAAAGTCTGAATCCAACTAAATGACTAGCCAGCACTGCAGAAAGAAATTGGCTGGATCCTTGTCAATTTGACTTCAGACAAGGCCATTGAAAAGCTACAGTCCTTGTTATCCTAATAGATGATCTCCTCAGATACTGTGATAGGAGCTAGACCATGGTGCCAGTGCTGCTGTATTTCTCAGCAGCTTTTGACACTGTAGATCACAATATCATTATATTATGGCTAGAAGATGCCATCCTAAATGATAAGGTCCTAGTCTGGTTTACTTCCTCTCTGAGAAGGAAGTATATATTTCACTGATAACTCATTGTCACCTTAGGTCTTAACTTTTGGGGCCCCATAGGGATCTATATCAGGGCTTCCCAAACCTGTCCTGGGGACCCCACAGTCAGTCGGGTTTTCAGGATATCCCCAATGAATATGCATGAATACATTTGCATATCATGGAAACTCAGTATCTGCAAATTTATCTTTGGGTAGCCCTAATTTATACTATCACCTGCACTATTTAATACCTTCCTTAGATCTTTTGAACAACAGATGAGAACATCTGACATAAAAGTTTACATCTAATCGGATGATATTCAGCTTATATGATCAATGAACTAGGACCAATCAACAGCTATATAAAAACTAGCTATATATCTCACAGCCCTCCAAATGTGGACGAAACCCAACAAACTCTATTTCAACCTTAATAAAATGGAGCTCCTTTGGATACAAAATACAGACAGGATGGTCCCTGGGTTGAAAATTCCTTTAGAAAATATGAACTCTCCCAGAAAACACAGTTCAAGAGCCTTGGAATCTTGCTGGAACTCTGAACATAAATCTAAGCAACTTTAAAAAGTTGTCTCTTGCAATTACATAAACTTCAAAAACTCTGCCCTCTCACGGAGAATTCAAACTTATTCACAGCAATCCATGCCATACCTGATGTAATCTGCCTTCAATTCCTGGATGAGAGCAGAATCAAAGTTTTAAAATAAATATATAAATAAAAGATAACCTAGCAACTAGACTATTGTAACACATTTTGTAAAGGACTACCAGAAAACTCCAGCTAATAAAAATTACACAGTATGAAGATAGAGAGATGCAAATCACATGACCATATCACACCCATCCTAAAGAAAATTCACTAGTTATCAAACATCTATAGAACCAAATGCAAACCCCTATTGCTTATCTTCAAGGCTATAAGAGGAAAAGAATCAAGTTACCTGGAAAGAGGCTGGCCTTCTACATGCCTTCCAGAACTCTGTGAGCTTCACTTGGAGCCTCCTTAATCACTCTGTCAACAATAGAAACCTAAAGAATGGATACTCATCATCTCTGAACATTCTCAGGAGAAGCACCTGCCTTCTAGAACTCATTTGCAGAAAGGCTCCATCAAACACAGGTCTGCTTCCATTTCAGGAAGCACATAAAAGCCTGGCTTTTACACCAGACCTTTAATGGCACACATTTGTAACCCCTAGGCTGCTCATACCCATATAGAGGTACCAGAGGCCATATCTCAAATCTCAGTTTCAGGTGGTAAACTTCTCATAATGTTAAAATATCTCAAAATGCAGGGTTCTCTGAAAGATTATTTTCAAGGCATTTGCATTGTATTCCCTAAAGTTCCAGGACAGCATCTTGAATACAGCAGTGATGATAACAACACTGATGAGCAATAAAGTCACTATGTAGTAAAAACACACAAAAGCTGCCTTGGCTTCCAGCAATACTTTTACTGATTTAGAGTGAAATGATGAAAATGTTCTTACAGTGATTCAGTTCACGTTTTGATGGTACAAGTGTTTTAAATAAATTTGTAACTTCTCACAGTCTTGCTTAAGTTTAAGATGTTAAAGCAAATATATTCAGTCTTTAATTTGATGTTTCTTCCATCTCATTGGCAGAGGGCACATTAGTGATTCCCACCCAATCCATTTTGTACAATCAATTATTTCCTACCTTATCCATGGTGTCCTCCTATGAACTCCCCAGTTTCATCACAGTACCTGAATAGCACCAATAATTCTCCTCCTCTCCCTTTCCGTATCAGAATAATATTCCTGTTACTCCTCTAAATCTCCAAATCTCAAGGCCCATATTTGAAGGTCCATTCTAACTCCTTCCTCCCTTCTCTTCTTCTCCTCCTCTGGATGACTGTAAATTATCCTTCATTTGGTTACTGAGGATCCAAAGGTGGGATAACATCTCAGGGAAGTAACCTTTGCCTTTGATTTTAAAATAGCAAAGAAAATAACTTGAAGCCCTAGCTAATGGGTACTCAGCACTCAAATAAATCATCATAAAAATATAAAAGGGATAGTGAGGGTTGGCAGAAACTCCCCTACCCAAAATAAAGCTCTTCAAGGAGAAGTTAAGCATCAAACAATAGAAAATAGCAGAGGACAGCCCAGACATGCTGCATCAGGAAAAATAAACTAAACTCCATACCCTAAAATGGTGCTCTGGATTTAAATACCCGAAGAACTCACCAAATACTCTCTTCCACATGGGGGAGCTCTTTACCCACACTATAATTATTATGTTTCCTCCCCAGACAAAAGTGGTTTGCACTTATGCCTGCTCCTAGTAGGGATCTAAGGGATCTCTACACACATAACTACCTTCACCCTGGAATGCAGATACAAAAATGGCTTTTCTCTATGCCTTAAAATGACTAACAAACTATGCAACTGTATTTCTGAGCACCTTAATCTTACTATTATAAACTGTATAAACTGCCTGGCTTAATTTATGAGACCTGGACTTTGCTGCTAGAACCTGTCGTCTTGCTGTGGTGTTGTTTTCACTTCAGGTTTAGTGTTTATTGTCTACTTCAAATTGTACCTGTTAAGCAACTGCACCTAGTGACTGCAATTATGCTTTTTAATACCGTATGTTGCTGCTAGATCTATCACACTGCACCTACTACTCTAGTGACTATTATCATTATTTCAAATATGTTGTTGCTTTCTATGTTGTACCCTTACTTGGGTGAATTCCTTATTCAAAAAGGCAGGTAATAAAGCCAAACAAAATAAATAAATATGTAAGAACCTTTGGTTTACTTACCAAAAGGAATGTATTTTCTAGCTGGGGAGGTTCAGAAGAATTAATTGAAGAGAAGTTTGGGTTTTGCATCTCCAAATGGGAGCTGCAGATGGTGTGTTCTAGCAGTATATAAATCCCTGCAGCCATCTTAGGGCTTGGATTCTTAGTTGAATGTTTTAGGTAACCTTTCAGAGTGCAGGAAGTTCATGCCATCTGTTGCTATTTTGTCAGACTTTTGGAATTCCTGAGCTGCCCTTTTGGGCTCATTGTTTTGTCTGACCTGTGTTGGCTTACTGACACTTTTCGATCCATTTTTGGAAACTTTCCCTGTGAGTACTTTGGTACCCCCTTCACAGAGCATTTGGGGAGTCTCTATGTTGGGTTTGATCAAGGGGTAGGGAAGATTTGCTGCTCTCTCTCTCCCAGTGAATTGAAAAAAATCAATGACCCACTGCAGAGGAGTTCCACTTTGAGTTTCAGTTATTATCCTCTCATTTTAGGAGATGAAGCTTTTTCTATCCTTCCTGTCTCTTTTGTTTTTCTCTTGTTTGAGTAAAAATCTATTTTTTGTTCCTTTGGATCTGAATGCCCTTGGTAGCAGGGATCCATTTTCCAACCCATTGGGAGAAAAGTTGACATTCATCTAGAAAAAGCCAGGGGAGTTGAGGTTTCATCAGAGAGAAATGGATTTCTGTCCATTACCAGAGGGACAGATTTGAAGGTGTAGTGTAAGAGTTGATTTTTTCTACTGATTCAAGTGTGCTGTATTTGAGTAGGTCCTACCCACTTGGTGCTTCCAGAAGGAGTTCTAAGATATTTAAGAAGACAGAAGGAGAGATATGAGAACTGGGACTTGTGTATTCTCCTAAGAAGTTAGAACAATTCTACAGCAGGAAGAAGCTTCAGATAAATTTGGGAATTAGAAGAAGGATTACACGGTCTTCAATATGAATAGTTGAAAGGAGAAGGAGATACATTGTTAAGGATTTGGCTTCTATAAATTCAAAGAATTTACTAGAAGAATGAGGTTACAAATGTATTACTCTTTATTCTTTATTATTGTTCATCAACTTAATTTAAAACCAAACTGGCTAATTTTTTTAAAAAAACCACATGCACCCATATCATTTAAAATGCCCCTTCCATGCGTATGTGTGCACGTGATCTTAAAAGATGGCTCAAGTAAATATCATGCATGTATTGCCACCAGAGTTTTAACAGATTTTACCCACGTATGCTCACATAAGGGGAAAACCAGTTTTTTCATGGAGAGAGTGAAAACGAGAGAGAGAGAGAGAGAGAGAGAGAGAGAGAGAGAGAGAGCACTGTAGGAGAGACAATATGACACTATATATATTGTACCACTGTAAGAGAGGCAATTTTAGCTCAGGCTGATTTTGTGGAGGTGCGCTGTTACATTGGTGTAATTTAGATCGTTGCACCCTGGCCATGGGGGAGGGAATGAAGGGCTTGAACAGGTACATGTAAATAAATTATTTACTCTCTCAGACAATATAAGAATAGAGGCACTTCATAAAGTTAGCAAGTAGTGTTGCGGTCTCCACCGCTTCCCCTTCGCTAGGTCTGAACGGTGCCTACCTCTGCTGCTGGAAACGCCATGTTCCGCGTGGCTGGGACCCCGGCGGCGCTGCCTGCTCCATGTGGCGGCCGCCATTGCTTGCCCGTCTCTCCGCTGCCTCGCGCGCGAGGACGCCCACTTTGTGCGCACAGCTCCCGGAAGTCTGGCCCCACCTGCGCTGATCACATCACGCCCTAAGCCCGATATAACCGGCGTCCGGACTCCTCCTCGCCTTGCAACGAGGTTCACTACTGCCTTGTAGTTCTGAGTTGCGCTTCGTCTGTTCTTCGTTCCTGCCTTGACCTTTGGACTGCCTTTGACTCGCTTCATCCTGCTGCCTGCCTCCGACCTTGGTTCGTTCCCGACTTCGCTTCAGCCTGCCACCTGCCTCTGACCTTGGTTCGTTCCCGACTTCGCTTCAGCCTGCTTCAGTCCACAGCCTGCTACAGACCCCGTTCCAGTCTACAGCCTGCTTCAGTCCACAGCCTGCTACAGACTCCGTTCCAGTCTACAGCCTGCTTCAGTCCACAGCCTGCTACAGACTCCGTTCCAGTCTACAGCCTGCTTCAGTCCACAGCCTGCTACAGACTCTATTCCAGTCTTCAGCCTGCTTCAGTTCCAGCTTACTACAGACTCTGCTTCAGTATCCGGTTAGCTACAGTTCCCGCTGCCGCCCGCTGTCCTGTCATCAGCTGGCCCTCGGCCTGTACATCCGGTCCTCTGACTATCTTATACTTTTTTGACTTCCTATACTACAGTTCCGGCCTAGGCCTTTCCTGCCACTGGACATTGAGCCTATTCCCCAAGTCCCAAGGTTCCAGGACCCTACAGGCTCCTCCTGGGGGGCTCCTGGTTCCCAGGTGAACACCGCCAGCCTGTGGCTCCGCCTCCCGGCCTACCCTGTCATCCTAGGTAGACCGGCCCTAGGGTCCACTACCTCACCTGCAGTATCAGACCACAAGTAGCTCATTTAAAACAAATCAGAGAAAAATCTTTTTCACTTAATGGGTAATTAAGCT
Organism: Rhinatrema bivittatum; assembly: GCF_901001135.1. Lineage (NCBI taxonomy): Eukaryota > Metazoa > Chordata > Amphibia > Gymnophiona > Rhinatrematidae > Rhinatrema > Rhinatrema bivittatum. The sequence continues at coordinate 167,314,543 of NC_042615.1, forward strand.
CTGGAATTCATTGCCAAGGATGTGGTTATGGCAGTTAATATAACTGGGCTTAAAAAAGGTTTGGATAAGGTTTTTATGATTCAAACCCACCCTGAGCTGAAAGTGCCTCTCTTACAGTGGTAGATATATATAGTGTAATATTGTCTCTATCTCTCCCTCCCCCCCCCCCCCTTTAAGAATATATGTTAGTTCAGCAATCTTGAAAATCCCTAAAACTTAAGATGTAGGAGATCAGCATAGAGGAAATGCTAGCTCCATGAGATTTGACTAGCTCAGGGGCCAGCAAACAAGCAAGAGCAGCAGAATGGGTTCCCCTATCTGCTCCTGTTGGTGTGTGAATGAATAAATGAATGAAAGAATGAATGGGAGCCTGACTGAATGAATGGAGCTTGAAAGAATGAAAGGGAGCCTGTCTATGTGTATGTGTGTGTGTGTGTGTGTGTGTGTGTGTGTGAATGGAAACCTGCCTGTATGTGTGTGAAAGGGAACCTGATTATGTGTGTGGGGGTGGATGTGTGTATGTGAATATGAACCTGAGTCATGTGTGTGTGTGTGTGTGTGTGTATGGGTGAATGGGTATGTGAATGGGAACCTGTCTAAAGTATGTGTATGTATGAATGTAAGCCTGCCTTTGTGTGAGTGAAAGGGAACCTGATTATGTGTGTGGGGGTAGATGTGTGTGTGTGAATATGAACCTGAGTGGTGTGTGTGTGTGTATATGGGTGAATGGGTATGTGAATGGGAACCTGTCTAAAGTGTGTGTACGTATGAATGTAAGCCTGCCTTTGTGTGAGTGAAAGGGAACCTGATTATGTGTGTGGGGGTAGATGTGTGTGTGTGAATAGGAACCTAAGTTGTATGTGTGTGTGTGTGTGAATAGGAACCTGAGTGGTGTGTGTGTGTGCATATGTGTGTGTGTGTGTATGTGTGTATAGGAATCTGGCTAGGAGTGTGCATATGTGTGTGTGTGTGTGGGGGGGGGGTGAATGGGAACCTGACTGGGATGGGTATGTGACTGGGAACCTGTCTAAAGTGTGTGTATGTATGAATGTAAACCTGAAGAAAGCTTGTACTACCCCACTAATCCATGACATCCTCAGGGTGACTGGAAATGAACTTTTTAGGTATGTAGTATGGTGATTTTTCCATTCTTAATAGTTTGAATTATTTGATGTCTGGGTTTGCCATTTTGAAACATTTTATTGCGATTTGGAAACTTTTTTAAATTTTGTATGACCTCTTAATTAATGGATGTTATTCTATCCATTAGCTCATTGGAAATATTATTTTTTTATTAGAATGGTTTTACTTAAAGGATTGATTTATATTCCTTGATTTTATTGTTTGATGAATGATTTATGAGGACTGGTGATGTTTGTTTCTCCATTGCTGCATTGCTTCCAGAGTATGGCTTGTTGCAGTTTCCAGTTCAGTTTCTGACTACGTTTTTGTTTATACATTATAGTCTCTTTATTCTGTATTTGGTGAGGGTGAGTCTGTGTTCTGCATGTTTAACTCTGGCAGGGTATTATATGTTAAAATAAAAAAAGAATGGGGGGGGGGGGGCAGTAAAGTAATTGTTCACACAGAGCAGCAAAAATGTTAGCACTGGCCCTGGCCCTGGACATGGCCACAGGTGGATTACCATCCCATTCAGCAGCAGAGGTGGAGGAAGTTGAGTGACTGAAAGTGAAGAAAAGGGATGACTGGAAAGGAGGAGGTGAGAGGCTGAGAGAGAAGGGGTGGAGAGTGAGTGACTGCAAGGGAAAGGGGCAAGTAATTGAGAGAGAAGGGATGGGTGAGTGACCAAGGAAAAGGAAGGTGAGTGGGAGTGAAGAGGTGAGTGACTGGGAAGGGAAGGGAAGAGAGGTGAATGAATGAGACTGTAGGGGAACAGGGAGTAAGAAGAGAGGTTAGAAGAGTTGTATGTGTATATATGACAGAGATGAGAAAGATGTGTATTTCCCTCCTCCCCTACCCACCCCTCCCCCCCCCCCCCCAGGTTGCCTATTGGCTCCAGATTTTCAGGTCAGATTTTATCCCATTGTATGCTGGGACTTATCTGATTTCCCTATTGCATTCCTACAAGAAAAGCAAGAGTAGAAGTACCTGCATGCAGGGGAGTAAAACCAGGACTAGATAGACCTGTCTTGAAAATCTGGAGCCAGTTGGTAACCCCACCTCCTTTTCACTATTCTATGACAATCTCAGGATAACTGAAAAATTAAAGTTCCCAGGAATGGAGAAGGGGATATTTTTTATCCTTATTAATGTTATTGTATTGAAATATATTGGTTTATATGAAATGTTTAACATTGTTTATTTTATTCTTATTCTTATTTATTAGATGCTCTGTCACCTGTTTTGAAATATTGTTTTTATTAGTATGGTTTACTATTATGATTGATTTATATTTCTTGAGTTTGCTTTATGAGGAATGTTGATGTTTCTGTTTTTTCATTATTGCACTGTGTATGAATCTGGCTGGGAGATCTGGGAGAGGAGAGGAGGCTTAAGAACAAGACTGCTGGGGATTAGGGGAGAAGGGGCTGGAGAGCAAGATTGCTGGGGACTAGAGTTGCCAATTCTCTGCAGATTTTCAGGACAGGCTGATCCAGTCCTGGCTTTACCCCACTGCATGTTGAGATTTGTTCTTATTTTCCTAGTGCATTCCTAAGAAAAGCAAGATTATTTGTACCTGTATGCAGGGGAGTAAAACCAAGACTGGATCAACCTGTCCTGAAAATCTAGAGCCAGTTGGCAACCTCAGTGGGGACTGGAAGGGGAGAGGGAGCAAGACTGCAGGTGGCTGGGAGGGGAGACTGCCATTGCTTTCTGTTTCTTTGAGGTAGGACATGGGAAGAATTTCATTTTCTCTGCGTCATTTTTTTGGGAAATGTGTATCTGAATAATACTATTTTTTTTTTACAGTACAGGGAACATTTGGAAATTTTGGAAACATTTAGAAATTTTACATCATAGTTCTTGGCTCTTGGTCTCATTTGTTATCAGATGCTGTTTTTGTTTGCTTACAATACTACAAGGGAAGAGGCAAAGGAAACCTTTTTGGCAGCTTATCTTTAGCTAGGGAAGCTTTTGCCTCATAGGCAGCTCAAGTAGTCTGTCAGTTCATTTCTTTTTTGGGGGGTTTGTTTTAGTGTGAATTTCTGTGAACGCAAGCATTTCTACAAGGAGGCTGGGCACAGGAAGGCAAAATAAATGCATTGGCCCCCGAGCGCCAGAAACCCTTATCCATGGTGTCCTCCTATGAACTCCCCAGTTTCATCACAGTACCTGAATAGCACCAATAATTCTCCTCCTCTCCTTTTCCGTATCAGAATAATATTCCTGTTACTCCTCTAAATCTCCAAATCTCAAGACCCCTATTTGAAGGTCCATTCTAACTCCTTCCTCCCTTCTCTTCTTCTCCTCCTCTGGATGACTGTAAATTATCCTTCATTTGGATACTGAGGATCCAAAGGTGGGATAACATCTCAGGGAAGTAACCTTTGCCTTTGATTTTAAAATAGCAAAGAAAATAACTTGAAGCCCTAGCTAATGGGTACTCAGCACTCAAATAAATCATCATAAAAATATAAAAGGGATAGTGAGGGTTGGCAGAAACTCCCCTACCCAAAATAAAGCTCTTCAAGGAGAAGTTAAGCGTCAAACAATAGAAAATAGCAGAGGACAGCCCAGACATGCTGCATTTGGAAAAATAAACTAAACTCCACACCCTAAAATGGTGCTCTGGATTTAAATACCCGAAGAACTCACCAAATACTCTCTTCCACATGGGAGAGCTCTTTACCTAGTGCATTCCTAAGAAAAGCAAGATTATTTGTACCTGTATGCAGGGGAGTAAAACCAAGGCCACTGAGCGCCAGAAACCCTTGGTACACTGCTGTGGAGTATGCAACATTTCCAAAAGCATACTTTGCTTTGAAAGCAAATTTGCAAAATGGATTTGTAACTTTGTGTGTATGCATGTGTATGTGTGTGTGATGGAGAGATAGAATGAGAAAGAGAGAGAGGCAAAGTGAGGAAGAGGTAGTTTTGTATTCAGACATTTGTGAATGTATGTGTATGAAACTAAGGCTTTTGTGTGTTTATGTGTATATTTGAGAAACAGGTTGAATGTGTTTTCATATGTGTGTGTGTTTGATGGATGATGTTTGTGTGGCTATGTTTGTGCTTGTGAAATGGAGGGTATATGTGTGTGTTTGTATGCAAATTTGAAAAATGGATTTGTAACTTTGTGTGTATGCATGTGTATGTGTGTGTGAAGGAGAGATAGAATGAGAAAGAGAGAGAGGCAAAGTGAAGAAGAGGTAGTTTTGTATTTAGACATTTGTGAATGTATGTGTATGAAACTAAGGCTTTTGTGTGTTTATGTGTATATTTGAGAAACAGGTTGAATGTGTTTTCATATGTGTGTGTTTGATGGATGATGTTTGTGTGGCTGTGTTTGTGCTTGTGAAACGGAGGGTATATGTGTGTGTTTGTATTTCATAAAAGAGTATGTGTATGTATTTGAGCGAGAAAGAGAAGGAGGCAATATATGTTTGAGAAATGGAGATTGTGTGTGTGTATGTAAATGTATGTGTTTGTATGTTCTTATCGGTTTTCATCCATGTTTTTGTTTTCCAACTTACATGTTAACTTACTGCATTGTTTGCCAATTGGTGAGCTTGTGTCCTATCTCCAAAGCTATAGTTAAAACAAAGCTGATCTCTGGGGGTGATACACTAAAAGAATGCATAATTAAAAGCATACAACTGAACCGCAAGCCCACGTAACTAGGATGAACCCGTATTCTGATCAGAGTCTCACTAATCTATAATAGACACCTGTCTGTCTACAATTGATATCTGAAAGTCATAAAGCAAAGAACAAAGGATAAGCCAAAAACAGTAATCAGTAAAATGTATCATGGTGGCTGTAACCCTTGGGTGACATTCCAAAATTCTTCACTGTATCATAACAATGTTCCAGAAAAGGAGTACGATCACAGGTACAGATTCATACATTTTCTTTCTCTCTAACACACACTCACACACACTCACACACACACACACACACACACACACACACCATATAGCTACCTTCTGCTGCCCTTTGGAGAAACAACACAGATAACTTTCCTACACCCCAGACCAGGAGTGGGCAAACAATGGTCCCATAAGCCACTTCCAGCCACAGCTGCTTTCATCTTGCCCACCATCCTCAAGCATCTTCCTTAGTGCTACTGGCCTTCTGAACACAGTCATTATTTTTATTTTATTTTATTTTATACTCTGCTGCCCTCTGCAGACTGAGGCTGTGTTGTTCTGCCATTGTAATTGCTCAGCCTGCTTCTAGCCCACTCATGGTGCTTCTGAGAACTGCTGTGTCTGCTGGTTCCACTCTGCTGCCCTTCTCACTGTACCTTGGGGTATTCATGCCACTGTTGGTGCTATTTTGGTGATCTTTTGGTGATTTGGGTTGGCCATGTCACTGTTGTTAGTGCCGTTTTCATCACTGATGATACCATAGAGCTTTGATGTTACTATGCTTGCTGCCTTTCCCCACAATCTATGCTTTGATATTTTGATGCCACTCTGCTTGCTGAGTTGCACTGAACCTATGATTTTCAGTTTTAACACCAGTGCTCTTGCTGCTCTGAGCCTCTATTGGTGCATTTTCTTTTTAATCTCTGTGTCTGCTCATTCCAGATTTCTTTGCAAATTGTCTTCCTGTGCTTACTTGCCACGCTGATCCAAATGTTATGCACTTGCTCTAGTTTTCATGATTCCTTTGAGTATTCATGCCACTGTTGGAACCACTTTCTCTCTCTTTTGATGACTTGCAGTGTTTTTTCCTCCATTCCTACTGCTTTGCCTTTCACTCAGTGCCTTGTGTATCTGGATTGGATTCAGATAACACAGGCATCCATGATCTCCTGTCCCAATTCTACAAACTGTATTGTTTTGACTGTCAAGCATACTGCATGGGAATTTAAGAGTTTCATGCCCCTTGGGGCACTTCCTTCACAATTCTTTTCCAATTCCCTTACAGCACTTATAGACTATTGATCTTATACAGTATTTAGCCTTTAGTGGTTTATACCACACATTTTAGGCTACATTCCCAAGGAAACCAACTATGAGAAGGCCTGACACCTTTGAGCCATGGGCCACTACTAACCTAACACCATCCAAGGTTTGAGCATTGATCTGAATAATTAGGGACCTGAATAGCTTTGAGGAGACAAGTCTTCTCTATGCCACATTTCCTCCACTCACCAGAAGGGAATTGGTACTGGGCTGTTTTGTTGTATTGTGGTGTTTTTACCTTAGCACAGGCACAGTAAAGGGGGAATTCAAAATACAGATATGATCCCCCTCAACTCCTATCAACTTTCCCGCCAACTATACCATAGAGAACCTACATTAGGACCATTACAGACCTTCTGTAGGGATTTCCATTGGCTTCTACCTGGCAGGGCTTATATATTCACCATCTTCTGTCTTCTAGAAAGTTTGATAAGCCTTTCCTTTACAGATATTTTTAAGTTCCAATTTGAAATTCCTGACCATTACATACCTCCCAAAGAGATATCCTCTGGCTTCATGTCACTGTTCATGATGCTTGCCTCCTCTCATAGATCTTTGCATGTTCTAACAGAAGAACACAGCTATTCATAAAATCTTAACTTTAGAAAGTTCTGGCAAGAAGAGCATGCAGTGAAGAGGAAGGAAGGGGGCATCTATCCATCTATCCAGACAGATCAGCCGAATCAACCTTAAGGGGTGACAGATGTTGCAGCCAGATCTCCCTTGCATACCTCTCACTGTTGCTGGAGCCTTTTTCTCCTCATTTGAACACCTTGGGGTGTTCTTAAGAACATAAGAAATTGCCATGCTGGGTCAGACCAAGGGTCCATCAAGCCCAGCATCCTGTTTCCAACAGAGGCCAAAACCAGGCCACAAGAACCTAGCAATTACCCAGACACTAAGAAGAACCCATGCTACTGATGCAATTAATAGCAGTGGCTATTCCCTAAGTAAACTTCATTAATAGCCATTAATGGACTTCTCCTCCAAGAACTTATCCAAACCTTTTTTGAACCCAGCTACACTAACTGCACTAACCACATCCTCTGGCAACAAATTCCAGAACTTTATTGTGCGTTGAGTGAAAAAGAATTTTATTTATTTATTTATTTATTTATTTATTTAACATTTTTCTATACCGACCTTCAAGGTTGAATACCATATCAGGTTGAATACCATATCAGGTTGGTTTACATTTTCTCCAATTAGTCTTAAATGTGCTACTTGCTAACATCATGGAATACCATATCAGGTTGGTTTACATTTTCTCCAATTAGTCTTAAATGTGCTACTTGCTAACATCATGGAATGCCCCCTAGTCCTTCTATTATTTGAAAGTGTAAATAATAACCGAGTCACATCTACTCGTTCAAGACCTCTCATGATCTTGCCGCTGTGGGTGCTGCTTTGCCCCTTTCATGGTGCCTTGGGATATTCATGCCACTGTTCCTGCTGTGTTTAACTCTCTATGGATACCATGGGGTGTTCCTGCCCCTTTTGCTGCTGCTTTCCCTCTCTCTTTAACAGGGACATGCATTTGTTTAAAATGAATAGATATTCTGAACTGAAAAAGCCAATTTTCATTTCAGCTCATTTTTGTGAAACAAATAAACAATGCCTCCAAACAACACAAACATTCTCAGGTAACAAATTTCAGCAAATAGGGGAGGATTTTAAAAGTGTTACGCAAGCAATATACGCACATAACCCTTTAAAACCCCTCCTGCACGCGCCAAGCCTATTTTGCATAGGCTTGGCGATGCGCGCAAGCCCCAGGACGCGCGTATGTCCCGGAGCTTAAAAAAATGGGCGTGGCATGGGCGGGGAGGGGCCAGAGGCCTCGCCACTGCCGCTGGGCCCAGGGATCGTGTGCCTGCCGCTGGGCCCGGGGATCATGTGCCTGCCCAGAGGCAGGCGTAAATAATCAAACAAAGGTGGGGGGGATTTAGATAGGGCTGGGGGGCAGGTTAGATAGGGGAAGGGAAGGGAAGGTGGGGGGGTGGAGGGAACGGGGAAAGCCATCGGGGCTCCCCTAGGGCTCGGCGCGCGCAAGGTGCACAAGTGTGCACCACCTTGTGCGCGCCAACCCCGTATTTTATAACATGTGTGCGGTGGCGCGTTCATGTTATAAAATCGGGTGTAGATATGTGCACGCACAAATCTACGCCCGCACATAGGTTTCAAAATCTGGCCCATAGTGCACACTTTGGGGCCGATGCAATACAGTGCACTCAGCCGAGAGCACTATATAACCCGCAGTTGGACATGGGTTGTATAGGAGCTACAAGACATATCCACTGTGGAGTGAATCTAATAGTGCTAATCACATGCAAATGGATGTGATTGAGGCTATTAGGCATTCACTCCAGATGCAAATAAAAAAAAGTGCATCTAGAACACACATTTAGTGATCAGATAATTGCGATAATTGCTGAGTGGTCCTTAAATCAGTACAGAAAAGCAGAAAAAAACTGCTTTTCTGTACTGCCTCCTACTTAATATCATTGCGATATTAAGTAGGAAGAAAAAGTAAATACATTTAACCAAAAAAAAAAGTTAAAAAGAAAGCCTGCAGGCGGGTGCAGGAAACGGACGCTCAATTGACAAGCGTCCGTTTACTGAACCCCTTGGCTGTGCGGTGTTTAGGCATACCAACACCGATAAACTCAGCATTGGTTTTCCTAACCAGCGGAGGGCCGACGCACTCAGACTCTCCTTAGCAAGGAGGTTCCTGGGGGCACGCAAGCGTCCCTAGCACCCCCTTGCTAACGTGACCTTCTAATTTAATTATTGCATGGCGCCCCCATGGGGGCGCCTGCAGACATGTTAAGAAAGCGGGCGCTGACTGTTCAGTGCCCTCTATCTCCCCCAAAATATTGCATCAGCCCCCCTTTTTTTTTATTGGATTTTAACATAATTAACAAGAGATTTCTTGTTCTGGCAATTTTGGTACATACAGCAATTGTTCATGTAAAGAAAACATTAATATATATCAAGTGAAAAAAATATAGCCACCAAATTTAACAAAAGAAAATTTGGGAGAGAGACATTGAAACTATGAGCGTACAAAAAGTAACTTTCCACAGTATATCACATTGAACTACCCCAACTTAATACATAATGTTGGATGCTCAAATTACAAACCTAAGAGCCTTTTAAGTTGATCTGGGTCTGTGAATATGTAATTTTCATTATTATATTTGACTATGCATCTGCATGGATATTTAAGCAGAAACTGCCCCTCTTTATCAAGTACATCTTGTCTAAAGGCAAGGAATTTTTCCTGCACAACTGAGTGATTCTGGCTAAATCTGGATAAATCCAGACTTTCTGACCGTAGAAGGTTAAAGATCTAGACCTAAAGAAAAGCCTTAATACATTTTCTTTATTTGTTGAAAAAGCAAAAATCACAGAGAGTCCCTCGGAGAAATTCCGATATATTCATTGATGTATCTAATGGTGGTAAATCCTCTCTCTCAGTTCCTTCCGTTTGCCTTTGTTCTTTCTTCTGAGGGATGTAATAAGCTTTTTTTTTTTAATTTTTAATTTATTAGTTTTTCAAAACTATTACAAAGTAAGAATCAACTTTGCAAAATGAAATATTAAAGTTTTGAACATACATTCTAATTACACAACTTACAGATAAAAAGTAAACATATTTGTTTAAAAACTAAACATCATAGAGGTAATTCCAAGAGGACGAAATTTGTAAGTGAGGAAAAACTTTCTTTTTTACAAACTGTAATAAGCTTTAATTATCACTGGCATACATCCTGATGGCATCTTCAAAACTTGTGATATATAATGCTTGAACATTTCAACAGAGTTCATCTGCTTAATGACAGGGAAATGTAATATTCTCAAGTTTAATGCCTGTATATTATTTTCAATATATTCCATCTTTCTTATGGTTTCTCTCTCAACCTGTATTTGTTGAAATTGAATTTTTTTGACTTGAGTAAGACGATTATCCAAGCTCTCCGTTTTCCCTTCTTGCCTCTTTAAAGATTCAGTATTTAATTCTAAAGTATTATTTGTTTCTATCACTGCTTGAGTCATCGAAGATATCGAGGAATCCAATCTGAAGATTAGGTTCCATAATGTTTCCAAAGTAATTACTGGAGATTTGATGACTACAGTCTCACTGACCTGTGCTCTAGGGTTTTCCCCCAATTCATGCCAATTTTTCCAATCAGTGTCCTTCGAAACCAGTGTACTAGCCTCCATAGGTGTAGGGGAAGTATTCCAAAGGCCCCAGAGGCAGGCGTCTCCAACACTGCCTGCTAACCAGATTCCTTCTCCACGCTCAAAGCATCCTCTCCCCTTGCTCTCCGAAGGTCTGCTGATACTATAGCAGTCTCTCAGGTTTCCCCCAGCTCTTGCCCTGGTGTCATTTCACTAGTGCTGGGGGAGACGGTGTATCCAGCGCTCCTGGGCTTAGCGAAATCTCCTCGACCTGGAGGTTGAGACCTCGCTCCAGGTCCCCTCCCTCATTGGTCCTCACATCGGGAGTAGTTGGGGGCACAGCAAAACACTCCCAAATGCTCCTCTGCATCGTATCCACACTCGAGGTAATTGAAGGAAACTTTAACTTTGCTTTTCTTTTTGTGTGTGGCATATTAATCGTCAAATAAGAAATATCTTCAGCAAGAAATTAAACTTGAGAACCAGAGCAGTGTGTTCGCATGACGTTCAATGGGTAGCCATTTTTTCTCTCATCGGCCCCTATTTATTTGCAAATAGTGTGCACTATTTGTGAATAGTGCATAATATTTGCCAAAGCAAAAGCCGCAAAATGTATTTAAAAAGCCCCAAAATGAAATGTGTCCTTAAAAAAGTGGGATTAAAGTGGAAAAAAATGAACGAAAGGAAAATAATGTTGCGAGCATATTCATACTCAATACTTTGCTCATATTGACCTTGGTGTGTTCATTCCACTCTTGGTGCTGATTTGCTTTTCACAGGGTGCTTTAGGATGTTGCTGCCTCTAATGGTTCTGTTTTGCTGTTCTCACTGTACCTTGTGGTGTTTATTCTACTGGTGGTGTCCTTTGTCTCTCTTTTGGAGCCTTGGGACATTCTTCCCAATCTTGGTGCTGCTTTTCTCTTTTCTAAGTGCCAGTGGATGCTGATGCCTCTGTTTAGGCTGCTTTGTCCTGTTATGGTGCTCTGGGTTATTCACACCACTCTTGGTGCCACTTTTCCCCGCTCTAAGGGCCTCATTTTCTAAAGTATCGCAGGCCTGCGATACTTTAGGAAATGAGGGGCGGGGGCCCGAAATGGGGGGCGGGTCTGTGCTAGCCAGCAGCGATCACACCGTCATGGTGCGATCGCTGCCGGCTTCGCACCCAATAGCACCACCATAGGAGGTGCAGCTATTGGGAGCGAAAGCGGACGAGAAAAGGGCCTTATCTTTTCGTTGACTGCGGTGGCTTCGCGGAGTCGGCCCTGGTGACACCCCGAATCCTCCTCTTCCGGGGCCGACTCTGCCACCATTTTGGTATTGCACGCGAAAAGGGACATTTCACGTTCGAAACGTCCCTTACCGCGTGCGATACTTTTAGAAAATAAGGAAGTGTCTCGGAGTACTCTTTCACCAGCTGTTGATGTCTGCTTGTAAGTTGTAGTAATACTTGAAGAGAAAACCCCAATTTCAGAGCTGTTGACTTTAATTAAAAAAACACAAATACAAATGACAAACAATATAAATGTACAAACAAAAAAGAACAAATACATTTTTAGGCTCCAAACTAAACAAAAAAATGTATTATTAAGCCAAATGAAGCAAATGAATAAATGAACAAAATAAAAAGATTTGCCCCAGTCTAATCTCAACATTTGGGATACTTTACTAAAGTGAAACATGCTACCCGCATGAAAAAATGAAAAATATCTCATTTAGAGATATATATTTAGATAAATGATATCCTTATTTGAAAAACACATTTCCACTTTTAGAAAAGGTAGTGAAAGAAAAATCTAAGTTTTCACATTCTGTGCAGAAAGAAAAACTGCCAGTGTCATTTGTTTTATTTATACAGTCATAATTTTTCACATTGAAACCGCAATTCTGTTAAATGAATATTTACTTTCATTTCCACTATGATTGCTTTCTATTTGGACTATTGTTGGCAATTTGTTTCTCCTTATTGCATCTTTCTTATCTTCCCTCATACACATTTTATTTTATGTACGCATAAGAAAACAACAGAAGGTATGATAACTATAAATTGGTGAGATTTCATTATTGTTTCACATATAAACATGCTGGTTCAAATTGACCATATAAAATGTGTAGTCTACAGTTCAGTGCTATCACAGGAGAGAATTCAGCACATCTTGGGGAGCAAATTAGTGCTCAGCTGTGCTTATTTAAGGCATTTGATTACATTATGAAAGCTCTGAAGTAGTCAGCTCCAAATTAACCCCACAAACTATGGGAAATGTTGGAACATTTCATTAAGATTGGTCCCTGGTTTCTTTTTTATCTCATCTTGGGGCTCATGAATAATGCATTGCCTTGCTGCAGAGTTACTGTAAGAGAAACAATTCAGCTGACTGCTGTGTTATCTCTGCACATGTGCTGAATGCTGCAAATTTAACTTTAATCCATTAAAATCTCATCATGGGTAATCAATGTTCCTTCAGTCCACATATATGTATTTTTACTATGATTTGTAACTTACGAATCCTACACAAAGGGCTGGGCATAGCAAATTACAAAGCCTTTTATGTGGGTGAACAGTGATTCACTCCGTTAAACCATCTGGCTGAAACGTGACCTCCTCAGAGAACCAGACAGGCATGCGCAGGATTCTATAGTGTGTAATTTTCTCTGGACTGAGGGGAGGCATTCCCAAGGGTGTATTTTGGGTGGGATTAAAAAATAACATTCACAGATTTCATTTTCACATCTATGCTTGCTATTTTCCATAAAAATCTTTACCTGTAAATAAAAAAAGCTAGTGCAGTTTATGCATACATTCCCTTTGAAAATTAGGTACAAGGTGCACTTGTACAAAATATCAGTGGACATTATATCTAAGCAGGAAGTTGCCGCCTTAATTAGTGTGCTGGTCCAATGACTTTCAGAAAACGTTCTTCAGAAAGTATAACTTACAATACTATGGATGTGCATTCATTTGAAACAAATTTCAAAAACATGACAAATAAGGGCAATTCATTTCAATTGGGGGTCCTGAAATTAACTGAATGAAGCAAAACTTATTTGTTGCATTTGCTTGAAATGCATGCATCGTATCTAAGCCTAGGCCCAAGGCCAGGGCCTTCCCTAATGCATAGGATGAGGTCTGAAGAAGGGGCTGTGGAATAATCGCTAGTGTGATACTGGAACCTCGGTCTAGGCCTAGGCCCGAAGTTAGGGCCTCTCTTAGGGCTTGGGTCAAGGCCAAACTAGGGGCCTTTGCCTGGGCCCAAGAGTGATGCTGGGGTCTCAGCCTAGGCCCAGCCTGACACTGGGGCCTCTACCGAGACCAGAACAATTTCTTACCTGATCCAACTGGTATCCAATGGCAAGGCCTGACCCAGGCCCGAAGCCGTAACCTGGGCCTGGAGGCCAGGTCCTGATATCAGGGACTCAGCCTAGGGACAGGCATACTACCAGAGCTTAAGCTTTGCAGCTCCTCTCGTGTCATCCTCTTCTTTCTTCTAAGCCTAAGCATCGCCAGTGGAACCCTAGTGCACTGGTTAAGTAGGAGATAGGAGGGTATTCTGGTCTTGGCATTTTTCTGGGCAGGTTGGCAGGAGGACCCAGGAGGTCTTGTTTTCATTTTTTGGCCATTTTTTGTTTTTATTGTTTGATTACTTTATTTTCTCATGAATGAAATGAATCAAACAATTCACAAACCGAAATTCATAGGAAAAAATCATCTAATAAATGAACCAAAAATGGAAACAATATATTTTCCCCTGCACATCCCTATGGAATGCTATCTTAGGCCTGGATTTATCAAAATGCGATAACAAAAGGGGCATTTACCCAGGTAGAGAGTCCATCAAGCTAGGTAGAGAGAACATTGCATCAATCTCATCTTTGGGTGAGTTTCCTCTCTCTGTAGGTCATCAAATCTTCACAAGAGACCACTGTTCTGTTCGTACGTCTCACGTTGAATGTCAAAGTGGCCGAAACCCCCTACACTAAAACCTAACCCTTACCTCGAGTTACTAGCGGGCTGTTACAGTAAAGTCCACGGGAGAGCGGGCAAATGCACGCTCTCCTGGCGTGCGCACAGGCCACTCTACTGTGTGTGTGATTCAGTATTCAAATTAGGCCTGGCAGTAAAAATAGGTAAAAAGCGGTGCTAGGGACACTAGCGCGTCCCTAGTGCATCATTTTGGACAGGAGCGGCGGCTGTCAGCAGGTTTGACAGCCGACGGTCAATTTTGCCGGTGTCGGGTCTCAAACCCGCTGACAGAAACCGGACGCCTGCAAAATTGAGCGTCCGGTTTTCAACCCGCGAGCCGCGGGCCGACTTCACATTTTTTTTTTTAACTTTTTGTAACTTTCGGGACCTCCGACTTAATATCGCCATGATATTAAGTCATAGGGTGCACAGAAAAGCAGTCTTTACTGCTTTTCTGTGCACTTTCCCGGTGCCCAGAGAAATTAGCGCTTACCTTTGGGTAGGCGCTAATTTCTGAAAGTAAAATGTGTGGCTTGGCTGCACATTTTCCTTTCTGAATCACGCGGGAATACCTAATAGGGCCATCAACATGCATTTACATGTTGCAGGCGCTATTAGGTTCGGGGGGGGGGGGGGGGGTTGGACGCACGTTTTCGACCCCTTACTGAATAAGAGGTAACGCTAGCTCATCGAAAACGCGCATCCAATCGTGGGTTAACAGTGCGCTCTGCCGGAGCGCACTATACTGTATCGGCCTGTAGGTGGGCCTCCCATAGGGATACAAATACCTTTCTAGGGAGACATTAAGGCTAGTCTCTCTCTCTCTCTCTCTCTCTCCTACAACAGGCCTTTCAGGAGACATCGCAAAATGTGCTAACACCTTGCCACCCCATAACGCAAGCTATCACACAGTTTAATGCTACTGAAAAAGGTGTAGCTAACATCGGTGTTAAGTTTGTGTGACAGGACTTTGCAAACTGGTAAACCCAGCCCACCCCTAACTCCTCCTCTTTTTCGGATTTGCATCGCACCATACAATATGGTGCTATCATATGCGTTAACGGAGCTTTTCGCATGTGATAAGCCCTTAACGCATGCAAAAACGCCTTAGCACATTTTGATGAATGACCCCCTTAGCTAGATAAATCTGGCTAAATGGCAGCATTTAAATATTAGGCCAAATTCAGTGCCTGTTACTTAGCCAGATAACTATTTTTTTGCCTAAATATTTATCTGCCTAAATGGTGGTTCAGATGGGGGTGTTGTGTGCATGGCTACTTATTTGGCTAACTTAAGCCTAGCTTCACAAAGCAGTGATATTTTATTGTGGAGGTGGGTGCTGTCCTGCAATATTTTGCCTCTTCTCATGCCAGTATTGCCATGTTCTTTTGCCTCACAGAAAAAACATGTCATGGTAGCTCCAATGGATGGGGCTGCAATTATTTTAAAGGGCCATGTGACCCAACATGACTCCCTCTGACAATTTAAAAAAACGTCATAGGGGATCTCCTCTTACCCCCAGACTGCTATTCTAAGTTGTCCTGCAAAAAAAATTAAAAAGATAGAAATAATCTTCCATGTCATGCCATCCTGCCATCCTGCCCAAACCCCTTTTCAGTCAAGCAGATCCTCCTGGGTCCTTTAACTGGCCCTCCATCCCTGACCGCCCCTTTTCATATAATGTATAGGCTGGTATTGTTCCTCCATCTCCACAAAAATTGCCAGATGAACTAATTGCCTATACTCCACACCCACCCTCCACCCATTACCTTTTAAAAAAATCATTGGTGGCTAGTAGGAAGGCCCAGGCTGCCCCCTAGCCCTGGGCCTGGCAAGTGTCATTTTCCAAAATAGTGCCAACTGGCCTTTGCCCCAAGTGGAAAATGGCGTCACATGATGGTGGTTGTCAGGGCCTAAAGCCTAATTAGGAACTTCTAATGATTAAAGGGAGGGGTGGAGATAGGGAGTGGGTTGTTGCCTCACATTTTGCATCATTCTTTTTTTTTTATTTCATAGGGACAGTGCCACCTTAGAAGGCATCATGGGGGGCCGGGTGGAGGTCACCATTGATCCCTGAGGTGGTTTTGTACATATTTTGAGGAAGGGCAATTTTTTGAGCCTCAGGCCTTTTAAGTAATATTGTCCCCAGTCCAGGTGGGCCACTATCATGCTGGAAAACCACATACTGCAGCACAATTTTTTTTTTTGCGTGTTTGTGTCAGGATAAAAAATCATGCCATGGTACAGCCATGATAGTATGTCGAGGAGGGGCCAAATATTGTGGGGTCATCTCTCTGTGATTTTTTGCCTTTCCTGTGATAAACTATTTTGGCACTTAGTAAATTTTCCTATAAGTTAGACCTGCTATTGAAGAGGTCTAAAGTTAGCTAGATAAACTTATCTGGCAAATTCTAAGTTGTCTAGATATGTTCAGTGCACAGCCATGCCACTAATATTTCATTTACTTTAGTCAGATTTGTTTAGACAGCCAACTTTCATAATCAGACATTGTCTGAATATGGACCTATTTTATTATAAAAAATTCAAACACAAAAATGATCTAAAATAAACAAATGAATAAACATTTGTTTGAAGAACAAGTCTATGCAGGATATTAAAAATACAATGCTATCTCAGCTTGTAAAAGGGCTACAGTTTTCTAATCAGTGTTGATTTTATCTTTGATTTGAAAATTATTTTTCATATTTATACCAAAATGAAAACTTCATGAAAAATGTTTCTTTGGTAGTGGGGAGGCTTCAGTAAGTGAGATTTTGCTGCCAGAGTCGATGGTGGATGAGGTAGATGATCATAACATATGTCCAGTTCATGCTATGAGGTTCAGAGTATTCAGGGACACTTTTTCTTTTCTCTAACTTTAGCTAGACTGGCATCTAAAAGATCAGCACTGTCTTTTAGGTCCAAGAATAAGAACACCTTTCCACCATGTAAAGAATACATATGTAGAGTCAAGGGTGCTCCATTAGTTGAAGGATAGCACTAATAACTAACTCATTCTGATATTGAGCTGTGATAGCTGGTCTTTTCCCATCAGGTATATAGGTTCACTTGTATATGTATCACTTGCTAGCATGGCAGTGTGGTGAAGCATCAAGATATATAAGTAACACAGTAACATAGTAGTGATGGCAGAAAAGGACCAGATGGCCCATCCAGTTCGCTCAGCAAGCTTCCCATGGTAGTATCTGCTGTGCCATGCAGGTTACCCTCATATTTCTCTTAAGGGTAGTAACTGCTAGGGATGTGAATCGTGTCCTCGATCGTCTTAACGATCGATTTCGGCTGGGAGGGGGAGGGAATCGTATTGTTGCCGTTTGGGGGGGTAAAATATCGTGAAAAATCGTTAAAAATCGTTAAAAATCGAAAAATCGAAAAACCGGCACATTAAAACCCCCTAAAACCCACCCCCGACCCTTTAAATTAAATCCCCCACCCTCCCGAACCCCTCCCAAATAACTTAAATAACCTGCGGGTCCAGCGGCGGTCCGGAACGGCAGCGGTCCGGAACGGGCTCCTGCTCCTGAATCTTGTCGTCTTCAGCCGGCGCCATTTTCCAAAATGGCGCCGAAAAATGGCGGCGGCCATAGACGAAAAAGATTGGACGGCAGGAGGTCCTTCCGGACCCCCGCTGGACTTTTGGCAAGTCTCGTGGGGGTCAGGAGGCCCCCCACAAGCTGGCCAAAAGTTCCTGGAGGTCCAGCGGGGGTCAGGGAGCGATTTCCCGCCGCAAATCGTTTTCGTACGGAAAATGGCGCCGGCAGGAGATCGACTGCAGGAGGTCGTTCAGCGAGGGTTCTGGCGCCTCGCTGAACGACCTCCTGCAGTCGATCTCCTGCCGGCGCCATTTTCCGTACGAAAACGATTCGCGGCGGGAAATCGCTCCCTGACCCCCGCTGGACCTCCAGGAACTTTTGGCCAGCTTGTGGGGGGCCTCCTGACCCCCACGAGACTTGCCAAAAGTCCAGCGGGGGTCCGGAAGGACCTCCTGCCGTCCAATCTTTTTCGTCTATGGCCGCCGCCATTTTTCGGCGCCATTTTGGAAAATGGCGCCGGCTGAAGACGACAAGATTCAGGAGCAGGAGCCCGTTCCGGACCGCTGCCGTTCCGGACCGCCGCTGGACCCGCAGGTTATTTAAGTTATTGGGGGGGGGGGTTCGGGAGGGTGGGGGATTTAATTTAAAGGGTCGGGGGTGGGTTTTAGGGGGTTTTAGTGTGCCGGCTCACGATTCTAACGATTTATAACGATAAATCGTTAGAATCTGTATTGTATTGTGTTCCCTAACGGTTTAAGACGATATTAAAATTATCGGACGATAATTTTAATCGTCCTAAAACGATTCACATCCCTAGTAACTGCCGCTCTGTGCAGTTATCCTCAAGCCTTATGATAAAAGTAGTAATATTTAAACCCAAAACTAAGGGGCAGATTTTCAAAGCCCTATGCGCATAAATCCAGGGAGGTTAAGCGCACCGGGCCTATTGTCAAAAGACCTGGCGGTGTGCATAAAGCCCCGGGACATGTGTAAGTCCCGGGGCTTGGAAAAAGGGGTGGAGAATGGGTGGGGTAGGGTGCTCCAGGGAGGCAGGGGCAGGAGCCGGAGCCTCCAGGAGCAGCGGCCATTTGCTGCAGGGTATGGGATCGCGGGCCAGCTATCAGCCGGCGCGCGCAACCTACGCCTGCCCAGAGGAGGGTGCAACTTATAAAATAAAGGTATGGGGGGTTTAGGTAGGGCTGGGGGGCGGGTTAGGTAGGGGAAGGGAGGGGATGGTGGGGGGGGGGGGCGGAAGGAAAGTTCCCTTTGAGGCCGCTCCGATTTTGGAGCGGCCTTGGAGGAAACGGGCAAAGCCAGCAGGCTCGGCGCGCACAAGGTGCACTATTGTGCACCCCCTTGCATGCGCCGACCTCGGATTTTATAACATGCGTATGGCTGTGTGCACATGTTATAAAATTGGGCATACATTTGTGTGCGCCGTGCTCATTCCCGTGGCTTACTAGGGTGCGCGCGCACATCTCCTACACTCAAATACAAGTCATGGTGGGAACCTCGGGGGCATCCCCACCGCATGACGTCAATACCTCCAGGTATTTAAAAGCCTCCACTACGCTTCCACCTTTGAGTTAGCAAAGACTCCAGTCTAGCTTCTCTGACCGCTCTAAGCTGCATGCTTAGATGCTGCTCTTCACTTCAGGGCCTCGCTCTGTAATAAGCTCTAGGCACCCGCTCCTCGGGAGTCTCTTGCTTCCATCCACCCTTCAGGGTCTCTACTAATTAGACAACCACTCCTCGGGGGTTTATCTCTCTTATTCATTTCAGGATCTCCGGACTCACTCCTCGAGTGCCTACCACTCTAGTATCCTGCACCACGGACCTTCGGTCCCACCATCTTCACTAGAGATGTGAATCGTGTGCCCGATCGTCTTAACGATCGGGTTCGGCTGGAGGGAGAAAAAAATCTGATCGCTGGAGATGTGAATCGGAATCAGTTCCGATTCACATCATTAATTTTTTTTAGTGAGGCCCGACCCTTTAAAATTGACCCCTTACCTTCCCCCACCCCCCCCCCCGAAACCCCCAAAAGCTTTTACGAGTACCTGGTGGTCCAGTGGGGGTGCGGGGACCGATCTCCTGCTCTCGGGCAAGCGGCACCATTTTGACTGCCACTTAAAAATGGTGCCGATTGCCCGATTTAAAAAAAACCCACCCGACCCTTTAAAGATGACCCCTTAACTTCTCCCACCCTCCAGATCCCCCCAAAACATTTTGGCTGGCTGGCGGCCATCTTTAAAGATGACGCCGGCCAGCCAGTGCTCCTACCATGTGACAGGGGCCGGCCAATGGCACAGATACCCTGTCACATGGTAAGGGCAAAGGGCCGAGAATGGGAGATCGCTCCAGGGACCACCACTAGAGCACCAGGTAATTTAAAAATGTTTTTGGGGGATCGGGAGGGTGGGAGAAGTTAAGGAGTCATCTTGAAAGGGTCGGGTGGGTTTTTTTTTTAATCGGGCCATCGGTGCCATTTTTGAGTGGCAGCCAAAATGGCACCGATGGCCCGAGAGCTGGAGATCGGTCCCCGTGCCCCCACTGGACCACCAGGTACTCGTAAAAGGTTTTGGGGGGGTTTGGGGGGTGGGGGAAGTTAAGAGATTAGTTTTATAGGGTCGGGGTGGGTTTAGGGGTTGTTTTGGTGTGACGGTTTTCCCGCCCTCCCCCCAAATAACTCCCGTTAGTGGACACTAACGGGAGTAACGATTTTTCATGATAAATCATGAAACTTTTTATTGTATCGCGCACTGTACCGATTTTTGACGATTTAAAAAATATTGGACGATTTTTTTAAATCGTGAAAAAACGATTCACATCCCTAATCTTCACTACCAGGAAGATGCTTGCACTACATTCCAGTGAGTACCTTTATGATCCAGTTCAACTCCACCCACCAGACTCGGCTTCCCGCACCGTGGGTTCCTATCTACCTTGAACATCTGGGTGAGACTTCTACATCTGAGACTGTCAGAACGTATTGACACTTTGCTGGACTCCAGTGCCTTTCCTTCCTGCCTCATACCATCTATCTACAGCAGTACAATAAAGCTTTCCACCTACAAGTATCCACTCTCAGCATTTAGCCTATCGCTGTGGTTCCCCGCGGGGCCCTTCGCCATAGGAGGAGTGAATTCCACTACGACTAAGGGTCCACACAAAGCCACAAACACAACAGTTTCCTTTCTGATAGGTTCAAAGTTTGTACATCATTAAAATCTTTCAGGTATCTAATGGCCTGTATCATATCTCCCCTGTACCTCCTGTCTTCCAAGTTATATATATATATATATATATATATATATATATATATATATATATTTAGATCCCTCAGTCTCTTCTCATATGTCTTCTGATACAGACCCCACACCATTTTGGTCACCTTTCTCTAGACTTCCTCCAACCTGTCTCTATTCTTTCTGAGATACTGTCACCAGAACTAACATAGTGCTACATGTGAGGCCTCACTAAAGATCTTTACAAGGGTATTATCACCTTCTTTTTTCTACTGGTTATTTCTCTCTCTATGCTCTGATATTATTTAGAAAAAATAACTAAAGAATCTCATTTTAAAATTGAGGCAAGTTGGCCAAATACAGTCTTACATACAGTCTTTAGTGATGATCAGAAGAACAAAAAGTATTCTATAATAAGGTTTAACTTATATATTATATTATTATTGTATATATTATTATTATAGTAGTATTGTTATTATTATTATTATTATTATTATTAATTAATAGTATTATTATTATATATTATTGTTAAATATTATTATTATATTATATATTATTATTATTATATATTATATAACTTATTATATATTATATATATTATATAATAAGGTTCTTCTGATTGTAGGCAGTAAATCCATTGTTGTTCTTTACATCTTAGTTCTATATCACAATCCATTCCCCAAAGATTCTTGATCACATGGACAGTTTAAAAAGCTTCAGCAATTGAATAGTATTTTTGTGTGATGAATAGTGGTTCTATCCTTTTTTTTTCTTAAAACAGTTTTGATGTTCTGAAACCCATGTTCTTAAAGCCCTCTTTGTTTTCCCTATATATATAGTGTTAAACAGGGACAAACCATCACATAAAACCACAAATACAGATGCACAAGTTGTGACAAAGCATAGCTTTTATTCTTTATTGGTATATGGATACAAAAATATTCTTATTTTATAAAGTCATGTCACAAGTCTTATTTAAAATAATCCCTGGTCTCTCTGGGGTAACTTAATTTTCTAGAATGAAAAAAGGTGCTGGCAAATGTGATGGGCTCAATTGTTCATTTAAATTCTTGCCTCAAAGTATAACAAACTCGCAATGTTATATTAGCAAAGTATGGATACACTTGCAAAACTGTCCATTGCTGCTTCAAAATCTTGACAATTTTTAATGAAAAATGAGTGACAATATCTTCTGTAGATTTTTTTTAAATGATAATAAAAGTTCTCTTGGTAAATATAACACTTTTTTATAGGTTCTTCTAATAGAATTATATGGATAGCCTCATTGTAAAAGATTCCAGGTACACATCCTAGACCACTTAAAGATGTTTACTTGTTCCTCAATTTTTGCGTTACCAAAGGATTTACTCAGATATTAAAGATTATAATGAACAGTCAAAATGCCTGTCATGGAATCCTATACAATGAGGCTGTCAATTCAGCTTTCTAAAAAAAGATGAACATGCATATATTTATACTGACTTATAATATGATTTTATAATATCAAATTTCAAAATGGATAAGAATGCTGCATTAAAAAAATCTAGTATTGTTTTACAGAAGTATTTGCAGTATAGACATTTGACACTAAGTATAAATGAAACATTCCAAAAACCACTTCACCAGCAACTTTAGCTGATCTAGATGAACATATAGACCAAAAATGTGAGGAAAAGACTTCAGAAAGCTCCTCATGGAAAATGTCTACCACTAATTGCTTAGCATAATCATAAACTGTTAGAAAAGCGGGTGTTTCAGTGCCCTTGGGCCTCAGCCCCACCCCAGATGGATCCAGGACCGAACCGAGGGTTGACGGCATGTTCCAGCGTGGCAGACGGTCTTACCCTCTGCCAGGCCTGCAAGCTCCCAAGGCCAACAACATGATGTAGGAAGTTGAATGGTCCTCAGACCATTCTGAGCCCTTTCGGACCTGCTGCTTGGATCGGCATGGAGCAGCAGGCCTGGCCTGAGGATGAGGGCAGACGGGCCTTGACATGAAGACATGACACTATGGTTGATGCGACGGCATAACAGATGAGGGTTGTTGAAGACATGACACCAGGGCTATTGAAGACATGACATCAGGGCTGATGCAAAGACATCAGGACCAGGGTCGATGCGACGGCATCAGAGACATGACGAGGGAACTTGACAAAGTCCAAATGAGGCGAGAAGCTGGGAAGGAAGACATTGGCACTGTCTCTCAGGGTGCCCTACACAGTCTACCTTCACAGGCGGACACAATGGGCTGGTCATGGACCACCCTGTCCGACTGCATGCCCTACACAGCCCGAGGAGGCTGGTCATGGACAACGTTGAGAATGGGACAAGCGCAGGGAAGAATCCAGTCGAGGTGGGACTCCGACAGAGCCAGATGTCGTCCGAAGCACCACGAAGGCTGGCAGAACATGACGGCTCAGGAGCACAGGAACAAATTACTCCTGCAGGCCACTCCATGCTTGGGTAAGACGTGATCCGAGGGAGCTGGGCCTGACAGGACCAGAAGGCTCAGGAGCACTGAAGCGAACACCAAGAAGGGCAGGACACCAGGAGGCAAAACACCAGGAGACAAAACACCAGGGCACCTGGCCGAAGACCTCGGGTATGAAACATGACTTGACATGAAGAGACAAAATGAAGAGGAGCTCCACGAAGAAGACCTGACGAAGCTTTGGCAGGCAGGAGCCTCCAGAGTGAAGTAACTCCGATGCAAGGCCAAGATGTAGTGTGAAGACAACCCTTTTATAGGGCTAACACAGGAAATAGTCCATAGGTGGGACCAACAACACTTCCTGTGGCTGACCCTTTAAATTCTGTAGAGAGGCGCGGCCGCGCGTCTAGAGGAAGGAAGCAGGGCTGTGCAGGACCATGGACAGCAGTCCTGCACCGACGTCTGTAGCGTAGCAGCAGGGCTGGGCCTGAATGCAGGCCTCGATGACGGCAGCAGCTCCAGCCGCTGCAGGAAGCCCCAGGGGCAGCTCCAATCACCAATCGAGCCCGGGGATGCGGCCTCCTGCCGTGAAGACGCTGGCGACGTCGGCGGCGGCTCTGTGCCGTGATGGACGGTGGAGAAGTCCACGACTCCGGCTGCGGTGAAGAGGAGGCTTGATGGGCGGCCTCTGGGCCGCAGGAAAACGGCAAGTCCACTGCTCCGGCCGCACTGAAGGCCCAACTCCGGCGGCACCAGCCGCATCAGATGAAGAAGCAGAAGCAGCATGGGGTGAGGTAAGCAGGGCCTGCTCGTGGGGAATAGCTCCGCGGGCAGGGTTCATGACATAAACCTGAAAAACTTTCCATAGTTCATATATCTAAGTTTTTTATAGTCTTTTTTTAAATTCTTGAATTGATTTTATCAATATTATGTGAAAAACTTAAAAAGTTTATCTTAGTATTAGCAAAATACAATGAAGGCCCATGTTTCACCCATTAGGGCTGCATCAGGGAACCAGAAAACTATGCCCAAAAATGCAAACATTTTTATTTGCAACAGTTAAAACATTTATAAACATCAATAGATAAAAAAAATGAATTACTTGCACACCAGACATGAATCTTACCCCAATTTTATTTTTGGTAACAGTTTTTTACCTTTCAATTTTCCAGTATAAAATACACACAAAAATATGTCACCCGATTTTAAGTGCAAAAGATTGGTGAAAACAACCAATTGCAAACCCCTCCAATAATCCAAAAACATGACTGACACATAACACATCCAATCAGAGAACTCAATTTCCACAATACAAAAAAGTTCAAAAAATTAGCTATATTAGTTATGATAATACCAATAATATTTAAAAAGTAATTACAAAAATTAAGAAATAACAAAAATAAATGCCATTCAATAAAAGTATTTGTCAGGGCTGGGCAGACCAATGCAAGGTAATCCCTGAAGAGGAGCGGTATAGAAGTCAAAGGTCTTCTGCCTTTCCAGCCACCTCTCCACAGGTTGAGCCCACAGGTTCTGGTGGCTGGCAGGACTACTTTAGCAGGAACAAGACTAGCCATGATAAGGACAAGCAGCATTGAGAAGAGTCTTGTCCAGGCAGGGGACTGGGCAGGCATAGATCAAACAGAGTCTGAGTCGAAGCAGAGGTCAAGACAGGCAAAAATACAGTAGAAGTCAGTCTGGTACAGCAACAAAAGATCAGTCTGAGGAAGGCTGATTGCGAGGTAAGCAAAGCAGGACAGGGAAACAAAGCAGGATGGAGTGCAAGGCTAGGAACATACTGACAGGAACATGGTAACACACACAGGTAGAAACAAGATATACACAGGCAGGAACAAGAGAAAACTGGAATGGCGGAGCAAGGGAGGGTACAGACAGGCTAGATAGGCCACCAGGAGGCCTGAACAAGACAAGGACAAGACAAGGAACACAGAGACAGGACAGGCCACCAAGAGGCCTAGATGAGGCAAGGGTCAGGCAAGGCACATGAACAAGCTAGGCCACCAGAAGACCTAGATAGCACAAGGGCAAGGAATACACAGACAAGGATGGTTACCAGTAGGCCCAGAAGGCAGGCAGGAACAAGGCAAGAGACAAGCTAAGACATAGGAATCCTAGAAGAAAAGGAAGGGCCTCTGAGATGCCCACAGTGAACAGGAGGGCCACTCGGAGACTCACAGGAAAACAGACAAACAGGAGCAAGATTAAAAGCTTCATCCTGTGGAATAACAGTGTAGAAAAAATTAACATCAGAGGTCACCAATACAAATTGAAATCCCTCTTTATCAGTGTGTTTTAAATGTGGGCATTGCCAGGCTTGCAAGGTGACTACAATTAAGTCATTTTCAACATCCTATTACTAAGAGACAATGGGGTGAATTTTCAAAAGGTTATGTTTGAAAAAAGGAGCATGTATGTGAAGCATCCACACATTTTCTGTATTTTATAAACAGATCAAATATGCTTATATATGTACCTTCACAAGTAAAATTGCACACGAAAAAAGTGGGCATATTAGAGACTTGCATGTACATATGAATGAGCTATTTTAAAAATAAATTATGTTCAAATCTCATCAACATCATGAGTATATATTTTACTGCTCTTATACGCACTAAGTTCAAACTTTCATGGTGATTTGTAACTTGGTGTTTGGTTGGCTGATTTCTGCAGGGGAGTGGACACAGCAGAAGGCTAGGGGGTGGAAGTGAGAGTACTTGGGACAGACTGGGCTTTACTGGGTGGTTTTAATGAATGTAACTGGGACAGACTGACTATATTGGGGAGGTAGGAGTAAGTGTACCTATGAAAGACCAGGCAATACTGAGGAGGTAATTGGGACAGACTGGGCCATACTTAGGGGTGTAAGTGAATGTACCTGGGAAATATTAAGTCACATGGGTAAATGGGACATATTAAGCCATACTGGGGCATGGGAGTCAGTGGTGGAGAATTTGCAAAATGAATCTAATGGACTTATGGATACTTATAACATAATGGTTGAGAAAGGAGAGAGAATATTTATGTATTTATTTATTTATTTGAAGTTTTTTATATACCACAGCACGTAAAGCACATCACCTCGGTTATATGAAAAGCTAGGGTACAGTTTTTGAATCTATCAGAGAAGCAAGTCATGTGCAGGCTTAGATTCAACAAGGAAACTATATTGAACCTATGCCAACAATTAAAGCAAGACTTGCACCCTTCCAATGCAGGGACCATGCCTTGCTAATACACTTTGAATATTATTACCGCCGTGGCATTTTTGGGCCATGGACACCTTCCAGACACCTCTGTTGTCATGTCTGGAATAAGCCAATCTGTATCCTCCATATATACAGAGCTGATCCTGGCGGCATTTCTCAGGAAAGCACACTGCTATATATCTTTCCCTCAGAGCAGATAGCAAAAACAAATAATAATGACTGATTTCTTTTCAAAAAAATATTAAACGGCAACTTTCAAATAACCGTGCAGGCGTATGTATATGTTCACGTGTATACTGGCTTACGTGAACAGACATAGTCATTTTATACCATGCATGCATATATGCATGCATGGTATAAAATCAGCAGTAAATGCATTCATGTATGTTCAATTTTATATGATCACATGCATGTGCGTAAATGCCAGCTCTACTGCGTAAATGGGGGGATTTTATTACATATGTGCCTGACACAATTACCAGTTTCCCCAGTCCATTCCCAGTTCATCCGGTTTACCCCTTAGCTCCCAAGCCTTCAAACCTCCCTAACTAGCCTTGTTTTTTTAATTATATTAGTTATACGCCATACAGAGCACATGTAAAGATACGTGGATAGGGACTCTGGCGTAAACAGTTGTGCACTGTTTTAATGCTAAAATCCATGAATGACCTCATGTGTGCAAGAGATGAATGTATCTTCTGCCTTTGGCATGTGCTGAGCTCTTAAAATGTACCCCTTAATGTTTATTGAGGAAGTGTTAATTGCTGCAAAGTGTTCCCTTGCAGCTCAGTGAAAAAAACCATCAGCTCCAGAACTTTCCCAGTTTTATAAGCAATTGGATGATGACCTTTATCTTTTTAAAGTTCAAAGTGTTTATACAAATTATACACAAACAAGATTCAACATTACAAAGAGAACAAAGAAGAAGAATTGTCAACCCAGAATAAAGAACGAGTTGAGTACATTGGATTACCAAAAAGAAAACAATCAGAGGTGAAAAATCTTCAGAGGGATGGCTGTGTTAGAATGGTGTGGCAAAATAAGACAGTAGTTGGGGGGCACCTTATAGACTAACCAATTTATGGGGCAATAGCTTTTGTAGGGATGTGAATCGTTTTTCAACGATTAAAATTATCGTCCGATAATGTTTATATCGTCTTAAATCGTTATAGAACACGATACAATAGAAATTCTAACGATTTATCGTTAAAAATCGTTAAATCGTGTTAGTGCGCACTAACTCGAGTTAGTGCGCACTAACGGGGAGTTAGTGCGCACTAACTCGATTTAGTGCGCACTAACTGAAAATGATACAAATAAACACTTTCCAGGTCACTGAAGGTCAGTTAGGAATGAATATGTGTTCCTATTGGCTGGCTGCCCTCTTATCTATTGATATTACCAAGGTTACCACTGAGGTGATGGTTGGGGGGATGGGAAATGGAACTGGAAACTAACGAACACCAACAGAAAATGAAACAAAGTGTTCACACTTCCCAGGTCAGTAAAGGTCACTTAGGAATGAATATGTATGTATGTATTCCTATTGGCTGGCTGTGCTCTTATCTATTGATGTTACCAATATGGTTGGGGGGATGTGAAATGGAAACAGTTGGAAGCTTGACAAAAAAAGTAATGTAATGATCAGCACTCACGTGACTAGAACTTGTTTGTTTATTATTTTTGTTAGCAGGCACCTGAAATGCTACTGCATGTTGAATTTGCCAATCACTGTGCATTTTAGAAAGGTGGTCCTGGCTGGAACTGTACACAGTTCAAATATATGTAATTGATTGTTGGTAAGTGTATTTTTTAAGTAGCCACACTGGCACCAGTATGTTTACTTTTCCTCCTACTTAACTCACTAGCTCAGCTTTGTAAGAAGGGCTTCTCTGCTTGTGTGTTGTTTTTGTTTGGTGTGAGGAGAGCAGAAACATCAGATCTTTATTCAATCTACTACAGTCATCTCTTACAGTGCCCTATCCCTATTAATACTAGGAGTGTTGTGATCTTCCTGCACACAGTGCCCTAACCCTGATACCAGTCTGAGACAGCTCCCTCCCTGCATTACTAGTGAGAGGCTGGCTTCACAGACAGGGGGGAGCTGCCTGACCCTCACTCCTGACTTCCCCCATGTCCCAGCTAGTGAATGGTGTGTGGGTGAGGGGGGGGGGGGAGGATGGTGAAGTCTGAGACAGCTCCCTCCCTGCATTACTAGTGAGAGGCTGGCTTCACAGACAGGGGGGAGCTGCCTGACCCTCACTCCTGACTTCCCCCATGTCCCAGCTAGTGAATGGTGTGTGGGTGAGGGGGGGGGGGAGGATGGTGAAGTCTGAGACAGCTCCCTCCCTGCATTACTAGTGAGAGGCTGGCTTCGCAGACAGGGGGGAGCTGCCTGACCCTCACTCCTGACTTCCCCCATGTCCCAGCTAGTGAATGGTGTGTGGGTGAGGGGGGGGGAGGATGGTGAAGTCTGAGACAGCTCCCTCCCTGCATTACTAGTGAGAGGCTGGCTTCACAGACAGGGGGGAGCTGCCTGTCCCTCACTCCTGACTTCCCCCATGTCCCAGCTAGTGAATGGTGTGTGGGTGAGGGGGGGGGGTGGATGGTGAAGTCTGAGACAGCTCCCTCCCTGCATTACTAGTGAGAGGCTGGCTTCACAGACAGGGGGGAGCTGCCTGACCCTCACTCCTGACTTCCCCCATGTCCCAGCTAGTGAATGGTGTGTGGGTAAGGGGGGGGGAGGATGGTGAAGTCTGAGACAGCTCCCTCCCTGCATTACTAGTGAGAGGCTGGCTTCACAGACAGGGGGGAGCTGCCTGACCCTCACTCCTCCGGGGTATTGTGATCTTCCTGCACACAGTGCCCTATCCCTGATACCAGGGGTGTTGTGATCTTCCTGCATGCAGTGCCCTATCCCTATTAATACCAGGAGTGTTGTGATCTTCCTGCATGCAGTGCCCTATCCCTATTAATACCAGGAGTGTTGTGATCTTCCTGCACGCAGTGCCCTATCCCTGATATCGGGATGTGTGCAAGAAGATCACAACACCCCCGGTATCAGGAATAGGGCACTGTGTGCAGGAAGATCACAACACCCCCAGTATCAGGAATAGGGCACTGTGTGCAGGAAGATCACAACACCCCTGGTATTAGGGATAGGGCACTGTGTGCAGGAAGATCACAACACTCCTGGTATTAATAGGGATAGGGCACTGTGTGCAGGAAGATCACAATACCCCTGGTATCAGGGTTAGGGCACAAGTTCTAGTCACATTGACTGATCACATTACTTGTTTTGTCAAGCTACCAACTGTTTCCATTTCCCATCCCCCATATACTGTCAGTAGGAAACTTGGTAACATGAATAAATAAGAGGGCAGCCAATAGGAATACATATTCATTCCTAAACTGACCTTAACTGACCTGAAAAGTGTCAAATTGTATCATTTTCAGTTAGTGCGCACTAACTCCCAGTTAGTGCGCACTAACTCCCGTTAGTGCGCACTAACTCGAGTTAGTGCGCACTAATCGGAAAAAACGATTTTTAACGATTTTTTAACTAAAAAATCGTGCCTAAGACGATTTTCTTGCCCTGCCACACGATTTCTATCGTTAAGACGATATGGAAAACGATTCACATCCCTAAGCTTTTGAGGACCCTTCATCAGTCAGAGGGAATCTCTACTGAAAAAGAGAGAATTATGTCCCATATTTTCCTTCGTGTGGGACCATGACAGTATTTCTCCATTGCAAACAGTTCAAATGTGAAGTAAAGTCACATTGCATTCCACCACATGTTAATATCTAGATCAGAATTATCTTTCCAGTGATGTAAAATTAGCTTAAAAAAAACAAAAACATAGACGGTAACTTTATGATGAGCGTGCGCGTGCCCATACCAGCACTTATGGGCAAACGAGCTCTCATACGTTGGAATTCTAAATCGTGAATGCAGTTGCACATGGATGATTTAAAATGCACCCATTGGGGCGGATTTTAAGAGCCCTGCTCGCCTAAATCCGCCCAAAACCGGGCAGATTTAGGCGAGCAGGGCCCTGCGCGCCGGTGAGCCTATTTTACATAGGCCTACCGGCGCGCGCAGAGCCCCGGGACTCGCGTAAGTCCCGGGGTTTTCGGAGGGGGGGCGTGTCGGGGGCATGTCGGGGGCGGGGCCAGAGTGCCGCTCCGTATTCGGGGCATGTCGGCAGCGTTTTGGGGGCGGGCCCGGGGGCGTGGTTACGGGCCGGGGTGGTCCGGGGGCGTGGCCGCGCCCTCCGGACCCGCCCCCAGGTCGTGTCCCGGTGCGCTAGCGGCCCGCTGGCGCGCGTGGATTTACACCTCCCTCCGGGAGGCGTAAATCCCCCGACAAAGGTAAGGATGGGGTTTAGACAGGGCCGGGCGGGTGGGTTAGGTAGGGGAAGGGAGGGGAAGGTGAGGGGAGGGCAAAAGAAAGTTCCCTCTGAGGCCGCTCCGATTTCGGAGCGGCCTCGGAGGGAACGGAGGTAGGCTGCGCGCCTCGGCACGCGCCGGCTATACAGAATCCATAGCCTTGCGCGCGCCGATCCCGGATTTTAGCGGATACGCGCGGCTCCGCGCATATCTACTAAAATCCCGCATACTTTTGCTGGCGCCTGATGCGCCAGCAAAAGTACACGAACACGCCTTTTTTGAAAATCTACCCCATTGTGTATATGTGAGCTCCTAATTTTTAGCTGTTACTCGAACAAATGTATTTTGTGTATCTTCCTTAGAATTTTGTCAGCTTTAATGTGCACAAGGAAGCAGATTGCAAAACATGGTCACATGAGGGACATTCCCAGTTTTACCAGTTAGTCTACCAGTTTGCCCAGTCCATCTTGAATTCATCCAGATCCCTTTGGTTCTCTAGTTTACCCACACTCTTCACCAGATATATTAGGCCTAAATAGAGATAAAGAACAATGAGGTGGAATCGGTAAAACATGGACTTTATTGAAACTTGCCCGACTCTGGCCGAGTTTTGCTCTACGAGCTGCCTCAGGGGCTATTGCAAACAAATAAAAACAAATAAAAAGACACACAAACATAAATATTGTAATAACAAGTAAAACACAATAAAAACTTGTATAAATCATATAAAATGATACAAAATAAAATGTAACAATAATAAACATATTGCACTTTAAATTGATAGCAGGTTTGTGTGTAGAAAATACATATATAAACATCCAATAAGTCAAGTGTGTATTGAATGTACAGATGTTAATGTAACAAAATGAAAAAATGACAAACAAAACTAACTGTAAAATGTATGAAATATATATAAAAAAATAATGAAAAAATAATAAAATAATGAAATAATGAATAGAAACAATTACAAATATCTGAGGTACATATAAAGGAGTACATGCATGGGTGTGAAAACTTCAGAGTCTAAAAAATGAGCGCAACCAAACAGCCTTGTTAAAAAATGGAGAAATATTATATGTGTAACTTAAAGTAAAGTAAATTAAGATATGTGAACGAATGGAATTAGAAAAAGACGAAAAAACAAGAAATCAAAAACACAAAATGATAACCAAAATCTAGAAAAAAATGAAAACACTGAAAAAAATGAAAAGATGGAAAAAACCAAAAGCAATGAAAAAAAGTGAAAAAGAATCAATGAATTAGAATGGATGGTTTTATTTGTAGGTCACTATTTGAGCTCCATATAATGAACTGTATATAATGAAGGTGATAACAATTATATAGCAAAGGTACCTTTTTGAACCACTTGAATTGGCTCAAATCAGTGCAGGCATCATATGTGTCGTAGTTGAAGAGACATGAGTAAGCAAGCTGAATATCAACCTGTTCTAAGAACAGATACTTTCAACCATAGATCACTATGCAGGCAGTGATATCGTAAATTCTTTCAAAAGAAAAAAATAAACATTAAAACAATCCAAGGTTTTTTCACTAGGATCATGTATGATTCCTTACAACTTTAAAACTAAATAAATGTAGGATTGTATGGCAGTTATTTCAAACGCTCTACCTTGAATATGTAAAAGCTCTGTAAGAAGGGTAGTCACTAAAGATTAATATGTAGTCACTAAAAATAGAAACTAAATACCATTCCATAAAAAAGGTGGAGTATATCATGCTCCTTACATCTAACCCTGAGAAACAAAGGACACAAAGAAAATTTTTTTATAAAACGTCAATTATGTTCTAAATAAACATTAAATAGTATAGAACCCTTGTCTTTCGTGCCTTAAGCAGACCGCATGCTGCTACTCTCCGCTAAAACATATATTAAAGGAGCTTAAACCAGCCGTCCTGCGGCACACTTATGCTTCACCTCACCTTCTGATGCTCGCGATAGCAAACACACATGATTTTAATGAGGTGTGCCACTAGTGATTGGCTTGTATCTGTTAAAAATTGACAGTGCTCTTTTAAACAAGAGGATATTAAAAAACGGGACAAACTGATGCAAATTCTACCTTGTAGAGGGTTAAGATTCGCTACTATTCTGACAATAAACTAGCATTTTCTAAACAAATTAGTATTAGCCATACATATTCAGATATTTACCTTGGATAGAACGGCATGCAGCTACTTGCCGCCCTTGCAAATGCTGTGTAAAACTAGACTGAGCTGACTCGGGGCTTAAATATACCCCGCCCCTCCTTCTAGTGCTCATGATAACATCACGACCTGTATTAAATTATCTATAGCCAGAGTCATTAGTGATTCAGAACGGGGGAGTCAAATTTAAGTATAAAAACATAAATTAGAGTAAAAATGGGAGTGAAAATGTATATATCTGGATAAATAAGGAAGACTCAATTCTCACCTAACAACTATATTCATTACATATCCTTTCAATCTCGTTCAGACTATGTTAAACAGCACTGAGAGTCCAAACAATTTGGTAGCCAAATGTCCGGGTACATACAGTTACCTATCAAAACCGACGATATAGTTGTTTTGGTTTTTTTTAAAAGGGGGGGGTGTTTTTAAAAAGGGGGTTATTTTTTAAAAGAGGGGGGTTATTTTTTTAAAAAGACATAATCAAGGCAAAAACCCCTTACTCTTAAAAAGTAGAAAACCATCTTGTGCTCCTACCATGTGACAGGGGCCGACCAATGGCACCGGTAGCCCCTGTGAAATAGTAAGGGCAAAGGCTATCGGTGCCATTTTGAATAATGGCAGCCGACGGCCCAAGTGCAGAAGATGGCTCCAGGACCCCTGCTGGATCACCAGGGACTTTTGGCAAGTCTTGGGGAGGTCAGGAGTCCTTGGAGGAGTTGCCAAAAGTCCCTGGTGGTCCAGCGGGCATCCTGGAGTGATCTCCTGCACTCGGGCCATCAGTTGTCGATATTCAAAATGGCGTCGATAGCCCCTGTGACATAGTAAGGGCAAAGGCTAGGCGCCATTTTGAATACTGGCAGCTGATGGCCCGAGTGCAGGAGATCGCTCCCAAACCCCCTCTGGACCACCAGGGACTTTTGGCACCAGGGACTTTTGGCACCAGGGACTTTTGGCAAGTCTTGTGGTGGTCAGGAGAGTCCCCCAAGAAATTTGCAGCAGAGATACAAGCTCAACAGTTTGTGTTTTTAGACATCATTATTATGAGGACCGGAGATGTATTCCATACTACTCTTTATCGGAAACTTGTGTGTAGTAACATCTTGTTACATTTCTCTACTCTATTCTACTGTTCATCCACAGCCAATAATAGAAAGCCTGCCCAGTAGTCAATTTTTTCATTTGTGAAGGTTGTGCACGACTAAGACAGAATACCAATATAAAACTAGAGCTTTGACCGAAAGATATTTATCGCAAGGATCTCCTGCCAAGTGTATTAGAAGAGCTTTTTAGAGAGCTAAAAATACCCATCGGGATTGGCTTTTTCTTCCTGAGACAGAACAAGAAGATGATAATCAGATGACTTGTGTCATACCTTTTTCACTGTTGGCATGTCGAGTCAAAGAGGCCATATTATGCAACTGGCATATTTTGCAACTACATAAGGTAATCAAAGAGTTTCCATGTATTTCTTATACTAAAGGACTAAGCTTATGGGATATTTTTGTTCAATCTGACTCCACTCGATATGATGGGGTGTGATAAGGAATTACATAAAGCGTGCAGTTCCTGCAGAGTCTTTCAAGTATCTATGGACATCATCTCCTTATACATTCCATCATAAAACCTCATGTGTTTCAACAGGCATGATTTATGCCATTGGTTGTCTGTGTGGTAAATTCTACATTGGGAAAACTAAACAGAGCCTTAAAACACTGATGATAGAACACCGTTACAACTTAGCAACACAGTAAATCAATGTTCCGTTACTCTCTCATTGCATCAAAATGAATCATAGTTTTGACCAATTACAATTTTGTGTGTTGCAAAAGATGACCCTTGGATAGTTGATTATTGAGAAATGAACAGAAATGGATTTTCAAACTGAACACAATGAAACCCACAGGTTTGAATTCTGAATTGGATTTTAGTTTACATTTGTGAGGTTACAGTATGGTGGTTCATATAGGGATGAATGATGTGATTAAATATTTGTATGTTAACATTTCATATACAATAATCACTTTAGATGATGACTCATTTATTTGTATTTTCATATTAGGACAATTTTACCAATAACACAATTTGGGTATCGACTTTTGGAAGAATGGTGTTATCTGGTTAGAAGAACAGAGAAATTTGAACACATTCTGGTAAGATTTGAGATTTAAGTAGCAATGGAGAGCATCACTGGATACTTTGGAATTGGAGTGAATTCTGAGAATCAGATGGCATCATTGATAGGTCGGTCCTTGATTGGTCACGCTAGGTGACGTTACTGACATTCAAACACAGCTTTCTATATAAATGGTGAACAAGATGGCTGTTCCTACTGTTCTTCGGTCAATGAAGCATGAAGAGATCTTGTTGATCTGGTAAAACAGACACAAATCATAAGAATTTTTTGAGCTTTTTGTAATATTTGAAATAACTTTTTATAAAAATTATTTTATTACAGTGTTATGAGGAGAAATTAGTTAGTTTCTAAAATAATTTATTAGAAAACATTCAGGAAGAGGCAGAAGAGCACTGATACACAACAATTAGTAACATGCAGTAGAGGGATCCATGAACTCTACATCACTATAAACATATTTGTAACACTATGAATAGTGAATTTTACCCATAAACAGTACCTTCCTGGTACACCCAGTCATGACCTACTTCACTAAACAATTATTTGTCTTTAATGATTTATTGTAACTGAACCTTTGACGGCACCTGTTAGAATGTACAATAGTACAATTTCCCCACATTAATTTATGTGCCAACTTGTAAACCGTTGCGATGATAGATAACTTAGCAACGGTATAGAAAAGATTTTAAATAAAAATAAATAAATAAATATATGATTATGTTGCTCCTGAGGAAGCCTTACTACAAAACATTGGCCATTGTTGAGCCTATATCTCCTCCAATACAATGAAACTAATATATGTTAAATTTTATTAGCAGAGAAAATTTCAAAAAATTTTCAGATTACACACAAATGTTGTAGTGATCCAGGCAGTCCATTCATAAGAGCATGCCGTCAGGCTAGCTAATGCATAACTATAAGATTCCTTAAATTGTTTAATTCATACTGTTAAACTCTGCATGAGCTCATACTGGTAAAAACGTTTGAGTTACATAGATAATCAAGTAGATAAGATTAATTTATTTGGAGTATCCTTTTCTTTGGTCTTATGTAAAAGTTACCATCACTGGATGAAAGCAGGTAATCTTTTATTGGTTCCCCATATACCTGCACAGGATCAGAAAGGCAACCTTTAATACATAGCCTGGCCCTAAGTGATGAATATAAGAGTTTAATCATGTGAATAGACCTAGGATCAAAGCCAAACCACTCCAAATAACATCGCTCCACTCTATCAAAGGCCTTCCTGGCATCCAATGATAGAGCCATAAACAGAGTATCCATACTAGGCACTATAGAAAGGATATTACACAGCATTCAGACATTAACAGATGCCATTCTCTTTGGCATAAAGCTACACTGATCTTTGTGTATGATGCTATTACCTTTGCCAACTTAGTAGCTACACTTTTTGCATAGATTTTGCAATCCACATTGGACATATCTAGGGCCCCTGTTTGTTTTTTCCAAAAGGATAAAGTTGACCTCCAGAATGAAGCCCTCAAATTTCTCTGCAGCAGTAAAGTCATTATACAAGGTTTGATAAAACTCAACAGGTAGTCCAACTTGCCCAGGTTACTTGTTAATTTATGGCAAAGATTTAATAGCTTTATAAACCTCTTTAATCAAGATATCAGCCTCTAGTGAAATATGGCCAGACTCAGAAAATCCAACCCATTGCAAATTACAGAAAAATGATATCATGCAATCAGGAGATGGTAATGATTCTGAGCAGTAAAATTGATTGTAAAAAGACAATAGTCTTTAAATACAATCCAAACATCTGGAAAGACTAAAAAATTCACTTTTTGTCTAGCCTTGTTTTCTTAAGATATTGCACCAAGGCACATCTGAACATATTTGTCTCTGCGTAGTACCTTGCCCTTTTAGAAAAAAAAGTGCACCAGCCTATTGGCCAAATTTTCAAAAGGCCGCATGCGCAAATCATAGTAGATAGATGCATGGCCAGGCTATGCAAGTGCTGAGTGCATTTTAGAAACAGACCAGCTATACATGTATCTGCCGGTACACACAGAAGTGCCAGTAGAGCAAAAAGGGGGCAGGCTGGGGCTGTGTCTGGGCGGGCTAGAAGGTGGAGTGGGTGCCAGCCGGGACAGCACTATTAGGTGCAGTCCCGGGGAAGCACGCACTGGCAGTCAGCCCACGTGTGGAACTTACTTCATCTATTCAGATAAAGTAAGTTCTGAAATAAAGAAAAAAAAGGTAGGGAAAGAGGTTTTAGGGGTCAGGAAAGAGAGTGGAATATGGAGGCAGAGTAGGAAGGTGAATAGGGAAGTTCCCTCCCTAGTCCACTCCTTAATTGGGAACCAGCCGATCATGTCACTGTGCATATTTTTAAAAAATTCTCCCGCCTGGGCACCTTAGACAACACCCGCCCGCAGATGCGCAAGCCAATTATTATAACATGCACGTGGAAAATTGCGCATGTTACAAAATCCCTGCATCCATGTGCTCACACCGAGAACCGTGCACACATGGATCCTCATCACATGTTATAAAATCTACCTTTATGTGCTCAACAGAGTGTTAAATTTAAATTTCATTTTCTGAAGTTGCAATAGGAGCTTATAATATTTTGTATGGATATATTGTACTTCTTTAGCCTTAATATTTGAGTCAAGAGCTTCTAACTCTTAATTTTTTTCATGCAACTGCTGGATATTTGATGCAATCACTTATAAGTCTGTCAATCACAATAGCTTATTTTTATACTTCACAGGAGAAATGCTGAATAGGACCTTTATAGATAATGGTTTATGTGCTCATACAACAAAGCATTGAACACACTCTTTTATGGTGCTCTGGATATAAACATCGGTCTCATAAAGCCTTTTTGATGTTTTTAAATTATTTTGTATCTTTTTATGCAAATAAAATCATTGTTCAATCACTTCAACCATGTCTCTGAACTCCAGTATCTACTTATGATGATAAAGACAATCTGGACATAGTCCGTGTTTCAGAGTTATATCAAGGATATTACAAAAGAGGATCAATTTTAAAATCTGCACATATAAATGAAATCAATCAGTTTACATTTAGTCCAGATCCTTTTCCATATCAAGACCTTCCTGGTTCTGTAACCTGAACTCCCTGGGTTCATCCAGACCTCTCACTCAATCAGTAATACACAATAAACATGTTTAATATCACTTATACCAGATAATTAGCAGGTATACATATATGAATATAAGCTGGAAAATGTACATAAGAACATAGGAAAAAGCCCAGCATCCTCTTTCCAAAAGAGGCCAAACCAGACCACAAGAACATGGCAAGTACCTAAACACTAAGGGGTAGATCTTAAAAGCCCTGCATGTGTAAATCCTCCAGGATTTACATGCGCAGGGCTCTCGTGCGCCAGCCACCTCTTTTGCATAGGCGGCTGGCGCGCGCAAATCCCCGGGACGCGCGTAAGTCCCGGGGCTTCGTAAAAGGGGTGGGAGGGGGCATGTTTGGGGGTGTGTCTGGGGTCAAGGGGCGGTCCGGGGCGGGTCCAGGGGCATGGCAACAGTTCGGGGGTGGGCCAGGAGCTCAGTCCCGAGTCCCCCGGCGCTGCAGCCTATGCCGGGGGATGCCGAGGTGGCGAGCGCAAGTTACGCCTGCCTCAAGCAGGCGTAACTTGCACAACAAAGGTAAGGGGGGATTTAGGTAGGGCTGGGTGGTGGGTTAGATAAGGGAAGGGAGGGGAAGATGGGAGGATGCGGAAGGAAAGTTCCCTCTGAGGCCACTCCGATTTCGGACCGGCCTCGGAGGGAACGGAGGCAGACTGCACAGCTTGGCACGCGCAGGCTGCCGATTTTGCGCAGCCTTGCGTGCGCCAATCCCATTTTTTATAAGATACGTGTGGCTACGCACGTATCTTATAAAAATCCGGCATACTTTTGTTTGCGCCGGTTGCGCGAACAAAAGTACACGCTCGTGTACTTTTTAAAGATCTACCTCTAAGAAGATTGTATGCTATTGATGCCAGTAATAGCAGAGGCCATTCCCTAATTCAGCTTGATTAATAGCAGTTAATGGACTTCTCCTCCAAGAACTTATCCAAACCTTTTTTAAACCCAGCTACACTAACTTCATTAACCACATACTCTGGCAACAAATTCCAGAGCTTAACTGTGCATTGAATGAATAAGAATTTTCTCCAATTAGTCTTAAATGAGCCACTTGCTAATTCATGGAATGCCCCCTAGTCCTTCTATTATCTAAAAGTGTAAATAACCAATTCACATCTACTCGTTCAGGACCTCTCATGATTTTAAAGACCTCTATCATATCCCTCCTTAGCCATCTCTTCTCCAAGCTGAACATCCCTAACCTCTTCAGTCTTCCCTTATAGGGGAGCTGTTCTGTCCCCTTTATAATTTTGGTCGCCCTTCAATGTACCTTTTCCATTACAACTATATCTTTTTTGAGATGTGGCAACCAGAATTGTAGACAGTATTCAAAGTGCAGCATCACCATGAAGCGATACAGAAGCATTTTGACATTTTCTGTTTTATTAACCATTCCCTTTTTAATAATTCCTAACATTCTCTTTGCTTATTTGACTGCTGCAGCACACTGAGCCAATGATTTCAAAGTATTATCCACTATGATGCCTAGATCTTTTTTCCTGGGTGGTAGCTCCTTATATGAAACCTAACTTCATGTAACTACAGCAAGGGTTATTTTTCTCTAAATGAAACACCTTGCACTTGTCCACATTAAATTTCATCTGCTGTTTGGATGCCCAAAATTCCTGTCTCGCAAAGTCCTCCTGCAATAGGGATGTGCATTTGGGGAGCCTGAAACCCGAACGAGTTTTTCCCGAAATTTCGGGAAAAATTCATTTTTTGGGTTTAGTGTGCATTAATGGGGTTAGTGCATGTTAACTCCCTGTTAGTACACACTAACTCCTATAAAAAGGCCCAAAATTTCCCAAGGCAGGCTGAAAATGAAGCCCGAACCAAAAGGTTCGAGCTTTGCACATCTCTGTCCTGCAACATTTTAGGGATGTGCATTCGTCTAGGATGAATTTGACAATTTCAATGAAATTGTCAAATTCATCCTGTTTCGGACACCCCAAAAAATAAACGGAATTTCCCTGAAATTTCATGGAATTTTGTTTTTCAGGCCGCCCCGAAATTCAGGGCGGCCGAAAAAAAAGCCTCAAACCACGGGAAACTGAAATTTCCTGCAGTGGTCCGATACCAAAGGCTGAAACAAAAGGTTCAGCCGAAGCACATCACTACAGGGTATCACAATCCACTTGTGATTTAACTACTCTGAATAATTTTGTATCATCTGCAAGTTTGATAACCTCACTTGTCATATTCCTTTCCAGATCATTTATAAATATATTGAAAAGCACCGGTCCAAGTACAGATCCCTGAGGCACTCCACTGTTTACCCTTTTCCACTGAGAACATTGACCATTTAATCCTACTCTCTGTTTCCTGTCTTTTAACCAGGTTGTAATCCATGAAAAGATGTCGCCTCCTGTCCCATGACTTTTTATTTTTCTTAAAAGCTTCTCATGAGGGACTTTGTCAAATGCCTTCTGAAAATCCAAATACACTACATCTACCAGTTCAACGTGACTGAAATTCACAATCTGGGTAAATTAAGCCTGATACATCACTTTGAATGCATATACAGCATTGCTCTCTGCTTCAATGGCAGGGGGAAATGTGGAAAACAGGATTTACATTCAGACAACATCAAACAAGGCATTGATCTGTGCAGTCTGGGTAAACAATTATCAGGGTAACTTGCTTGATGCCTTATGCTCACCTTTGATGCAACTCCAACATTACTCTGTGCATCAATGACAGGGAATGGCAGGAAATTTGAATCAAACAGTTACCAACAAGGGCCCTGAAATTGGTGGTTGGTGAAACAGATACGTATGGGAAAATAAGTGTGGGAGCTTGCTGGGCAGACTGGATGGGCTGATTTGTCTTTTTCTGCTGTTATTACTCTGTTTCTATATTTCTAAGGCCTGGATTTATCAAAATGCGGTAAGTACCGCATGCAATAGCAAAAGGGGCATGGTGTATGCAAAAATTCAGTTTATCGCAATTTGTGCTAATTAGCTATGCAAAAGCTAAGTTAGTGCACATTGTGATAGCATTATCTGAACTTGTGATAGGTGTCAGATGTGTTGTATGTCTGGCATATGACCACTGGGTGGACCATTTTTGAGAGAGAGAGAGAGAAAGAGAGAGAGAGAGAGAGAGAGAGAGAGAGAGAGAGAGAGAGAGAGAGAGTCAGCCTGGCCATAATGTCATCCCCATAGGTAGGTATTTGTAT
Organism: Rhinatrema bivittatum; assembly: GCF_901001135.1. Lineage (NCBI taxonomy): Eukaryota > Metazoa > Chordata > Amphibia > Gymnophiona > Rhinatrematidae > Rhinatrema > Rhinatrema bivittatum. The sequence continues at coordinate 167,356,254 of NC_042615.1, forward strand.
CCCTATGGTAGGCCCACCTAGTAACTCGAGGTGGGGTTTAGGTATGAGTGTAGGGGGTTAGGGGCCACTTTGACATTCTATGTGACACATACGAACAGAACAGTGGTCTCTTGTGAAGACTTGATGACCTTTGGAGTGAGGAAACTCACTCCAAGATGAGATTTGGGCAGTGTTCTCTCCACCTAGCTTGATGTTACCCAGGAAGAGAGTCCATCAAGCTAGGTTGAGAGAACACTGCCCAAATCTCATCTTGGAGTGAGTTTCCTCACTCTGAAGGTCATCGTCTTCACAAGAGACCACTGTTCTGTTCGTATGTGTCACATAGAATGTCAAAGTGGCCCCTAACCCCCTACACGCATACCAAACCCCACCTCGAGTTACTAGGTGGGCCTACCATAGGGATACAAATACCTACCTATGGGGATAACATTACAGCTTCTCTCTCTCTCTCTCAGCCTAACACAAGTCAAAGAGGCATAGTTAAAATCAGCATTACAGCTGTGCAATAGCTCTTCACAGAAAGGCTAACCCAGCCCTAACTCCTCCTATTTTCTGAATTTGCATCACACCATACGATATGGTGCTATCACATGCATTAAAAACATTTTAAACAGTTTGCACTTAAAATCTGGTGCCATTTTTTCTGTGTGTCATTTATATTTGAAAATTGAAGGGTAAATAACTGTTACCAAAAATAAAGTTGAGATAAGATTCATGTCTGTGTGCAAGTAAGCTTTTAAATATCAATTGATGCTTGTAAATTTTTCTACCTATCACAATTAAAAATGTTTCTATTTTTGGTCATAGATTCATGGTTCCCTGATGCAACCCTTGTGGGAGAAACATGGCCTTCCTCATATTTTCCTAATAATAACATGGGTTTTTTGTTCACATAATATTAATGAAGGCAATTCACAAATTTAACAGGAAAATAAAAAACTTAGATATGCAAAACTATAGAAGGTTTTTCAGAATTAAGATTATGCTAATCAGTTAGTGGTGGACCCTTTCCACTGTGTGCTTTCTGAAATCTTTTCTTCTTATTCTTTGAAAAAAAATTATAAATAGTTAAAATTTCTGGTAAGTGGTTTCAGATTATAATTTTGAACTAAGTAGTAATGAATCATTCTCTTTTTTTTTTCATTTATATTGCTCTGTCTCTCATTTAATAACTTTATCTTTCATATATATTTTTTAAATGTTGCTTTGATAATGCTGGAGAATTAAATATAGTGAATCTCAATAGCCTGCATAAATCATACAGTAATTCATCTTTTTATTCTTATCCTTTAAAAAATTACAATAATATTAACATTTGCTATATACCCAGAGTTTCAGTTCAACCTTATATGACATGTGGATAAGTTCTTAAATATTTAGAAACTAATAAAATAGATATACAGACGATAATAATGGACATATTGTTTGTTTATATTTCTTGATGATGGTAGCATCCATTTCACATATAAAGTTCTAATTAAATTGCTTTATCTTGTTACAATGAATTTAGTTATATTGTCATCGATCTTGCTACAGAATGTGTTCTGAGACATTTTCTAAATTAGTTTGGGAAAAAGCCAAGAGAACGATGGCAATAAAATAGTACATCTAAAAAAAGATACATTGACAAATGGTATCCAAATTTTATTGGTGCATTAAAAACATTTTACATAATGGTCAAATTTCAAAAGGTTTAGCCAAATAACTTTGGGAATTAGCTGACTTAAACACTGCCGTTAAAATCCTCTCTTCTCACCTGCTGAGTCAGCAAATATAGGTGTCTAGTTACACTTTGCAGCTGCAATTTAGTTGCAGAATATTAGGGCATTATGGAGTAGGGAGACGCAGGGTAACATAGTAGAAGACCTTTTCCAGATACACCTGAGAGCATGAATAGCAAGCTTAAATATAACCTGCTATTCATGTACCGAGGAGGTAGTGAAGAACCATGCTTCCTTCCAACCTCCAAAGACCTATCTTAAATAGAGCCTCCCTTCTCTGAATACTGTGCTTCCTTCCCTTCCTCCCATAAAGAGAGTTGTTGGTCTAAAAACAAACCTGAACCCCATGCTTCCATCTCTCCCTCAGAACACCCTGAAATCCCATGTTTCCCTCCATTCCACCAAGCAGCTTGATTATTAAGAAAGCTGGAGACGGAGAAAGGAAATAACTTTTATCTGCCTTGTCAAAAGGCATTACTGAGGCCATGGTCATATTGAGAGTACAATAACACACATACAGCTGAATTTTCAAAAAACGATGGGCCAGATTTTTAAAGGGTTACGTGCGCTGGGCCTATTTTCAAAAGGCCCGGCGACATGCGTAAAGTCCCAGGACGCATGTAAGTCCTGGGGCTTGCAAAAAGAGGTGGTCTGGGGACAGGGAGGGGGAGGAGTCAGGGCCAGAGGCATCCGTGCCGGGGATCCGGGCAGTTGGCCGGCATGCGCAACTTACTTCAGCCCCAGGGCTGAAGTAAGTTTTAAAACAAGAAAAAAAACAAGAAAAATGTAAGGGGGAAAGGACGGGGGAGGTAGGGGAAGGGAAGGTGGGGTGGGGGGGGGTAGGGAAGTTCCCTCCGAGGCTGCTCAAATTTCGGAGCGGCCTGGGAGGGAACGGGGAAGGTAGCACAGGACAGCGCGGGCTTGGCGTGCACAAGGTGCACAATTGTGCACCCCCTTGCACGCGCCGACCCCCGATTTTATAACATGCACGCGCCTGCACGCGCATGTTATAAAATCGCGTGTCCATGTGTGCATGCCGGGTAGTGTGTGCGTATCTCTTAAAATCTACCCCATGTGTGAAAATATGCGCATATATGAGTATATGTAATGCATCTGTGAGTGATCCATATTTTATCAACGTATCATATACACACATAGGTGCACCTTTGCAATTGAAAGGATATTCAAAAAAGTGTGTGTGTTAAGGGCATGTTGGGGTGTGGTTTACATGTATGCACATAGAGCTGAATTTTAATGCCTGAGCACTGGTACACATGTGCCCATGTTTGGCAGCGCGCGCACATGAGCATGCCAATTTTATAACATATGTGCGTTAATGCATGCATGATATAAAATTGGCTCCCCGCCTGTACATGCGCACACAATTTTATATTGACATGCGCACGTGCGCACAAATGCCATCTCGCGTGTATAAGTGGGGGACATTTTAGCTGGTATGCGTGGTGACACATTAGGCCTATTTCCCAATTCCCTCCTAGTTTTCCTCATTAAAGGAATGAACTTCTTAAATTCCCTACCTAACTTGCCTCCATTTTACTCTGCTAGCCCTGTCACCTAAAACCCCGCTGACTACCCAATTATTTTTTATTGCAATGCTTACATGCAGTCCATGGTAGAAGCAAGTTATGCAGTTGTGGGATTCTAGTGTGCGCTCTTGCTTGACACTGTTGCAACCATCCCTTTCCGTCAGCTTCACTCCGCCTACCTCTCTTTGTTTGCTCATCCTCATGCTGCGGATGGATGCCTGGCTACCGCTGCGTCTGCCTGCCGTCCTCTCCGGTGTCCCCAGACCTGCTTGGGCACTGCCTCCCGCCATGCTACGCTTGTACCATAGGGCGCGCGCACCCCGCAGCCCTTCTTCTTATTTCCTACTTGGCACGAACTTCCGGGGCGTCCCCCCGTGATGACGTCATGCTCCCTGGATATTTAAAGCCTACAATGTTTGCTAGCCTTTGAGTTAGCAAGGGGGTAATCCTACGGGAATCCTACAGATGGGATTCACTCTCCGTACCCAGCTACTCTGCCTCTCCAATCTCTATTGGACTCTCTAACGCTAACGGGGTTCCCGCTCCTCGGGGGTCTCACTTGCTTTCCAGGTCGCTATCAGGAAACGTACTCGCTTTTCGAAGGCCCATGTTCCCTAACTCACTGCCTACTTCTACCTTCTCTTCTGCCTGGAAGGATTCGCTAATCTTCAACATCAGTGAGTACTATCATCTTCACCTCAGAGCTGTTCCCTGGAACCAGGCACTTGCTCCTCAAGGGCCTACCTCCGTTCCAGCCCCAGTGCCATCTCCGTGGAATCGCTGCATGAGTACATCATCTGCAAGCCTCCCAGCTCTCAGGGTTCAGATACTCGGTCCTCGAGGGTCTGTTCTCCCTACCCTGGGGATCTCCAACTGGGGTCTTGTATATTCTCCACTGTACTCATTCTCTCAGTTCTTTCCACTACAGCACTGCTACTGGAGGAGTCGCTGTTCCAGCGCCTGAGGGATACCAGCCCTGCCGGGCTATTCCAGCTGCTCACTACTGCCACCTCTGGTGGCTTCCTTACACAGTCTAATAAAAGATCAATCTCTGTGTTTGTGTGTCCTGAGCTGAGCCTGACCTGTGTCCCCTCACCGGACCCCCCCATGGGCGTGGTCAGCTGCCACAGTGTCCAAGGGTCCACTCAAACCTCACAGTTTACAACAGACACTGACTTCATGGCACTGTCCCAGCCTGCCCATGCCCTGCCCAGGCCCCACTCATATCCCACCCTTTTTGCTCCAAACCTTTGTAATATATGTACCAGGAGATACACCCGTGGTTGCAGATCTTTTAAGATCCACACGGCCCATGTGCTCCTGAGTCACGCATGTATCTCTCGGCTTGGCTGTGGGTATGGTTTTTTAAATCTACTTGATAATGAGCTATTTTAAAAGTGACAATTGCAAGAACATCATCAAATTTTTGCAAGTGCATTTACTACTGCTCATTTATATATACAAGTTCAAACTTCCATGCTGTTTTGTGACTTGGTGTTTGGCAGACTGGCTTCTCCTGGTCAGAAGAAATGGCAGCAGACTAGGGGGTGGCATTCAATGTTCCTTGGAAGACTGGTCCATACTTGGGTATTTATAGGGATATACTTGGTTATATTGGAGGGTAAGAGTGAGTGTATCTTGGACATACATGGCTATACTAAGAGGTAGAAGTCCATGGTGAAGAGAAGAATCCATTATCAATATTACTCTAATGGGCTTATGAGTACTCATGTCACAATGGTTCAGGAGGGAGAGAGAACAGAGGAGAAGGAGGAGTTGTTAGAGGCACCCCTTACAGAGAATATACTGTACATGGGCACAGTTTTTGGATCTGTCAGAAGAGTGTGGCAAGTTAAAATTCAACAAGGAAACCATTCTATATCTATGCCAGCAATAAGAGAAGGACCTGCAACCTTCCACCTGCAGGGGGCCATGCATTGCTTGCACATGTCAAAGTCACTACCAACCTGGCATTTTTTGACAATGGCACCTTCCAGACATCTCTATGGTCATGGTTGGAATAATCCAGTCTGCCACCCCCATGTGTGTAAATCAGTTCTTGACTCTCATTCTCAGGAAATCACACCAATATATATCTTTCCCTCATAGCATACAGCAATAACAGCAAACAGTGACTAATTGCTATGAATTTGCATACTTTGCCTCTATCTTGGGGGTTATTGATTGCACACATGTCCCTAAAAGGACACCAGAGGATGATGAGGCCACCTTCTGCAATTGTAAAGGCTTTCATTCCCTCAATATGCAGGTAGTCTGAAATGTGAAGGGTGTTATCTTGGATGACATGCCCAGGTTTCCAGGATGTATTCATGATGCTTAGATCTTCTCACAGTCAGGAGTTCATGACTGCTTCCAGGAAGATAGGGCATATCACCGGAAGCTGGCTTCTAGGTAGGAATGTACTCACCACTATCAACACACTGCAAATAATCTCTTGTTTTGGACTCCTTCACATTGACCCAGGAGGAACACACCAACCTCGACCAAGGAACTACAACCCTGCCCAACACTAAGAGATATCTAACTCTATTCTTCTCTATGTTATCTCTTACAAGTGACAGAGGATATCCACTAAAAAACTTAAGTCATGATTCCATTAGCTAACCCATAGACCTCCACAGATGCTCACTAAAATAGGGCCCACTTTCAGACCAGATCAGTCATTGAGAGAGCTTTCAGGCTACTCTAAACATGTTTCTGCTACCTGAACAGATCTGGTGATGCCTTGACTTCAACCACACTAAGGTCTGTGAAATCTTTCTTGTCTTCAGCATGCATCATAAACTTGTCAAAAAAAGAGGCCTGCTTCCTTTAGAGAAACTAGAACATCATCTAGATGAAGAGGAAGAGAAGTGTAAAAAGGATTAAAAAGATAAATAAAAAGATAATACTTGGCAAAGTAGAGTCCTGAGTCTAGCGCAGGAGAGGGTGTGGGGTTTCTTGAGAGTAGAGAAAGCAATCGAGTCCTCACTGGTTTGGGGGTCTAGGTCTGACTGCTGCCAATTGTCTCTGCTGCAATAAAGAGAGAGAGAGAGAGTGCAGCTTTAAAGAGAATGATTGCTGTGGAGGAAGCAATTACAATTTTTTAAAATTAAAAAACAAATTGAGGAAAGAAAATGGCAGAGACTGTCTCTACGTTACAGGGGTGGGCCAGAGTCATTTAGTTGTTAGGGGAGTTTTTAAGCCCCCTAGTTGAGTTGTAAGAGTTTCTGTTCAGAAAGCAGGAAGGGTCTGAGTAGAAGAGGTGTTGTCAGGACTGCTGTTGCCATCAGAGAAAAGAGGTAAGGGAATATTTAGTTACTACTACCACTTACTACAGTTGCAGGGAAAGAATGTGGTGAAGTTGTGGTTGTCCAGTTTGAAACGGGGAGGAACTGAATTTAAGGGACCTGATCAGGAAAAGCACCATAACAGCACTAGTCAGGCCTGCTGCCACTAAAGAGACATGGAGTTTGCTGTGTTGTAAAGATCATGATTTGCTGCTTTAGGTTAAAAAAAAAAAACAATAAATAAAAATGTAGGGCAGCGATAATACCGGCGCCATGAGAGATCCATCACTATGGAAGTGGTACTCCTTGAGGACTGCATGGCTTTTGTAAAGAAAAAAAGAAAAAAGGGAGGTAAAAGAGGAGTGAATGCATGATTTCCTAATAATGGGGAAGGGGCGGGGGGGTTCGGAAGTGAAAGCGGCACCGTCAGTGTATCCTTCACATTTCACTGTCACTGATAGGAGTTACAGAGGCAAATGATACAAGGACCCAGCAGCAGGCGACAGAGAAAGAGTAGCTGGGAGAATCAGCAGACTGGCAGTAATCAGCTGTGTTGCTGAGAGCTGTCACTGCCAGTGGCTTACTAGCCGCTGCAATTTAGCATCAAGGACATTAAGGAAAAATGTTTTAAAAATAGTTAAAATGAACATATGAAGCAGGAGTAGTGCTTAGACTATGCCATGACTATTAAGCTTGTTCAGGTGAGGTCATTAGTGACATTACCAGAGTACCAGTAATCCCGGGGGGGCAACCTCAAAATGGAGTAAAAATAGTAAAAGTGGGAAAAATGGAAAATAAATAAATAAGATACAGGTGAGATAAGTCTGAAGATTTGATGGACACCAGTTTTTCAGTTCTAGAGTAATTAGGTAATTATATAAAAACTCAGATAGTAACCAAACAGTTAAAAGAACACTAAAAGGGTTTAAAAATAGAAAATTCTTAGTGGTAGTTTTAACAAGACTGACAGGAGATGGAAAATTATTAAAAATAATTCTAAATTTAAAATTGGTTTAAAAGAAAGTTCTTGAGCGCTTTATGATAAGAAGTTTAAACAAGTAAGGAAAAAATAGAAATAAATAAGAAATGTTTTTCTATGTTTGTGTAGATTTTTTTTATAACAACAATCTGTTCAAAATAAAATCTAGTTAAACAGTTGGTACATTCAAATCACCCCTGTGGTCACCAGTTGAGTCCAGTAAACACAAAAAGAGTGGGAAATGCTAAAGCAATTATTAAAATTCTAAAAACATAGCTGAGTGTGACATTAAATCGGCTTCCCTAGTTATCAGTGATAAGGTCCGCATAACAATACTTTTAAAAGTCAAAGCACTAAAATGAATTCAAAAGTGTAGCATAGTTTAAAAGAAGTTAAGGAAAAGAATCATAATACATTCCATAATATCGGAATGTCGAAAGAAAATACATTAAATAAAAGTTAAGAGATAATAATGCTTATTTAAAAAAATAGTGCCCATGACATCACACAGCACTAAACTAAAGGCTCCTAGAAACCAAGTGACAGTTACAGAAAATGGGAGAACCTTAGCAGAACTCATTGAAGAAGGAAGAGCTACATAAGTGCTCCTCAGAAATTTGATCCTTTTTTGCTTGTTACTACAACAAGCTAGGTGGAGAGAACATTGCCCAAATCTCATCTTGGAGTGAGTTTCCTCACTCCGAAGGCCATCACATCTTCACAAGAGACCACTGTTCTGTTCGTATGTCTCATGTTGAATGTGAATGTGGCCCCCAACCCCCTACACTCATACCTAATCCCCACCTCGAGTTACTAGTTGGGCCTCACATAGGGATACAAATACCTGTCTAGGGAGGAGGTACCACGGTAAGGTTCTTTCTCTCTCTCTCTCTCCCCTAGCCTGCAGCATACAGAAACAGCGTGAACCACAATAATGTAGCACAACTTGCGCTAAGAACGTGTTGCATAGCTGTTATCGCAATTTGCGATACACATGCTTATTAGCATAAGGTAACACCCCTTTTTGGTATCCCGTGCGATATTGGAAAATGAGGCCCTATGTGGGTCATTTTCCAAAGGTATCACACACGAAAAGGGACTTTTCGCGTACGATATCTAAATCGAGGCGGAATCCGCACCGAAAAGGGAGGAGTCAGGGCGGCCTCAGGGCAGACTCTGTGATGACTTCGCTGATGGCGAAAGGTAAGAATCCTTATCGCCGCCAGCATCGCACCGTGAAAGGTGGCGCTATTGGGTGCGAAAGCCGGCAGCAATTGCACCGCGGAGGTGCGATCGCTGCTGGCTTTCGAGGCCTGCCCCCCCGCTTCGCCTCCCCGTTACCACCGGATTTTCTAAATTCTGCAAACTTAGAAAATCCAGGCCTAAGAGTTAAGTTTCCAGTACTAAGAAAACATAAGGTAAACCAGTGTACCACTGCACTGAGGAATAATAGCTATTACTTCCTTAGTATAGGATTTTCATGCATGGGCACAAAGGAATATGCATAGATCAAAGCACACCTTTTTTGTGTGCAGAACTCTTTGCACAGAATAAATTTTGCACACAAAAATATGCACTTAGTTGTAGGTTAAACTGTGCACTCTGCTGAGCACACCTTATTGCATTGGCCCTGTAGTTATCTACTTCTACTGTGTATAGCCTCTTGCTATGCTAACAAGTATACTGTAATCATGTAGGTGTAGTTAGTTCTAATACATAACAGAGAATAAGTGGCTATATTGATAAATTCCCATATATACTGTTGAATGAAAATTATTATTTGCACTTTCAAATTTGGAGCCTTACTAACACTATTCTCCTATTCTATGTCTATGGGGAAAATCTTACTGAATCAGTTGCTTAGTGGATTAAATGAAAAAGAAGTATTTATTAATAACTTTAACTTTTATAAATATTATGAGATAATAGGGTTCAATTAATATTGCCAAGTGGAATACTTCATGCATATGCCTCTGGAGCTTTGCAAAGCTGACAAGAAAACTTAATGAATGGCTGAACAATTATAACGGTACACTAGTAATTAAAGCATGGGTAATTAATGTGTATCTGTGACAGGCGTCTGGGTACTGTCAATAATTCTGTAGTGTTCAAAAAAAGGGAAACTATGAGCTTGGAGAGGAAATACATATTTTTCCTTTTTTTCATAAATTTTAAATCTGCATTTATCTTTAATTAGAGAAGGAAACTGGTTCAGATTTTTGGTTCATTTTCCTGTTTAATTCACTATATTTGGTTTGGATCAGATGCACATTCATTCCAGTCTGGTCATTTGTTTGTTTCCATTAGAGTTAAAGAGGAAGCAAGGCATTCTGTTTTTTGATTCTAACTTTTGGGTTTTCTTTCCAAATGTTATGAGACTTGCTGTCAGGCATCAGCAACAGAGGCAGCTGCTCCTCAAGGAAGCCTAAGGGGCCGATGCAATAAATTTTGCGGAAAGCGGGCGCTGAGTTTTCAGTGCCCACATTCTTAGTGCACACATGGCGCCCGCAAGGGGGGGGGGGGCGTCATGAAATATGCAAATTAGAGGGTCACGCTAGTAAGGAGGCTCTAGTGTCGCTTGTGCCACCTTAGTGCCTCATTGCTAATGCGACCCCGCGGCGGCTGCCAGTTATGAAGACCGACGCCGGTAAACTCGGCATCGGTTTTCATAACCAGCCGTCTGCCAGTAATGAAAACAGATGCTGAGTTTATTTATTTATTTATTTTTGTATTGAAGGAGTACCGAAAAGCTGTTTTTTCTGCTTTTCTGTACTTCTTCTACGTGTGCTCAGAGTGCTCTTAGTTTTGCTTTCACATAAAAAAATGATGACCTTGATCCATGCAGCTTCCAGCTGGGATACACTGATTGAAAAAAATTTGGAATTTCTCACTCAAGCCCAACGGCTCAATCCCAGGCAGGCTCCACACTCTGGGGAGAGTAGTGGTTCCTCGTCGGGATCGCACAAACGTTCTCGAGTGGGCCCATGACTCCCTCATAGGAGGTCATGCCAGCAGAGACAGGACGCTAGATCTCCTGAATCATTACTACTGGTGGCCCAAGGTTCGTCAGGATGTACGTGCGTATGTTGAGTCTTGCCCGGTGTGTGCTCAACAAAAACCAGTCAGTGGTCGGCCTTGGGGCCTCTTACAACCTCTACCGATTCCCACCGAGCCGTGGACTCACATTGCCACGGATTTCGTGGTTGATCTACTGTCCTCTGAAGGAAACACCGTAATCTGGGTCATCGTTGACCGTTTCTCTAAAATGGTTCACCTCGTTCCCTTGACTAAACTGCCCTCGGCACCAGAGCTGGCTCTCCTCTTCACGCAACACATCTTTCGGGCCAACGGGCTCCCTCAGAGTATCGTGTCCGATCGGGGGCCACAATTCACGGCCCGATATTGGGGGCCCTCTGCAAAAAGTTTGGAATACAGTTAAATCTGTCCACGGCGTTCCATCCTCAGAGCAACGGGCAGACCGAGCAAATGATTCGCACCCTTAAGACATTCCTCCGCAGCTTCATTTACGAAAGAAGGGATAACTGGGTCTCCCTTCTACCATGGGCCGAGTTTGCATACAATAACCACACACATTCGGTTACAGGGCTATCACCCTTTCAGTCGGTCTTCGGTCGGAACCTTAGACCACCAGTACCAATTCCTGTGGCCGTTCCCTCACCTGCAGCGCAAACATCGGCTCTCCAGCTTTACCAGTGGTGGAAGGTTATTCAGCAACAACTCTCTCATGCTGCTATCAAACCACGAAGGGTTATCAATCGCCATCGGCGCCCGGCACCGGTTTTTCTGCCCGGTACCAAAGTGTGGTTGAGTACCAAGAACCTCAACTTGCCTGCATCCTCACGGAAATTAACCTCCAGATATTGTGGACCTTTCCGGGTGGCAGAACGGATTGGCTTGGTGTCCTACAGGCTCCGGCTTCCCTCCTCCTTTCGCATTCACAATCTTTTTCACGTCTCCCTGTTGAAGCCTGTGGTAGTTTCCCGCTTCCATCAACCCAGTGCTGATACGGTACCGGCCCCCTCTAACGAAGAACCCACGTATCAGGTACGAGAAGTATTGGATGTGCGCTTCCACAACCGTCGTTGGGAATACCTCCTGGCTTGGGAGGGGTGCGGATCTGAGGAGGACTCTTGGGAACCTGCTCGAAATATACTGGTCAAGTCCCTGTTAACCCAGTTTCATCACGACTATCCCAATAAACCCGGACACTTGAGGAGGGGGCGTAAGAGGGGGGGTACTGTTGTGACATCACCGGACATGCCTCCTTCTGTGACGTCAGACCCCTTCTGTGACCTCAGATGCTGGGGGGTTGTAAACCCGGCATCTGCTAGGTTCCCTTGCCTTGCAACGCGGTCACCTAGAAAGTAGCTGTTCCTGCTCAGTCTGCCTGCCTGCCAGTCTACCTGCCTGCCTGCCAGTCAGCCTGCCTGTCTGCCAGCCTGCCTGCCTGCCTGCCAGCCTGCCTGCCTGCCTGCCAGTCTACCTGCCTGCCTGCTTACCTGAACTGACTCAGACTTGTCTCATCGCTCCATATTCTGCTGCCTGCCCAGACCTCGGTCCGTCTGTCTTCGCTGCCTCTGGTGGCCCGTCCAGCTTCTACTCCGCTCATGGTCTTCTTCCACAGCGCCTTATCTCCTAAGTCCCAGCGGTCCGGGTCCCTACAGGCTCCTCCTGGGGGGACCGCGGACTTCCAGGGCGAAGCCACCTAAGTCCTAGCGATCCGGACCCCAACAGCTCCTCTGGGGGGGTCACGGATTTCCAGGTGAAGATTCAGCTCCAGCAGCGTGTGTCTGCCTCCCGACCGTCCTCCATCGTCGGTCGGCCCAAGGATCCACTTCCGGATTACAACAGCTCCCACCTCCGGAGCCCTGCTTGCAGCCTGTTTGGCGGCGTCCCCACTGGGGCTGCGCTGCTGAGAAGGTGCCCGAGGACGCCCTGCTCCTAGGCGTGCGTGCGTGCCACTTGGGCGCCTTTCTAGCCCGTTTCCCGCCGGTGGTGACTCCGCCCAGTTCCTGACATCAGACGCCGCGGCCTTGATAAGCCAGCTGCGGCCATCCAGTCCTCACCTTGCAATGGGTTATCTTCCCGGTTTCCTGTTGCGCTGTGCCCCGGAGTGACTTGCTTGGCTTTGTCGCTCCGTTCCTGCTACAGTACCTGCTTGGTTCCTGCCTGCCTGCTACAGTACCTGCTTGGTTCCTGTTTACCTGCTACAGTTCTTGCCTGGTTCCAGTACCCGCGTCTTGCTACAGTTCCTGCCTGGTTCCAGTACCTGAGTCCTGTTACAGTTCCTGCCTGGTTCCAGTACCCGAGTCTTGCTACAGTTCCTGCCTGGTTCCAGAACCCAAACCCAGTTACAGTATTGCTACTGTCCTAGTCTGATTCCATTTACCTGTTCTGATCCACGACTCGCCTAAGTCCCAGCGGCCGGGCCCCTACGGGCTCCTCCCGGGTCACGGCTCTTCGGTGACTCAGTTACTGGCACCCTCCCACTACGCTGGTGATTTAAAGACCTGCTGCGGCTTCCTGAACCAATGTTTTGTTCGGTTCTCCCTGTTGCCTGGGCAGTTTCCCTCGTATGCGGTGAAAGTGGCATATATCTTGTCCTTGCCCGATGGGAAAGCCTTGATATGGGCTTCTCCCCTTTAGAAAACAATGATTCTTCGCTAACAGATTTACATCTGTTCATCACGAACTTTTGCCAGGCCTTTGATGAGCCCGCCCGAGTAGCCACAGCTATGTCTGATCGGCTGCAACTTCGTCAGGGGGCATGCTCCTTGGCAGATTATGCAATGGAGTTTCAGACTATAGCCCAGGAAGTAGGTTGGCAAAATGGTAGTCTTAAGGCCATCTTCCTGGAAGGCCTCTCCGGACGCATTAAGGATGAGATTGCGGCTCGAGATCTGCCGGAGGACCTCAACACCTTGATTGAGATGGCTGCTCGCATTGATCGCCACCTACAGCAATGGGCCAAGGAGCAGTGCTCTTCTCGTCACAGTCCGGCTCGTGGGCCGAGACCTGTGCCCTCTCCTAAGAGTTCTTGTCCAGATGCTCCCACCTGCAAACCCATGCAGCTGGGACGGGCCCCGCTTTCTGCTGAAGAAAGAAAATGTCGCCGTTCATTGAAGTTGTGTTTATATTGTGACCAGAATGGCTACTTCTTGGCACGCTGCCAGGAGCGTGTGGAAAACACCAAAGCCTAGGAGGTCGGGAGGAGCTCCTCCTAGGCTGTGCTACAGCTCCTCAATGTACAGTTCCTGTTACTCTAAATTCGATTACCAAGCGAGATTGCTACCCACTCCCGTTAATCCCGGAGCTCCTTGATCGGCTTCAAGGAGCGAATATTTTCACAAAGTTGGACTTACGAGGAGCATACAATTTGGACAGAATCCATCCCGGAGATGAGTGGAAGACCACGTTTAATACCCGAGACGGACATTACGAGTACCTCGTGATGCCTTTCGGCTTATGTAATGCCCCAGGGGTGTTCCAGCACCTGATGAATGAGGTGTACAGGACCTTCTGAACACCTGTGTAATTGTTTATCTCGATGACGTGTTAGTCTACTCCCAGGACGTGCCGTCACACCGTCAGCATGTCCGTCAAGTGCTTCAGATACTTAGGGAGCATGGCCTGTATGCAAAATTGGAAAAGTGCAGCTTTGAGAAGACCTCCCTGCCATTCCTAGGCAACATAGTCTCTGTAGCAGGCTTTCAAATGGATCCAGAGAAAGTGGCGGCTATTAAGAATTGGCCCCGGCTGAGGGGTCTTAAAGCGTTGCAACGCTTCCTCGGCTTTTCCAATTTCTACCATCACTTTATTCCCAATTACTCTCGTATTGTGGCTCCATTAACTGCCCTCACCCGAAAGGAGGCTAATGCGGTGGATTGGCCATCTTCTGCCTGCCAAGCTTTTGAGGCCCTCAAAGAAGCCTTCTTATTAGACATCTGCCTTCATCATCCAGATCCCAGCCGGCCCTTCGTGGTGGAGGTTGATGCCTCCAATGTGGCTGTAGGGTCCGTATTGTGCCAGTACTCTGATTCTGGACAGCTGTTACCCTGTTCATATTTCTCAAGGAAATTCTCCCCAGCAGAGAGCAACTACTGTGTTGGTGACAAAGAGTTGCTAGCTGTGAAACTTGCCCTGGAGGAATGGAGACAGTGGTTGGAGGGAGCCAACCATCTGGTTACGATTTACACCGATCACAAAAACCTAGCATTCTTGAAGCAAGCCCAACGCCTACTTCCAAGACAAGCCCGGTGGTCACTGTTTTTTGATCGGTTTGACTTTACGTTACGCTACCGACCCGGTTCTAAGAACATTCGAGCTGACGCACTTTCACACTCTTCTGAGGTCGAAGAGACTCCTGGTACACCTCAGTATATCTTAGACCCCGTGAGAGTAAGTCTTGCTTCAACCTTGGTGTCCTCCCAAAGGAAGACCGTCGTTCCGCATCACTCCCGGAGAGCAGTTCTCGCTTGGGCCCATAACGCCATCACTGGGGGTCATGGTGGTTGGAAAGGGACTTTAGACTTGTTAAACCATTTCTACTGGTGGCCAACGGTGAGACAAAACATCCAAGCTTTTGTGGGCTCATGCCCTACTTGTGCTGTTCAAAAGCCGCTCATTGGGAAGCCCAGGGGCTTGTTGCAACCATTGCCAATCCCGGTGGAGCCTTGGACACACATCTCCACTGATTTCGTCATGGATCTTCCTGCCTCCGAGGGTAATTCAGTCATCTGGGTAACCGTGGACCAATTTTCCAAGATGGCACACTTTGTTCCCTTGCCAAAACTACCTTCTGCCCCTGACCTGGCTAGCCTGTTCGCTCAGCATATCTTTAGACTTCATGGTCTCCCGCAGGACATAGTCTCCGATCGAGGACCACAGTTTACAGCTCGCTATTGGAAAGCCCTATGCAAGCACTTCAATGTACAACTTAGTCTTTTGTCTGTGTTCCATCCTCAGAGTAATGGGCAAATGGAACGAACCAATCGAACCCTGAAGACTTTTCTCCGTGCCTTTGTGAACGAACGACAATATAATTGGTCCAATCTACTCCCATAGGCGGAGTTCTCGTATAATAATCACACGCATGCTGCTACTGGAAGTTCGCCGTTCCTCATTGTTTATGGGAAGCAACTTCGACCGCCCCTACCTTTGCCTGAACCTAGTGCACTCCTGGCAGTGCAACTCTCGGCTCTCCAGCTTCGGTCCTTGTGGATCTCTACTCAGGAAAAGATCCGTAAAGCCGCCCTGTCCACCAAGGAGTGGGCGGATAGGCATCGTCAGCCAGCACCTATCTTCCTCCCAGGAGACTGTGTCTGGCTTAGCACCATAAATCTACAGCTACATATTCCGTCTCAAAGACTGGCTCCGAAATTCTGTGGGCACTTTCGAGTCACGAACGAGTGGGAGCAGTCTCATACTGTCTATGCGTACCCTCCTCCATGCGCATACATGATGTATTCCATGTGTCATTGCTGAAGCTTCTTGTGTTGTCCAGATACCACTCCCGGGCTCCTGAACCCTGGGACCCTTCAGATCCAGACGAGGTTATATATCAAGTACGTGAAGTTTTTGATGTCCGGTTCCACCAACACCGATAGGAATACTTGCTTGCCTGGGAGGGTTGTGGACCCGAGGATAATTCTTGGGAACCAGCCCGTAATATCCTCGACAAGGACTTGTTACGGCAGTTCCATCTGGATCACCCAAGTAAACCTGGACCGGCTAAGAGGGGGTGTAAGAGGGGAGGTACTGTTGCGGTCCAGGCCACGAGCACCGTGGTCCGGCCCTTACCTCCTTGTTTACGGACCTGCTCCCACCTCCAGAGCCCTGGCTTGCAGCCTGTTGGGAGGCGTCCCCGCTGGGGCTGCGCCGCCGTGAAGGTGCCTGAGGATGCCCTGCTTCTAGGCGCGCGCGCACGCCACTTGGGCGCCTTTGTAGCCCGTTTCCCACCAGTGGTGACTCCGCCCAGTTCCTGACGTCAGATGCCGCGGCCTTGATAAGCCGGCTGCGGCCATTCAGTCCTCGCCTTGCAACGGGTTAGCTTCCCGGTTTCCTGTTGCGCTGTGCCCCGGAGTGACTCGCTTGGCTTTGTCGCTCTGTTCCTGCTACAGTACCTGCTTGGTTCCTGCCTGCCTGCTACAGTACCTGCTTGGTTCCTGTTTACCTGCTACAGTTCTTGCCTGGTTCCAGTACCCGAGTCTTGCTACAGTTCCTGCCTGGTTCCAGTACCTGAGTCCTGTTACAGTTCCTGCCTGGTTCCAGTACCCGAGTCTTGCTACAGTTCCTGCCTGGTTCCAGAACCCAAACCCAGTTACAGTATTGCTACTGTCCTAGTCTGATTCCATTTACCTGTTCTGATCCACGACTCGCCTAAGTCCCAGCGGCCGGGCCCCTACGGGCTCCTCCCGGGTCACGGCTCTTCGGTGACTCAGTTACTGGCACCCTCCCACTACGCTGGTGATTTAAAGACCTGCTGCGGCTTCCTGAACCAATGTTTTGTTCGGTTCTCCCTGTTGCCTGGGCAGTTTCCCTCGTATGCGGTGAAAGTGGCATATATCTTGTCCTTGCCCGATGGGAAAGCCTTGATATGGGCTTCTCCCCTTTAGAAAACAATGATTCTTCGCTAACAGATTTACATCTGTTCATCACGAACTTTTGCCAGGCCTTTGATGAGCCCGCCCGAGTAGCCACAGCTATGTCTGATCGGCTGCAACTTCGTCAGGGGGCATGCTCCTTGGCAGATTATGCAATGGAGTTTCAGACTATAGCCCAGGAAGTAGGTTGGCAAAATGGTAGTCTTAAGGCCATCTTCCTGGAAGGCCTCTCCGGACGCATTAAGGATGAGATTGCGGCTCGAGATCTGCCGGAGGACCTCAACACCTTGATTGAGATGGCTGCTCGCATTGATCGCCACCTACAGCAATGGGCCAAGGAGCAGTGCTCTTCTCGTCACAGTCCGGCTCGTGGGCCGAGACCTGTGCCCTCTCCTAAGAGTTCTTGTCCAGATGCTCCCACCTGCAAACCCATGCAGCTGGGACGGGCCCCGCTTTCTGCTGAAGAAAGAAAATGTCGCCGTTCATTGAAGTTGTGTTTATATTGTGACCAGAATGGCTACTTCTTGGCACGCTGCCAGGAGCGTGTGGAAAACACCAAAGCCTAGGAGGTCGGGAGGAGCTCCTCCTAGGCTGTGCTACAGCTCCTCAATGTACAGTTCCTGTTACTCTAAATTCGATTACCAAGCGAGATTGCTACCCACTCCCGTTAATCCCGGAGCTCCTTGATCGGCTTCAAGGAGCGAATATTTTCACAAAGTTGGACTTACGAGGAGCATACAATTTGGACAGAATCCATCCCGGAGATGAGTGGAAGACCACGTTTAATACCCGAGACGGACATTACGAGTACCTCGTGATGCCTTTCGGCTTATGTAATGCCCCAGGGGTGTTCCAGCACCTGATGAATGAGGTGTACAGGACCTTCTGAACACCTGTGTAATTGTTTATCTCGATGACGTGTTAGTCTACTCCCAGGACGTGCCGTCACACCGTCAGCATGTCCGTCAAGTGCTTCAGATACTTAGGGAGCATGGCCTGTATGCAAAATTGGAAAAGTGCAGCTTTGAGAAGACCTCCCTGCCATTCCTAGGCAACATAGTCTCTGTAGCAGGCTTTCAAATGGATCCAGAGAAAGTGGCGGCTATTAAGAATTGGCCCCGGCTGAGGGGTCTTAAAGCGTTGCAACGCTTCCTCGGCTTTTCCAATTTCTACCATCACTTTATTCCCAATTACTCTCGTATTGTGGCTCCATTAACTGCCCTCACCCGAAAGGAGGCTAATGCGGTGGATTGGCCATCTTCTGCCTGCCAAGCTTTTGAGGCCCTCAAAGAAGCCTTCTTATTAGACATCTGCCTTCATCATCCAGATCCCAGCCGGCCCTTCGTGGTGGAGGTTGATGCCTCCAATGTGGCTGTAGGGTCCGTATTGTGCCAGTACTCTGATTCTGGACAGCTGTTACCCTGTTCATATTTCTCAAGGAAATTCTCCCCAGCAGAGAGCAACTACTGTGTTGGTGACAAAGAGTTGCTAGCTGTGAAACTTGCCCTGGAGGAATGGAGACAGTGGTTGGAGGGAGCCAACCATCTGGTTACGATTTACACCGATCACAAAAACCTAGCATTCTTGAAGCAAGCCCAACGCCTACTTCCAAGACAAGCCCGGTGGTCACTGTTTTTTGATCGGTTTGACTTTACGTTACGCTACCGACCCGGTTCTAAGAACATTCGAGCTGACGCACTTTCACACTCTTCTGAGGTCGAAGAGACTCCTGGTACACCTCAGTATATCTTAGACCCCGTGAGAGTAAGTCTTGCTTCAACCTTGGTGTCCTCCCAAAGGAAGACCGTCGTTCCGCATCACTCCCGGAGAGCAGTTCTCGCTTGGGCCCATAACGCCATCACTGGGGGTCATGGTGGTTGGAAAGGGACTTTAGACTTGTTAAACCATTTCTACTGGTGGCCAACGGTGAGACAAAACATCCAAGCTTTTGTGGGCTCATGCCCTACTTGTGCTGTTCAAAAGCCGCTCATTGGGAAGCCCAGGGGCTTGTTGCAACCATTGCCAATCCCGGTGGAGCCTTGGACACACATCTCCACTGATTTCGTCATGGATCTTCCTGCCTCCGAGGGTAATTCAGTCATCTGGGTAACCGTGGACCAATTTTCCAAGATGGCACACTTTGTTCCCTTGCCAAAACTACCTTCTGCCCCTGACCTGGCTAGCCTGTTCGCTCAGCATATCTTTAGACTTCATGGTCTCCCGCAGGACATAGTCTCCGATCGAGGACCACAGTTTACAGCTCGCTATTGGAAAGCCCTATGCAAGCACTTCAATGTACAACTTAGTCTTTTGTCTGTGTTCCATCCTCAGAGTAATGGGCAAATGGAACGAACCAATCGAACCCTGAAGACTTTTCTCCGTGCCTTTGTGAACGAACGACAATATAATTGGTCCAATCTACTCCCATAGGCGGAGTTCTCGTATAATAATCACACGCATGCTGCTACTGGAAGTTCGCCGTTCCTCATTGTTTATGGGAAGCAACTTCGACCGCCCCTACCTTTGCCTGAACCTAGTGCACTCCTGGCAGTGCAACTCTCGGCTCTCCAGCTTCGGTCCTTGTGGATCTCTACTCAGGAAAAGATCCGTAAAGCCGCCCTGTCCACCAAGGAGTGGGCGGATAGGCATCGTCAGCCAGCACCTATCTTCCTCCCAGGAGACTGTGTCTGGCTTAGCACCATAAATCTACAGCTACATATTCCGTCTCAAAGACTGGCTCCGAAATTCTGTGGGCACTTTCGAGTCACGAACGAGTGGGAGCAGTCTCATACTGTCTATGCGTACCCTCCTCCATGCGCATACATGATGTATTCCATGTGTCATTGCTGAAGCTTCTTGTGTTGTCCAGATACCACTCCCGGGCTCCTGAACCCTGGGACCCTTCAGATCCAGACGAGGTTATATATCAAGTACGTGAAGTTTTTGATGTCCGGTTCCACCAACACCGATAGGAATACTTGCTTGCCTGGGAGGGTTGTGGACCCGAGGATAATTCTTGGGAACCAGCCCGTAATATCCTCGACAAGGACTTGTTACGGCAGTTCCATCTGGATCACCCAAGTAAACCTGGACCGGCTAAGAGGGGGTGTAAGAGGGGAGGTACTGTTGCGGTCCAGGCCACGAGCACCGTGGTCCGGCCCTTACCTCCTTGTTTACGGACCTGCTCCCACCTCCAGAGCCCTGGCTTGCAGCCTGTTGGGAGGCGTCCCCGCTGGGGCTGCGCCGCCGTGAAGGTGCCTGAGGATGCCCTGCTTCTAGGCGCGCGCGCACGCCACTTGGGCGCCTTTGTAGCCCGTTTCCCACCAGTGGTGACTCCGCCCAGTTCCTGATGTCAGATGCCGCGGCCTTGATAAGCCGGCTGCGGCCATTCAGTCCTCGCCTTGCAACGGGTTAGCTTCCCGGTTTCCTGTTGCGCTGTGCCCCGGAGTGACTCGCTTGGCTTTGTCGCTCTGTTCCTGCTACAGTACCTGCTTGGTTCCTGCCTGCCTGCTACAGTACCTGCTTGGTTCCTGTTTACCTGCTACAGTTCTTGCCTGGTTCCAGTACCCGAGTCTTGCTACAGTTCCTGCCTGGTTCCAGTACCTGAGTCCTGTTACAGTACCTGCCTGGTTCCAGTACCCGAGTCTAGCTACAGTTCCTGCCTGGTTCCAGAACCCGAGCCCTGTTACAGTATTGCTAATGTCCTAGTCTGGTTCCAGTTACCTGTCCTGATCCACGACTCGCCTAAGTCCCAGCGGTCGGGCCCCTACGGGCTCCTCCCGGGGGGGCTTCGGCTTCCAAGGGTGAAGCCACCTAAGTCCCAGCGGTTGGGCTCCTACGGGCTCCTCCCTGGGGAGTACCAGCTTCCAGGGTGAAGAGCATCTATGTCCCGCCTGAACATCTGCCTCCCGGCCTGCTATTATTAGAGACATTGATCATCTATTCCCAGTCTCCAGCAGATCGGCCCAAGGGTCCACTAAACTGAGACTCCCACAATATTATTCATGCACTTTATTTCAGATTAATTTAAATAATTCATCTGTGGTACCGTAGAAAAATTGTGTGTGCATTTAAACCCCGTATGTTCCTAATGAATGCAATTTCTCTGCGCGTCTTTATAGCATCTGAGTCTTTAGTTATTTATACTGGAGGTCCTTTCTCACTATTAGCCTTTCTAGATAGGTTTTTCTCATTTTTCTTCCTTGCATTGCATCCCCTCCTTTCCTCATGTTTCTTCATTTTTAATGGTTGATATTACTGATATCCTATGTTTGTTTATGTAGTCCTTGCATGATTTAATGAATAGTATTTGCCATATTGTGATTTACAATAGTTCTTCTTTCTAATGTAATTGTCTTCCTTTATTTTGTTTGTAGAAAGATAATTGATGCTTTAAACTGCATAAATAAAAAGTTAAAAAAAAAATACCACTTACCCAGTAGAAGCAGCTTTTTCATGCACAGGTGCACATTCACTTAAAATTGGGCACACTTGTGCACTCAACCAGTCTATTTTATAATTATGCGTGCATATATGTGCATATGTTATACAACATCCACGTCCTTGGCACGGGTCGACACATACTGCAACATGTGAACCCTTGCATAGGTTTCAAAATTTATATTTTAGATAATAGCCCCTACTTATCATATCATGATTGAGCATGGAATTTATTTATTGATTGTAATCTTGCCAGGTACTTCTAACCTAGATTGGCCACTGCTAGAAACAGTATACTGGGTCTGATGAACCCTTGGTCTGATAGCAATTGTTATATTTTTATGTACTTATTTATTCATGCAAGCATATCCATGTTTTTGTGATTGAAGTGCCTCCTGGTTATATGATTTTGTTTATTCAGGATGAATAGCACTATATTTTATTCTTATGTACCTGATTGTGAAGATTGATATGATATTTCAATCTTTCTTGTATTGTTTAATTATAATGATATCATTTGTATAATTGTTAGTAACTTATCAATGTCAATATTATTATCCATCTTTGAATTATTTTGCAAAAGGTGGAATATAAATGTATTTAAATAAATACATATGTTGATCTACTTGATCGAGCCATAGTTTGGCATAATTACTATATTTTTTCCAAAGACAATGATAGTGGGATATGACTTAATCTTCTAGCCACTTTGTAAGTTTAGAACACATCCAAGGGAATTAATTATACATACTAGTATTCTTTATTTTTGTAAATATTTTGAAAATTCACCATTTGCCATTGAAGCATATAACCTCTTCCTTTTCCTTTCCTACACAGATAACCAATACTAAACAAAGTTTACTTAGGTCAGTTTTGACTGTCAGCTAAAGGACATCTTCCTATAAAATATACACTTTGAAATTAAACAATTTTTTTCAATGTTCATAATTAAAAAAAGAAAAAATTCTGACTGATGAAAACAAAATCAATTGCTTTTAATTTCCCCAGAGATGAGGCTGGAGTAATTAAAAATAATGTTTTGCTTATATTCATCTTACTTAATGAAGTTTTGCGATGAGCCAATAAAACAATATTGCAGTTTTCAGCTTGTAGTCCCAAAACACAATTTAATCCAACATAAATAACAAGGATAGTATGCTTAGAAAAAGATTGCCCAGTATTGTTACTATAAGCTGTGATACTATACTTTACATACAAATCTGTTTAAACTTTTTAGACTATTTTTCTTCCTCATACATAGATTAACAAATACTGCTATTGTACTACTGGATCTATAATAAATGTAGGCACCTACTAATATGTATCATAGCTGTTAAAGGAAGTTTTAATGATGGAAGGTTTAGTGTACTTAATGTATAGATCATGTACCTGTGTGATTTAAGCTCAACTGGAGAATGAAATGATGGGTTATGTATACATATGGATCATGTAGTACACACTCAATCTGGTAAATATGGATAAGTAATTTTATTTTTTTTAAGTTCATTTGTTCAATCTTCAATTCCCCATACTATATGATATGCAAATAGTGCTTCTAACTAAAGTGTCCTCCCTTTTCTTACCGTTCCCTGAAGTGAAGTTTCTTGTAACATAGCCAGGAGTCTATTTCACTCCGTATGTTTGCTTCTGGTTTTAGGTCCACACACTGCCTCTTCGACGGTGTGGTGTCAGCATGGGCTGATGATGCGGCCTGTGTGTGATGTCGGTGCTGCCAATGACGGGGTCATTGCTCAGTTCGTATAATAAAAGTGCTAAAAGATGCTGCATATCCTTGGTCCTTGCTTTATCTTACTTGGTAGGAACATTTAGACGTTATAAAAATGATATTAGCTCCACAAATTTATTTTCTGCAGCCTGCGCATGCTGAGCCACACAGCCTACCTCCGTTCCCTCCACTCCCGCACTTTCCCCTCCCTTCCCCTACCTAACCCACCCCCCCGCCCTATCTAAACCCCCCCCCCCCCTACCTTTGTTGCACAAGTTACGCCTTCCCGAGGCAGGCATAACTTCCCGAGGCAGGCATAACTTGCACAGGGCATTTTGAATGGATCCCACCAAGTAATTAATTTTTGACCCCAGCTAATGGGTCTCAAGGCAATCCGTGCTGGATTCACTAATTATTACAGGCAGTTCATCCACCATTACTCTACTCTTATTGTTCCTATCATCTCTCTTAGTAAAAGAGGGACTAATAATAACAAGGACTGGCCACTGGATACAATCCAAGCCTTTGCCTTCCTAAAATCTTCCTCCCTTTCCTCACCTGTGCTGCAAAGACATGATACCACATGACCTTTTTTTGGGGGGAAGTCAATCCCTTCTCTGTGGGCATAGGTGCGTTCTCTTGAAATCTGATCATAATGGCAAATTGTTACCCTATGCCTTCTATTCTAAAAATGTATCCTCAGAGGAATGAAACTATGGCATTGGTGATTAAGAGCTGCTCATCATTAAACTAGCATTGGAAGCATGGCATCACCTATTAGAGGATGCCTTGAATACTTTCATCATCTTCATTAACCATAAGAATCTAGTATACCTTAAAACTTCTAAAACACTTAACCTGCAACAAGCCAGATGGTCCTTTTTCTTTGCCTGCTTTCACTTCTGCCTATCCTACTAGCTGGCTGGAAAAATGTTTAAATCTGACCCCTTTTCTAGATCTTTTGACCCTGCTGATATCTCCAATAATTCTCAGTATCTCCTCGACCTAGCCAAGATTGCCTCGGTCAACTCTGTGTTACCAGCTGGAACCCCACCAGGAAAGACTTGTGTACCCAAACCTCATTGATGGAAAGTTTTGAAATGGGCTCATAATTCTAAACTGCCTGATCAACAGGACAACTGCAAAACCTTAGACCTCATCTTCTGTAACTAATGGTGGCCCAATTTAGCCAAAGATGTATATGACTAGGCATCCTCCTGCACTAACTGTGTGCAAAATAAGACTTCATTCTTTAGTGGTATCCCAGAAAGCCTGGATTTATCTGTCTATGGATGCCATTGCTGATCTACCCTCCTCCTCTGGGCACATTATTATCTGGGTTGTCAGCAATCAGTTCTCCAATATGGTCCATTTTGTTGCTTTTGCACTCCTATCTGCAGTCCTAAACCTTTCCATTTCTTCCAGAAGCTTTTCTGATTATACGGCCTTCCTGAACATTTTATTTATTTATTTAGATTTATATTCCACATTTTGCACTTTCAGCACTTCATAGTGGATTACATTCAAGTGCTGTAGGTATTTCCCTATCCCCAGAGGGCTTACAATCTAAGTTACTGAGGAGTACAATTCACATCAAGGTTTTGGCATGCTCTCTGTAAAATTTGAATATGACATTAGATTTCTCATTGACCTATTATCCCCAATCTAATGGCCAAATAGAGAGGGTTAACTAATCCTCGAGAAGTTCATTTTACCCTTCATGTCAGCCAGACAGGTTGATTAGATACAACTTCTCCCATGGGCTGAGTTTTGTTACAATAATTGAGTCAGTGTGTTTACATCATGTATGGCAGACATCCTAAAATACCTATACCTCTCCAGTTGTTCACAGGGTCTCTCCAGATCTTCTTTATTCCAATTTGCAAGAGATTTGGGAGAATACTCAGATTCTTCACATGAGAACATCCAACCATTACAAAAGGTGTGCTGACAGGGAGCATCCACTGGTGCCTTAGTTGGCTCCTCCTAGAGATAAGGTTTGGCTCAGTACTAGAAAGATCAGACTCAAAGTACTCTCCTTCAAATTTGCTCCTAGAAATTATCGGATTTTTTAAATCACAAGACAACTTAACCTGATCATCTACAAAGTCAAGATTATCCCTTCCTTTTATTCCTAACTCCTTCTATTCTCTCTTCTTAAACCATTGGTTTTCATCAGATTCCAATAAAATCCCTTCTCTAACTCCTGTTTTGTTTGTCCCAATGAAATCATGTACGCAATGTGGCAAGAAAAAAACTTTACTACTTGATTAATTAGAAGGGTTATGCCCCAAGGAAAGGTCATGGGAATCAGTGGAAAACCTTAATTCCTCATTGCTTATCAAGAGATTTCTTTGTCTTTTTACCCATAAGCCTAAGAAAAGGGGTCTTGGAGGGGCATCTGGGGGGAGGGGAACTTGGGAAGATTCTGTAACATGCCTCCAACTATGGGATGCTGCACCTCGGTTGACTTCCTTTACCTCATGATTCCAGGTGCAGCGTTGTGGCTGCTATCTGCTGGGGCCTCCCACCCCGGTTCCCAGCATCCTGCTCCTTTGCTGCATCCTGATGCTCTGAGTAAGGACCCCTAGTAATTTACCAGCTCTATAGTGTCAGTGCTTAGGATTTCCTGTGGCATAGACTGATGACATCAATACTGCTCTAACATAAAAGGAAGCTCACTTCTGAGCAACACATCCTGATTCTTCGGTCTTCTGCATCTAGCTGTTCCAACTACAAATTGAGACCCAACCTGGTTCCTGACCTTGCTTCCATCTCCTGCCTACCCCGATCCTTGCTTGTTTCCTGATTTTTAATGGACTCCTCCTGCCTTGACCTTGCCTACCTGACACATATCTGCCTCACAATTCTGTACCATGCCTTGACATGTCAGTCAGTCTCAGCCTGTGCCAAAATCAATTGATCAGACAGCCAGAAATAACACCACAATGGTTAATAACAGCAACAACACTCCTTCTTTCAAAGGGAAACCTAAATAATATCCCTGAAAACTACCAACCAATATCTTGTCTACCTGCAATCTGCAAGCTGTTCACTGCAATAGATGCAAGTAGAATATATGGTCACATAGATATTAATAACATCATGTTATAGAACTGGACAGCAATAAGAGAGGAACCAAAGGAACTAAAGACCAGTTGATGTTGAATAAAGTCAACATGGCCAGCTGTAATGAAAATTGAAACCTTAACCTAAAATGGATTGACTATAAGAATTTTTTTTATAACATCCCACAATCTTGGATAATATAATCCCTTGAAATGTGGAGAGAACCAAGGATTGATTATTAAGTTCACTATGAAAATATAAGACTACACACAATCTAAATTTTGAAGATGAATAATTTCTCATTTCTAACATGAAGATCCATCAAGGTATATTTCAGGAGATTTCCTCTAATCACTATTGTTTTTCTAGCACTAAACCCATCAATAACATCTCACCCTCTACTTTGCAGATTACTGAATTTTACAATTTTAGTGATTATTTAGCAGAATCATTTTAAGTAGTAAACAGCTTCTCAGATGCCACCATGATGACATTTAGTTAGGACAAATGTGCTAAGGTGACCTTCCTTAGAAGAAAACTAAGCAAAACTGAAGATTAAAGGAACTTGGTTAGGAAGGTATATATATTGTATTCATCAATATCTAGGAATAGACAAACATACAACAATCCTGCACAAATCAATGAAAGTAAAGACCAACAAAAAGTAGTACAGGAGCCAAAAACTGATATTGAAAGGTGCTTAACAGTGCAAAGAAGATTCAGCCATCAATCAGCTTTTAATTTCTGAGCTCTCATACATAAGAACATAAGAATATGCCATACTGGGTCAGATCAAGGGTCCATCAAGCCCAGCATCCTGTTTCCAACAATGGCCAATCCAGGCCATAAGAACCTGGCAAGTACCCAAAAACTAAGTCTATCCCATGTTACTGTTGCTAGTAATAGCAGTGGCTATTTTCTAAGTCAACTTTATTAATAGCAGGTAATGGACTTCTCCTCCAAGAACTTATCCAATCCTTTTTTAAACACAGCTATACTAACTGCACTAACCTCATCCTCTGGCAACAAATTCCAGTTTTGGAATCATAGACTGGTTCCATAATTATCTTGAAAAAGTGGATGTAAGTAAAGAAACGTCTTTCATACCCATCAGGCAATCTATAATGTCATGGTCTGATAGGTTGGGATCAGAGTTCATACCCACAGAAGCGACATATAGCTGCAGAGCAGGACTGGAGAAGGTCTTTTGCCTAATACTAGCCACCTCCCTTACAGAGTGAACCCTTGGATTCTGGTGGCTGGCAAGACTTAGCTGGAAAAATGGATGGTGTTGGAATACATCACAAGTTGGGGGATGAAACTGGGAACAGGCTGGGAGCTGGAACATGGTACAGGCTGGAAACTGGAACACAGTGCATGCTGGGAACTTGAACATGGTACAAACTGGGAGATGAAACAGGCATGGATGGAGACATGAATTGGGATCAAGGGCACCCTTGGACCAGAAAATAAGGGTAGGGCCTGGGATATCAGACAAGGGACTAAACTGGACTGGAAAAGGACTGGATTGGGTAGGGCAGAACTAGATAGGACAAGACAAGAATGGACAAGGACAAGACTAGAGGGACTGGATAAGGACAGGACTTGAACAGACAACAATAAACAAGAAGACCCAAAGAGGACACAAGTTTGGCTAGGTGAACTTAGAAGGCCCGAAGGCTGCAAGACAGTACAGGAAGGTCCAAGAGGTCACTGAGCATGCAGGTAGGACAAGAAAGCTGCAATGGCAAAGCAAAGAGGCCTGGAAGGGTGTAGAGCAAGATGGTATGGCTTGGAAGGACATAGAGTAAGGTAGATGGGCCTGGAAGAGAGCAGAGCAAGGCAGAGAAGCCTGGAAGGGTACAGAGCAAGGCAGAGAGTCCTGGAAGGCAACAGAGCAAGGCAAGAAGGCCTATAAGGCATAGAGCAAGGTAGGAAGGCTTAGAAGGCCACAGAGCAAGGCAGAAAGAAATTGGAAGCCATTAGGAAAGGCAAGAGGCTGAAGTAGGCCACACAGATGGCTAATTTGAGGAGTGGTGACTCATTGAAGAGGCAAGGAGGGAATGGACAGGCTAAGTTAAGTA
The DNA here is from genome assembly GCF_901001135.1 of Rhinatrema bivittatum. Lineage (NCBI taxonomy): Eukaryota > Metazoa > Chordata > Amphibia > Gymnophiona > Rhinatrematidae > Rhinatrema > Rhinatrema bivittatum. Next base: position 167,384,733 of record NC_042615.1, read on the forward strand.
AGGATGGAACTGCCATGTCATGTGCTCAGCGAGGAGGTGGCTAGAGCAGCTGTGAGTGAGGCTTGCTGATGATCTCTTCTGGTGGGGAGACGCGTATCAGGCGGAATCATGAAATATAAAGACCAATATATGCCAAGATTGTGCATCTGAATTGCTAAAGGTGGTCTTCTAGAAATAGTTTACACATATATAGTGTGCTTTTATAACTATGTGGGTAGAGGTTAAGTGTGAATATACCTTTTATTTGCAGAATTTACTCTGAAATTTCAATGCAAACTTATGCACTTCCCAAAGTTGGCTTGTATATGTACAAATTAATCCACATAAAGTTACATTTGCTTTATAGAGGGTGCAACTTATGCAGGTGAACTTATGTGCAAATGTTTGAAAATATAAAATTATACACATAAGCCCCAACTCTACCCTAACGCTGCCCCAGAACAATTAACCTTATGGTGTGTAAACATTTTGTGCAAAATTGGGTTACACACCCCGTCCATGGCCGTCCCATGCACGGGCCATTCTTACCTTCATGGTTCCATGGCAGGTCCTGGGTTGGCCTCCTTAGCGGTGGTTGCCAGCTCCTCTAGGCCCCGGCGTCCCGCAGCAGCGGTCGCCAGGCTTTCCACTGCGTGCCAGGCCCCATGCCGAGGTTCGGCGTCCTCACCGATGCTGGCCATGCCCCTATGCACACACTCGCAGTGTGCCCAGCCTATTATAGGGCCAAGGATGGGCCTCGGCTCTATGGCGCACCCTGATTGATCCCCCGATATAAGGAAGTTCCTGTTTGTGCTTCCTTGTCTTTGAAATCGGGTCGACTTGTATGCGAGATTGCCTTTGCATTTGTTCCTGTGCTTGTCTTGTTCCTAGTTTCATTCCAGGATCCTTCTGTTCCAGTTCTGTTCCTGCCTTGTTCCTGCATCCTAGTTCCTGCTTGTCTTGTTCCTGTGTTTGTTTGTACATTTCCCCAGGTAGTACCTCTGAACTGTCTAACTGGTACTGACCTCAGCTTGTTCCTTGACCTGCCCGCCTGCCTTCTGACTTCTGCCTGCCTGTGATCTCGTCTGACCGCTGCCATGTTGACTATTCCACGGACTGATCTCTGGACTCTGACCTTTGCTCGCTTGACCTCGTCCCTAGATTCTGGCTCTGTTCCTTGCCTTGTTACTACCTACTCTGTTCTGGTCCTCCTTGTTCCACCTGACCTCCAGCCTCGAACCTGACCGCACTACCCTTCTGTCTGTGGGTACGCCGGACTTCTACTCTCCCAGGAGACCCTGCGAGGCCCACCTAAGTCCAAGCAGCCTGGGTCCCTACGGGCTCCTCCTGGGGGGACCTCGGGCTTCTAGTGGTGAAGCTCATCCTAGCCTCTGTCTCCTCCAGTGCTCTGTCCCCTGGGGGCAGTTGCCTCCTGATCCCTATCAGGAGGTGTTCCTTCATTACCCCAGGACTAGGATCCACCTCCAAGTGCAACACCAAGCACACGTGGATAAAGAAGCAACAGAATTTACAAAACAAAAAAAAATCTTTAAAGTGCTAAACCAGAAAACAAAGAAAAACTATTGGCAAAACCACAAATTCAGTGGGAAATAAAGAGTTGCTTCAGCCATCACATGCACATCAAAACCTGACATAGGAATGGCTAAGGAGAGATGAAGTTAAACCTTACAATGAGAGACTAATAATTGCAGCACAGGACAGAGGACTATGGACAAGATAGTTTACAGCCAACATAGAAAACAATGGTAAGTTGTTATACAAAGCAGTTAATTCACTCTTATTTTAGTGATACTGGAGCTTGGTATATTGTTTTGCTTAAAAGGTGATCTTTTAGATATCATTTCTATATTTATAGCATGCATCTTGAGATTTGGGCACACACCCAAGAAGTGCATTACAATTTTGATAATGCACTTAACAAATGACTGTGCATTAAACTGGTAGTTTTGGGAAAAGAAAACCTTTTAAATTAGAAAAAGAAATATATTGTGCATATACAAGATAGAAAAATATTTGTCCCTTAGGGCAAGACAGCCCATTCGTTTAAACTACCCAATTTTAAATTTCAGTAAAAAAGAGCTGATTTTTATATTCTTAAAACTTAAACATATTGTCATCACTTTTTAAACTGTCTTTTTTTTCTCTGCTTAGTTTCTGCTGCTGCTAATGAGCTTATGTTGTCATATTTTAGATCCCAAGTCCAGCGATAGAGATACTTAAGTGTGACTGAACTATAACAATATATATTTATTTATTTATTTATTTATTATTTTTATTATACCGAGTTTCATGATCGGAATCACATCAACCCGGTTTACAATTAACAATGTGAGTAAAGACAGAGAGTAACAAAGTAAAGAACATTTCCCAATACAACAACAAATATAGTATGAAACTTAACAAATATTATAACAATATTTTGGATGTGAGAAAGTTACAAAAAACATGGAAAAATAACTTGGATATGAAAGGGAAGGAATTGTAGAACGACTATTACATAATTACATAATTATGTAATTATGTAATATTTATGTAATATTTACATAAATATAATTTATAAATATAAATATATTTATATAAATATTTATATATATATTTATATAAATATAAATATAATTTATAAATAAATGTAATATTTACATAAATATAATATACAAAATATAATAATTATGTAATATTTACATAATTATGTAATTATGTAATAATTATGTACGACTATTACATAATGCATTGTACAAAGACTCAATAAAGTAGAAGAATGGTGAGTATATAAAAAGATTTAAACTTTTCAATAATGGCACTTAAACCTAAAAACACATTTATTTATTTATTTATTTATTTTTAATTTTATATACCGAAATTCCTGTATGAGATACAAATCAATCCGGGTTACATGGAACGGCAAATCGCCCAGGGTTTACATGCCCACCCAAGGCTTTTACATAGAACAGTAAACAGTGAGTCTCCAAACTTTACATATAACGATTAAACAGTAAGTCTCAATGTAACAGTTAACAATTAAATAATTAAACTTTGCATATAACAATTAAACAGTAAGTCTCAATATAACAGTTAATTAAACAGAAAAATTGCCAGGGCTGTAAGTGCATGCTTAAGGCTTTACTTAAAATTAAACAGTAGCTCGCCACCGGTTTAACATGAAAACAATTGAACAGGGTACTGGGGAGGGAGCAAAAGGAGAGTGATAGGTGATAGCATTAATGGGTTGACAGCCAGATAGGAGGCTCAAATTTGAAGGGGAAGGATATAAGAGAGGAGCGGAAAGAGGGGGAGAGATCTAGATGAGTGGAATAGGGCTAACGTGGGAGGGAGGGGATCAGCGTTGTCTACTGAAGAAGGGAGGACCTGGGGGGGAAGAGAGAGAGGAGGAGGAGAGTAGGAGGACGGCAAGGAGGTAGTACCGCCTATCAAGAGAATTCAATTAAATCATCCATGTATCAATTTATTTGCTGTATTTTATTATTAATATTGTGATTCAAAACTTAATTATTAATAGTAAGTCATTTTTGCAAGCTTTTTTTTTTATCTTTAAGGACACTGAAAAGTTATGAGGAATCAGCTGCCATTAGATGTTGTAGATCACAGACTGACAAGACAAACAAAAAACAATGCAGACACTACACACTGACAATTTTTTTTGGCTGAGGTCTCTGTAGAGATTGTGACTTTCAAACTCCTTGTTATTTGCAATTCCATAGTAGGAGGATCAAAGGTGACATCCACACAATCCACAAAAGCAGAGACAATAAACTGCATCACTTCTTCCTTCTCTGAGCAGCAAAACGCAGACTACTATTTTCTACTGAGGGGGTACAGGCCAAAAAATGTTTTATGATTTTGCTTCATTTCACTTGTGGGAGGTTCTCATCCAAATTCCAGTTAAGTTTGGGACTTTTATTTTCTTTTATTATTTCAGCAAAGACTATTCTCATTCTCTGCACTATTTCTCTATAGCACACACTATTTATACAGTAAATAATAGGGATGTGCATTTGTCCAGGAGAATTAAGCAATTTCAACGAAATTTGTCCTGGTTCAGGGAGCCCGAAACCTGAAGGAATTTTTCACGATTTTCGGGAAAAATTCATTTGCGGGTTTAGTGCACACTAACGGGGTTAGTGCGCACTAACTCCCCATTAGTGCACGCTAACGGAAAAATGTTAGTGTGCACTAAAATGAAATTTGGGTCTCCCCAAATTTTAAAAGCCCAAACCGCGGGAAATACGAAATTTCCCACGGCGGGCCAAAAAACGAAGCCCGAACTGATAGGTTCAAGCTTCGCACATCCCTAGTAAATAGGGAATAGTGTGCATTAAAAACAAAAGATAAAACACATTTTCATGATTTTTATTGTCATTACATTTAAAAAATAACATTAAAGATTATGTTATTTGCATTGTTTGTATAGTGTGAAATGAAAGTGAATCCCTATTTTCTACAGGTTTCTCCAGTTACATGTGGTTCCACAGAGCATTTCTGTTTGGATGACAACAAAAATAAAACCGTTGAGTTCATTCTCTGCGTATTGAGACACATTCCTGCTCTCTGCTATTTTTCTCAATTCAGTTTTATTAAAATTTAATTTTAGTCCCTTTTTATTGTCCCATTTCTTCGCTGAAATTTGCAGTTTGGGATATTTTTTATCTTTATCTAGCAATCTTCATAGGCTGCACAGCTTAATTCCATCTTTTGCTTCCTTGAACCACAAGATACAAATGCCAGAATCTGTGTGTGGGTTATTTTTTTTTTTTCAGTTTGTTTCCTTAGTAACTATAGAGACTGTTCTGGTTGAGATGTTTTAGAATAGAAAAGTAGCAAGATAAACACAGGGGTGTGTTCCCACCTCTTCCCCCCACCACCATTATGCAAACCCTTAGGATTTACACATAACAGCACTTTCAGTAATGTATGTACTTGTTACATTAGCCTGAATATCCATTGCCATTACTGCCTTTTTTAATCTGTATTTCTGTCTTGGTCAGCCATTAGGCAGTTTGCCTTAAGCTCAGTTGACATTTTTTGGGCAATGTAACATATAGACCAATTTACCCCCTGTACCTTTGACTTCTGGAAAGTGAACTGTTCCTGAATATTGTTATCTATGTAATATATATATATATATATATATATATATATATATATATATATATATATATATATATATATATATATATATATATATATATATATATATATATGTGCTGTCATAAAAAGGAATATGCATTATTCAGCCACTCTCATTTCTTAAACTCTCCAAAAGATATTGGAGTGAAAAAGAAAAGGACCCCTCTTATAATTTACATTGCCTTATTCTTTTTATTATAATTAGTGATTCACCCCATCCAGTCTCTCTTTTGTTTCTATTACTTCTATTATATCCTATGGAAGGAAAATAACATTTGATATTCATTCCCATGGAAAATCATAGCATCCTGCAGCTTGACCCAGATCAAGCCGTACAGGATGATCCAATACTGGTTTTACCATGGTATGCATGGAAATTATCCATTTACTTTCAATTAATTAACAGATCTATGTTTATATATATATATATATATATATATATATATATATATATTTAATTTTGCTTTCTTCTATTAATTAAAATGAAATATGAAATTTTACTTTGTGGTGTTTAACAGAGCTGATTATTGGAAATTATTGTGTGCTGCTTAGAGTGTTTGTTTGCTCTGTGATTTCAAATTTCACTACTTGAGTCACTGGAGATCTGTATTAGGGCAGAAAGCTAATCTGATCCTGCTAATCATCCTTTTGCAAGAAAAAAAAGAGTGTTTTATATTTTAATTTGAAATGAAATTTTAGTTTGGCACATTTTCAATAGCTTTATTTGAATGTCAAATTTCCAAATACCCACTTCTTTTTTTATATACTCTTCTAATGGAAAAAGTCAGATCTTTTGTCACATTACTCTGTTTCAATAGAATCATGATAACGAAAAAGACCATATAACTTATCTAATCTGCCCATCCACGCAGCTTCTTACCTCTACAAGTCCTACTTCTCCCTTAGAGATCCCTGTGCTTATTAATATATTTAGTTCTGGTAGTTTACAAAGGGCAAGACAGTACAGGAAGGTCCAAGAGGTCACTGAGCATGCAGGTAGGACAAGAAAGCTGCAATGGCAAAGCAAAGAGGCCTGGAAGGGTGTAGAGCAAGATGGTATGGCTTGGAAGGACATAGAGTAAGGTAGATGGGCCTGGAAGAGAGCAGAGCAAGGCAGAGAAGCCTGGAAGGGTACAGAGCAAGGCAGAGAGTCCTGGAAGGCAACAGAGCAAGGCAAGAAGGCCTATAAGGCATAGAGCAAGGTAGGAAGGCTTAGAAGGCCACAGAGCAAGGCAGGAAGAAATTGGAAGCCATTAGGAAAGGCAAGAGGCTGAAGTAGGCCACACAGATGGCTAATTTGAGGAGTGGTGACTCATTGAAGAGGCAAGGAGGGAATGGACAGGCTAAGTTAAGTAAGGATGGAACTGCCATGTCATGTGCTCAGCGAGGAGGTGGCTAGAGCAGCTGTGAGTGAGGCTTGCTGATGATCTCTTCTGGTGGGGAGACGCGTATCAGGCGGAATCATGAAATATAAAGACCAATATATGCCAAGATTGTGCATCTGAATTGCTAAAGGTGGTCTTCTAGAAATAGTTTACACATATATAGTGTGCTTTTATAACTATGTGGGTAGAGGTTAAGTGTGAATATACCTTTTATTTGCAGAATTTACTCTGAAATTTCAATGCAAACTTATGCACTTCCCAAAGTTGGCTTGTATATGTACAAATTAATCCACATAAAGTTACATTTGCTTTATAGAGGGTGCAACTTATGCAGGTGAACTTATGTGCAAATGTTTGAAAATATAAAATTATACACATAAGCCCCAACTCTACCCTAACGCTGCCCCAGAACAATTAACCTTATGGTGTGTAAACATTTTGTGCAAAATTGGGTTACACACCCCGTCCATGGCCGTCCCATGCACGGGCCATTCTTACCTTCATGGTTCCATGGCAGGTCCTGGGTTGGCCTCCTTAGCGGTGGTTGCCAGCTCCTCTAGGCCCCGGCGTCCCGCAGCAGCGGTCGCCAGGCTTTCCACTGCGTGCCAGGCCCCATGCCGAGGTTCGGCGTCCTCACCGATGCTGGCCATGCCCCTATGCACACACTCGCAGTGTGCCCAGCCTATTATAGGGCCAAGGATGGGCCTCGGCTCTATGGCGCACCCTGATTGATCCCCCGATATAAGGAAGTTCCTGTTTGTGCTTCCTTGTCTTTGAAATCGGGTCGACTTGTATGCGAGATTGCCTTTGCATTTGTTCCTGTGCTTGTCTTGTTCCTAGTTTCATTCCAGGATCCTTCTGTTCCAGTTCTGTTCCTGCCTTGTTCCTGCATCCTAGTTCCTGCTTGTCTTGTTCCTGTGTTTGTTTGTACATTTCCCCAGGTAGTACCTCTGAACTGTCTAACTGGTACTGACCTCAGCTTGTTCCTTGACCTGCCCGCCTGCCTTCTGACTTCTGCCTGCCTGTGATCTCGTCTGACCGCTGCCATGTTGACTATTCCACGGACTGATCTCTGGACTCTGACCTTTGCTCGCTTGACCTCGTCCCTAGATTCTGGCTCTGTTCCTTGCCTTGTTACTACCTACTCTGTTCTGGTCCTCCTTGTTCCACCTGACCTCCAGCCTCGAACCTGACCGCACTACCCTTCTGTCTGTGGGTACGCCGGACTTCTACTCTCCCAGGAGACCCTGCGAGGCCCACCTAAGTCCAAGCAGCCTGGGTCCCTACGGGCTCCTCCTGGGGGGACCTCGGGCTTCTAGTGGTGAAGCTCATCCTAGCCTCTGTCTCCTCCAGTGCTCTGTCCCCTGGGGGCAGTTGCCTCCTGATCCCTATCAGGAGGTGTTCCTTCATTACCCCAGGACTAGGATCCACCTCCAAGTGCAACACCAAGCACACGTGGATAAAGAAGCAACAGAATTTACAAAACAAAAAAAAATCTTTAAAGTGCTAAACCAGAAAACAAAGAAAAACTATTGGCAAAACCACAAATTCAGTGGGAAATAAAGAGTTGCTTCAGCCATCACATGCACATCAAAACCTGACATAGGAATGGCTAAGGAGAGATGAAGTTAAACCTTACAATGAGAGACTAATAATTGCAGCACAGGACAGAGGACTATGGACAAGATAGTTTACAGCCAACATAGAAAACAATGGTAAGTTGTTATACAAAGCAGTTATTCACTCTTATTTTAGTGATACTGGAGCTTGGTATATTGTTTTGCTTAAAAGGTGATCTTTTAGATATCATTTCTATATTTATAGCATGCATCTTGAGATTTGGGCACACACCCAAGAAGTGCATTACAATTTTGATAATGCACTTAACAAATGACTGTGCATTAAACTGGTAGTTTTGGGAAAAGAAAACCTTTTAAATTAGAAAAAGAAATATATTGTGCATATACAAGATAGAAAAATATTTGTCCCTTAGGGCAAGACAGCCCATTCGTTTAAACTACCCAATTTTAAATTTCAGTAAAAAAGAGCTGATTTTTATATTCTTAAAACTTAAACATATTGTCATCACTTTTTAAACTGTCTTTTTTTTCTCTGCTTAGTTTCTGCTGCTGCTAATGAGCTTATGTTGTCATATTTTAGATCCCAAGTCCAGCGATAGAGATACTTAAGTGTGACTGAACTATAACAATATATATTTATTTATTTATTTATTTATTATTTTTATTATACCGAGTTTCATGATCGGAATCACATCAACCCGGTTTACAATTAACAATGTGAGTAAAGACAGAGAGTAACAAAGTAAAGAACATTTCCCAATACAACAACAAATATAGTATGAAACTTAACAAATATTATAACAATATTTTGGATGTGAGAAAGTTACAAAAAACATGGAAAAATAACTTGGATATGAAAGGGAAGGAATTGTAGAACGACTATTACATAATTACATAATTATGTAATTATGTAATATTTATGTAATATTTACATAAATATAATTTATAAATATAAATATATTTATATAAATATTTATATATATATTTATATAAATATAAATATAATTTATAAATAAATGTAATATTTACATAAATATAATATACAAAATATAATAATTATGTAATATTTACATAATTATGTAATTATGTAATAATTATGTACGACTATTACATAATGCATTGTACAAAGACTCAATAAAGTAGAAGAATGGTGAGTATATAAAAAGATTTAAACTTTTCAATAATGGCACTTAAACCTAAAAACACATTTATTTATTTATTTATTTATTTTTAATTTTTATATACCGAAATTCCTGTATGAGATACAAATCAATCCGGGTTACATGGAACGGCAAATCGCCCAGGGTTTACATGCCCACCCAAGGCTTTTACATAGAACAGTAAACAGTGAGTCTCCAAACTTTACATATAACGATTAAACAGTAAGTCTCAATGTAACAGTTAACAATTAAATAATTAAACTTTGCATATAACAATTAAACAGTAAGTCTCAATATAACAGTTAATTAAACAGAAAAATTGCCAGGGCTGTAAGTGCATGCTTAAAGCTTTACTTAAAATTAAACAGTAGCTCGCCACCGGTTTAACATGAAAACAATTGAACAGGGTACTGGGGAGGGAGCAAAAGGAGAGTGATAGGTGATAGCATTAATGGGTTGACAGCCAGATAGGAGGCTCAAATTTGAAGGGGAAGGATATAAGAGAGGAGCGGAAAGAGGGGGAGAGATCTAGATGAGTGGAATAGGGCTAACGTGGGAGGGAGGGGATCAGCGTTGTCTACTGAAGAAGGGAGGACCTGGGGGGGAAGAGAGAGAGGAGGAGGAGAGTAGGAGGACGGCAAGGAGGTAGTACCGCCTATCAAGAGAATTCAATTAAATCATCCATGTATCAATTTATTTGCTGTATTTTATTATTAATATTGTGATTCAAAACTTAATTATTAATAGTAAGTCATTTTTGCAAGCTTTTTTTTTATCTTTAAGGACACTGAAAAGTTATGAGGAATCAGCTGCCATTAGATGTTGTAGATCACAGACTGACAAGACAAACAAAAAACAATGCAGACACTACACACTGACAATTTTTTTTGGCTGAGGTCTCTGTAGAGATTGTGACTTTCAAACTCCTTGTTATTTGCAATTCCATAGTAGGAGGATCAAAGGTGACATCCACACAATCCACAAAAGCAGAGACAATAAACTGCATCACTTCTTCCTTCTCTGAGCAGCAAAACGCAGACTACTATTTTCTACTGAGGGGGTACAGGCCAAAAAAATGTTTTATGATTTTGCTTCATTTCACTTGTGGGAGGTTCTCATCCAAATTCCAGTTAAGTTTGGGACTTTTATTTTCTTTTTATTATTTCAGCAAAGACTATTCTCATTCTCTGCACTATTTCTCTATAGCACACACTATTTATACAGTAAATAATAGGGATGTGCATTTGTCCAGGAGAATTAAGCAATTTCAACGAAATTTGTCCTGGTTCAGGGAGCCCGAAACCTGAAGGAATTTTTCACGATTTTCGGGAAAAATTCATTTGCGGGTTTAGTGCACACTAACGGGGTTAGTGCGCACTAACTCCCCATTAGTGCACGCTAACGGAAAAATGTTAGTGTGCACTAAAATGAAATTTGGGTCTCCCCCAAATTTTAAAAGCCCAAACCGCGGGAAATACGAAATTTCCCACGGCGGGCCAAAAAACGAAGCCCGAACTGATAGGTTCAAGCTTCGCACATCCCTAGTAAATAGGGAATAGTGTGCATTAAAAACAAAAGATAAAACACATTTTCATGATTTTTATTGTCATTACATTTAAAAAAATAACATTAAAGATTATGTTATTTGCATTGTTTGTATAGTGTGAAATGAAAGTGAATCCCTATTTTCTACAGGTTTCTCCAGTTACATGTGGTTCCACAGAGCATTTCTGTTTGGATGACAACAAAAATAAAACCGTTGAGTTCATTCTCTGCGTATTGAGACACATTCCTGCTCTCTGCTATTTTTCTCAATTCAGTTTTATTAAAATTTAATTTTAGTCCCTTTTTATTGTCCCATTTCTTCGCTGAAATTTGCAGTTTGGGATATTTTTTATCTTTATCTAGCAATCTTCATAGGCTGCACAGCTTAATTCCATCTTTTGCTTCCTTGAACCACAAGATACAAATGCCAGAATCTGTGTGTGGGTTATTTTTTTTTTTCAGTTTGTTTCCTTAGTAACTATAGAGACTGTTCTGGTTGAGATGTTTTAGAATAGAAAAGTAGCAAGATAAACACAGGGGTGTGTTCCCACCTCTTCCCCCCACCACCATTATGCAAACCCTTAGGATTTACACATAACAGCACTTTCAGTAATGTATGTACTTGTTACATTAGCCTGAATATCCATTGCCATTACTGCCTTTTTTAATCTGTATTCTGTCTTGGTCAGCCATTAGGCAGTTTGCCTTAAGCTCAGTTGACATTTTTTTGGGCAATGTAACATATAGACCAATTTACCCCCTGTACCTTTGACTTCTGGAAAGTGAACTGTTCCTGAATATTGTATCTATGTAATATATATATATATATATATATATATATATATATATATATATATATATATATATATATGTGCTGTCATAAAAAGGAATATGCATTATTCAGCCACTCTCATTTCTTAAACTCTCCAAAAGATATTGGAGTGAAAAAGAAAAGGACCCCTCTTATAATTTACATTGCCTTATTCTTTTTATTATAATTAGTGATTCACCCCATCCAGTCTCTCTTTTGTTTCTATTACTTCTATTATATCCTATGGAAGGAAAATAACATTTGATATTCATTCCCATGGAAAATCATAGCATCCTGCAGCTTGACCCAGATCAAGCCGTACAGGATGATCCAATACTGGTTTTACCATGGTATGCATGGAAATTATCCATTTACTTTCAATTAATTAACAGATCTATGTTTATATATATATATATATATATATATATATATATATATTTAATTTTGCTTTCTTCTATTAATTAAAATGAAATATGAAATTTTACTTTGTGGTGTTTAACAGAGCTGATTATTGGAAATTATTGTGTGCTGCTTAGAGTGTTTGTTTGCTCTGTGATTTCAAATTTCACTACTTGAGTCACTGGAGATCTGTATTAGGGCAGAAAGCTAATCTGATCCTGCTAATCATCCTTTTGCAAGAAAAAAAAGAGTGTTTTATATTTTAATTTGAAATGAAATTTTAGTTTGGCACATTTTCAATAGCTTTATTTGAATGTCAAATTTCCAAATACCCACTTCTTTTTTTTATATACTCTTCTAATGGAAAAAGTCAGATCTTTTGTCACATTACTCTGTTTCAATAGAATCATGATAACGAAAAAGACCATATAACTTATCTAATCTGCCCATCCACGCAGCTTCTTACCTCTACAAGTCCTACTTCTCCCTTAGAGATCCCTGTGCTTATTAATATATTTAGTTCTGGTAGTTTACAAAGGGCAGTTATCAAAAACTGTTTGAAAAACTTTAAATAGAAACTAAAATAAATCCTTGCATGCATAAGTGGATGGATACATCAGAATGGAACCTTGCAATACCTGTGGCGTATTAGTCTTTAGAGGGACCTGCTGAAAGATTCAGTATTGTCTTATCCACATCCGGCTCTCTGGAATAAGCAGCAGGGTAGCTCATTTCAGCTTAAAATTAGCTAAATGTAAAGGGACACCACATATAACAAGGTTGTAGAATATATGTTCCCATGCCTAAAGAGAATTTAGAGGACAAAACAATGTGGATTACAATGGTTTCTGACAGGATAAGAAATGTTATTCAGAAGCATGTTCCCCAAGTGATATTGGTACAAAATGTTTATATGTCATTGAATATAGAAGAAAATTCCACAAAAATCTCAGGTTGTACAGCCAGTGTTAAAAGTGTAACCCAAGTGTACAAGAGAACACTACCATAGTATCAAAAAATATCCAAAAAACAGGGAACTCTATAGAATTTGATTTGTAAAAGGACCAGCGAAAGTGCATTAATCATTTTGGGCCAATGGTTCCCTACTCTCTCCAGGAGGAACACTTATAAGATTACTTTTATATAGTGGAGCGGGAACACATGTACGTGCATATGCTGGCTTGTGCCAATGGATGCCCACATTTTATATCATGCATCTATGTTATAAAATTAGCAGTATGCATGTAGATGTTGGCAAAAGTTTACAGAAATGCCACATGCACATGCAAATGCTGCCTCTATATCATAAGTGGGGGGACATTGTTAGGCACATGCGTCGACACAAATACTCATTTCCCAAGTTCATTCACAGTTTGCCCCAGTAAAGAATAGGACTTCCTACCCCCTAGTTAGATAGCTGCCTTTTTAACCTAGTAGCTTTGACCCTTCAAACCCCACTAACTAGTCCTGATTTTTTTTTCTTTTAAAACGTACACGTCATTCATAGCAGAAGAAACGTTACGTGGCAGGGGACCCTGGTACATGCTTGTGCATGTAAATATGCACAGACTTACAAGCACATAAGAACATAAGAAATTGCCATACTGGATCAGACCAAGGGTCCATCAAACCAGGCATCCTGTTTCCAACAGAGGCAAATCCAGGCCTGGCAAGTACCCAAATACTAAGTAGATCCCATGTTACTGATGTCAGTAATAGTAGGCTCAGACCACCCATGTCCCACCCATGTCCTGCCCAGACCCCACCCACATCCCACCCCTGTTTTGCCTTTTCAATTTGTGTGCATACTGGGCAATACATGCGTATTCGGGCATTTCTTAAAATCCGTGTTGCGTGTGTCAGCCTGAGACATGCGAGTATCTCCTAGCTTTGGCCACATAGGGCTTTTAAAATTCACCTTAAAACCTGATGTTTTCAACATATATGTAATAAGTATGCCTGAGATAGATTTGCATGTGACAGGGGCTGACCAATGGCACCGGTAGCCCCTGTGACATAGTAAGGGCAAAGGCTATCGGTGCCATTTTGATTACTGGCAGCTGATGGCCCGAGTGCAGGAGATCACTCCTGGACTCCCGCTGGACCACCAGGGACTTTTGGCAAGTCTTGGGGGACATGACCCCCACAAAACTTGCCAAAAGTCCCTGTTGGTCACAAGGGCTACCGGTGGCATTGGTTGGCCTTATGACATAGTGAGGGCAAAGGCTATCTGCGCCATTTTGAATACTGGCAGCCGATGGCCCGAGTGCAGGAGGTCACTCCCGGATCCCCGCTGGACCACCAGGGACTTTTGGCAAGTCTTGTGGGGGTCAGGAGGGTCCCCCAAGACTTGCCAAAAGTCCCTGGTGGTCCAGGGGCTACCGGTGCCATTGGTCAGCCCCTGTCACATGATAGGAGCACAAGATGGCACCAGCCATCCATTGCTCCTACCATGTGACAGGGGCCGACCAATGGCACTGGTAGCACCTGTGACATAGTAAGGTCAAAGACTATTGGTGCCATTGATCATACAGGTAGTCGAGGGTGTGAGTGCAGGAGATGGCTCCTGGACCCCCCGCTGAACCACCAGGAGTTTGGTAAGTCTTGGGGGGGGGTCAGGAGAGTGGGGGGTTGTAGTTAATTCAATTTTAGCCGGGAAATGAATAAGAATTAATGCATGAACATATCGGGGGCCCCCTTGCCGAATGCAACGTATCTGCCCCCCGACGAATACGAATCCCGAATGCAACATATGGCGTCCCTCTGCACATCCCTAATATCTCCCATTGGAGAACAAAGGGGCTGAATGTGGGTGTGGTGTGCGCTGAGCTTGGGCATTCTGGGGCAAGGCCAGGAGATGTGCATGCAAGTACCTATGTGCTTAGATGCGCGCCCAGGTCCAGTGTTGCATAACTTTACTTCTGTTATGGAGAAGGTGTAAGTCTTAATAAAACTATTTCCAGATATGTATGAAGGGTTTAAGGGCTCTGGAGTAACTGGGAGAAGTTCAGTTTAAAGAAACAGGGGGGGGGAGGTTGCAAATCCTAGCTCTAAACTGGGTGAACTGGTGGACAAACTGCTGAAACTGGTAATAGCATGGATACGTGCTTGTGATAAAATTCCCTCACTTACCAAGCTCAAACCCTATTTATGCTGCTGGGCGCACATAAGCTTAAAATTAGGTGCACATATATGCACACCCAAGCTATTTTATAACATGTGCACGTGTGTGCATGCAAACTATAAAATTGCCAAGTCATTGGGCGCTAGCCTACCCATATGCATATATGTGCGCCCACATACCCATTTGAAAGTTATTGTCACTGATTGTAAGCTCTTAGGGACATTAACTTATTGTAGCTGAATTCTAAAACTGCTGTAAGCCACCTTGATCATTATTTAGAAAAGCAGACTAAAACATGAAGGGGTAGATTTTCAAAGGGTTCCGCACGTAGGTTACGCGCGTAACCCCCGAAAACCAACCCCAACCCCCCCCCCTGCGCACACCGAGTCTTTCATAGGCTCGGCGGCGCGCGCAAGCCCTGGGACGTGCGTAAGTCCCGGGGCTTTCCTGGGGGGCGTGTCGGGGCATGTCGGGGGCGTTTCGGGGCGTGTCGTGGCAATGTGTCATTCGGGGCAGGGCCGCAGGCACGGTTCCGGCCCGGGGGTGTTTCAGGAGCGTGGCCGAGGCCTCCGATTTTGGGCAGCCTTGCGCACGCCGTCTCCGGATTTTTAAGGATACGTGCGGCTACGCGCGTATCTATTAAAATCCGGCATACTTTTGCTTGCGCCTGGTACACGAACAAAAGTATGCGCAGGCGTACTTTTATAAAATCTACCCCAAAGTGAATTATTAGCAATACACAGAGCAAGATGGAGTATACAGAAACTATACATTAGCAGAACACCTTATGCTGGTCACACACGCAGAACATAAAAAATCTCTCATCAAATACAGAATAAGTAAATAGAAATATGTAGAAAAAATCTTAACTCTTGTCTACTTCAGCCACACTCTTCTGTTACCTGCAGGACAGGAGGGAATGGGGAAACAATTTGAGGGGAGGGGAAAGTTTGGATTGTGGAGCAGATTTTTGCTTCCTTGGGGGCCGATGCAATAATTTTCACGGAAAGCGAGCGCTAACTTTTCAGCACCCACTTTCTTAATGCATGCGTGGCGCCTGCAAGGGGGGCGCCATGCAATAGGCAAATTAAAGGGTCTCGCTAGCAAGGAGGTCCTAGGGTCGCTTGGTGACCTTATTGCAGAAGGGATAGAAGGTAAGGTTTGTCTTTTTGTGGATGACACAAAGATCTGCAACAGAGTGGACATGCCAGAAGGAGTGGAGAGAATGAGACGGGATTTAAGGAAGCTGGAAGAGTGGTCGAAAATATGGCAACTGAAATTCAATGCCAAGAAGTGCAGAGTCATGCATATGGGGAGTGGAAATCTGAATGAACTGTATTCAATGGGGGGAGAAAGGCTGATATGCACGGAGCAGGAGAGAGACCTTGGGGTTATAGTGTCTAATGATCTGAAGTCGGCGAAACAATGTGACAAGGCGATAGCTAAAGCCAGAAGAATGCTGGGCTGCATAGAAAGAGGAATATCGAGTAAGAAAAGGGAAGTGATTAACCCCTTGTACAGGTCCTTGGTGAGGCCTCACCTGGAGTACTGTGTTCAGTTCTGGAGACTGTATCTCCAAAGAGACAGAGACAAGATGGAGGTGGTCCAGAGAAGGATGACCAAAAAGGTGGAAGGTCTTCATCGAATGACTTATGAGGAGAGATTGAAGAATCTAAATATGTACACCCTGGAGGAAAGGAGGAGCAGAGGTGATATGATACAGACTTTCAGATACTTGAAAGGTTTTAATGATCCAAAGACAACGACAAACCTTTTCCGTAGGAAAAAAATCAGCAGAACCAGGGGTCACGATTTGAAACTCCAGGGAGGAAGACTCAGAACCAATGTCAGGAAGTATTTCTTCACGGAGAGGGTGGTGGATGCCTGGAATGCCCTTCTGGAGGAAGTGGTGAAGACCAGAACTGTGAAGGACTTCAAAGGGGTGTGGGATAAACACTGTGGATCCATAAAGTCAAGAGGACGTCAATGAAAAGTGAGTGGCTCGCCAGAAATGACGGCTACTGCCTGGAGATAATACCCTTATTCAATAAACTACACACGGTTACTGCGAACTCCAACATCGCTCTAAGCTTCAACGGCAAGAGGAAATGTGGAGAAAAAGGATTTGCACTCACAAAGCGGGAGTAGCTGGCTTGTTACGGCGGTTACTACCCCAAACCAATAAGCCTGATACTTCCACTTTCAATGCATATCCAGCATAAGCTCTCTGCTTCAACGGCAGGGGAGAAGAAAAACTGATACTTCACTCATATCCAGCATAGCTCTCTGCTTCAACGGCAGGGGAGAAGAAAACTGAAAACTTCACGCATATCCAGCATAGCTCTCTGCTTCACGGCAGGGGAGAAGAAAAACTGATTCTTCACGCATATCCAGCATAGCTCTCTGCTTCAACGGCAGGGGAGAAGAAAACTGATACTTCACGCATATCCAGCATAGCTCTCTGCTTCAACGGCAGGGGAGAAGAAAAACTGAAACTTCACGCATATCCAGCATAGCTCTCTGCTTCAACGGCAGGGGAGAAGAAAAACTGATTCTTCACGCATATCCAGCATAGCTCTCTGCTTCAACGGCAGGGGAGAAGAAAAACTGATACTTCACGCATATCCAGCATAGCTCTCTGCTTCAACGGCAGGGGAGAAGGAAAACAACCAATAAGGGCTGAATAAACATAGTCTGGGTTAAAACAAATAAGCATGGGTGTTAGCTTGCTTTTTTGCGGCGTTCACTACCCCTAACTAATCAAGCTTGATATTTCACTTGGATGCAGCTCCATCACTGCTCTCTACATAATGGTGGGGTGGAAGGGAAATAGAACCAAAGGTTACTAAGAGCCAAGAGAAACAGATAAGTATGAGAAAAAAGAAGTGTGAAGCTTGCTGGGCAGACTGGATGGGCCATTTGGTCTTCTTCTGCCGTCATTTCTTTGTTTCTATGTTTCTATTAACGCCTCCTCGCTAACGTGACCCTGTGGCGGCTGCCGGTTATGAAGACCGACGCTGGTAAACTCGGCATCGGTTTTCATAACCGGCCATCTGTTTCATAATCAGCATCTGTTTTCATTACTGGCAGACGGCCGGTTATGAAAAACGATGCCGAGTTTACCTGTGTCAGTCTTCATAACTCGGAGGTCTGCCGAGGTTTTTCTTTTTTTGTTTTTGTTTTTTTATTGAAGAAGTACAGAAAAGCAGTTTTTTCTGCTTTTACATGCACTTAGCTATTAATGCCTGCTCCAGGCAGGCGTTAATATCTGAGCGATAAATGTGCATCTGAGGCGCACATTTATTTTTTCATTTGGAGTGAGTGAGTAATAGCCTCATTCACATGCATTTGAATGTGATGAGCGCTATCTCATTCTCTCCACGTCGGACGCACATTAAATAGGCACTAATCCCCCTATTGCAATGTATTGCATCGGCCCCTTGTTTTTTTTCTGTATTCATTCTGTCTGCTTCAGGATCACTCCTCCTGACTCTGCCTGGGAGTGAAAATTCTGGACCAGGAAGCAGAGTGCTACTCTCTGCTGCCTGTAATTCACACACCAAATAGAATCATCAGCGCAAATTCCTATGCACTCATGTATAACAGAGCCTCCAAAATGCTGCACTCTAGGCAATGGTTTAAGTCTGTTTAATGGAAAAGCAGACTCTGCTTGGAGGAAGGATTGGAGAAGAAAGATAAGAAAATCAGACATCTACCAGGATCATACTGCTGCTTTCTTAATATAACTGAAGCAGAAGAAGAGAAAGCAAGATGAAAATCAGAGTTCTCTTGAGTAGAAATGACCTGACTAGAAAACCAGCATGTTAATGGAAGATTTCAAGAAATTAGGGACAGCCTTTAAACTGTGTGCAAGAACAATGGCATTTTCTGAAAAATTATCTTTGGAAGATAAAGGGGAGGAATGGCTATTTTGCACCAAAAGCTTTAAACTTGACAGAAGAGTTGATGTAGAACAGAGAGTTTTAGATATAATGGAAACTGGGGATTAACATAGAAATATATAAAACTTTACAGAGGAGATGACCTGCTTCTTTCTAGAAAGACAGTCAAGATCCTAGGTGAATTTTTCAGATCATACATTCATAGAACTTTCAACTAAATGAAGGGGATGGCACATAGGCATTGATTTGTCTGAGCTATCACCCCCAACAAATTATTAAGATTGATAGATACTCACACTGGTGCAGGCTAGATTCCAACTTTAGAATATGTTGGGCATTTATCCAGCTAAAATTTAGCCAGATAATTTGGGAACATTCCAGGGGTGTTTCTGGTATGAGTTACCAGGCTAAATAAGGTATTTTACAGGAAGGATTGTGGAAGAGATTGGAGGTTGTGGGACATGCAAATATCATAGATTCAAAATCTCTCACTTAAAAATTGGCAGCTCCATTATTGAAGGGACTGTGGATAGGGCTTGAATTGAAGTGAAAATAAAATTATTCTGATATATCCCGCAGGAGACAGCAGTTATCTCTAGGGTTTCCCAATCAAGGGCAGAAGAACCACACATGCAGCTGTGGCCCTGGAGCTGGAGAGATACTAACTGCTGTGCTATTAGAGTTCAGGACATGCGGGACTGGAGTGTCTGTATATGGACATTGCAGACATGAACCTAACACTGGCCTGGAATCTGTGAGTGTCAAATTGCAGGAGATGGGGAGTCAGGAACAGTTCAAAAAAAAAAGTGCATGGGTTCACGGAGTACAGAGCAGGGCAGTAATCAAAGCCAGTGGAAGAGGGGGGATCATTAATTAAAAAGTGAGCTGAGCCTGACAATGAAGAAAGCCTAACATGCTGATGAGAGTTGGGAATCAGTAAAGGGAGAATAAACCAAGTCTGTAGAGGAGGTCAGCTGGCTAAGGAGGGATGAGGAAAAACTTGCTGGGGAGTGGAAAGAGAGGAGGAGGAACAGAGGATGGGCAGTGAGAAACAGAGAGCAGAGCAAGCTAAAGGTATGTAGAGAGTGGAACTGGAAGAGGGGTATTAAACCCCCTGCCCCTAAATATAAAATGCAAAGTATGCCCATGCTGGAGGTGGGAAATTAAGAGAAGAGAGGGAGTAAGAAAAAAAAGGGTATAAAACAAAAAGATGGGGAGAGGAGGAAGAGTTTAGGAGAATGAGAGATAAGGTGGGTTTAACAGAGAATTGTGGTGACAGGTGTGGGTGGGGAAGAACTATGGTATGGTTGGGCTGTTGGGGGGATAACGGATCAGGAGGGAGGAGACTAGAATAGATGAGCTGGGATTGAGGAAAAGAATGACAGGTGGGACTGAGTACTTCCCTTAGCTTTTGTTTCAGCCATACAAGTCTTCCTCATGTCCATATTACCTGCTCCTCTCTGGATATTTACATATAGGCTGGTCAAACTTATGCACAAGCCACTATGTTCTGTTTTTGTTTTTTTTGCTGGGGGCACTGTAATTTGTGTTGTTAAGCCATCATTTTCAAAAGTTGGCACCTATGTTCCTGTGACCCCCAAACTTTCATGTCATGCAACTAAATCTCCATACACCTTATGCCCAGATATAAAGTTGCAGTAGAGTTGACCCAGTAATTAATACATGACCTATTTCACTAAACAATTGATTGTCTTTAGCGATTTATTGTAACTGAACCTGTTGTGGCACCTGTTAGAATGTACTGTAGTGCGCATCCACCTACATTAATTTATGTGCCTACATGTAAACCGTTGCGATGGTATATAACTTAGCGATGGTATAGAAAAGAATTTAAATAAATAAATACATAAATAAATAAATACATTTGCCTCCTATATATTTCTTATGGAGAAATTAGTGACTGCTATTTTTTTTCCACTTCCATCCTTTCCCCCCTCAAAATGAAACATACACAAAACAAATAACCACCGAAGAGTCTAGCTGCAGACTGATTCAGCTTAGTCTAGTTGCTTAGAAATTGAAGAGGGGACACACACCCTCTGATAGGCTCCTGTTCCTTAAGGAGCTGAGGCAGCAATGGATATGAAATATGATCTTATGTTTTGTATTGCCTATTAGTTTTTAATTTACTTTTACTTTGCTATATTTTTTCCGAAAGTTATAACTTTTAAATACATGTACCTTCCATAAGAATTTCGCAGATAATCTTCAATTATGTTTAAAATTCAATGAGACCTTCTATTCTGCCTTGACCTGATTCTTATTTTGCAGACCAGTAAAAGGTTAGCACATCTCTTGCAGAGTTTGAATTTTAAAGATTTATATACAAAGGCTAGTCCATTATTATTATAATCTTGGTCTTTGGGGAAATTAAATATTTTTTAAACAAATGTATTATCCTTTCTAAAAAATAGAAAACTATATTTCTTATTTTGACATGGCTATCTATGCTTACAAAAAAAATTACACTTGATTGGAAAAAAGTTTACTATAAGTTCCAAGTTCTTGTATTGCAATCTCCATGTCTTCAGCTGGCAAGCAAATTATAATTGCATGAATGCTGAAAGGAAATGAACCTCTCTCCTCCCCTAAAATACAGTATATAAATCCATATATTGTAATAGTACAATATTTCCTTATTGTGATTAAACAAAGTTAATTAGTGGTAACAGATTCAAGTAGCACTATAATGTTGCTCTAGTTTTATTTCAAAATCATGCATGATTAATGTATTGTAATACAAATATATTCAGTTTTCTAGACTGCTAGAAACTGCATATAATGAACTTTCAAACAGCTTGTTCACCATATATGCAATGTAAAATATTGAATTCTATCAAGTCTAGGGGGGACTATTTATTAACTCACGTTAGTTTAATGCATGGCAAACATGTCTTAATGTGCAATATTGATAATGCTCGAGGAAGAATTAGCAATAAGCCTCTGAAAATTAACCATATCTGAATAGGTTTAGTTAACTTCCCCCTGAAAGTATCAGCAGGCTAATGCATCTGCATATGATCTCAGGAGAGTGCCCATGGAGGTAGATCTTGTTTGGTAGGAGAGGTTTTTTTATTGTGGATGGGTGAGAGGTTGAACCTCAGAGTTACCTTCCTCTTTTAAAATTTGAGGGATGGAGGAAGCACATTTCTGCTACCACTGTGTTAACTTTATTGTAACTGGTAATGTCTGCAAGGGTGGTATAAGATGGCCAGTGAAATTGGCAATACAAGAAGAGAGAAGAGAATACAGGAAGAGAGAAGAGAAATTAACAAAATCAATCAGTTCAAAAAAGCAGAAAGGGTGACCAGGAAAATCAGCCGGAAAGCTATGACCACAAATGCTTTTAGTATAGGCAATAAAATCCCAGAGCTTCAGGATCTAATGGTAGAGGTGGACATTGTTTCTGTTATGGAGACATGGTTCACTGATTCTCATGATTGGGATATGACCATTCTGGGCTATAACTTGTTAAGGAGAGACAGAGAGGAGAGAAAAGAGGGAAGGTATAGATCTTTATGTCAAAAACAATATCAAAGCAACTGAATTACAAGAGACATGGGGTAGAGAAGAAGCATTATTGACTATCCTAAAAAAAAAAATATGGTGCTTCCATTTTTATTGGTGTGATCTACAGGCCTCCAACCCAAACAGAAGGACAGAGATGTGGTCGAAGACATCCAAAAGGTGGGAATGATGGGAGAAGTGTTGCTCATTGGAGTTTTTAATCTGCTGGATGTGGATTACAGTATCAGTTCTGCAGAATCTGTAAGAAGCAGAGATTTAGTGGATGCCCTTTAAGAGGCTCTACTCAAACAAATGGAAATGGAACCAATGAGGGAGAGTGTGATACTTGATCTATTTATTTATTTATTTTATTTAAATTATTTTAATATACCGATGCTCAAGACAAAGTCTTATCGTACCGGTTTACAGTAGAACCAGGGGAAACCATTTAACTAGAAGAAAGGAAGTTACAATCAACAGGGTGTACAATTCAGGACAATTAAGAGAGAAAGAATTAGTTTAACATAACGTTACTAGGAGTAATGCATAATAGCAAAAACAGTTGATTTGCCAGATCTAGTGCTCACTAATGGGGATAATGTCCCTAATGTTCATGTAGGAGCTCACTTGAGTACCAGTGATCATCAGACAGTACAGATAGGATACAGAGAAGTCATACAAAGACCCAGCTTTTGAATTTCAAAAATAAAGAGTTTGTCAAAATGATGATGTACCTGGAGGAAATACTGGAAGACTGGGAAAAAATGTGTTAGGTGGAACAACAGTGGGTGAAATTAAAAGGAATTATTAGAAAGGCAACACATCTATCTGTTCAAAAAGTAAACAAGAGTAAGAGGAAAAAGAAACTGATCTGGTTCTCAAAGGAGGTGGTTGAAAAAAACTAAAGGCAAAAAGAACAGTGTTTAAGAAGAATCCCCCCCAAAAAAGAGGGAGATGAAGAAAGAAATCAGGAAAGCAAAAGATAAAACAAACGGAGAGGATTGCCAAAGAGGTAAAGCAAAGTGACAAAGTTTTTTTCAGATATATCAGAGAAAAAAGGAAGGCCCAAAATGGTACAGTGAAATTGAAAGGTGATGAGGAGCAATGTGTGGAGAGTTGAGGAAATGGCAGAAATATAAAACAAATACTTCAGTTCAGTGTTCACTAAAGAAGACCCTGGAGAAGAACCATTGCTGGTTGACAAAACAGTAGATGGGAATGGGGTAAATTAAACTTTGTTTACCAAACAGAATGTATGGGAAAAGCTAGGCAAATTGAAAGTGAACAAGACCATGGGGCTGGATGAGGTTCATCTCAGGATACTGAGTGAGCTCAGAGATATGCTGGCAGGTTTGCTGAAGGACCTGTTCAATAGATCCCTGGAAACAATCTGAGGGATCCAACGCTGGGGAGGGATCTGACGCCAAGGCCTCACCAGTCCAAGTAGCGGCTGGGGAGGATCCTGAGCCCAGCATTTTGTCAGGTGGGAGGGATGGGTGAGGGGCATGGGAGGCCCCATTTAAATATGTATTTTTTTTTAAGTAAATAAAATAAACATTAGACAAAATGAAATTCATGGAAAATCAACCCACCAAAAATGAAATGAAAAACAAAACAATCTTTTTTCTTCTTCCCACCCCTATCAAGCAACATTGTCTGAATTTTCAAGAAGACTCCTGACCCAGTCAAAATGTTGCACCAGTAATATTTTATAAATTTGACAATTTCTTGGTATTGATTTTAAATATTACTACCCTTTTATGGTTTGGGGATAACTGCACAGAGTGGCAGTTGCTACCTGTGAGGGAGTGTATAAGCACCAGTGTTTTGACACTATCGGAGTCCATTTGCT
This sequence comes from Rhinatrema bivittatum, assembly GCF_901001135.1. Classification (NCBI taxonomy): domain Eukaryota; kingdom Metazoa; phylum Chordata; class Amphibia; order Gymnophiona; family Rhinatrematidae; genus Rhinatrema; species Rhinatrema bivittatum. The sequence goes on from NC_042615.1 coordinate 167,409,164, forward strand.
TAAATGGATCCATTTTAAAGCTGGAAAAGTAGTGGCATTGGCATGTATTCATGGAGGCCTTCAATGATATCCCACCAGCCGTGTACTCCTAAAGACCCTGGCCAGTCAAGGAAGGATGGAGAACATAAGAACATAAGAAATTGCCATACTGGGTCATACCAAGGGTCCATCAAGCCCAGCATCCTGTTTCCAACAGTGGCCAAACTTGGCAAGTACCCAAACACTAAGAAGATTCCATGCTACTGATGCTACTACTGATGCCATGCTCCTGATGGGGGTCTCCAGTTATGTTAGTTCTCTCCACCAGTCTGGACAGCAAGGATAGACCAAAGCTGTATCTTAATGGGCAGGAAATAAAATGTCTTGCACTACCATACTGAATGTTGATTTTGCCAAAGCCCACATATCAGTCAGGTAGTGCTTTAAAAACATATGCAGTGAACTTCAAGTTGCTACTTTGCAAATCTGTTCCAAAGACACCCCCTGCTTTCCCCATGAATGATGCAGATACTGCCCTAATTGAATATGCTCTGCTCCCCTTGGTTGAAGTCTTCATCATAGCTTTATAAGCTTCCAAGATGGAACATTTATTGCCAAGAGCAAATAGAGCAGTTGATCTGTCTTGAGGAAATGTTTTCTTTTGTCCAAATAAAACAGGCACTGTCTTAATAATCAGAGACTAAAATGTCTCTCCTTACTGTAGATAGTTAAAATGAAGATGATTGTAAGGACTCAAAGGAAGATCCCACTGGTGCCTCAGGATCAGATTCAAAATCCAAGACAGGAAAGGTCTAATGAATTTTTGAGATAACCTCACCACTCTGAGAATCTCAGAATATCTGGGTATGATGCCAAGTTTTATTTATTTTTTTTACTCTTTATTTAAATCATTTCAAAATAAAGCACTAAACTTCCCTGGTTACCCTACCCCGTGATTAATGGGCGGGATTGCTCGAGTTTCAAAGCCCTTTTGGATCAGCATACAATGGGTCTACCTAGTCATGACCCTGAAGAGCTCTTACCAAGGAAGGACCTGGACCTCATTCATAAGGATACTAAACCTTATAAGCCCTGGCAGCAATGCTGTCATTACAAATACACCCTGGAGAAGGATAAGGTCTGTCCACAGGCCTGGAGGGATGAGGTAGTTACCCGAGTGCCAATCCTGTACAGGGAGACAGAACTAATCACAAGGCGATGGCTGAAGAGGGTGCCAGAGAAGATCTGAGGGTTGGAAGAAGTATTAGCCCAGAAGAAAGTGGGACAAAGATGTCTACTGGACTACATTAGCCAGAAGCTAAGACCATGCAAGAGACAGTACTCCTCAGTTGATTCTCTATTAAGGGAGGTCTCCCTTGTACAGAGGAATGCTCATCCAGGCAAGGCTGAGCTGTGTATGTGTGTGTGTGTGAGAGGGGGGGGGGGGAGTATGTGAGGGAGTGTTTAGGTGTCTCCCTCAATTTACCTTAAAGGACCAGGCTCAGATTTCCCACCCAGTCTTCTTTAAGCTTGGGAACCCCAAGGTCTCCTGGGAGGAGGGAGGAGTCCAAGAATAAAACCTGAGGTCCTAGACAGGTTAGACAGGCCCCGGGGAGCTGACAGAGTCCAAGCATACCAACTGAGGACTTATCTGTAAGGTTGGTAAACTGATTGTACTTAAAGCTTAGAGACTGCCTGAATTCAAGGAGTCTGTTCTATTGTCTGCTGCCACTTGTGTGACTTTAAGATCACTGTAAATAAAGAGCACTTTAAGCACAGCCAGAGTTCCTGTGTGCATTCTTCTGGCTGGAACCACACCACTGACCACTCAAATGCCACATTATCCTTAAGAGGAACATGGGAGTAACCTGCATGGTGCAACAAATATTAACTTGGGAAGCTTGCTGGGCAAACTGAATGGACCATTTGGGCCTATTCTGTCTTCATTAGTATGTTTCGATGTATTGTTCACAGGAATGCTTGTTCCCTCAAATATGGGATTCACTAAGGGCTAAGCACACTTTAGTGAATCTTGCGTTCACAGGCAGGAACCCTAAAGTGTATTTAAGTGTGTGTTAAAAATGTGTTTTAATGTTCATTAGTAATTAGGACCCTAGGTTTGATAAGAAAGTGAGGGTATTGTCCTTTCAATTGCTTACTTTTTATTCCACTATTGAACATAGGGCAGCCAACTTTCCAAAGTTATTTTTTAAGATAGTTTGTCACGTGCACTTTGTCAGTGTAGAACATGCCATAAAGTTCTGTTTAGGTGTACTCAAATCTTTATTTTTATCTTGGAAAATGAAAGAGGGCAGGGTTAAAGGGAAGGTAGCAATTACTGGAGAAAGCAGAAAATGGTCATTTTTAAAACAATGCTCTGTTACTGCATACTACTGAAAATTGTATTTCTTATATTTCACTGGGCAACACATTTTCACAAAAGTCATGTTACGGAAATGAAATTAGTCAATTCTTATATATTTCCATGTGCTAAACATGAATGTGACTGTGAAAATGCAAAATTGGCTCTAGTTTTTTTGTAATATGCAATAATATAATTACATCTTCAATTGTATGCCAATAGTAGGAGACCTACGGTTAATACCGTTTGAAAAATGAAGTCATAGACTACGTCTGAGATTTCTTTGCTTGTCTCTTGTACACCTGTTCAGAAGCATCTCTGCGGAGTGTCCAGCAGTAGTCAGCCAGCATGAATATTTCAAATGCTCACCCTTTCTGACTGGGATTCATATAGTACACTGCTGACGTCAGCTTACTCAGCAGCAGCATGGCAGTAGAACTGCGTTGCATCAGAAAATGATGTAATAAACTCTGGATGATGTGTGCATGATGGTATTATGCAATATGATGCAATATTATATCATTCTAGGCTTATTTACAGTCCTACTGGATAAATTTACATGACTAAACATAGAAAGTGAACTATATTAAATATCTTCAAAATGAGAGCCAATAAAAACTTTTCATGGTCATATTCATGTTCAGCACATCAAGATACTACAGAGTAGGACCATTTTAGGTCAGTAACACTTTCATTGTTGCCCAGTGTTTTCTAAATAATGGGGTAGATTTTAAAAAGATGCGCGTGGGTGTACATATGCGTGCACTACCCGGCGTGGGCACATGTACACCCGCGCAGGCACGTGCAAGTTATAAAATCAGGGGCGTCACGCGCAAGGGGGTGCACAATTGTGCACCTTGCGCGCGCCAAGCCGCACTGCCTTCCCCATTCCCTTCCCCCTAACCTGACCCTCCTACCCCTTCCCCTAACCTTTCTTCCCCCTAGCCCTACTCTAACCCCCCCAAAAAATGTAATTTTACCTTTTGCACCTGCCTCTGGGCAGGCGCAAGTTGCGCACGCCAGCAGGCTGCCGGCCAGTGGCGTAGCCAGAATTGATTTTTTGGGTGGGCACAAGGCATGCAGGTCTACTAGTTGTTTTCTTACTGATAAATAATGCCATATACTGCACCCTAGAATGGCTTTCTAAGTAGTTTGCAACAGCCATTATGTGTCATGTATGAAACTTTAAAATAATTTACTTCAATTATTTCAAGTATAGAAAACAATCAAATCCAATCATATAATAAAACAAAAATTAATGTATTCTTTCATGAACCATCTTTGCAGAAACCCAGAAATCTTCATAAATACAATAAAATATAATTAATCATCAGAACAGGTGCAGCGCAAAGCTAGGGCAATTCACATTACAAGTAACATGAAAAAAAAAATTCAAATTCTGGTGTAATCTCAGCAAAAAATAACCCTCCACTGCTATTTTGTAAAGTAACAAACTCTTGCAAAGAAAGAGGCATCTGGAACCTTGCCAAACAATCACAGCACTGACTCTCAGGATTCAAACAGCAACCTTATGAAAAAGCAGCAATGCAAATACTACACCAGGCCCTAGAACATTAATACATCACCTACGGGAATAACAGAACAGGCTGGACTACTACTACAGAGAAACTATATGCTAGAAATTCTCATTTCTGTCACAAACAGGCAAAACTGAGACCGACCCTTACCTAATATAGAAATAAGAGACTATAAATTAGAAACAGAAACATGTAGATAAAGCCAAAATAGAAAGCCTGAGAAACTAAAACGTCTGAACAGTGGAATACTTAAGAAAGAGCAAAATACAAAAATATAAGAATGCACATTCCCAAAGATGACATATTTAAATTGCTAACATCTCTCTCTCTCTCTCTCTCTCTCTCTCTCTCTATATATATATATATATATATATTTTTTTTTTTACCTTTGTTGTCTGATCTTTGTATTTTTCTAATCAGTTGGTCCTGGTCTCTCTTTCCCATTCTTTCCCTTGTCGCTCATTTCCTAATTCCTCTTCAGTGTCTTTTCTACTACTGTCTTCTTCCTTTCCACACACACACACATATATACATAAATGCTTTCTCTCACAGACTCCCTCACACACTCAGGCTCTCACTCTCATATGCTCTCCCCCCCCCAGCTCACATTCTCTGCAGACACACATACAAGCTCTCACTTTCTCACCCCTCCCCAGGCTTATATTCTTATGCACACACAGACGCACATCCAGGCACCCATTCTCATCCACACACACAAACCCATTCTCACCCACACATACACACATTTAAGGTCCCATTCTCACCCACACATACACACTTTCAAGCACCCATTCTTACCCACATATTCAAGCTTCCATTCTCACCCACACACACAAACCCAGGCTCCCATTCTCACCCATATATATATACACATTCAAGCTTCCATCCTCACCCACATATTCAAGCTTCCATTCTCACCCACATATTCAAGCTTCCATTCTCACCCACACACACAAACCCAGGCTCCCATTCTCACCCATATATACACACATTCAAGCTTCCATCCTCACACACATATTCAAGCTTCCAACCTCAACCACATATTCAAGCTTCCATCCTCACCCACATATTCAAGCTTCCATTATCACCCACACACATTCAAGACTCCATTCTCACTCCCATCCACACCCAGGGTCCGATTTTCACCCACACACACACAAGGCTCCCATTCTCATCCTCACATACACATTCAAGCCTGTGCACAGTTTCCGCTTCCTCCCCCCAGAGCAGGAAGATCAGCTGGCCTCTCCTGCTGCCACTGGTCTCCTGCGTACAGCCGACTGATCTTCCTGTTTGGGGGGGGGAGGAGAGCGGAAGCGCCGCGCACAGTTTCCGCTTCCTCCCCCCAGAGCAGGAAGATCAGCTGGCCTCTCCTGCTGCCACTGGCCTCCTGCTATCTTCGAGCCATACGGCCGACCGATCTTCCTGCTGGGGGGGGGGGAGCGGAAGCTGTGCGCGGCGCTTCCGCACTTCTCCCCCCCCCCCCAACAGGAAGATCGGTCGGCTGTACGCAGGAGACCAGTGGCAGCAGGAGAGGCCAGCTGATCTTCCTGCTCTGGGGGGAGGAAGCAGAAACTGTGCGCGGCACTTCCACTCTCCTCCCCCCCCCCAAACAGGAAGATCGGTCGGCCATAAGGCCCGAAGATAGCAGGAGAGGCCAGCTGATCTTCCTGCTTTGGGGGGAGGAAGTGGAAGCTGTGCGCGGCGCTTCCGCTCCCCCCCTCCCCCCGCAAACAGGAAGATCGGTCGGCCATATGGTTGTAGGACCGCTTCCCCACGTGTGCCGTGATGGCGCGCCAAGCATGGGTTCTCCTCTTCACTGTCGCGGGGATGGGATCCCGCGACAGCCTTGCAGTTCTGGTGTCAGTTGGGTGGGCCTGGGTCTAAATTGGGTGGGCAGCTGCCCACCCAGGCCCACCCGTGGCTACGCCACTGCTGCTGGCATGTGATCCTTCGATACAGCAGCAATGGCCGCTGTGTTGCAGGCCTCTGGCCCCACCCCGCCCCTGGACCGCCCCTTTAGGAAAGCCCCGTGACTTACACGCATCCTGGGGCTTTACGTGCTTCGCCGGGCCTTTTTAAAATAGGCCCGGCATGCGTAAGACCGGTTACACGCGTAAATCCCCTGGATTTACGCGTGTAACCTTTTTAAAATCCAGCCCAATGTGTTTAAGGTATCTTGAAACCATTTTTTTTATCCTGAATTTTCACTATTCCTATGTTTTTTAGAGACAGCTTTCTCATAGATACTTTTTAAAATAGGTTTCACATTCTCAATAATGATTTCCTTAGGCCTATTTTATTTCAATGTATATCTCCTGAGTATTGTAAAACAGGCAGGAGTGCCCACACTCCACTCCACTGCTGTGCTGCTCCTCTCCCTACACTTACTGCTATTGCAATGTGTAGAGGGCAGACCCACTGACTACTATAACAGAATTTCCCAAACTGTGGATGGGACCCCAAATGGGTGACACAAAATCTTCAGCTAGGGTCACATGTGCCTCAAACAGCAGTGTTCTTTGGGTGCCAGCAGCAAGTGCATTAGTGTGGAAGTCAGAATAGGGCCTGTGAACCAGCACACATTCACAGGCCCTGCAGTGGTCCTGCCTTCACATGAGTTTCTGTTTGTAAGAGGAAGCTGTGTTTGAGGAGGGATCAGGGTTGTTGCAGGGCCTGTAAGCTTAAACTGGCTCAGAGTTGCCATGCTGACTTGCATTATTAATACTGCTGCAGCTTGCAGATCACCATTGAGTTTGGGACTACTAGTAACGAGGGGAGAGTGAAGCTCAGTGTACATGTGCTAGTGGAGATTGCTAATGCTCCTCTATCCTCACTCATCACTGAACCACCCCAAGAAAAAAATGTTGCCCCTATCACCAACCTACATTCTCTTCCCACCAATTGTCATGCCTGGAGCCCAAAGGAAAATGTTGCTGCTAACCCTGCCCAGGGGGATTTTGTGAGGAGGGGGTATTAGAACAGAGGGATCAAATGCAACAGGGTGTGTGGGTTGGATCAGGTTGAAAGGGATTGTCTGTGGATGGATTGAGAGGGGAATGACATTGACTAGGGGATGTAAGAAAAGAACTGAGGATAAGATGGGATCAGTTGGGGATTTGAAAGAAGTGTTGGAGAGGATGAGGTAAGCCTGGTAGGAGAGAAGGAGAATGGGGTGAGAGGGAGCAGGCTGAAGGGGGATATGATAGAGGTGTTTAAAATCATGAGAGGTCTAGAACGGGTAGATGTAAATCAGTTTTTTACTCTTTCGGATAATAGAAAGACTAGGGGGCACTCCATGAAGTTAGCATGTGGCACATTTAAAACTAATCGGAGAAAGTTCTTTTTCACTCAACGCACAATTAAACTCTGGAATTTGTTGCCAGAAGATTTGGTTAGTGCAGTTAGTATAGCTGTGTTTAAAAAAGGATTGGATAATTCTTGGAGGAGAAGTCCATTACCTGCTATTAATTAAGTTGACTTAGATAATAACCACCGCTATTACTAGCAATGGTAATATGGAATAGACTTAGTTTTTGGGTACTTGCCAGGTTCATATGGCCTGGATTGGCCACTGTTGGAAACAGGATGCTGGGCTTGATGGACCCTTGGTCTGACCCAGTATGGCATGTTCTTATGTTCTTATGTTCTTATCAGTTGGGGTTTATAAGAAGGGCTTGGGGGTGAGAGAAGATCAGCTGTGAAGATGCAAAAAGGAATGGAGAGGATGAAAGAAAGGGAATGGGTTGGAGAGGTGAGAGGAGCTGGAGGATGTAAAAGAGGGGTCCGCTGGAGGGAAGAGGTTAAGAGAGGAGGTCTTCTGGATGGGGAAGAGGTTGAGTGAGACGATAAATTGGAGAAAGTTGAATTTGAGAGAAGAGATTAACTGGAGTGTGAGGAGGTGAGATTGGAGTGATTTATAATGGGAGACTTCACCCCTGCTAATTTATTTTGGTCATTCCCTGGGATCATGTGAATTTTTAAGTGCTAAAATGGGGTTACATTGACTAAAGGTTTGAGTTCCATAACCTGCTTTCTAACTCCCTGAGTGCATGTGCATGAAAGCATGCAGAGAATTATGGTCAATAGGATTGGGAGACAAGACTGCTCAAGGAGAAGACTCTCAGGAAGCATACAAACAAGATAACAAGATAACAGAGAAATTGTAAATGATTAGGTTACGGTGCATTTACTGACTGCCTGAAGTTTTATAGAAGAGTGACCGGAATTTTAAGGTGGAAGAGTCCCTGGCACCTACCAAGAGAAACCCATACTGAGGAGAGGAGAGAAAGATTCTAGTGAATAGGTTGTGTGGGCCAGTTGACAAAGCCAGGTAGAGTTTCTGTGGTCAGGAAAAAACTGTAGAATACATCAGTATTGGCCAGTTTTCATGCCTGTTCAATGCTGCATGAGTAGTAGTGTGCTGTGGAGCAGACACTGTTAGGTGGTCGAAGCTAGCATCACAAATCTGTGAGGATACAGTGTAGGGAAATCAAAGTGCTGAGTATTCAGTTAATTTTACCAGTGTTATTATTGGCAAGGTTTCTTTTCCATTGATTCCATATATGAAAAGTCTAGAAATACGGAAAAACTCTGGCTTAACTTTTAAGCATCATGTTCAGTCAGTGATTCATTCTGGGTCTTTTAAACTGCAACATTTTAATTGAGTTGAAATATGTTTTGCAATATGAAGACTTTCACATTTGATTATTGTTACGCTATCTATATGGGTCTCCCGGATTTTAAACTGAAACCATTACAATAACTAGGGATGGGAGGACATAAAAATGTAGTTTCATTTTTGTTTCAATTTTAAGGGGGGGGTTTCCCTATGAATTTTGTTTTGTGTAATGTTTATTTCATTTTTTTAATTTAAAAAAACGAACCAAACATAAAAAAAAGCCACCTGAAAAATAGAGAAAAAAAGAAACAGAGATCCTGAGGCCTCCTGTGGCCTTCACCTAGAAAAATGCCAGGCCAGGATCATCCCCAGCCCCAATTACCTGATCTGGGTGGGGATTCACAGATGAGGCTAGGCCCAGGCCAAAGCCTGGGCCTTACATAGGGCATAGGCCGATGTAGTAGCGACCTATCACACCCTAATCTTAAGAACATAAGAACATAACCTTACATAAGGCTGAGGATTTGGCCTGGGCCCAGTCATTGGGACCAGGTCTCAGTCCCAATACCTAGGCCCAGGCCAAAGTTTTGGCCTTATATATGCCTAGGGCGTGGTAGGTAGCCATAACATCAGCCTAGGCCCTGTGCATGGCCCAGGCTTGAAGGCCTGGACCTAACATCTGGGCCTCAGTCTCTGCATTGGGCCAAGGCTTCAGGGCTGAATCACATGTCAGGCCTCAGTGTCGGGCCTCAGTTCCAGGCTGAGGTCTAGTTATTGGGACCTAGTCCCTGGACCAGTCCATGGTTTTGGCCTAGGCCAATGCCCATGTATTGGGACCCAGTCTTTGGACTGGGCCCTGGCATCGAGCCTGGGTGCAGTCCAAGGCCAAGACATTGGGACCTGGTCTCCAGACCTGGACTGGGAATTAAGCCTCGGCCCAGGTCCTGGCCTATGCCCACGCCAAGACATCAGGTCTAGACCTCAAAGCCTGGGTCATGTTTACAGGCTAGGCCAAGGTCGTGGTAACAGATTCTTCCCCAGACCAGTAAGTGGGGGCTGGGGAGGATAGTGGCCCTGCTGTTTTTTCGGGTGGGAAGGACGGGTGGGAAGGATGAGAGTCCTCAGGAGGCCTCATTTATTTTTTCTATGTTTATTTCATTTGTTTAACTAAATACATGAAATAAACATTAGACAAGATGAAATTTGTGGAAAACTAACACTCTCCAAAAACAAAATGAAAAACAAAACTAAATTTTTTCTTCTTCCTACCATTAGAAATTACTATAAATTGAAATAGTAAAGAAATAGCATCCCCCTCCCTTCCCAGAAACTTTAGCACCTGTCTCCAGACAACAAGTGTGTGGGCCAGGACAGAACTGCATTGGGTAACCCTTCTGCGGACCAAGGTATAGGGCAACAGGAATGGCATCATATTTAAGTCAGCAATAGGAATTTGCCTCCACCATCATACTGTGAACCATATTTTGGCCTGTTTATTATGACAAATGAATTCAACCATTGCACTGTGTAGCTCATCAAATACCCTGGAAGGGACATTAAAAGGAACATGTTGAAACAGGTATATTAGCTTCAGGAGTGTGTTTCTCTTTAACAAATTTATGCAACCCACTCAAGAAAGAGAGTGAACAGCCCACACAACAAAATCCTGTCATATCTTGGTAATGAGACCCTCATCGTTGCTGGAGTATAAATCTTGAAAGTGTTTTGGAACATAAATATCCAAGTACCAAAAGCCTTCCCATACAACCTTAAACCCTGATAAGCCTTCTGGGATCAAAACTTTGAGTCCTAGAGGAAAAAGTTCATATTTGTTCCTGTTTATCTTACAGCCAGTTATTCAGCAGTATTGTTGTAACGAGTGAAAAAGTACCGGAGCCCGATCTTTGCTGTTCAGATAAGTACACAAGTTCATCATCCACCTATAGGGAAACTTTATGTTCTCGGTCCTCCAGTTTCAAATCCTTTATGGTCAGATCCTGCTGTACAGCTGCCGCTAGAGGATCTATTGCCAGGTCAAACAATAGCTGGGATAGGGGACAGACCTGATGTGTGCCTCTCTCTTTATTAATAAAGGGCAATGACACTGTTAATCAGGAGATGAACTTGAGGTCTAGCACACATGGCTTGGATTCATGCGACGTAGCATGCAAAAATGGACATACTGCGCAAAACAGAGAACAAGAACATTCAGGATAAGTGATCGAAAGCTTTTTCTGCATCTAGAGAGACAACTATGCCAGTCACCCCTCTCCCCTTGGCCAAGTGTAAAATGTTAAACAGCCACCTGGTGTTGCTCATGATGCTCTGCCTTTCACAAATCCTTACTGATTGCTATGTACTAAGGAAGGCAAGTTTGCTTCTATGGAAAATCTTAGCTAAGGTTTTGAAGTCCAAGTTTAATAACAAAATGGGCCTATATGAGCCACAGTCTTCAGAATCCTTACCCTTCTTATAGATTAAGGAAATATTGTTTTACCCCAATTCTCCCAGAGAGGACTCACTACCCAAAAACTTTAAAGAGGGAGAACAAATACGGAGCTCATTCTGGCAAGTATGTTTTATATAGTTCTATTAGATATCCATTGGGGTCAAGACACTTCCCCCCAGGCAGCGCCTGAACAGCATCTTGAATTTCCTGTAAAGAAAAAGGTGCAGAAAGCAAAGACAGATGCAGGCTCGAAAAAAAAAGTAAGAAATACTATCTGTATCTCCAATTGCTGGATCAGAGTATAGCTCTGAGTAGTATTGTCTAAAGATAGTCTCAATTAACCGGGGGTCTACCATAGTAGTTCCTATCAATGTCTTGAGAGATGTAATATGCACTTTTTAGACTGCTTCTTGACTGCTCGGGCCAAAAATGCCCCCTGCTGGTCCCTGCATGCATAAAATTTCAATCAGGTAAAGTGCAAGGCTTTATCAATTTTAGTAATTTCCAAGAATTTCAGTTCCTTTTGAGCAGCTTCCAGTTTCTTGTAGGTCCTGCCAGAACAGTCCTGTTTGTGCAAATCCACCAAGCGCAACATGTTTCAACTATAACTGCATTCTGCTTATTAAGTTGTTTCCAAACATGACTGGAATAGCTAGTGATTTTACCTCTGAGAAAAGCTTTAAAGGATTCCCAGCAACAGGGTTAACCCAGACTCCAGGTTGTTAACATCAGATTCAGATATAGCAGCCCATAGCAATCCTGGGAATTACCTGTCTCTTAATAAGGAGGCATTGAGCCTTCACGTGTATTCTAGTGGATCGTAGAGGACGCAAGGAAATTTTGACTTTGACGAGAGTGCGACTGGTCAGTACACATGGGAGTAGAGTGTTATCTGAAATCTGAGTCAAATTAGGAGTGCATAAATTAATTTAATCTCCTGTAGGTTTTGTGTTGAGGGTAATAAAATATATAATTTCTACCAGACGCATGCTGAATATTGCAGACATCAGCCAACTGATATGTAGTTATCAAATCTTTGTGCAAAGATTGCTGCTGGGAAGATGTTCCTAACAAAGATAACTTATACATTCCATGATTCATATAAACATTTCAATCACCCCCATAAGCAGCTATTGAAAACCAAAGGCTGCAAGAACATCAGATAAAGATTTCTAAAATTCAGACTGCCCCGATTAGGCCATAAACATTAATCAGAGAAATTTTGACAGAGAATATTCTAGAGTAACATATCTTCCATTTAAGTCTGATAAGGATCTATGTATTATAAGGGGGGCACTTTTATCAATCTTTTATCAATGCAAACCCCTCAGATGCTTGAGTTATATGAGGCATAGCAAATAATATCAACTCAACCTCACTTTAGTTTTTAATGTTCTGCATTAGTTAAGTGCATTTAATGAAACAAGAGGATTTGTTCCTTCGTCATTCGTGCAAACTGCAGGATACATTTTTGTTTTATTCGTGATGAAACGCTTCTGACATTAAGGGAGATACACCTAATCACCCACATCATCTCGGACTTTAATTTATAAATTAATGTGCATATACTTCCCACACCCAGCCTAGCACCCATATGGTAAGAACTTCTGGGGATAGTGATGAAAAGCTTTCATTAAACAAAATGGGCATTGTCATGTTGAGACTTTACATGGAACATAAGAACATAAGAGATTGCCATACTGGCTTTAACCGAGGATCAATTAAGACCAGCATCCTGTTTCTATCAGTGGTAATTCCAGGTTGCAAGTACCTCTCAATTATCCAACATTAAATAGATCCCTTGCTACTAAATCTGGTAATAAGTAATGGCTATTCTAAGTCAGCTTGATTAACAGCAGTTTATGGACTTCTCCAAGAACTTCTCCAAACCTTTTTAAAACCCAGCTACAGTAAATGCCTTAACCACATCTTCTGGCATTGAATTCCAGAGCTTAATTGTGCATTGAGTTAAAAAACAATCTTCTATGATTTTTTTTTTAAATGTGCTACTTGTTAACTTCATGGAGTGCCCCCTAGACATTCTATTATCTGAAAGAATAAATAACTGATTCACATTTACCCATTCAAGTCCTTTCATGATTTTAAAGACCTCTATCATATCCCCCCTCAGCCATCTCTTCTCCAAGCTGAACAGTCCTAATCATTTTAGCCTTTCCTCATAGGAAAGCCATTCCATCCCTTTTATCATTTTGGTCATCATTCTCTACACCTTCTCAAGTGCATCAATATCTTTTCTGAGAAGCAGCAACCAGAACTGCACTCAGTATTCAAAGTGAGGTCTCACTATGGAGTGATACAGAAGCATATGACTTTCTCTGTTTTATTCACCATTCCCCTCTTAATAAATCCTAACATTCTGTTTGCTTTTGGAACACTGCAGCACAAAATTTTAAAGAATTATCCACTATGAGAGCTAGATCTTTTTCCTGAGTGGTAACTTTTAATATAGAACCTAATAGGGATATGCATTCATCCAGGACTGGTTCCGCTACCCTGAAAAGCTAAGCAGATTTTCCCAAAATTTCAGGAAAATTCATTTTTCGGGGTTAGCGTACACTAACCCTGAAATGTGGGGCGGCCGAAAAAAATCGGCCTGAACCATGGGAAAACAAAATTTCCCATGGCGGGCCAATAATGAAGGCTGAAACGAAAGCTGGCCAAAAGTCCCTGGGGGTCCAGCAGCGATCTCCTGCACTCAGGCCGTATTGCCAGTATTCAAAATGGCGCCGGCACTACCTTTGCCCTGTCACATGGTAAGGGCAAAGGGCCATCGGCACCATTTTTATTAACGCAGCCGATGGCCTGAGGGGGAGAGATCGCTCCCCACGCTCCTGCTGGACCACCAGGTAATTTTAAAACCTTTTTTGGGGGTTTGGGAGGGTGGGGGATGGTTTTTTGATTATCGGATCGGGCGCAGCCGATAATCAAAACTAAAATCGGGCTGGGCAATACAAATTTTAAGATTTGGATCAGAACCAGAACCGATCAGATTCCAGTTCCGATTCACATCTCTAATGGCCTTATCTTCCTAAGTGCCCCTTTAACCCAACTTTGACAGAACGATACCTGATATGGTACTTTGGAGATCTCTCTATCCAATTTTACCCCTCTTCCCCTACTGCTTAAAATTGATCCCTTGCTTAGAGAACTCTCACTTGTTTCAAACATTGAATAAACCCCCAATTCACCCATCCATCTCCCCCCCACCCCATACTATGCTCTGTAAACCACTCAGAAATTAACTTTCCTCAAACTCCCATTAACTTGTACAGTTCCCTTTCCCAGGACCTAAAGCCTCTTAGGTGGGAACTAATTCAGGACCCAGAGTCTAGTTCCTGCTCATTTCCCTTTTCCCTTCCAATACCTTTCTCAACCCATCCTCCATCACAAATTTCCCAACGAAACCTTTCCAACTTTAGGGTATGACAAGAACCCTGGTAAATCAAAAACCAACCTCCATACAGTCAATGTGTAAATAACATTAATGGCAGAAGATCCAGTTAAAATGGAACTAGTAGAAATGCAATGTGTAGATGGAGGAAATAAACCAGTGGGAGCACTGAGAGGACAGGATCACCTTGCTGGAGGCTGAAAAGAATCAGTAATTACTACTTGGGGAAACTTTTAAAACTTAATAGTATTGGGAAGAATTAAAACTATTGGGATATATTATTTAGTGAGTTTGTGTTTCTGTATTGAACAGCTAGTCAGAGGGCAGGTAAAAACCAGGAGTTTTGTGTGGTTTGTATGAAATAGGTAGTCAATTTATTATAGAACCAATTTGAGTTCTCTTTAAAAGTTTTATTTTGTTACCTTCCAGTGGGAGACAACATCTGCTTCATCAGAATGAGAGAAACAGTAATGTTCAGTCTGTGTATTGAGTGCTGTATCTATGGACCCTTGGGCTGAGGTGAGACTGCTCTACCTGCAGGGAAGATCCCTACAGGTTCTCACCATCAACAGACAAATCCAAGCAAAGACCAGTCAGGAGCTTCAACTTTACCAGGCCACATTCCACTCAGGTTGAGCCTTTGGGTACTGTGACCAGCAGTCTGCAGATGACTGGGTATGTGGTCCAAGGCCAGACTAGGGTCATAGGCAGGTAGCAATTAGGTGTATTCAGGGTCCAGACAAAAGTCAAGGCAGGCAGTGATCTAGCATATCCAGAGTCCAGGAAAGGGTCAAAACCAGTTATCTGTCTGAGGGAGAGAAAAAGGGATGGATAGGACTGAGGCAAGCTGGGCAGGCAAGGCAGGAACAGACTGGGCAGAGGAAGGATGGAACAGTCTGGGCAGGTGAAGGCTAGAACAGACTGGGCAAATGAAAAATGTAACAGGCTGGCCAGATGAGTACTGGAACAGGCTGGGAAGTAACATGCATACTCAAGGTAACTGGACCTGTTGCTGAGGCAAGGAGTATCAGAGGAACTGCCCTTATATAGGACAGCACTGATGACATCATCACTAGGGGCCATGGGGACTTTCCCACCACGGTCTCTGTAAATAGGCCAGCATCAAGCGTGACTAAGAAAAAGTGCAGTGTGTTGAGGCTGGCTGCATCTTGCTGCATGGTGTTTGGCGACATGTCGGTGGCGTTTTGCCATGTCGGGAGGCAGAGTGACCAGCCCAGTCACAAAAGTAAGGGTGGCAGTTCACAGGAGTAGCCTGTAGACCACGAGTGCATCAGTACCGAGGCTTTGTGTTTCCTGAGGTACTGTTGATGAAATCCTTTAGAAGGTTGGGGTCCAATATGTTGGATGATAGCTCCCATGAATTTTTTTCTGGATCATAGTTCTTCCAGGAAATCAAGTGCCCTATTCTTATCCCTCTGGTAGGAATCCAGGACTTCTTAGATTTTGTATATTGTGTATCCATCAGGAACAGCTCTTGGAGTTTAGATGGCACTCTGGAGGGTCAATAAAGTACTACTGGCTTGAGCAGAAAGACATGAAACACGTTGCAGATGTTTAAGTAGGTGGCAGCTTTAGTTGGTATGTGACAGGGCTCACTAGCCATAAGACTGGAAATGGCCCAATGAAGTGCAGTGCCAAATGCATTGATAGAAGCTACAGGTGAAAGTGTTGGGTACTTAGCCAAACTTTCTCACCCATCTTGAATTTGGGAACTGGCCTCCTTTGGACATCTGCTATCTTCTTGGCTTGCATGCAAGTCTTTTCAATCAACAGATTGGTTTGTTCCATAGATCATGCAATTCTTGTGCTGAGTCTTGGGCCACAGATGAAGGAACTGTGATGGGTAGTGGCAGAAGAGGCAGGGACTGTTTCCGTAAACCAGTTAGAAAGGGAAGGAGCCAATAGCTACATTAATGTGGCAGTTATGAGAGCATTCGGCCCAAAGCAGGAGAGTGACCCAGTGTTGGGCCCCTTTCCAGTGTAACCGGCAAGAGGAATTGGGGTGCCGGAACAGTAAGGCCTAGAGACATCTTTCCAAATGACCTTAGGCATTGATGTTTTCTGACTCTTCAGGACAGTTGGCCAAGAGATGGCCCTGAGCACAGTAGAGACAGAGGCCCTGTTGCCTGCGATGGAGTTTCTCTTCTGTTGTAGGCGAAAGCAGCCCAACTGCATTGTTTTCTCCAAAGGCAAAGGAGATGCCTTGGGCATGGCAGTAGCTGGTGAGAGTGGGCGTTGGAAGCAAGGTACAAGGAGATGCTTCTGTGAGCCAGGAAAGTCTCCCAGAGCCTTTCCTACAAAGTCTATGTATCTTGCCGGTTAGGGCAATGAGGGCCTCCAATGAGGTAGGAAGCTCCCTGGTGGTGAGATTTTAATCCTCCCTAGGGTTTGGGAGCCCTGCAAAGAAGGAAGAGATCAGAGGCCATTTTTGTTGCTTGACCTGGCTCTGTGAACATGGAGTGAAATCATTGCATGAACTGCTAGAGGTCAAGAAGAATGGGGTCTCCTCATTCCCAGAGGGAGGAGGCCCAGGGCAGTGCTGGTCTATTTAGTAGGGAAAGAATATAAGTAGTTTTGGCTCGATGATCAGGGAACTGTGGAGCCTGTAGCTAAAAGTGCATACTCAACTGGTTGAGGAATCTCAGTACAGTTTGGGATCCCCTGCATACTGGAGATTAGCTGGCAGCTGAGGAACAGGCTGACTGGGTGCAGAAAGTGGTAGCATAAGTGCTGCAGGGAGAGATGGGGCTGGAGGTATGCACAGGTTGTCCAGGTGCATGGTGATGTGGTCCATAGTTGTGGCCAGGAGCTCCAAGGCACATTATTGATCCTGTATCCTGCGAGCAGTACCAGGGATGTCTTGCAGGGAGATCAAATCTGCCGACTCCATGGCCTCAGCAAACTGTTGTATCGGTGGACACTTGGGCTGAGGTAAGATTGGCTCTATCTGCAGGGAAGTGCCCTGCAGGTTCTCAACATCAGCAGGCAGACCCAAGCAAAGCAGAAACCAGTCAGGAGCTTCACCTTTACCAGTCCATGTTCCCATTGGGTTGAGCCTTTGTGTAAGGGGCCTGCAGGACTTAGGCAAGGGTTTCTTCAGATGATTGGAGACATGATCCAAGGCCAGACTAGGGTCATAGATAGGCAGCGATCATGTGTATCCAGGGTCTAGGTAAGGGTCAAGGCAAGCAGCGATCAGGCATATCCAGAGTCCAGGCAAAAGATGAAAACAGGTATCTGTTTGAGGAAGAGGAAAAGGGATTGATAGAGCTAAGGCAGGCTGAGCAGGCAAGACAGGAACAGACTGGGCAGACGAAGGCTGGAATAGGCTAGGAGGCAACACACACTACTTAAGATTGCTGGGCCTATTGCTGAGGCAGGAAGCATCAGGCAAACTACCCTTATAGTTGGCAGTACTGGTGACATCATCACTAGGGGCCAGGGGACTTTCCCGCTGCTGTCACTTTAACTAGGCTGGTATCGAGTGCTGCATGCCTAAGGAGAGGTGCAGCACGCTGAGGCTGGTGTTCAGTGGTATGTTGGCATCGTTTCACCGGCTTGGGATGCAGAATGGCTGGCTTGGTCACAAAAGTAAGAGCGGTGGTTCACGGGGGCAGCCAGTGGACTGCCAAAAGCAACAGTGAGAACCTGCATGTTTTGCTTAAAAGTGAGTATTTTGAAGAAGCAATACTTGATTCTGTAGCCAGAGAATATTGTGTTGTTTTTTTTAACTATGTAGATTTCACTTGGAGTGGATAACATATGATGATGTTGGAGGGTCTTCAATTGTGAATTTATGAATAATACCTTTTGATAGAATTGCCCTAAAGCAACTATCCTGGAAAATGGTGACCACGCTGGCATTTGTTAAATGTTATCTATCACTGGAACTTGGAATTACTGTGCATCTTTGGAGAAGAACGAAGGAGTTACCACATGTAATAATTTACAACAATCTGAGGATGTATGAAACAGCCTAAGATTAAAGACATCTAAATAAGATATTTGAATCATTATCCATTTTGAGTGAATGATTTCAAAACAACCTTCTTTTACCATAGGTGACAGTTTTTCAGTTTGATAATGATGACATTGTCACAATATGATTATGAGACAGTTGTTTTGAAATATATATGATTTTTAAAAGGAGGTTTTTATGACTGATCATTAAGGTTGTCAGTTGTTAATACAGTTTTTAGATACTAGCTGTTCTAAGGACTTTTCTTCCTTCAAGAACTGAATGTAATTTTTCCCTTATATTTTTGAGAGACATTTTTAAAAAATTGTTAATGTAAAGATTTTGTTGCGCTTCCCGGCCACGCTGGTCCCGCGACCCTCACCTGGCATGCCCGTCTACCAGCTCCTCTCTCAATCCCAGCTCTGCTCGTTCACGGCATCCATGAGCATCCCCAGGCCCTTCGGGGCTTTCCACCTTGCAGCGCTCCTCGCACCGCTGTTCGGCATCCGCCTCAGCGTCGGCCCCGCCCCCCTAGCGCGTGCGGCTGACTTTAAAGGGCCAAGCGCGGGAAACCCATGGACGGCACCCGTTCTGTATAAAAATAGCAGGGCTCAGCCACTAGCTCATTGCCTTGGCAATCAGGTCATACACTCTGGTGTCTAGTTTGCCTGTTCCAGTGTCTCCTGTTCCAGCGTCTCCTGTTCCTTCGCCTCTCCATTCCTGGTAGTATCGTTCGGACTGATCTCTCTCTCTCTGCTGCCTGGAACCAACCTCTGCCTGTCCACTGACCACGTCTGACTGCTGCCTGGAACTTGACCTTTGCCTGACCTGACTACTTCCAGACTGACTACTTCCAGACTGACTTCAGGTACTGACCCCTGCTTCGGCTGACCATTTTGGACTAATACTCTGGCCTTGATCCTCACTATCCACTTAGACTCTCTATTCTGGCCTCCTGCAACCTCTAGACATTTTTGCTTGGACATTGATCACACACCCTTGTTCGTGGTGGGCACTCCCCTGCGCTTCCTCTCGATGAGACCCTGCAAGGCCCACCTAAGCCTAGGTGGCCCGGGTACCCAAGGGCTCAACCTGCGGAAACCCCGGGTTGCTATTGGCGAAGCTCCAGCTAGCCTCTGTCTCCTTCTGTGCTCCACCTCCTGGTGACAAACTTTCTGGTTCCGAACAGAGAGCCATACCAATCCTGCACCAGGCCAAGGGTCCATCTCCAGTGCAACAGTTTTAATTGTATTTTTTGGAAAAGGGCACAGTCAGAAGTCTCAAAATATTATGTTGATTTTCCTTTGTTTTCTTTCTGTAAATTAACAACTTGCTCTTCATGTGGAGTTATTTATGGCATTTGGTGCCCCTGTCGGCTGTTATATATTGGGAAAAAAAAAAGCTCCTTATGGGTCTATATGATTGAGCATCAAAATGAGATCACACTTATTCAGGTTGAAGCCCCTTTAGTACAGCATTGTATATCCTTGTCCACTGTTTTGCCAATTTTCGCTTTTGCAGTTATTGAACAACCTGAACAGCGAACTTATGGGGGTAATTTTATAGAGTATTAGTGTAATAGGTACAGAAATGGATTCACTATTTTGACACTGTTGAGCCATATGGATCAACAGTGTCAAAATCAGTATTTTGAAGAAGTAAGAGACTGAAAAGCTGCTTAATGATTAATCTTCTTATTTTAAATTCCCAGTGATTAGTCCCTTTACAGTTTGCATGCCGAGCAAGTACAGAGCTTGAGTGCAAGTTGGATAGAAAATCTTGCTGGTAATTGGTCTTTTGATTTTTTGACTGAGCAACCATTTGATTGGTAGATTTAGAGTTTAAAATAAAGAGTAGTTAAGGAGGTGGACAGAAGCGGGAGCCAGTTATATTTCTTTGAATCTTGAGTTTACCCATGAGAGGAGAAGCGCCTTACCCCGAAAATTATCTTCCTGCATCCAGCTGAGAACAGATGCCACTCTGAGAGGCGGGGACAGAGGCAGACCCGAAGTCCGGGTATAAAATTGACTGGTTGTTGATAGCTCTCCCGAGGTGGAAAGAAGCAGGAGCCAGTTATATTTCTTTGAATCTTGAGCTTACCCGTGAGAGGAGAAGCGCCTTACCCCGAAAATTATCTTCCTGCATCCAGCTGAGAACAGATGCCGCTCTGAGAGGTGGGGACAGAGGCGGACCTGAAGTCCAGGTATAAAATTGACTGGTTGTTGATACCTCTCCCGAGGTGGAGAGAAGCGGGAGCCAGTTATATTTCTTTGAATCTTGAGCTTACCCGTGAGAGGAGAAGCGCCTTACCCCGAAAATTATCTTCCTGCATCCAGCTGAGAACAGATGCCGCTCTGAGAGGCGGGGACAGAGGCGGTCCCGGTAAATAAAACAATACTTAAATAGGGTTAGTAGCGGCGCGCAGCAGAGCCAGCACGCTGCTTAAGCCGCGCGCGCTCAAGGGGTGCGCGGTTAAGCTGGGCTTCACCGGGTCTTCGCAGGGACTGAGCTGGTATAAAGTTTTTTCTTTGTTTTAATTTTGTATAGAAAATAAATATCTCCATGTTCTCCACCTATATGAGATCCTTTTTAAATAAGATGAGTAGGTTGTGTAAATCCAGTTGGTTTTAAAATTTTCTTCATGCCTCACTCTTCCCAGAAAAGGAAGGCCAAGGAGCGCCAAGTCTCAGACGCTGCATCGGCGAAACCTATACTGGGACCTATGGACTCACACAATCTCCGTAGGATAAGAATGGAGGTAGAGAGCTCGCTGAACGGTTGGAGGGGAGAAGAAGAGCCTTCCACCGTTCCTGAGCTTTTGTTGTCAACTCTCTCCTCCGAAGGGAGAACTACACCACCAAATCCTGCCGACAGACTCCAGGTTGAGTGGGGTTCAACTGGATTACCCAGAGTGGAAGAGCAGATTGAACCCCCTTTGAGGCAAGTAACTCACCTGGATATACTGACGGAACAGTCTACCAATGCGGAGGTGATGAAAAACTCATATGGAGCAACTAATGAAGTCTCTGGGGGGAAACCATCTGAGCTTTCCCTGATACAATTTCAAGAACTGGTAAGACCCCAGAACTTTACTATGGAATTAATATGGGAAGCTATTAACGCGCTAAATAAAAATATCGGGTTACAAATGTCAACTCTATTTGGAAAAATGAAAGAGGTAGAAAAACGGGTATTGAAAACAGAGAAAAATAATTTACTGTTTAATAGTGATGTTAACACAGTTAAGAATGATATTAGGAAAGTTAATGATATACAATGTATGATGATAAAGGAAAATCAAAATACACAGTATAAAGTTGAAAATTTAGAAAATGTCTCTAAATGTAAGAATATTCATTGTATAAATTTTCCAAAATCAACAATTTCCACCCCAATGCAGCTTTGGAGGAGGTATTTAATAGAGGTATTGGGTATACCAGAAGCTACATTACCAATTTTATCTAAAATATATTTTCTTCCTCCTTTGAAGAAAACCCCCGAATCTGCACTGGGAGGAAATATGCCTATGCAAGAATTAAAACTGGTTCATGAGGAAGAAAATGTAAACATCTCTGAAATTTTGGAAAAAACAGAATCTGAGTTAGTGAATCCTGCTACACTTCTTGTAACTTTTATGCTAGAGTCTGACAAGGAATGGATTTTTAGAAAGTATTTCCAGAATAGGACAAAAGAGTTTCTAGGCTGTAAAGTCCAAATATTTCCGGATCTCTCTCGTCAGACTCAGAAACGTAGAAAACAATTTCTTTTATTAAGATCACAGGCAGTACAATTGGGTATGTTCTTTATTTTAAAATATCCATGTACTTGTTTAATAAAATTTGAAGGAAGGACATATATATTTCTGCAACCGAATCAGTTAACAAACTTTTTAGTTGAGAAAGGGAAGCCATTGATGAGTTCATCCCCTGAGACAACATAAAGTGCTCGTGAAATGAGTTTAGATCTCCCAATAGTAATGTTATCCTATTGTCTATTTTTTGTTTGATTATACAATGTATAAGATTGCTTTGCGAAGTGTAAAGGATCTCATTTGAGGGCTTGATAGATAGAAATGAATGTGGGAATATTTCATGGAATTTTTATAAATGTATTGAAGATTATCCATTAAGTAATTAATGAAATTAACCATTCATTTCTGTATACTATATCAAAGTGTGATACTACTTGATGTATTTATAAAAATTCAATAAATATTAAATTGAAAAATAAAATAAAGAGTAGTTAAGCTTTTCAATGAGCCATTTACCTTCTTTGAATCCTGTTTGTTACAATGAACCAGTGTCTATAGTAAGGATATAGGTTGTTTTTTTTTAATTGAATCTCTGCATCTGGAGTTTGTTTCATTTTCATTTTTGTCTCTCAGAGACGTGCCTGTCTAAACCCCCGATGAAGGCATCATGAAATGCCGAAACATGGACCATGTTTTTTGGTAAAATGATATATGGTTAATAATGGGTAAAATCTGTTTTCATTAAAATTCCTTTCCATGACAATAAATGGAGATTTGGTAAATTCATTGAGAATCAGTACCTTACACTGATACTGTTTGAAGCTCATTGTGGGCATGACACAATGGATTAAACTTCAGCACCTAAATTGATCTGATATCATTTCTTCTTAAAAATAAATACAAAATATCAAATGCAAAGTGATAATTAAAAAGTAATAATACATTCATTTTTTAATTGGTATATTGGAGGTGGTGCTTGTTTTGGATTATTACTTTTACCTTAATGAAAACCATTTTTAAAACAATTTCTAATCGTTTTCAAACAATGAATCAGTGAATCAACATAGCTGGACAAGATTTTCTCTGTGACATAATCATAGTAAATGATGGCAGATAAAGACCAAAGTAGCTCATGCAGTCTTCCCATTTGAGACGGGTTCAATTTGTTTAGATGTGCATGCATACAGGTTCCCATATGGAATCTAACATCTACTCCCTTTGTGTCTTTTAGGGTTCTAACTGCTACTCCATGTAGGCTACCCCATGCATAATGTAGTCATCTCACTGCTGTTTTGGACTGTAACTGCAACTCTGATCAGGTTACCCCAGTGCATCATTACCATTATCTTGCCAGTAATTATCTTCTGTTTTTATCCTATGAAGTATTCTACTGTTGTCATCCCTTTCACCTCTTCCAAGAAAGCATCCAGGGATCCACCACCCTTTCCATGAAAACAATATTTCCTGATAATGTTCCTGAGTCTTTCCCCTTAGAGGCAGTTGTAGAGAAGGCATCCCCTAGATCTATCCAGGCAGTGGAAATACATTTTGAGTAGGTCAAAGATTTTCTTGATGGCTGTTCTGATCAACCCGTGTTGTAGTGAACATCTGCAACGGTCTATGGGTTAGCTAGGGGGATCAGGTTTTGAGTGGATATCCTCTATCACCTATAGGGGAAGAAGACAGAGAAGATAAAATAGCTGGATTTATCAAATTGCTGTAAATATTGCATACAGTAGGAAAAGGGGTATGTTTTTTACATATATATGTCCTTATATTAAGGAGATAATTACTTTGTAAATTGTTTTTTTCTTGTTATGATTTCTTGTTTTTTAATCTATTCTTCCATACTGCCTTTGGTTAACCCCCCGCCCAGTTCTCCTTCCCTGTTGATATGTATTTTCCAAGCCTTCTGTTAATATGTGAACCGGTATGATGTCCCCACTAATACCGGTATATAAAAGTTTTTAAATAAATAAATAAATACATATTAATTCCTAATTATCACACAGTGCTCTACTTTAGCACAGGTATTACCACAAAGTACATTAACTTTTCATATATTGTGGTAATACCGACATAATTGCATTTTCCTAGCTTCAAAGTACTTATTTCACAAGAGAGAAAGACTGAGAGAGATAGACTATCTACAGGCCCTTCTGGTAGTTAGCTATTTATATCTTTATAGGAGACCTACCTAGTAATTTGAGGTGAGGTTTAGGTAGTAGTGTAAGGGTTAGGGGCCACTTTTACATGCAGAGTGAGATGTATGAACAGAACAGTGCACTCTTGTGAAGATTTGATGTCCTTTGGAGTGAGGAAACTCACACAAAGATGAGAATTGTACAATGTTTTCTCACCCTAGCTTAATGTTACCCTCACCCTAGCTTGATGGACTCTCTACTTGGGTAACATTAAGCTAGGGTGAGAGAACATTGTACAATTCTCATCTTTGTGTGAGTTTCCTCACTCCAAAGGGCATCAAATCTTCACAAGAGTGTACTGTGCATTTTTGCACATTTAAGCTTTTGAAACTTTACCTGTAATTTTAGAGTTACACATTAATGAGTTGGGGACTGTCTTAATGCATTATGAAGTAAGTTTCAAAGGAGTTACACATGTAAATGTAACATACTTTTGTAGCAATCTTCAAAATCCATTTACTTGCTTAAACTGCACTTACATGTGTAAAACCTATTGACAATTCAATAGCATATATTGTAGCAATTTTCAAAAGCCCACTTACACACATAAAAGGCATTTTACACATGTAAAACCCAGTTTTAAACTGTAAACTATTTTGAAAATTACCACCATAAGAAGGGTAAGCTATATAATAGGAAAGATTGTTTTACCTGTACAAATGGACTATTTTTAAAATTGCCTGCCCTATATGTGGGTAAAATATGAGCATAGGGCAAGACAGCAGAAAAAGACAATATGGCCCATCTAGTCTGGCCATCCTCAAAAATATTCATCACTGCAATCCCTACCATTTCCTCAGAAATCATCTGTGTTTATCCCATTTTTTTTGTAACCTTTATTTTTAAAATTTAACATCACAAACGTATACAGACAACAGAATAAGTCATGTAAATAGAACCATGAAAACAGTCCCCACATAAATTTCAGTTACTCACCTTTAATCTGCCACTTACACAGCAAAACTGTTGTATGCATCCATTACCCTTTCTATAAAGACATATTTCCTTAGATTGATTATTCCTGAGTCAAACACATTTCACCCATAGCCCATGACCCTTTGTTCTAGAGTCTCCTTTCTGTTGAAAGAGATCTGCCTTTGCTGCAAAGAATCCTATGAGATATTTAAATGTCCGTAATATAGCATGAGCACTGTTTGGCATGCCAGAGGACAGAATAGACTGGACTTTGGCTATCCTTCTATAACTTTTATTATTTACAGTCAAATTATACAATCAAGAGCTGATTGTTTCAGCAGTGCTGGAAACAAAATGCAGCAATTTTCAATAAGAAGCTTTAGCAACGTTCCTTCTGCCTTCTCCTCATGTGTAGGGCCCACTGTCCCCTCTGGGGTATCTCCCCAGGGAAACACTCTGAAACCAGACTTCCCTTGTGGGCTGTCTTCAGGTAGGCCAGGGTAAATTCCTGGTCCTGGACTATTAAGGAGGGTCTAACATACACTCTTTTACAATATCTCTATCTTATCTCTCCTAGCTTGCCTTTTCTCTAGAATGAATATGTTTAAATATTTAAGTCTGTTTCCATTTTCTTAAAATGAAGACCACAGATCAAATTAGTAGCCACTTTCTAGACCTATTCCATCCAGTTTATATCCTTTGGAGGAGGCAGTCTCCAGAAGTGTATGCAGTGTTCCAAATGAGCTCTCACCAGGGACCAAGACAGGGGAAATCTCATCTCCTTGTTACTGCAGTGCTGACCATTTCTATCCCTATGCAGCCAAGCATCATTCTGCCTTTTGCTGTCACCTTATCTATCTATGATATTTATTTATATATCTATTTATGATTTCTCAGTTGTTGTTTTTGTAGTTATTGCAGTTGTTGTAGTTG